>NC_072476.1:106629056-107254056 GCF_027574615.1 Eptesicus fuscus
AATTCCACAACTTACTCTAGTCTTCCAAACTTCCTCCTGTTAGGAAATCCTCCTTTTTTAATAATTTGAGAGGGCCATTAAAGATTTTAATAAACCAACTCATTCTACACATGAGGAAACTAAAGCCAGGAAAGTGTAAGCCATTTGACCAAAGTCAAGTGGTAGTTAGTGGCAGAGCTGGGGCTGGCTCCCAGTGGTCCTGATACCCAGATCCATTCACTGCTGCCTTCTGTGGGCCCTCTCATCCTGTGCTCATTGTAATGGAGACCCTTTGGTCCACATAATTCCAAACTCTTAGGCAGAGCAGTCCAGGCCCTCCATGGTCTGCCCCTCATTGGGTTCCCAGCACACAGTATCTTCTTCCCCATGTGGGCTCTGGACAAATTGCAAAATAAAACAAAGAGTGCAAATATGGCCTGAGAATCACCTTTATTGCTGATAAAGGCAAACCTGGGGAACCCAGCTTAGTATGAGAGCTGGTGGGCCTACCAGCTGATCCCCTGATTGGGCAAACTCCCCCACAGAGCCCCAGGCATGTGGATTGGGACAGGGAGGAGCAGATTTCCATGTGGCAGACAATCGTGGTCTCATGAGGAAAGAGGACAAGTCTAAGCAACATATGCCTAAGTCTTCTTCCCTAACTTACCAGCCAGAGAAGTCACTGCATCTCCCCAAGCAGGAGAGGAGTCAGGAGCGTACATAGGAAAACCCCCTTCCTTAGAAACCAAGGGTGGGAAAGACTTCCTTTGCAGCCTCACCTCTTTCTAACCACCCCCTCTTGCTCCCTACTCTCTGGCCCTACAAACCACCGTAGCCTTTAGCCGCACTCTGTTCCGGGTTCTGCCCACACTCTTCCTGTTGAACAGAGCGCCTGTGCCCTCTGGGTCCCCTTGAGTCGAGTGCTCACTCATCTTTCAAGACCCTGTTCATGCTTCACTCTCTAATGAAGCCCTTCCTTCCTTTTCTCAGATCCACCCTCAACTCCCTGTGGTTCATTGTGTCCCCATTGTGTTCAGTACAGACGTTCAGCCCTTTCAGCATTTAATTCCACTTAATGTCCTACAGGCAAAGGCTACATCATACTCATCTTATGTCTCAAGCTTCACACAAAACCTTGAAAATGGTAGGTCTTTTCAATAACTTTTGGTTGAATAAATGGTGTTGAAACAATTCTCTAGATATACTATATAATATTAATACAAGTCCTTGCCTTCTTCTCTATTAAAAAAAACTTTACTCTTGCCCTAACTGGTTTGGCTCAGTGGATAGAGTGTCGGCCTGCGGACTAAAGGGTCCCAGGTTCGATTCTGGTCAAGGGCATGTACCTTGGTGGCGAGCACATCCCCAGCAGGGGGTTTGCAGGAGGCAGCTTGATCGATGTTTCTCTCTCATCGATGTTTCTAACTCTCTATCCCTCTCCCTTCCTCTCTGTAAAAACTCAATAAAATATATTTTTTAAAAAACACCTTACTCTTTCATTTACCCATTAAACACCAATAGGTGTGAGGCTCTTTTAGGTACCACAAACCCTCATAGTTTGTAGCCTCCCCTTTCTAAAATCCTAAGGTCTACTTAGAAAAATAAGGCATGTTCTCCCCTTCCTAGAATCCTAAGATCTATTTGGAAATATAAGGTAGGTTCACAAAAAGCAATTGAGTACATGTATATGACTGATACAAATATGTCCTTGCACACGATTTACAAAGCTAAGTCTGCACAGTCTGACCTTTGGTCTCATGACCACCCTGTGAGTCTGAGTGCTCTCACTAGCCCCGCTTCACTGACTAGGACATTGAACAGGTGACTTACAAAAACGCACCAAGCTGTCAGATAACGGAGCCTGAATCCAGGCATTTGGCTCCTAACCCAATGTGATCTTCATATTAAGCAGCCCAATAGACGTGATAAAATGGAGGGTGTTTGGCTCCACCATGGAGGACGGGTGGTGTGTTTGCCTGCTAGTGTCCCTAGCACCTTGGGCTAGGCTGAAAGCCAGACACCCAATGCTTTGATCAAATTCTGCCAGTAGATGAAGCCCAGGGTCTTTCTGTCCAACCAATGGGGAAAAGTTAGAGGGAGTTTAGCGGCTGAGAAAAGTATTACCTAAGGTGCAACGTTAGCTATCCAGGTGCACTGAACAGACCAGAATGTTAAAGAAATGCAGATATAGGCACGTGATATCAATGTCTTCGCTGATTCCTGCTGTCCTGGCTCTGAAGCCTCAAGCCCATATGAAAATCTTTATATCGAAAATGTCTCTTGAAGACTGTGAGGGGTGGTGGTTGAATGAGCAAACTTGAGTGGGAACTGAGTCATTTTCTGACCAAAGGAGGGATTAGAATAAACAAGCCATGAGATAGAAGTCATTCAGATCTGAGAGAGTGCTTTGTTCCTCTGTCTGAACAAGTGACTGCAGTTTCACTTCTATCTTTAGATTTCACTTGAAGGATATAGGCCTTTCCAAGTCTCCTGCCTAACTGTCCTTGTCTGCCCTTGCGTGAATCTGGGGTGTCCAGCAGCCTACCTGGAATTTCATTTATCCTCTGGACTCCACACTTGGAGGAAAGTGTGTTTCCTGGTTCTGCTGTCAGAATCTTTGATGTGTTTGGCTTGGCTTCTTTGGGGTAAATCTTACATGAACTTGCTTGTCAGATTGTCTGAAAGGACCACATGGGGACATTCTGAGCTTATGGGATCATCTTGCCTGGTTGTTTGGGGACCTAACGGCTGGTCAATGTCAGACTGTGGTACTTTCTTTGATTAGGTGTCACTTGATGATACTGGGGATGAGGAAGGAAGCAAGAAGGTGGGAAAAAGAAGAGGATTGTTAAGAATAGAGGGGATTGCAAAAGGACCTAAAGCAATTTTGCCATTAGCAGTTGACAGATCTAGTGGTAAATACTGGTCACCTCCAGCAGTTAGGGGTGGATGTGACTCCATGTCTTCTTCCTCCACAACTGGCTACCTGGTGCTAGGCAACAATAAACCCAGGTCTCAGACCCCATGCTACCACATTCTGACATTGACCAGCAGTTAGGTCCCCAAAAACCATGCAAGATGAACTTGGCCCGATTTCCCCTGGATTGAGAGGCATTGTTTATCATAGGCCTACAGTTGACCCAGGTTAAGCCTGCCCATGAATTGCCTCAAAGAAATTCCTTTGGTGTCTTCCTTTAATCCTCCTATGGATGCTTTTGTAAAAGCACATATGTTTGGTAGAATCCTGCTTGCTCAGTACCCCCTGTCTCTATGGCTGACTTTCTGAGCCTGCACCCCATGGGGGGGGGGATGGGGTCAGAGGACAGGATCCTGATCAGAAAAGCTCAGGAGACCAGGCATATGAGGTCAGTTTGGGGACCATGAAGGGACAGTCAAGACAGAGAGTTAAATTCCCATTGTTCTGCAAACACAGCCATGTCAAGCAGAATGCAAAAGGAAAACATTAAAAGGAAATGCTGTACTTTAAATGAAGACACACCTTTCTGTGCAACAGGCATTTAATAAAAAGGTAAAGTCATAGAGATTTAAAATATAGAAATAATAAAATCAAATAAAACAATGTTGGGCGAGCACTACACTCGTCATAGCTAAAGAGAGGATCTGTGAATTGGAAGACTGTTCTGAAGAATTCACTCAGAACACAGTTCAGAGAGATAAAGAAACAAATGAAAAGATTGTCAGAAACAGGGAAGGTCGACTGAGAGGTTCCAACATGCATCTAATCATTTCAACAAAAGAGAAAGAGTGGCTGGGGCGGAAGCAGACTTGAAGAATTCATGGCTAAGAACTTTCATGAAGTGGCAAAGGTTATGAATCTTCAGAAAGCCCATACTACATATAGGGCAGCATTTACCCAACAGCAGCAGATACTTCATGATGTGAATACCAAAGATAAGGAGAAAATCTTGAACTGAGTGTGTTGGGGTAAGGGACCTGTCTTCAGATATCTGAAAAGCTGTGTCTTAAAAGAATTGTTAGTTAAAATGCCTCTTAGTCCCTCAGAGGATGAGCCAGCGTGTAGGGGTACAAATCACAGGGGAGCAGAGGCAAGTGACTTGAGGAAGAAGGTCTAATGACAAGGGCTCTCCAGAATGCAGAGCCCCACAGTAATGGGGAAGTGACTTTTTGCCCCTAGAGTTTCCTTCCTCCGTAGAGTCCCCCATTCTCACAGCTTTGGAGGGAAGGCAGCTTGGGAGGGACTGGATGGCTGGGGCCAGGGTGGTGAGACCTGGGCTAGTTGAGCAGCTTCATGGGACCTGGGAAATGGGGCCCGCGGATGCAGGGAAATGGAGAGAAAGGAGCAGTGTACGGAGGGGAAATGGGATTGTACCTCTGTCACGATTTGTTCGGGTCTGTTCTCTTGCTTGTCGTTTTTGAAATGAATTGTGTACTTTTCCTGAAACCCTACTCCACAACCTCCCCAGGAGTCAAGCAACGTTCTCTTTCATCAGCGGTGCCTTCTCCCACCTGGCTCTCAGCAGAGCGGCTCCCCACCTTGCGCCTGCCCGCCCCGCCAGCAGAGGAAATTAGACAGCCCATATAAAGCCAGCAACTCCCAGATATGAAGGTGTCAGTGGGAGGTGTCCACGTCTGAGCCCTTTTCCTTCACTTCATTCCTGACGTAGAACCCAGAGTGACTGCTCTGAAATCATGACAACTCAGACCAAAAGACTATTATATAAGGCTCTGTTATATACATTAACCTCATTTAATTTTTACACACGAAAAAAAGATAAAACAGTCATTACCACCACCAGGAAATCAAGGATCAGAAAGGTCACATAGCACATAAACCAACGCTCAGCCACAAAGCAAGTGCTGAGTCTCCAAACCAAGAGACCCTTGTTCGCCCCAGATGGTGGAAGCCGTCTGGCACAAGAGAAATCAAGAGATGGCTCTGGCCCTGACTGGTTTGGCTCAGTGGATAGAGCGTCGGCCTGCGGACTGAGAGGCCCCAGGTTCAATTCCGGTCAAGGGCATGTACCTTGGTTGCGGGCACATCCCCAGTAGGGGGTGTGCAGGAGGCAGCTGATCGATGTTTCTCTCTCATCGATGTTTCTGACTCTCTATCCCTCTCCTTTCCTCTCTGTAAAAAATCAATAAAATATTAATAATTAAAAAAAAGAGATGGCTCTGGTGGCCCATGCTGCCTCCAGGAGGGAGGTTTTGTCTGCTGGGCATTGTACCTGCCTACCCCCCGCTACCTGGAGTGGGCTCTGTGGGTCCCTAGCACTCTCCAGCTCACACAAGGGATATTCCCAGAGAACTGTGGTTATGGTAGCTGAGATATTAGTACCAGCACTTAGCCCTGGTCCCTGGCAGACAGTGGGCATCAGGAAATGTGCATGGCTTTGAATTAGAATTACAGCTTAGACGTGTTATGGACTAAATGGACACCAGTGGCCTGGCCGGGGAAAACCAGCCAGTGTTTCTCTCTCCCCAGTGCTCACCCTGCTCCAGCTCATCTGACCTGCATGTTGTTCCTTAAACAGAGCAAGTTCACTCTTGCCTTGAGTCTGGAACTTTCCTCCCCCCTCACTCTCTCACTCCTTCAGGTCTCTCTCAAGTAAGGCCCTCCCAGGCCACCCTACTTATAACCCCAGCCCACCCCAGTGCTCCTTACTCCTCTCTCCATTCTACTCCTTCCCATGGTCTCGGGATCAGCCGGTGTATTCTACAGCTCACTCGTTTATTTGTGGGTTATCCGTCTCCTCCACCAGCGTCCACACTCCTTGAGGACAAAGGGTTTTAATATGCTTAGTCCTGCAGGATCGCCAGCACCTAAAAGAGCGCCAGCCCTGTGGCTGTGCTCAAGATGTCTTTGTTGAATTGTTGAATGAATGAATGAATGAATGATATTTATAATATTGTTTCTATGAACCCCCAGATTCAAACAATGCATTTACAAGCTGACATTTTGGAATATAAGTCAGTTCATAAGCAGGGACTTCCTGGGCGTTTTCTTGTGCACTGATAATGAAATACAGAAACTATTTTTACTAAAGTCACCTCAGGGCAAGCTGTGGACCATCCAAACCTCGAGACAGGTACAGGGAAGGAGACCCCCAGGGCCCTGGGAGGCAGCTGGAAGCCACGTGGGGACGCAGTGGGGGCTTTGCTGAGCGGGAGTTAGAGTGGGAGGCCTGGGACTCAACAAGAGACAAAGACGAAGGGGAGAACCCCAATCCATCAGCAGGAAACCGAGGACCTACTCTGAGCCTAAGACTGTGCCGGGTGGGCAGTGTGGGTCAGAGGAAGGCTCAGGGAATTAACCATGGGGGAGGGGTGCAGGGGAGGAGCAGGAAGCTCACAGGGGAGTTTGAGGTGCTGAACCCAGTGTGGCCAGTGCCAAGGAGGCCGCGGGACGGGGCTCCAGAGGGGCTGGTGGAGGAAGTGGTCCCGCAGCTGGCCTGGAGGGTGAGCGGGTCTGCACCTCCGAGGGAAGGACAGGGACTGCCTGTTCCGAGCGGGGCCGGCAGACCCAGTGCCGCAGACACAGGGACCAGGGTGCCCCGCACAAAGCCCTGTGCTGGCAGATCTAAAAATACCGCCCTCTATTTTTTCTGTCCCTCTTACCTTTCTTCTCCCCCTCCTTCCCAGTTTCTTCCTTCTTGGACGGTCCTTTCTGGCAACCCGCGGACTCTTTTGCTCATCCCCCCCCCGGGGAGCCTCCTACCGGCTGGGTGGGCCAAAACCTTGCTGGGCTCCCTGCTGTTCAGGTACAGGTTGGCAGCTGATCCAAGGGCCCCCCGCCCCCCTCCGACTCATTTCTCTCAAATGCCAATTAACAGGTGTCAGAAACGCTGGCCCGGACTGAGAGCCGTGTCTGCCTAACCAGGCAGCTATGCTGGCTATTCACCCGGGGCATAAATATCATGGTGTTTGAGCCCTTGGGGCCTGTGGAGTTTGCGAGTATGCGGTCAAGGTCTCTCCGTGGGGCTGGTGCTTGAAGTGCTTCCAGCAAGCCAGGGGACTCCTGTGCTTTTATGTGCTCCCAAGCGCAGGCCGCCCTGGCTCCGCCAGGGGCCCTCTGGGGACCGAGTGTCGGTGTGAATCTCAAGCAGCAAGCTGGCATTCCGGTTGGGAGTGTGACAGTGCATGCCTGGCTGATGATGCCAAGGCGGCAGGTGACAGGGGTCCGCGCAGAGGGGGCGGGGGGAGCAGCGGGAGCAGCTTCCAGTTACATGTCCTCGGGGCTCTGAAGGATGGAGTCAGGGTCGGGGGACAGTGACAAAATGATGTGACAAAATCCGGATGTCCTGACCACATTGAGACCACTGAGATGGGCGTTTGGAGCGCCGATGACACCGGTGTTCCCAAAAAAAGGGCATCCGACTTGGGCTAATCTAGGATTAAGGCCACTGCACGCCGGAGACCGGCCGGAGTCAACCAGTGAAAACACGCAGAAGCCCACGCAGTCCGTCAGGCACAGGGAGAGAGCGGGCATCCATCGGCCACACCCTAGATGCCCCCCAAAGGAATCGTCTTCCGGGGTGCTCTTCCCCTGACCCCCAGCCCAGGCCCCAGGCGAGCCACTGAGGTTCTAACTCGGGGTAAACATCTGACAACAGCCTGGCTGCCAGGGAGGAGAAGAAAGAGGCGAGGGTGGAATGGGATGGGGTGGGGCATGGCGACAGGAAGGGCTCAAAAGATTCTCAAGTTGGGTGACTACCAAGGTTGGCTTGTCCCAGAGCACAGTTGGGCCCCAGCCTGGCGGGCTGGGGAGCCGGTGTAACTCGGGCTTCTGCCAGTAGGGGGCAGCATTTCCCCCCCGCCTTTCCCACTGCCCCTGGGCTCTGCCCAGGGTGGAGATGGGGGAGAGTTTGGTGGACCTTTTATCAACTTGGTTCCACTTTGACCGTACCAAAGGACTTGAACAAACTTGGCCTCCTCCACTGTGGGGTCTGCACCGCAAGTTGGAAAACCCCACAGGAAGAGGCCTGATCCGGGGGACTCCTGAGACACCCTGCTCAGGATCACCCTGGTTATGGTTTTGTGATCATTGTTCTAGAACCTCCAATAAGGAAGGCTTTCCTGATGCCCCCAGCTCTCTGCCCACTTGTCGCAGAAGTCCGAAGATTGCAGACTGTATATTGTGGGACCCCGGCCCAGAGAGAGGCAGGGCGGCCAACGACAGCACACCCTTCCTTGGCGGCACAACCCAGCCCCTCGGCCGTGAATAACCTTTCTGTTACACTATTCCCGCTTCTCTCCCTCCTGACTTACCGAGACGATAAAGTACAGTAACCAAGTGCGACCTTGGGACTATTTCCTCTTCCCGGAAGTGGAGGAGAAACGCTGTGAGCAGACCCAGCGGGCCTGCATCCCTTTGCTCCCTGGTCCCGAATTACCTCCCAGTCCCCGTGCACGCCTGCTCCGTGTGCTCCTGGCCCCCGGCGACTGGAGGGGGAAACAGAGGCCGCATGCCCTGAACTGCCCTGAGAACCGCCCGGATGAGCCTCCCAAGAATCCTCAAGACGACAAGAAGCCCGACCCCTCAAATGTCAGGGTCTGAAGGAGTCACCTGCTCTGGGCGAAAGCCAGATGCCTGTAGAGGTGAACTGGGAAGATTTCTAAAGGATGAGGTCAGTTTTTCGGAAAAGAAATCTTCTTGGATGAAGACAGAAAACAAGTCATTTCATCCAACACGAGAAAGCGGTTTATTTCTCTGCTCCGTGGTGGCCAGAGGCCATGGGCTGGAACATCTCGAGGCAGCGTGGGTTTCAGGAAACTATTGATGGGTCATTTGTGTGGTACAGTGCGTGGCCTCCGGGGCCGGCAGGGCGGGCGGGGCCTCGCAGCTTGGCCGTCTTGGGAGGGCCCCTGTGGGCAGACATTTCGCTGATCATAATCACTTTTATATGTAACTGGACCTTAATTCATCTGATAGGATGCACTACGGAAGGGCGGCAGAGATTAGAGAGCTATGTCTGTAACTGACGATGCCTGCGCCTGGCGTGGATTTGAGGGGAAATTAAAAATAAAGTGAAGCTCATCTGAAAACTGCGTGGACTGGAATTAGCCGCCTCCTGACCAGTCACGCAGGGAGCTTGTCGGAGATGACCAAGACAGAAAAATGAGACGTGGGCAGCGGATCGGGCCGCGCTGGCCGCCAGGCTCCCGGGAGCCTGTCATAATTTATAATGGATTAGCTTAGGAAATACACGAGGGCGGCCTGTGTTCAGGAGCCAGAAAAGACTCCTTTGGTTTGAAAAAGAAAAAAAAAAAAAGGCCCAGAAAACAAGTTTCAGAAAGGCATGACCATGGTTATTTATTCTACAAGATACTTACTGCCTGGACTGGAATTAACTCATCAGATCCTGCACTCTGACCATGACATTTCCAAAGAGCCAGCACCTCCAGGCCAGGTAAGCGGCTCTGCTCCCAGGACTGGTGCTGGGCTTCCTCTTTTGTTTTTGTTTTTGTTTTTAATATATTTTTATTGATTTCAGAGAGGAAGAGGAAGGGAGGGGGAGAGGGAGAGAGAGAGAAACGTCAATGATGAGAGAGAATCATTGATCAGTTACCTCCTGCACGCCCCCTACTGGGCATCGAACCCACAACCCCAGTACTAGTATGTGCCCTGAATGGGAATCGAACCATAACCTCCTGGTTCATAGATTGACGTTCAACCACTGAGCCACGCCGGTTGCACTTGCTGCCGTGAGATAGTTATCGAAATAAATGTACTGGAGTTTTTACAGTTTATCCTTTGATTTTCAAAAAGTGGGACACACACCCTCCTCCCCCCCCCCCAAAGTTATTTCCCCTCTGCGACCTCTCTTTCCGCCCAACGCCGCCCGCGATGCCCACTGACGGCATCTGACCTCACGGAAGGTAACTGCGCGGGCCCAGCTCCATCTGGTCGCACAGAGAAGAGAAGGGCAGCAGCCTCAGTTGACTCTCGGCCGGGCAACGTGACAGCACGTTACATAAATTCTGTTTACCTTCACCAAGACCCTTGGAGATACTGCCATTCTGCGCATTTTACTGGTGAGGCAATTGAGACATGAAGAGATTACATGGCTTGCCAAGGCCTGCCATCTGGTAAGTGGCCTAGCTGGGCTTTGAACCCAGATCCCTGTGGCTCAGAGCCTGGGCCTGTACACCCCGTCAAGGTGAAGTCCGAATCCTACTGTCCCTGGGCAGGCTCTGCAACATGAGAAGAATTGTGGTGCGGCAGCCAGCGCCACCTCAGTCCTTCACTCCCCCAACAGCCCTCAAATCCGGCCTTCTTTTCCTGGAACCGTGAGGAAAGGAAAATGCGCTCCAAACTTGCAAAGGTAACAGCAATGAAACAACCCCTCCCCGCTGGCAGCCTGGCTTCTCTGCCTCGGTAGAGAGTCTAACGGGATCTTTTACAAGGATGACAGAGACAGATAATGAAAGTCGAGCTTGTGCACAAAGCTCCCCTGAAAGCTCCGTCATTAAGGGCTTTGCATTGTTCTTTCCTAAGTCGCCTTTTTAAGCTTTAAGCGTGGGAATAGAGACGCAAAGCCAAGGCGCATTTGCGTTCCAGCCCTGCGCTGTGCACGCAGCCTCTAGTTTCTCATTCGGAAGAACTGCAGTCCAACCGCCGTCGAAAGAAAGACCAAGAAGGTAGCTGTTTCATCCAAAATGCATCCCAGCAGTTAGTGCACCAGAGGGGAGATATGGACCTTCACATCTAGGGTCTCAGGGAGGTTTTTCCGGGTGGAAAGGAAGGGCTGACAAGAAGCCTGGAGGCTAAATATAGTCCCGACCTTCCTACATGACCCATCTATGTCACTGAGCAATGGAGTGTGTGTGTGTGTGTGTGTGTGTGTGTGTGTGTGTGTGTGTGTGACTGGGGACAAGTCCAGTGTGTCCCTTGTGTTGTCCCTGGAGCAGAGGAAGCAGCCGCCACCTGCTGTTGAAGGATTTCTGAAACAACATGTCTGGAAGCACTTTGACTCCTGCCTAACGGATGCATGGATTCTGCTCTGGGGTCACAGGAAAAGGGAACAGTTAAGGGGCACCTACTATGTGCCAGGCACTGTGCTAGGCACCTTCTCAAGTCTCACGAACCCTCATCACAGCTCTCTGAGGTATCATTCCCTTTTTAGAGATGAGGACATTGACACCAAGACCGGTTCGGCCGCTTGCCAAACATTACATAACCAGCACGCAGGCAGAGTCTCAGATTCAAGTCCACGTGCAACAGACTCCCAGACTGAACTCTTTGTCCCCTGGTCCAAGGTGACTGTCCCTGGGAAAGGGGGCACCTGGGGCCTATCAGTCATTTACACTGTAGTATAATGCACCGAGCTTACCCTCTCCTGAGAGAAAGTCCTGCTTAAAAAGCCTAAAGGTTCTGGATTCCGCAGAAGGGAAGATAGAGTACAGGAGAGAAAGGATGGTGATGACAAAGGCACCTACCAGTCCCCGGCCCCCCCATTTCCCCAGCCCTAAATATCTGTGGCAGTCTTAACAGAGCAGGCGAAAGGGGCAAAGGAAGATGTGAAATACAATGTTTTTATCCAACCCTCACTTCTGAAAAGAGAGTGGTGAATGGAAATGCTGCTGACGTTCCAAGGGCAATGGCTTTGAGGAGGGAGAAGGGGGCTTATTTATAATTTAGTGAAGTGCAACTCAAGGTCCAAAGGCAGCTGACCCAACAGGCCGCCCTGTGGTGGTGGGTCTGCATAGCCTCTAGGCCAGGGGTTCTCAACCTTTCTGATGCCGCGACCCTTTAATACAGTTCCTCATGTTGTGGTGACCCCCAACCATAAAATTATTTTCATTGCTACTTCATAACTGTAATTTTGCTTCTGTTATGAGTCGTAATGTAAATATCTGTGTTTTCGATGGTCTTAGGCGACCCTGCAGGTGGTTCTCAACCTGTGGGTCGCGCCTAAGACCATCAGAAAACACAGATATTTACATTACGAGTCATAACAGGCATGATTCCTCCCTGGAGCCCCTAGAATGAACATAACAGTAGCAAAATTACAGTTATGAAGTAGCAACGAAAATAATTTTGTGGTTGGGGGTCACCACAACATGAGGAACTGTATTAAAGGGTCGCGGCATTAGGAAGGATGAGAACCACTGCTCTAGGCTGAGTGGGTTGGTCTCTTTCCTCAAACCAATCTGTTGAGCATCACCCTTGGCCCCTGGGGCAGCACTGTGGGGCTCAGAGAGCAGGAGAACCTGTTTTCTCACATGCTGAGCTGTGGCCTCCCGCCTGCTACTTCCTCTCTGGTTCCTCATTTGTACAAGGAAATTCATTATGTCTACCTCACAGGATCACTGTGAGCATTCACCACGATAATGTGCAGGTAGTCAATGGTAACTTAGTCAATGGTAATGAATGGGACCATATAAGCTGCAGTCGGGATACATGGGGAATTTTGATCAGAAAGCTTTGGGGGTACCGACGAAACTTCCAGCTGCTACACAGCGTGAATTAAGGGGTGATGGAAAGGACCTTCGGCTCCAAACTCCAAAGTATCTCCTTTATCCCAAAGCCACAATGTCTGGAGTACCACAGTCCGGATATACTATTCCTTTGGCAATTGCCCCATTCTTTTATCAATTCTTTGATGGGTTAGTACTGTGGTCGGCAAACTGCGGCTTGCGAGCCACATGCAGCTCTTTTGCCCCTTGAGTGTGGCTCTTCCACAAAATACCATGGCCTGGGCGAGTCTATTTTGAAGAACTGGCGTTAGAAGAAGTTTGAGTTTAAAAAACTTGGCTCTCAAAAGAAATTTCAATTGTTGTCCTGTTGATATTTGGCTCTGTTGACTAATGAGTTTGCCTACCACTGGGTTAGCACATTAAATCAGTGACTACCAACTCTAGCTGCCCATTGGAATTGTCTAGAGAGAGTTTATAAGTTCAACTGTAAGTCCATTTTTATGGAAAATTTTAATCACTTTCCTATACACATTTTTCATTTAGTGTTGGATTATTTTAGATACTTTATATTCTCCTCGATTTTGATTTCAATTTATCAACAGACTTTTTAGCTATGACTATTTGCATTTTTATAGTTTTTTAATGGCTGCTTATAGTTGAAGATACTTATTAGTATTTCATAGTCTCCTTAGAGTTAATATTTTTGTATATTGCAACTGTGTAAGTCAATATCCCACAAGCATGTCAAACTCGCGGCCGGCAGGCACATGCAGCCCACTGGCCACGAGTTTGACATGCTTGCGTGCTATATGCTATAGTTGTCATGTGTATTTCTTTTTATACACCAACAAGACAAGGTTAAAATGTTGTGAATTTTTCTTAAAACTGTCAAATGTCTTTTAAAGAAATTAGGGAGAAAATCTTATATATTCAGCCACATATTTACCATTTCTGATGTTCCTCATTCATTCCTGGAGGTCCAGGTTTGCCTCGGCATTCTGTCCCTTTGGTCTGAGAAACCATCAGACTCAAAGGATATTTCCACTTGTCCATAGTCAATACATTTACTGTACTTTCTGGTGTATAAGACGACTGGGCATATAAGATTTTCCTGGGTTAAAAAGTTGTTTTATACGCCGGAAAATATGGTATATTGGACTATATTGATGAGATTAGATATAATGGATTAGATATATTGGACTACCATATTTTCTGGTGTATAAGATGACGTTTTAACCCAGGAAAATCTTATACGCCAGAAAATACGGTACCTTACGTTTTCAACTTGTTGCCATAGGGGAATTGTCTCATATTGCTTTAATCCCACTGGAATCCATATTTTTTCTCCATTTTCATTCCTAATTCTTTTCATTTTATCTTTTTACCTTAATCAGGCTGGCAAGGGCGTTTCTTTTTCCTTCTTATATTTTAAAAGTATTTCCAAAAAGACTGCTTTTGAAATTTATTTTCTCTTTTCTAATTTTTCTCTTTGTTTATTTCAGCTGATAATTGTAGAGTTCTGGGAAGAAAATATAAGAAATAGTTGTGTGTTCACACTTGAGCTGAAACAAGGAGACCAGAAAGATAATTTTTACATCTTAATCAATATGACCAAGGCGGTAGACAGAGGGTGCTTAGGAACATGGGGAGGCAGGAGGGGGAGAAGAAACTCCAGCCTCTCCCAATGTCTCACTGGTCTTGGACCATTTTGTTTGCATCTTAAAATGATTTTCATGGGTGTTGTGTGTTTTGTCCTTGGGGTCTTGTACACATCTTGTTCTAAAAGACCTACTTAAAGTACTTTGTTGAAGCATCGATGATAAGAAACTGGAATAACGCAGCCTAGCTCTGACATCAATGGGGCATAAGAACCCAATCAATGAGACTGCAAGAATGGAACTATCTTTCTGAGATAACGTAAATGGGCTGGGGGAAAAAAGGTATTTTCAAATGGAACCATAGCTAAAGAATTGACAGTGAAATTACACATGTGGCAAAGTCTCCTTCCCATGGTTGAGCTTTGCTCCAAGATGATAAACTGTTTTTCGGAACCACTTACAAAACCTGGATATTGTTAAGTGGCAGCATGCAATGTCAAAGGGAAGCTTAGCCATAAGCATCAGTGCTAGCAGCTCTTGTGTATCCAACCCACCAAGCCGGAGAGGGCAGTGCAACAGGAGGGACCTGTCACTGGGCTGCCAACTGCTCCTCATATAATCACGAGGGTCCTTTCAACGTGGAAGGACGAGACAGAGGGGTTAGTATCAGTGGTGCAGTGTGAGAGCAACTCAACCTGCCATTGCTGACTTGAAAGATGGAAGGGGCCATGAGCCAAAAAGTACAGGCATCCTCCAGAAGCTGAGAAAGGCAAAGGCACAATTCCTCCCTGGAGCCCCTAGAATGAACACAGCCTGCCAACCTCTCAATTTAAGCCCATTCACATCCACTTCAGGTCTCCAGAACAGTAAAATAATACATTTGTGTTGCTTTAAGTCATTAAGTCTAGTAATCTGTGACAGAGGCAACAGAAAACTAATACACCCATCTGGATGCTAACTTTTTTCCTGAGACTTTTCTGATTCTACTGAATTATCAACTCTGCTTGAAAAGAATGTTTCACACACCAAAGGAACTTCTAAATATGACACTTAATTTTTACATTAGTTTCCTCTTTGTACCTAATTATCTGTAGGTGCAAAGTCACCAGAAGTCGCCATATCTAACCAGGGTATACCAGTGTAAAAGTGTTAATTTAGGGGTTTCAAGTTTCCTGAACAAGTTATTTTTCTCTACTTGTTTTATTCTTAAATTTATGATTCAGCATTTTGTGCAATGGTGATAGCCCAACAACGTATCAACTAGTGCTACCGCATGGGCCACCACCAATAACAGAACAGATGTTGGCCAATATGTTCTCACAGTGCACACCAGGCAAAAGTAAACCCTGATATCAAATGTCCTAAAAATTACAGATATATTCTCTTACAGATGGATATGGATAAAGTCTAATTAATTCATCTTTGCTATTTTCTAACACTACCTACTTCCCAATTCTCAATTAGAATCCATCGTATATAGCATGGCCTTGCATAAATCCCAATGCCAACTTCTATTCAAACATAGTGAAAATTGCTAGGGAAGTGAATTCCAGAACTCTGGACTTGTCACCAAGAATCTTTGAAGTACAAACTAAAGAACTAGTATTGTTGGCAGAAATGCATAGGTCATCAAAGCTGCCATCATGGAAAAGTACCTGGAGGAATAAAGACCCCAAGGAAATTAGGTCTCATCTGTCCTAGTAGAGTTTCCTAAATCAACTCAGACAACATGAATAACAAGCTGCTGAGTCATTTGGAAGTGAAGGACAAATGGGATATTTGGGTACTGGCTGGTGCCAATTCCGAGAATGCCCGGAGCTATAGACAATGGTTGGGAACCTAGTCTCCATGGATAAAACAAACCTACCAGCGCCTGGGAGAAATCTCTACTCTGGGCCAAATGTTGAGTTTAGCCGAAGTTGCCATTGGGCCTCACTCCAACTTTTTCACCCACTATGAATATCTTGGGGGCCCTGGTACCCTTGCATTGCCTCTTGGATGTCCAAGACATTTCAGTGAGGTGACTCTTGTAAACCTGAACTTCTCTGACCATGCTACTTGTCCTTAATGTCTCATCTTTTCGCTTCTAGATTACTGCAAATATCAAAATATATAATTGCTTTATAACTAGCTAGGCCCTTTCAAATCATTAATGAATAAATATAAGCCTTTTACCATTGCCAGTCTATTATAATCTCCCCAATTTATTCACCAATCAAAAAATAATTTCACTAATAAAATCTCTAATCAAGAGGCACTTCCTGAAAAGATATGGAGGAAACAAATGTATATATTACTAAGTGGAAGAAGTCAATCTTAAAGGAATACATATTGTATGGTTTCAACTGTATGACATTCTGGAAATAGCAAAACTACAGAGATAATAAAATGATCAGTGATTTCCAAGGCTTAGAGGGGAAGAATGAATAATCAGAGCATGAAGGATTTTTAGGGCAGTGAAACTATTCTGTATGCTACTATGATGGTGGATGCATGTCAGCATACATCTGTCAAAACCCATAGAATGTACAACACAAAGAGTGAACTCTAATGTAAACTATGGGTTTAAGGTGATGATGTGTCAATGTAGGCTGTAACAACTACACCACTCTGGTGTGGGATGTTGATAGTGGGGGAGGCTATGCATCTACAGAGGCAAGGGCATATGGAAACTCTGTACAACAGGATCAGAGGGAACCTAAAGCTGCTCTAAAAAATTAATTCTATTTTTAAAAAGTCATCTCCTTCGAATACTTTTAAGGGATCTTCTCTATGTATTTTTTAAATATATTTTTATTGATTTCAGAGAAGAAAGGAGAGGAAGAGAGAGATAAAAACATCAATGATGAGAGAGAATCATTGATCAGCTGCCTCCTGCATGCCCCCCACTGGGGATCAAACCCACAACCTAGGCATGTGCCCTGACCAGGAATCAAACCATGGCCTTCTGGTTCATAGGTGGATGCTTAACCATTGAGCCACGCTGGCCGGGCAGGATCTTCTCTATATTTGTTATAAATACCAGACTCCTTAGCGTGGCACCAAATGCCAACCATGAGTTACCAACTTCTTTCCTCCTAGGATAGCAGAGCTCCTTGTTTTCCCTGTATGCTCCCCGTGCTTCTCATCTCCATGAAAATCTATGTCTCAATTATCCTTTTCTCTGTTTCCATTTCAGAGTCCTTTCCACCATTCTCCCTCCATCCTCTACACCATTCAAAGTTACAGTCCCTACCTCTAAATGCCAACAACAGCTATATCTCCCTGGCACCACTTTATACCTTATTTTCTGTGTGCATAGCTTACTCAAACTAATAGATTGTCACCATGGAGGACTATTGTGATATATTCTTGCATCTCCCTGACACCTCCCATCGTGCCTTGCTACTAGGTGCTTAAAAAAAAAAAAGAGTTGCTAAATAAACATTAAACAAATATCCTATTTACTGTGCGATACCACTCCAAAATTATACATGCATTTTATTAATTACTTACATTCTAGATAAAATAATTTAATCCAGAAGAATAAGGTAGGCCTTCCCAGAAGGCTCATTAGTGAGACATTTTGGAAGGGTAAGCATGTTCATCCATTAATCATAGCTTAATAGCCTCATGTCATCAGTTAAAGCCGCCCTTACAAAAAGCCACCTCCCATTCCTCAGACACACCTCTCCCGACGGTGCAGCAGAAGGAGCTGGGCAGCTGGTGCAGACATTGTCGGTGTCTTGGCCGTCATCCATTGCTCCCTTCCTTTGTTTTTGCTCAGGCCTGCACCCTTCCTTTACATGACTCAGGGAGCAAATCTCCATTAATCCTAACTAACTATTGTAAATTTACCTCCCTTGTCAATGATTGGTTTAGAAAAGAGCATGGATCCAGTTGCGGTCAGTAATACACAAAGACTTGCTTGGGGGATTCTGAGAAGGTTTCCTTGCCGAGAAGAAGAGATACATGGGGAAGGCAGCCTCTCTTCTGACGGCTAGATGCCATATAGATCCTATAAAAGCCTGGATTATCTATACTATAAAGTTGTAAAATCTCATAGACTTAGACTATACATTTGCTATTTTCAACAAGACAGTGACTGCACTGAATTTTGCCTTTGGTTTAAAAAGAATCTTATAAAACCAGCCGACAGTGTAAACAACACTTTAAAAAGCATAATTAAGGAGAGAGGTACTATATAAGATGATGAATGGATGGATCAATGATACTATATTTTTTTATTTATTCATTTAACTCAGAATTGATAAGCCCCCTTCAGGTATGATTACAAAGCCCTATCCTTGAGGAACCAGAGAATCACTAAGACCAAACTGTGTCAAAATACTCTTTTTAAAAATCTGCTTTGTTCCGGAATGTTGGTTGAAGGCAGTGCTAATTATAGTATATCTTCATTTCATCAAGGCAGTTGAAACATCTTTTGGATAACATTTCTTTCAATATGAATTTATGTACAATATATTTTAAAATTCAATCATTAATTAACAATAAGAATAATGATTATTAGGACTGGGCTACTCAATAAGTCAAAACTCATGAGCTACAGACTCAGTTTCTAGTGATTTCACAATGTCATATTCTGTGTGACAAACTGAGGTCATTAAAGAAAGCCCCTCTTAAGTGTAAGGTGCTATTGATTATTCCTTGCTTTGGAATAATTGGACAATGTGACGCTGATTGCTTCTTACTTCTTAAGAGACTAGAAGGGGGCAAAGGAGGTAAAAATTCAGCTGATCAATTTCAGACAAATCATCAGATTTTTTCCATATGTCAAAGTAGTTCCCTTCCTCTTCCCAGAAATGTTCTTGGAATTGATTTTGGAACATTATAAAACAGTTGAGCTTTGGAAAGTCTGTGCATCATTAGTGTTAGTGGACGCACAATAGAGTAATCATTACATGAGTGTAACCTATCACAGATTGGCACTCCTTCTGAAAAAATCAGACAGAAGGACAGAGAGAGGCATGGTGCTGGGTTCATCCATTGGATAGCCTTCCTACTGGGCAGAAAGTTGGTCTTAAAAGTTTGGGTTCTACCAACTAGAGTTGGTTGGTCTCCCAATGCTACTCCCATGACGCAGCAAACAGACACTACTTCTGTTCCACTTTCATCCCACACCCAAAAGTCACAAATGCCTTCTTGATGCATTGGCTCCTGGAATTGTGCAGCCCCCACAGCTGATTTTCTTTCTGGCAAGCTGCCTCCTGGTAAACATTGGTGGGGTGAGCAACAGGCTGTGTGGGTACAGAGCAGTGATATAAGGCTGTGACTATGATTATGCTTTTGGTCATCATCATTTCCAAATTGCACATTATGAACACAGACTATATTGGGGATGTTGGAGATGGGGGGAAAGGCTTGTTCATTTCTATTCAGGGAACAGTTGCCAGAGTCTGCCATCTCTAAACGTCTAGTGCTTAGAACTGGAGAGAGAAAAGATGCAGAGGGGAGTCTTCCTGTGCCTAGAAAAGGAGGTGATAATCCTGGTTCAACTGCAGCATCACCCCTTCCCTCTTGGCATTTGTTTACAGACCTTTAGCCCAAACTGTGTTAGGACAGTTTCCTTGTGTTAGGTCAGTTTTCCCAGATGTAGACTCTGAAATGAAGATTTGTTTTACGAGGGACTGAGGAAGATGGATGGTGGCTATGGAATGGGGGACAGCCAGGTAGGGCTATGATTTTAAGGCAAATTTCACAAAGGTTGAAAATTGAGTCTGATCTTTCAGGAGAACTCCAGAGTATGAATTGCATGCCCACATTTTTTCCAAGTTAAGGCAATAGATCTGGGCTTTCACTATCCTTTGCAGAGATAGAGACCCTCAGGCTCTTCTGGTTTTCAAGCTGCAGTCAAAGGGGCAGCCTTCTATAGAGTCACAAATGTGAACCAGGGGACAAAAGCACATGGAAGCCAGGGGAGGGCCATACAGAAATGGTAACATGGACTTGAGGGGATCTGAGGAGAGCCAGGCAGTGTCCCCTACACTCCTGGTCTGAGATGTTGTATCCTTAGCTCAAGGTCATTCACTACTTTTCAATGCTTATCTCAGGATCCTAGCAGAATATGGTTTTGTGAAAGTCAAACCAGGACCCAAACTCAATATAATCAGCACATAGATCCTGTCCATCAAATTGCCATACAGTTTTATAAAGTATACTTACTCATTCCTTGTTTCAACTCAGAAAATATGAAAATATATTTCTGTGGAATGAGGAGGGGGATATATTAAGTTTATTTAATAAGACTAATGAAAGGTTATCCAAAATATTTCCCTTCTAGGCCATGTAAGTCTGATCTGCAAATAATTGAATGTAAAAGACCCATCAGATGGCCACCAAATAACTGAAAATGCTTGTGAAGTCAACCCTTATTCTAAACTTCAGGAAAAGGAAGAAGACGTGAGGCTAGATTGGACCACCCTGACACCTGGGAAGTCAAGTCAACAAGTAAAGCTACTGTCAGAGAAAGTGAACAAGCCCTTAACGATTTAATCACACCTCATTCTTCAGTCCTTCATCCACTCACTCACCCTCTCAGCACCCATTGAGCACCTAGTCGATGTAAAATGCTGTGCTGGCTGCTGAGAAGACCAGCAGGCTGTACTGAAAGTCTAACTCATGCCCTAGGTGGTTTGGCTCTGTGAATAGAGAGTCGGCCTGCGGACTGAAGGGTCCCAGGTTCGATTCCGGTCAAGGGCACGTGCCTTGGTTGTGGGCTTGATCCCCTGTAGGGGGTGTGCAGGAGGCAGCCAGTCAATGATTCTCTCTCATCATTGATGTTTCTATCTCTCTTTCCCTCTCCCTTCCTCTCTGAAATCAATAAAGATACATTAAAAAAAGCAAGTCTAACTCACTTGTAGACCTGAACTACTGAGAATGATCACAGAGCAGTGAAGCACATTACATCAAAATATCACCAGGTCAAGCAAAACCACCCTTTAAAGGCTACCTTTTCATACCAGGTTGACCACCTCTTTCTATTTACCCATTCACTGAGCTTTAGAAAGATTCTTCTCATTGCTGATAAGGCCAGTTAACCTGATTATCACCCAGCGTCCCCTCCCTCTCCTCCCCTCACCCACCCCAGTGTATAAAAGGCATTTTTGTTTTCCTCAGTGTGAACTCAGAGGCAAGCCCAGGGGACAGTGAAACATCAGGATGGAAATGAGGTGTCTTGGTGACAGTAAACTCTTTCTTCGGCCCCCCGTATCGAGATCAACACGCCTGAGTCACCCGCGATGAAACCAATGATTGTTTTACTCTGCCTGCCCCGAGTCACTCCCTGAGTCAGTGGGTAAATGCGAGCAGACCCAGCCTTGTCCTCCGAGGCTGAGCACATCTCCTATATTTACCCGGGGTCTCATGATTCTTAGTGCTTGCTGCTCTGCCCTCTAATTTGCACTGTGCCCGCTGTAATATCTCAACGGGAAGTTGCCAGCTAAAATGGTCATTATCCGAGAAATCTATTTAAACTTGTTTATAAGGTCAAATGAAGTGGGTGGTGGATAAGCTAGACAGAAAACAACAAAAGCTTTGGTTCAGCAGACAGTGAGGCTAGAGCCCACTGTTTTAATGTCGAGCTAGCACGTGGTGAGAAAGACAATCTAACCAAAAGTATATCTAAATGTGGCAATGAGCAGTCAAAATATTCAGCCAACCAGCCAACCAACCATTTCTATTTAGGAAGTGGAACAACGGTTTGACTTATTTTAATTCAATGGATTGAGAGTTTGAGGCAGCATGTCAATAGGGCCCCAAATCCAAACTTGGGAAAGGATGTTTGTATCTGTGATGCATTCCAATGAGAGGGAAGAGTTGGGATACTCAGAATCATCCAAAAAGGGTCTTTGATGAACTCAATAGGTGGCAGTGAGTGCAACAGGACCAGAGGGAAGCTGGACTGTCTGCACAGTCAAGACTTGGAAGAACAGCTTTCAACCCCAGCAAATCCCACATCTCACAGCTTTGAGCCAGCCACCCGGAGGCTCTGCTCAACTCACCTTGCACACTGAAGAGGAAGAAGGAAGAGGAGGGAATAAACTATTTTCTCATTCCAAGAAACGTGGGTATAAGTTGGGGGCTTTACGTGGCAGAGGAAAGTATATATAGGATCTGAGAACGCTCCCACACGTTGTGGACGAGCTTGGATGCTAGTTCATAAAGAAGGAGATGGAATGATTAAATAGATTCTATGCAACTGAAGGAAAGTCAGCATGGTTCCTACTGGGCAATTTGACACATTTGGGCATGGAGTAATTAATCACAGAGGAGAGTTAGTATTTTTTTTTTACTAGGAATGAAATTAATTTAATGAGCCCTTTTCATACTAAATTCACTTAGAAATATTATTTCTTTGATCTTGATATGCTATAATTTAGGCTACCACTGCATACCATTTTTTTGGTCCTATTTCCCTTCTCTTATACCACAAAGTTAAGCTCTTTTTGTCCCTTTTTTCCCGGTCCTGACTGTCTTCTCATTTCTAATGATTCTAGAAGTGACTTATACAGGTCATTGGTATAAGAAAAAAAGGAGAGAAAGAGTGGAGATATTGAGAAAGAAGTTAAGGGAGGCACAGAGAAAGAAGGGAGAGATTTCCAAAAGATTGGGGAGAGAGACACTGAGTCTGGGAAGACAGATAAAAGTAGCTTTGACATGGAAGCAATGGGTCTTCCCAGAGCTTGGCTGATCCACATGGTAGCCACTAGCACATGCGGCTACTGAGCCCTTGAAAAGCAGGTGCTGCACGTGCAAAATGCTCACCAGATTTTGAAGATTTTGTACACAAAATTTCAAAGTATCTCACTAATATTTTATAGTGATTGCGTTTTGAAATGATATATATGGTTAAGATAATTATTAAAATTAATTTAATCTGTCATGTTAAGGTGGGCACTAGAAAAATTAAAATGACATATGTGGCTCATGTTATATTTCTCTTACACGGTGCTGTTCTCCATTTTTTGTGAGAAGTGGTAGAAAAGCATACACTCCCCCACATCGTCTCCACAACAACCCTCAAATGCTCAGCTCAAATTCAAGTCCTGACATCATTATAAACCCTTCAGCAGCCATAGCAATGCCTGAAGTGCCAGCAGCCATAGCAATGCCTGAAGTTTCCTTTTGGAGGCAGGTGACATAACTAGCAGCTTCTAGTCCCTGGGATGCAGGTCTGGAGCCCAGTTGGGGGGGGAGGGGGCCTCGTGAGAAAAATCCTGCCATAAGAGACAACTGACTGGGTGTTGCCTGGGCTTTCTCAGTCCCACTGTACTCCTGACTCTCCCACCAGCCCCAGGGGTCCTGGCACAATGGAGACTTCTGTCTTCCCACAGCCCCTTTGCCACAGTATTCTCTCCCCCAGCTACCTTTCCAAAGAGTTACCTTTTCCCTCCCGCACAGGTACTCTCAGCCTAACTTTGGGTAAGCCTTTAAAACCTTTTACAACTCACAGAACACAACAGTAGTACATCCAAGGAAAGGTGAGCCTAGCCTAGAGTGTGTTTAGGTTGCTATGAACCTTGCGGTGATTTTGGAGCAAGATCAGAAAACAAAAGGCTCCAGGGGGAAAGAAAAAGGAGGGAGAAAGAGGTGCAATCATAACGTCTGGAAGGAGGGCAGGAACTATCCATCAGTTGCTTGGATTAATTCGGAGTGTCCTATCTCTGCAACGTCACCACGTGCCACAGACAGCAGGGGCCGGCCCCTGGCAGTGCTGCTACCACAAGGGCAGCCCCGCTGTTTGCAGGATGCTCAGAACTACAGCAGACCCCATGTCGGTTTTGGACGTGACTGTGAGCACGGGGGTGGGATTCTCACCACTGCTGGAGACAAGACGTGGCACAAATCGCACGCCTCCCCCAGGACAGGGCTCAGCATCATGTTCTTCTGGACGAAGCCCTCCCCAGGCAGGAGCTCATCCCTGCCCTGAGCATTTCCACTGAGAGGGCTCCCCGGGCTGGAGCAGCACAGGCTGGATGTGACAAACCCTCTCCTCGTCCCAACGCACAGTTCACTCACCTGCGAGTGCTAATGACCCAACAGCTTGTGCTGCGATTTAGTACAAACAGTTACGTGGCATCACAAGGAACTCCCTGTCCAAGCTAACCCGTATGGGGAAAACCACATCTTTTCAGGGGCACCCCTAGAAGTTTGGAGAATAACAGTACTCTACTGTCTTTGGCCCTCTCTTCTGTCACCCTTCATCTATCGCTTGGGATTGGGGTCTGTCTAGTGATTCTCAGGCAGACATTCGTATGAAGGCCGAGAGATCTCTGAGGCCAACTTCTCATGAATCACCCAACGTAGGAAGGTTCCTGTGTCTTTAGATTGATAGCTGCCTGCTGGGTTGTCTATGGCCCTTTTTTGGGGGGCCAGAGACCTGAGACCTCATTTTTGTAGTGCCAAAAGAGTAACACTAGGGTTTCTTCCTTACTTAAAATGTGGGCCCTGATGTGCAGAACCAATTCGGGATTTGGGTGCAGTATTGTGGCCAAGACTGTCTAACCATGAGTCCTTCCTTTCTCCCCAAACTAACCCTAACCGGATTCCAGGAAACAATGTGCCCAGTTGAAAGATGGCATTTCCCAGCCTCCCTTGCATTTATTTAGAAGTGGCTTCTGAGATGCAAATGATGTTTTTCAGGCAGGACTTCAAGGGAAACTCCTTAAAAGAGGGACAGGCAGCTACTACATGTCCTTTTGTCCTTTCCTCCGTTTTCCCCTTTTCCTTCTTCCTGTCTGAAACCTAGACGTGATGGCTGGAGCTTTAGCAGCCATTTTGGACCATGAGGTGGGCCTGAGGATGGAAGACAAGCCTGAAGGATGGTCAAGATGAAAGATTGAAGGAGCTTGGAACACTGATGACCTCCTACTTCTTTTACAGAAGAGAAAAATAAACCTCTATCTTAAGCCACTGCCATTGGTGTTTTCTGTTATAAATTATCCAATCTAATTCTGATAAATATAGAAATCAATTTCTGTAATAGCCATTCATCAATTTAGTGATTTAATACATTATCTGTTTACTTAAAACTTGTTTATAATATATACTTATAAAATATATGCCAATTTGTATTTTGACAGAGTCCTTTAAAGTTCACAGTTTATTGGGGCATGGTAATTTCTTCTTGTTTTTGCTAAAGTATTTTCTAAACAATAAAATACCTGTCTTTCTTAGAAAAAGAAGTTTAATTTTATGTCTACAGTTTTTCATAAATTCACAGAGGAAAGTTTAGAGTTATGGGTGGGAATTGGGAAAGTGTGACTAGGAATATCTTCACATATGTATCTGCCATGCAACACACATCCAGCACCCTGTGTATGCTCAAGAAAACACACTTAAGTACATATAAACACCCATGACCATGTGTAAACTTCACATTCAGAGTCATATAGACTTTGTTTCTCCATTTGACAAAGGGAAGTTTTTGCTTCATTTCTGACAAGCAAACTGCATTTAAGGGAAAGTTACCCCACTCTTATATGAAATATTCAGCTTTGGAGAAGTGCTCAGAGTATCTGGAACACGGAACACTCATGAAATTGACATTCAGTGGAATGGCATTGAGAAATGTGCACATTAAAGAGAAATGACAGTGAACCGTGTTGAAAAAATGACTTCATCACATTTGGTTTACCATTTATGTTTCTTTATAATAACCTTTCTGGACATTTTCTTTCTACTATTTTGAAGGTTTGGTACTATATTATGAACTACTAGTTTCTTCCTGCAAATGGTTAAGTCAGTGGTTCTGTTATTTCTCAGGATTTATAAAATGGGAATCTAACAGCCTCATAGGACTGCAGCAAAGATGAGGACTGCACATCTGGATAGAGGACTGTCCTTGGCATAGAACAGATGGATGCTCAGTAACTACTGGCCTTTGTAGTGCTCACGAGAAGGAATAAGTACATAGTTCCGAGCTCATCCATTTTTTCATTCTGTTCCCTGTGCCTCCCAGAAGCCCCAAGCCACCCACTTCTTCTCTGGGCAGCTCTCTGCTGCTGCCTACGTGTCCTTATCAAGGCAAACAACTCCCTTTGTCATCCTCCAGGCACAACCCTCACCATGGCCACACCCCAACTGCCTCTCCTACTCCTTCCTTTGGCCTCACACCCAGTCAACCTCTCTCATGGTATGCATCACACGGTTTGTTATTGGCCCTGCTAACTTGTCTGGCTCCTCCCATAAATTTATCTTTGCCTTCTGAGACTGCCACAATTCTCTAGATTTTTTAGTAACTCTTTCTTTCTTTTTTACTATTCAACCTAATATTTTTAGCTTCATTGTTGATCATTAATTTTATTTAGCAAGCGTTCGTTCAAACCCCAGCTCCACCACCTACTAACTGAGACTCTGGGCAAGTCATTTCCTGTCTCTGTGCTTCAGCTTCCTCATCTGTCCCATGAGGGTAACAACAGTGGCCACCCCAAAGGGCTGTTATATGGATTAAATGAGTGCATAATGAAAAGGCCTTAGAACAGTACCCAATACATAGGAAGCACTGTAAGTGCTCGCTCATCTCCAACAAACAGGTTGAGTGCCAACCTCATGCCAGGCACTGTGCCAGGCAGTGAGGATAGAGCAGTAGCGGCAAATAGATGGCCCCTGCCCTCCTGGAGCTTGCTCTGTCCTGGCAGATCTCGGCTCTCCCTCAGAGATGCAGAACCTGTCCTTGGAGTCCAGGAATTTGCATGTTAACAAACCCCAAGTGCTTTAAATCAGGTGGTCACTGAGCCAAACTTGGAAAAACGCTGAAAACTAATACACTCTTCTGCATATGTGGGATTTAAACTCCTGCTCCAGTCCCATCATGCATCTCATATGCCCTGAGCCTTTGAGAAGAGCCCAAACTCGGAACACCGATGGGCTCAAGGACAGCCTGGCATATGGTGGGGGGATGGGAGTTCGTTTGCATGAAAGGTTTGAACACGTGTGTGTGTGTGGGGGGGGGGCGTGTTAAGCACAGGGATGGCAGGGAAGTCTCTCCAGGTATTAATGGTTCCCATGTGGCTCTTTAGAAAGTGAGTGAGGACCACAAAAATGGTGAAGTTACGTAACCATCACCAACTGTGCTCTTCCTATCTTCCAAAAAGACCAACGTGGAAAGAACCCCTTGAATTTGTTTGTTAGCATGGTTGACTTTTCCTACAAAAAGTAGATTGGCTGACAACAGAAATAGATTCAAGCAAGTGTAGATACATGCAGGGTTACACATATTCATAGTGAGGTATTACTTCCAGATGTTTAGGGCCCTGTCCTCACCTTTGCTTTGAAGTAATTTTGGAGCAGCCCTCTCTGCACAGACCATCATTGTGTTGGGAGGTGCAATGCATCCAGCTAATAATCCACATTTCCCAGAGTACCAGCCCCGGAGGTGGCACAGAGGTCTTGTGGGTGGGGCTTAAATGAGGACAGTCTTCTGCACCATTTTACGTCTTTGTTCCTCTCAGATCTTCTGTCTTTAAGCCATTTTTTCCCCAAAGCTATTAACCACTATCCTCTAGACTTTTTGAAAGTTTGTGTAAGATACTGTTTGGTGGATGGGAGCTGTTACTTGTAGCTATTATTTTCTGATACAGACATCAGGAAATAAACATCTTTGCTTCCCCATAAACATCTCTGCTGCCAGACTCGTGATAAATACAAACCTATCTACTGTCCTGCAAAGATGTGGAACCAAATCAGAATTTGACTCTGCATGTTAGGGACAAAACAAAAAGAAATTATCTTTGTGGTTTCCCTTTGTGTCTTTAAAGTAACTCATTAGTCTCATTCTTTTATTCCATAAATTAAATTATGCTTAACAGAAACAATATTGCTATAAAAATCACACAACAATTTCTTACATAATCAGTCACAAGAAAACCTTCATGTATCCTACAGCTTCAGAAAACACACAGCACCTATCCTTATAAAGTCATAGTCTAGGAATTATTTCATTACTAATGGGGGGCTCAAAATGGGCAGTTGCAGTGGAATATTTCAGGAGCTTCTCTTACCAAATTAACTTTCAGGAAGTTTCTAGGCCAAAAGGCTGTGTAGCTAATGTGGGGATAACCAGAGGCCACCATTTCCCCATCAAATGACAGATGGCCACCTGTGTCTATAAGGACCCCTGTAAATCAACCTTAGGTGGTCACTCGATGTGAAGGGATCCAGTAAAGATTAACTTTCCTCTTCCTCCTGGGCAGCTGAGATGCTCTTCACAGACAATTTCAAGGTAATTCCGGAAACCATGTCATGCCGTTTAGAGAGGCGTTAGATTCATCTTCCCAGACACTGAGCAGGACTTGATTCCAGGACTAACTCTAAAATGAAGGAAATCACTTTACCCTTACATTTAGGTATCTACAGGGCAAATGAATAAACCCTAAACTAAAAGTTTCCCATGTAGGAACTTCAACCACTAGTTCTCTCCATAAACTACATCTTCAAAGGCCCAACACCGTTCTTCCTCTTCTGATTGCTAATAGGGGACAATCAATCTCTTCTGTGGAAATAACACAACTGCATGGCATATGCAGGCCATGTGGTCTAGGAAATCTATAAAATTGTTTCATTTACGTGTTGATGAAAGACACAATGATCTTCCAAGAACATTAACCATTAATTTTAGAAATGTAGGATTAATTTGGGAAGGGGGCTTAGTGAGTAGCTGTCAAAGAAAGAGTCCTTCATTCATTTGACAAATACTCAGTGAGGCCCTACTATGCTGCGATTTAAGGATCGTGCCATCCCCGGCTAAAGTGGCATTTGTATGTAATAATGTGAATGATATTCATATGACATTTAAAAAATGTGTTATAGTTTAAAGTTTTCTAAAACAAAGTGCTCAAGAAAAATGTTAGGGATCAAGAAGGATATTTTACAAAAAAGATAACCATCCGATCTTTTCTCATCTATAAAATGCCTTGAGATTTTGGATAAAGCTTGTCAAATTGAAAATAGTGGAAACTAGCTTCAGAAAATGTGTGCACCTTAGGGCAGGAAGTATAGCTGGGCCTGATAATGACTTGGACCAGAAACTGTGAAACTTTCAGAACCAACTCAGTTTCTTCCTCTCTCTGAGGCCACGTAGTCTCTGTTTCTGCTCTTCTCTGTGTACCTGTATCATTCTATTTTCCCCTTTCTGATCACCAGTCTTCTCTGCTTCTGTCTGAGACCCCACTACACATCATAGCCTAGCCCAAACATTTAGCTGAATCTGGCCAGCATCTCAGAACCCTAATTCCAGGTTCTGGAAGAAGAAAATTTGATTGGCTCAAACTGGGTTGGGTGTCCCCTCACTGGTCCAATCAGTTTTGACAATGAAGGAGAGGTTACCCAATAGAGATACGCCGTAGGAGCCCATCCCTATGAGTGGTGCCCTAGAGAAGGGGAGCACAATTGGGCAGACACCTCCAACTGCTAGTTCTCTCCATAAACTGTCTTTTCTTCTCTTGCACTGGAAACATTTTCAGTTGTGAGCTTAAGCATAAAGACAACAGTCTAATTCTAAACCTCACTCAGCTTTGCAGGAAATCTGCCAGAACGATTGTATTTTCTCTCTTAGCAGGGAGCAAAGTTGCAGTTCATTCTGTAAGTGGAACTAGCTTCACCGAGCATGACAGAAGCATCTGGCCTCTCTTAAAGCAGGGGTGAGGAACATCCCGCGCGGGCTGTGTAAGGCCCGAGAAATCATTTGGACTGGCCCTGCCAAGGCCTTAGGGGTGAGTTAAGTAAATGTTTGAACAAATGCAGCAGGCTAATTTTTAAGCTGATATTTTGTAGGGCCCGTGAATAATGTTATAAATATCCAAATGGCCCTTGGCAGAAAAAAGGTTCCGCACCCCTGTTAAAGGTTGCATCAAGAGGTGTGCATTTTAGTTCAGTCTTACTTTCATTCAAGTTTCTTCATGGTACTTCCCATGTGGAAATTTTATGTGTATTTCCATAGTCCTTTAGCCTGATTTTTCAGCTAAGACACATCGCCCCACTTAGTTATGGGTAAATTGGATACAATTGACATGCTTGCATGGGCTTGGAAAGCTGTCATTGCTACTAGAACATCACACAATCCTCAGAATCATCCCCCCCATTCAAATTGAAACCGAGAACGCCTACATCATCCCATCTTTCCATCTTCCGATCAGTGGTTTACAGCTATTTCATGTTTGCCACTATCATTTTCTGGAGCCAAATCTTTGCCTTGTCTCAAACCCTCTCCTGTGGTTGCTTCCCCGTGACTCTTACCCTGGCGACATGGCACAGTTGCACTTTCAGACTCCTTCTTCCTCATTAGGAAATCATGTCAAAGCTTTTCCCTCATTGCTCCAATTCTCACAAACTCATCTGAGTGAAACATTACACAGCTGATGGATATCTAAAAGATAGTTTGAACACAGTGTAAGAAGCACAGTTTTCCTCCCGGACTTGAGAAAACTGAATTAGCTCCTCCACTCCGGTCACACAATGTTTATCAGACAAGCGTCAGACGTGTCCACTCCTAATGATGTCTAGGGCCTCAGACTTTCTCAGTGGAGACACTAACCTTCTCAGAATAAAATTCATTTGAGTTTGCATGTCTTTATTAAAAGCACTATTTATATAGCTCTCCTAAAGTTTTTTCAAAACACAGCTACATAGATGATCTGACTTTATCCTTACAACAGTTCCATGAATGAAGCAATGACAATGAAAGGAAAATAGTACCCATCCCACTTTAAAGATGAACCAACCAAGGCCGGAAATAACTAGCTGTGACTTGACTGCCACTCTTCCAAGGGCGCTTTGGCCCTAATGCATAGAATCAAAGTGTGGAACCGAGAGTTCCCTAAAGTCCGGTCCAGCACTCTAATTTTTCATTGTTATTTGCTCAACAGAACGCACAATTTAGTGCTAGAGCTGAGTCTTAGAAGTCACTCACACCCAGGTTCTCTGATGAGGGGGATTTCATGAGATTGAACAAAAATAGGATGTTAACAACTCCAAAGAGTTTGAGGTTGCTGAAGGAGAGGTTCCATTTCTAAGGCCATGACAGTACCCAGAGTGAGTTAGAGGAGACAGTGTAAATAATTCTCAGGGTGAAGCTCAGCTCCACTGGCAGAATCTTAGCAACAAGTGGAATATTTGAATAAGAACAAAAAACAGTTTATCTTTCAAGCTGTAAAATGGTCATGTTGAAAAATTCCATCCATTTTCCAGCCAAATGGCCCAAATACAGTGACACATGCAGGTGGACCTGGAGCAATTTTTCAAACTGGCAAGGTTTTTATACAAGGAACAGAGTTCTCAGCGATCCTCTGCGGACCGTGGCTGGCTGCCTGGGCCAGATTTAGCTGGCGGGTCAGAGGCAAAGCACTCTAAGCTCAGCACGGGCGGCCGAGGCTCCGCCCTCAAGTGTGTGCTGGAGCCGGGGCGGGTGCTTACCTCCAGGCCCAGGGGTCCAGCCACTCAGGGACATGGAGCCTCTCCGTTCAGGAAGCCTGTCACCAGATCACTTACTCTCCTAGACCAGCTGTGAACTTGTCGTTACTTGGCAGAATCTTTAACCCCCAGTAAACAAAATCCCTGGGCTAAGCTACCCAAATCTACCTTGATCAATATTTCCAATTGGGAGGGTCTGGTCTTGTGACTTTTTTTTATTATGCACTTACAATAGAAATGACTATTTTTTCTGTTCAAGGTGTCTTTTTTTTTTAAAAAAAACAGCTTAATTGAGATAATTTGCATATCATAAAATTCACCCATTTAAAGTAGACAATGGTTTTCAGAATACTCAGAGTTGTGCAACCATTAGCATCCCCAAAAGCAACCTCATGCGCAGTAGCCATCACTCTCCAGGCCTCCAGCCCCAGGCCAAGAGATCTAGTCGGATCTCTCTCTGTAGAGATGCCTATTCAATGCATGGTCTCCGGTGGCTGGCTTAAGTAGCCTGTTTTTACGCTTCATCCAAATTGTGACATGTATCAGTACTTCATTCCTTTTTGCTGTTGAATAATATCCCATGCTGTCAGTATATCACAGTTTGTGTACCCATTCATCCCTTAATGGGATTTGGTTGTATCTATTTCTGAGCTAATCTGCATAATGCTACCATGACCATTCATGTACAAGACTTTGTGTGGACCTATCTTTTCATCACCTTGGATAGATAACTAGGAGTGGAATTGCTATGTTCTAGCTCCATGGTCGGCAAACTGCGGCTCGCCAGCCACATGCGGCTCTTTGGCCCCTTGAGTGTGGCTCTTCCACAAAATACCACAGGCCTGGGCGAGTCTATTTTGAAGAAGTGGCGTTAGAAGAAGTTTACGTTTAAAAAATTTGGCTCTCAAAAGAAATTTCAATTGTTGTACTGTTGACATTTGGCTCTGTTGACTAATGAGTTTGCCGACCACTGTTCTAGCTAATTTGATGATTAACATTTCGAGAGCCTGCCACGCTGTTCTCCATAGCACAGTCACCACCGTATATTCCCAACGGCAATGTGTGAGGGTCCTGACTTCAGATTCTCAGCATCACTTATCTCCTGCGCGGTCCATGGTGTCTTAATACCAATGGCATGTCTCTCCCAGTTGGCTCTTCATGGCAGTGCTGGTGATGCTAGAAGATGCCTGTCCACCTCTTTGACGGCATCACTGTGGGGTCTCCCAAAGTGTCTGTCTTGTACACCCCAGTCAGACCACCCCAAACATACCTGGAGAAAAGGGTCTCTACTGTTTTTGCCTGATGTTATGGCAACATTTACTTTCACTGACATCGTTAGGTTTTAGCAAACTCAGCTCTAGAGAAGCTAGAAGCGCTGATGCCGCTGTCTGAACCCTCAGAGGGGAGATTCTTTGCGGCCTGGGGACAAGGGAGGAAGGCAGCTCTGTCCTCGGTGAGGCTGGTGAGGGCTGGAAGCCTGGGGTCTGGTTCCCTTACTGAAGACGTCCCTGGTGGGAGCAGCCCCACAGGGACAGAGGCTCCCTGGAGCGCAGGGTTTCAGCATTTTCCAGCCATTAGTGGTGTTGAAAACTCTTTGAGGGGAAAAGAACTCAGGCAGCGACTTCAGGAAGGGAAAACAAACCATTCCCCAAGCAGAAGTGAGAAGGTGAGCCAGCTTTCTCCTTGGATTTTAGGAAAATCACAAGTCTGCACCTGGGGTGTGAGGGGAAGGCCATTGTCCCTCAGTCCAGGCTGTTTTTATCAGGATGCAACTTCTATCCTCGGTCCATCATTATTGGGGGAATTTTAACGTCAACAGAGGTATTCAAAGCGGCTTCCTGGTGCTGCGAGGAGCTGAGCGGGGACACACGTGAGTGGTGGCCGAGTGCTGAGAACGGGAGAGGGTGGATTTACGAGGTGAGCAGCTCATCAGAAACAAGGGGCGCTCAGAACTCCGCGAAGCAGGTGCGAAGCGACCGGGTTCCAACAGCTGAGGCAGGGTGAGACTTTGTAACAAGAGAAGCCCGGGTCCTGCCGCCGGGGACAGGGTCCAGTGAGACCAAGACTGAGCAGGGCATGCTGAGCCCACGGCCAGCTCTCCGGAGCTGAGCCCACACGGAGATGACAAGCCGGGCTCAGGGGGGCACGCAGGCAGCCAGCGGAGGTGACCGCAGGCCCCAGCTGCCCAGGCCAGGCCAGGCCAGCCTCGCCCAGCCGCACGGCCACCAGGCAGGCTCGTGCCTTATTCAAGAGCAAAGCTTGAAACCCAGTGTGAAACACCGTGCAGACCGAAGTATCAGCCGTCCTCGGGGCGACTGGACTAATGATTTTCTGCCTCTTTCTGGCAGAAGACGGAGTCAAGAATGGGCTTGTTTGTCTTCTGTTTTAAATGTGCAGTTTCCTTCAAAGTAATTCAGGATGAAATGCAAACTTTTTCTTTTGAAGAGCGTGCCAACCCAACCAAGCAGCTGAGTTGTATCGGGGCACTTTTTGGTGTTGAGTAAAACTACGCTTTAAAGAAACAAACACAGAAAAGTAAGTCACACACCTCCAAGGCACAGCCTAGAAAGTGGGAGCGGGGCAGCCCTTTCCCTCTGACGACACAGGGTCACTCGACATCTTTGAGAACAGAGCACACATGTGCCCCCAGATCCCCAGTCGGGGGTGCGGGAAAGAGGCTCCGCACAACCACCTCCAGAGGATAAAAAAAATCGATCCGCTGAGTGAAAGCCACCACCAACCTGGTATTGAGCTTGTTTGCTTTGCTTTGTGTTGTGTTTTCTTTCTTTCTTCTTCTTTTTTAAATTTATTTGTATTGATTTCAGAGAGGAAAGGAGAGGGAGAGAGAGATAGAAACATCAATGATGAGAGAGAATCATTGATCGGCTGCCTCCCACATGCCCCCTGACCGGGAATTGAACTGTGACCTCCTGGCTCATAGGTCAACACTCAACCACTGAGCCACACCGGCCGGGCTGCTCTGTATTTTAAATAAACAGAATGTGTCAAATGCCATGCGACCTTGAGGGTGACATCCCAAGGCCCTTCAACCTGGTCCTGTTTTATTTTATGATTATTTTATTTTAATCATAAAATAAAACCAGGCCTTGGAAGCTGTGGGAAACGAAACTGTGGTTTTCCTCTTTTTGTTTCTTTGTATAATCTCTGACCCGCCCGCCCTGTTGGAGAGGTCAGAGGTTCACGCAAGACCAGCAACATGATCTGCAGGTCCAGTGAACATGCAGGGCTCTGTCAAAAAATTCGTGAGACTTTCACCGTGGCGGCCAGGGAACACCCGGCCAGCACCGGGCCTTCAGGGCTCCGTCTGGGCCTCAGGCGTCACTGTACCCTTTTCACCTTCCAGTTCAAAGCCGAGTACCAGGCAGGCCCCGGTTTCTTCACTGGACGAGGCAGCGCTGCTCAAGGTGGCTCTGAGCTCTGCCCACCTGCTGGAGGTGGCGCCCCTCGCCCTGCCAGGCCAGCCGAGGAAACGGTGAGGTCTCCGCCATCGCACCAAGAAGGCAAGGCGGCTGCCGGGCCCGCAGCCGTAGAAAACACCAGGGTTTCCATCCCATTTCCCCAAACCATATACATTGTGGGGGGTTTTCCCTAGTTATAAAAAATAAGACATTCATTGAAGAAAATGTAAAAAATGCAGAAAAGCCTGAAGAAAACAGAATCACCAGTAATCCAACCACCCAGATATAGCTAACTAATTATTGTTATGTATACGAATTTTTTATTGGTATGTTTTTTCTGTGTGTGTAATTTTACAAAGCTAGGATCAGACTCTAATACTGTTTTATAATCGTTTTCAACTTCTTACTTTATTACCTCTCCTTGTCATTGAATATTCCTTAATCACCTTATTTTTAGGAGTTATACAGAACACACACACACACACACACACACACACACACACACACGTGCGCGCGCGCACACACACACAGAGCATATTTTTTAGCACAATGTATTTAACACATATTATGCATATATGTACTTTCTATTTATAATCTAACCTATACACATATATGTGCACACACACACCCTCACACCAGAATATATTTAAGCTGGATTATATCATTATTCACAAAAACAATGCAATCCATGTCTGGCCACACTAGTCAGGCGGAACAAATTCCCTGTTCACTTTACACATGAAGAACCAGGAGTTGAATTCATTTTTTCAATCATAAAATAAAACCAGGGCATCCCCAGCCTCTGCAACATATGTCCGCATGCCTGGCATTCTGAGTCGAATACTGCGCTCCCTGCGTGCCATTCCGCCGCGGGTACCGGGAAGAGGCATTTCCTGACGTGCCCGGCGATGACTCATTTGGAACGGACCCGTGTCCAGCGGGAGATAACGGCGATATTCCGGCTCACCCCCAGGCCCGGGGCCAGCGCCCCCGCGGGAGAAGAGGGTGCTAGTAACGCGCCCAAATGTTTCTGAGCCCGAGAGAGCTTTCAGAAGTGGCTCTCCATGTCAACATTCTTTCAACAGTTCAGTCAACTTCTCGTAAAATCCATAGTAAATTCTTTTTCCAGGGAGGGGTGTGCGCTGGTATTTTGGTGTGATTTGTTTTGTGTTATTGAAATATGCGACCCTGGAAAGCGCTCGGCTGTAAATGCCATTCTCCACAAACACGAGCTGGGCCGCTGCTGCGCAGCTCTGCAGCTCTGCCTTTGCTGCTTTCGGCCCCTTCCTCCCGCAGAGCCTGGATGCTGAGGTCAGGACGTTGTCATGGCAACAGGCTCTCTCCCTGAAGGCAGAACTGGGCGACACCGATGGATGGGCAGTTGCCCTGCGCCAGGCACTGTGCGGGGTGCATCGGCATCTCTCACTAACCCTCGGCAGCCCCCTGAAGTGTAACCAGCCCAATTTCCAGAGGAGAAGACTGAGGCAGGCCAGTGAAGCGTCTGGCTAAGCCACACCACTGTTAGGTGGCGGAACTGAGATGGGAATCGGGGAGGAAGGGAGTGCGGGGGGTGCGGGGAGACACTGGACAAAAATCGAACACCTATGGACGAGGACAATGGGGCGGGAGTAAGGGCACAGGGTGGGATGGGAACTGGGTGGAGGGGAGCTATGAGGAGAAAAAAGAGGAACAACTGTAATAATCTGAACAATAAAGACTAATTTTTTAAAAAAAGGAATAAAATCTCTAAGCATCACTGCTTTTCCCACGCGTCGACCCCTACCTCTTCGGAGGGCCAAGAGCAGGGACCCATCCAGTCCCGCTAATCCTTAGTATTTGGAGGGCAGTTCTGCAGTATATGGCAACTTTCAGGAGATTTTTTCAAATTTCCACACCTGACAGCATCCACTAGTGACCAGCTCCTTGTCGCGGGTATACCCTTAAAGGTTGGGATCTGAACTAAGCAACTCCAGAGGAACAAGCCAGACTTTCCTGCTGATCTTACTAGTGGCCTGAACTTTTGGACTTTCCCTAAGAATCGAAAAAAGAAAGAGCGTATGTAGGTGTGGGCACATGCACACGTACATACAATGGACTAGAAGGGACCAGGGTGAGGTGCCGGGCGATAGAAAAAGCAAAGGCCTTGGGAACTCCACCCACGAGCAGGATACACCTGCAGTTTGCCCTTCCTCAGCCCATAGCCCCCGACTGGCCCTGAAACCCAAGGTGACTCACAGGAAAATTTAAGCTGGAGAAGATCTGCTGGAAACTCCAGAGGCAGGATGCTCAACCCTGTGCGCACCTTAGGGTCACCGGGGAGGTTCTTAACCGGACAAAGAGATGGGCCCGTCAGGTTTTGATTTAATTGTCTAGAGCAGTGGTCAGCAAACTCATTAGCCAACAGAGCCAAATATCAACAGTACAACGATTGAAATTTCTTTGGAGAGCCAAATTTTTTACACTTAAACGTCTTCTAAAGCCACTTCTTCAAAATAGACTCTCCCAGGCCGTGGTATTTTGTGGAAGAGCCACACTCAAGGGGCCAAAGAGTCGCATGTGGCTCGCGAGCCGCAGTTTGCGGACCACTGGCCTAGACTGTGGCTCAGGCAGGGGTATGTCTTACAAGCTCCCCCGGTAAGGTTGCCAGGTTTAACAAATAGTTACAGAGCACCTAGTCAAATTTGAATTTCCGCTAAACAATTTTTTTTTTACTATAAATATATCCTATGCAGCATTTGAAACATACTTACATGAAGAAATTACTCCCATTTATCTGAAATTTAAATGTAACTGGACACCCTGTATTTTACCTGGCAACCCAATCCCCACGTAATGCTGGTGGACCCCCAGGGTTGAGGGTCTCCGGTGTGCAGAAGGCCTGTTTTTGTGCAAATACTTGTCCTGGAATTTCCAAAATGTTCCCAATTTCGAATGTTCTCCCCCGTGGTGTCATGGGTCACGCTTTTGGAAGGAAGACCTTTCTCATGACTGTGAGCAACCATTACGCCTGAGTCTAATAATGCCAGTGGATGGGAAAACGGTTGCCAGGTGACCTATGTACATAGGATTGGCCACGTATTTAGTGATTTGTCCTGTGTCATGTACTGACTTCAGCAGGATTCCTTAAGTGTCCTGTATTCAGCTATTTAAAAATAAATAAATTACCAAAATTTGGCATTCAAAGCTATTTTTCAAATTTAATTGGATATCCTATATTTTTTATTGTGAACTCCAGCAACTCTATGAAGAAACCACTCAGCCAAAATCCAGGGAATTTATCCTGAGAAACTTGTCCTCCCAGATTCAGTACTTGTCTCAACCTCTGTTGAAGTTTTTCACTCCAGACCTCTGAACTTCCGCAGGTCAACTTCGCTGAGAAAATGTAGCTACTCTACTAGCCAAAAATTTCAGTTCCTTCTTTGCTGTTCCTGTTGTTTAAGTCAAATATAATAGTTTGGCACTTATCTCACTCATATATCACACGCAGGATAAATTAATATTGACAGACATTTGTTGCTAATAAAATGATCCCACACTTCTTGGTATTTTCTTTCTTGCGTGATTTTGAAAAGATAAAAGTTAAAACAAGCAGTGGCTATGAAAATAGTGAAATGGGACCCACAGACAAGCCAGGATGGACATGAAATGACTATTCATGGACCCCAGGGCTGTGGATGCTACAGGAGGGATGGGGAAGTTGATGGATCTCAAGTGTTCTCAGCCAAAAAGCACAAACATAGTGAGAAATCCTCAGGGAGGTTTTTGGTGGGGACCCAGTTGGCTGGGGTCGTGTTGGGGAGATGTTGATGACCTTATGCTGGAGAGAGCCTGGGGCACAGTGGAAGCGCCAGTCACGAGAAAGAGCTTGTATTTGAGTTATGTTCTCGTCCCCACATTCCCTGGCCTGATGCCTACCCTGATCCTCACTGTGGGCCAGGAAACAGCGGATACAAAGTCTGAATGTACAAGCTAGATGCTCAGATAAAGAATTATCCCAGTAGGCATCAGGAAAGGCTAGAGATGGGAAGAATGAGAGGAGAGTTAAGGGATAGAAGTGTCACCATCTCTCTAAGAGGAATCTCAGGAGGAAAAATGAGAGCAAACAGAGAAGGAAATTATGGGTCAAGCAGACAACCACCACATGTACAGGTTTTAATGACATGATTGAGAAGTACTAATATGTTAATATAAGTGCTCTAATATACAGGCTGGGCAAAGGAGGTTTACAGTTGTGAGTACATGAAACACAGCTAATGAAGTCATTGTAAGGATCATAACCAGCATGTCTTGTTCTATACGAACAACTGTAAACCGACTTTTGCCCCCACCCTGTATATTAAATGTGCAAACATATATAGGTATCTTCATTCCAAAGAAATAAAATTCACATTCATTCAAGCTCATATGAAACATTACAAAAATTGGACATACTTTGGGTTGCTAAAAAAGAGTCAAGACATCTTAAGGCATTAACATCATGCAGACAGTTCTCTGACCACAGTGCAATAAAATTAAAAATCTACAAAATGATAGCTTTAAAAAAATTCTACATGTCTGGAAACCAAAAAAATAAAAAATCCAACTAAACAACATTTGGGTGCAAGAGCAAATAAGAAGTTATTAAAAACACAGAGGGGAAAAAAAAGAACAAACCACAGAGATTTATGGCAAGAAGAGCATTGCATGTCAAAATTAATGGATGCAGCTAAAGCAATGCTTAGAGGATAGTGGGAGCTTTAAATAAATATATGTCACAAAAAAACAAGAGAGATGGAAAATGAGCTAAGTATTCAACTCAGAAAGGTAAAGAGTAATAGAGCACACAAAAAGAAGGAAGAAAATAAGGGGTGTGAACAATGAGAGCCACAAAGAGAAAGAGAATAATGAATATGAAAAATGAAAGGCAGGTTTTTGAAAAGCTCATATGACAGATTAAAGGGATGAGAGAATTGAAAATAAATAAAATGTGTACCGAAAAGAGAATATAATTGGAGGAAGATAAGTATTAAAATTATTAAAATATAATAAACAACTAAAAGCCAACAAACTTGTGATAGATAGATAGGTAGGCAGGTAGGCAGGTAGGTAGGTAGGTAGATAGACTATTAGGCAGATAGATACATGACAGTGATTCTGAAAATGTAGTCCTGGAATCCGTATCAGCATTACCACCTGGGAATTTCTGAAACATGTAAATTCTCAGGCCCCTCCCAGACTTCCTGAATCAGAAACTGAGAGTGGGGCCAGGAATCTGGATTTGAACGCGCCTGCCCACCTCACTCCAGGTGATTCTAGCACCTGCTGGAGTGTGAGAACTTTTGGTATAGGTGGTAAGTGCCATGGGGAAAAGCCAGGGGAGTGGAACTTAGTGGAGAAGAATGTTTTTATTTTAATAATTGAATAATTACGGAAGGCCTCACTGCTATGTGTGACTTTTGAGCAGAGAATCTAAAAGAGGAAAGGAAGAGGATAGAGCAGATGTATAAGTAAAATGTGTTCTAGGCAGATGGAATGGCAAGTGCAAAGGCCATCGTGCAGAGGCAAGATCATGCTTAATGGGTCCAAGGAAAAGCAAGCAGGTCCATGTCATTGGAGCAAGTGAGCCAGCCCTAGAAAAGGAAGTTAGAAAATGAGAGAAGTGAAGAGGGATGGGTATGTGGGGAAGATGCTGTTGAACTACGTCAGATTTCCTCACTAGATGAGAACCCTGGATGTACTTCAGTGGATCAGCTGATCTCATTCCTTAAGGACTCCCGAAGTCATCAGCCACAGGGAGAATTTTATGCAGAAAACTGATTCCAAAATGATGGAGGAGGCATGGAGAAGCCACGTGTGTGGATGAAACACCATAAGAAGCACCTCAGAGCTCCACCAATCTTCCACCCCAGGGCCCGGTGCCAGGCCAGGCTGCCACGGGCCTCCTCGGGCAGTTCCTGCCGCTGCCATCTAGCTGAGCTTCTTGCCCTTGCTTCTAAGACATGGTGGGCAGTTTCAACATGCTGGCTCATTCTTCATTTTGGAGAGAAGGCAACATTATTTCTAGAAGTAGCAGCAAGCTGGCCCAGAGGGCAGAATGGTTTTTATAGTTCCCTTCCCCAGGCATCGCCCATCTTCCCCATGACACTGGCTGCGTGTAACTCACTCACATATTTGCACGACTGTCTAGCCAGGTGGGACCCAGCAGCAGCGGAGAGAAAACTACTTTCAGTCTCAAAGAACTGTTAACCTTGATTTTCTCTTCCGGGAAGCAGCAAGCATCATGGTTAGGAGCACAGACTCGGGGGAGAGAAATGTGCCCAGATGCCAGTTCTGGCTCTGCCAGTTACAAGCTTGGATAAGCCTCTTAACTGCGTCTCATTCTTTCTGTCTTTAAAACTATTCAACTTTATTGACCACTTTGGGCCTTTTCACGAATTTAAACTAGATAACACCAAAGAGCCTAACAGTTGGCATGTAGATCAAACTCAGTAATTGACTACTGTTATCGTTATTTTTTTAAAACAGCACACTCCAAATCAGATTCCTACACTCCAAATATTAGGAGGGTCTTCCTTTTCTTGTTTGCAGTTCCTGGGCCTATATATGTAGCCTTAGATCCCTTCTACATCCTCTTCTGTTCTGGTCTGGATCACTTACAGGGGACCAGGGGTAGAGAGAATGGGGAGGGCTCCCACAGACTGCATTTTCCTGGGATCCCAGAACATGTGACTACTTCTAACTGGTTTCAGTTAGTGGTGGCATGGAGCCAGGGGAGAAACCACGTTCCTCTCCCTTTCCTGCTTGGCCTTAGTTGGTATTTATTGCAAAGGCCGTATCTCCCCTGTGGCTCTACCTTCTGCCCGATGAGCCTGCTCCCTAGACCTTAGTAACCCTGCTTCTTCCCTTTGCCCACATCACTCAGACGGCAGCAGTGGATTTCCGCTCTATCTCCTCTTTAAGTTCTATTTTGTGTTTGGTTTCCCCATTTCCCTAAACCCTAATCCTAACCCCTTCACACCTACTGGATTGCTATAATAATTTTTTTTTAAATAAAAAACAAGTGTTGGGGAGGATGTGGAGAAACTGAACCCTTTTACATTGACAGTGAGAATGTAAAATGGTACAATCACTTTGAAAAACAATCTGGTGTTGCATTGAAAAGTTAAGCCTAGAATTACCATATGACACAGCAATTCCTCTCCTAGGTTTATACCCAAGGGAATTGAAAAGAGGACTAAACAGATACTTGTACCCCAATGTTCACAGCAGCATGAGTCACAATAGCCAAAAGGAAAATAACCCACATGTTCACCAACATATGAATGGATAAACAAAATGTGCTATATACACACAATGGAATATTATTCAGCCATAAAGAGAAACAACGTTTTGATACATGCTGCCACATGAATGAACCTTGAAAACATGGCGCTAAGTGAAAGAAGCCAGACATAAAAGGACAAATAATGTGTGACTCTACTTACATAAAATATCTAGAAAAAATTCAGAGAGATGGAATACTAATGAGAGATTACCAGGGATTGGAGGGAGGGAGGAATGGGAAAGTATCACTTCATAGGCACAGGGTTTCTGTTTAGGATGATTAAAACGTTTTAGAAGTAGATAGTGGAGGTGGTTGCACAACATTGTGAATGTAATGTAATGCCACTGAACTGTACATTAGTAATAGCCAAAATGGCAGATTTTATATTTTATGTATTTCACCACAATAAAATAATTGCAAGCCTGTAGGTTGATGGACTGGATGGGAAGAGGAATAAAAGGGATGTGCATAGGAATCTCTCAATTCCCCATCCCCCCAGTTGCTGCAGTCAGCTCACAAAGCTCTTTTCTGGGTAGATTTCCTGAGTCCAGTTTATAATTGAGGATCTTTGCACACAGAGAGGGCGCAGGATCTTGGGGAAGGTGTAATGTGAGAACAAGGAGTAGGGGGAGTCAAAGGGAAGGAAGCATGTTGTTCTGGGGATACCGAGGGAGAGGGTCCAGCAGCTGCTGGTAGGGGAAACCTTTGGGCTAAGGGCAAGATGGCTACAGAGGTTACTAGGCACCCTCTAAGAAAACCTGTAATAAAGGTGGATGTGATTGTTTAAGGAAGGCCAGGGCAGGGTTGCTCTTTCTTTGAATGCAATGCTGTGTAAATAAGGACCGGAGCTACAAGGAAATGTCTGATTTTGTGCAATCTACGTGCACAACAAATGGTCATTGTCCCCAGAAGGCGGCAGCCCAGCCGCACCCCCATCAGCAATATTTCAAACCAATAAACAGGGCTTCTATCTGTAAGCATTAGAGGCAAGACTGCCCTGCCAATGACAACAACGTTCCTCCAGGAAAACTCATGAAGCAAAACTCACTTGCCAGACATCATCCTGCTCTCAGAGGTGCCCTTTTGAATGTTGCCATTCCACAAATTCTATCAGTGGCTCTCCAAATCTGCTCCAAACTCAGGTGTCTTCAACGGACTGGCCCTCCCTCCCCCAAACACATGCACTCTTGTTTTAGCCTTTGATATGCCCTTCCCCCAGGTCTGCAATGTCCTCCCACCTGGAATGTCCTCTCTGCTCATCTAAATCCCACCTGGCCCCAATCCACCTCTTCCTTGAAGCCCTCTCCTGATTCCAAATTGCAAGGATGTCTCCCCATCCTGATTTCCCATGTCAGTATTTTCTCTACCTCCCACTTTAGCCCTCAGGAATGTTCTGGCTCCTATTGTTCTCTCAGGTTACTCAGGCAGCTTGTAATTCCTCGCAGGTAAGGCCCACAGCATGCATCTGTAGGGCTTTGAATCCGACACCAGCCAAGTGCTGTGCCAGGCACATGACAGGTACTCAGTTAACTTGCTTCTCTGCTTTAACTTGGTCCATGTGATCTTTCCTTTTCTTTCTTTCTTCTTCTTCTTATTTTAATCCTCACCTGAGGATATTTTTCCATTGATTTTTAGAGAGAGGGAAAGACAGAGAGAAACATCAATGTGAAAGAAACACATTGATTGGTTGCCTCCTGCACGCTCCCAACCAGGGCCCTGGGCTGGGGAGGAGCCTGCAATCACAGTAGGCGCCCTTGATAGAATCAAACCCAGGACCCTTTGGTCCGCAGGCCCACGCTTTATCCACTGAGCAAACCTGACCAGGGCTCCCTTTTTAATTGTAAACATGAAGTCATGTCACCTACTGAAGGTTACTTTGTAAAGTGACTTGTTAATTCCATCCCTGGAAGCTGCCTCTCTGGTAGCCAGTCCATCACCTTTCTTGTTAGCAGAGCCTCCCTTTTGTCCAGAGGAAATGAATGCAGCCTGTCTAGACCAATCAGAACAGGCCTAGTTCACTTTACCTAGGAAACCTGTGGCAGTCAGGTGACCCATTTCTGGGTCAGGTGACCCAATGAGATATAAGAGGAAGTTGGCTGGGAGTTTCTAGGAAGGATTTTTTTCTGGTAGAAGGTAGCCAGGCACCAAAGGAAATCCTTTTGCTTTCTTCTTTCCCTTCTGTCTGGGGAGCTGTCACGTGAAGACCATGATTTTGGAGGCCCTGCAGTCATCCTGTGGTCACAGGGAGATGTAGTTCACAAACAGAGGGTGGCAGAGAGCCACCTGGAGTGTGGGAACTTACCTAGGAGCCTTCTTTTTTTGAACTTTTGGATGTGAGAAAAATACGTATCTCAATTAATAGCAAATGTCCATAGTGATGCCCTCAGCCCACTTTAGACCTGGAAGGGCAGCCCAGGTGGGCCAGGCTAATCAGGCCAGTCCCCTGTGCTCTTCCCTCCTCTGTTCCCCTCCCCTCCCCTACCTGCAAAGCTGGAAGTAGACCCTTGGGACAGGACAGACATGAGTTTAGACAGAGTCTATCTCTAGGATGTTGGCCACAAGGTCCACGGCTTTACAAGCTCCTCCTGATTCTGAGAACTAATGAAAGCACTGGGAATGTTTTCTGTCCTCAGACTCAACAAGCTGGAGTCTTTTCTGGGGGCTTATCAAACCCACTGCAGAAAGGACATTTGTGATAAGAACGATGAAATGGAACCATCTGGCCACGTCAACTCACAGCACAGGGAGGGGCGGAGGAGACAGTGTCTCAAAGGAGATTTGGGTCTTGTTTTCATTTGATCCTTAATGCCTTCTTTTGCTTACATAACGCAGTCATCACTGATGGTGAGGTTCTTTTTACAGATTCCTCCTCCCGATTAAGGTGATGATCTCGAGTTATGAGGAGCCAAGAACTGCTTAGCCTCAAACAATTTTTCTTTAGAAACATAAAACCCAGGACTTCCTGCCTTGGCACATCAAGAGTTATTTAACGATCATTAAAAACCCCATAATTTTGATTATCTTCCTTGACTTACCCATAAACAGGCCAGGCCGTGCACGCTGATGGCTAATCTTTGATAGGTTTATTCCTCTGTCTACATGAGAAAACTGGTTTTCTCCTCCAAGTACTTATCACCCAGCAGCTAGTGAAAGACTGTGTCCCCCACTCCCACACAAGCCAAAGGGGGTTTTAGTACTTAACAAATCAAAGGCTTTTAAATCATGTTTGATAAAGGGAAATTTTAAGACTTTTATATGGAGCTTTTGTATGTTTTTTTAAAACATTCTTTTAGAACAAGATTCAAATCTCTGGCACACTGAAGAGGCCCATGAGGTATAAACAAGCCTTTTGCATTATTCAAGGAAACAAATGCTTTTACTTGACTATATGGCAATTTCAGTGGGATATAGAGAGGCATGTTTTTTAGTAATTGACATAACGAAGATCCCAACCAATCAATGATTTTTTAAAAGATTTTTATTTATTTCAGAGGGGAAGAGAGAGATAGAAACATCAATGATGACAGGGAATCATCGATTGGATGCCTCCTGCTTGTTGGACTGAGCCCGCAACCCAGGCATGTACCCCTGACTGGAATCAAACCCGGACCCTTTGGTCCACAGGCCGATGCTCTATCCACCGAGCCAAACCAGCCAGGACATGAGTGATAGAAGATTCAATTCACAGCAGGGCAAATACAAATATCTGATCATTAACCATCAGAACCCTTGCAAGTTAAAAAAAAAAAAGGAAATTAAAATGACAAAATGAGATAATGTTTTTCAACTATCAAATTTTGGAGGAATTAAATATATACATATTTGCCAGATACAGGATTATGATACAAACACAGACTTTGTGAAGGTATAAATTGGCAAGAAATTTCAGCTATTTCTAGGAATCTTCATGTAGTAGACACAAGTTTAGGTGGATGCTGTGCTCACAATGCCTTCCCTGGTGTGTGTGTGTGTGTGTGTGTGTGTGTGTGTGTGTGTGTGTGTGTGTTCTGTCCCTTATCTGCTGATTGATCCATGGTATGACTTCAGCTGCAGAGACTGGCCGTGGGGAGCAGGGAGACAGAGCATGAGGATCCACTGGGTCCTGCCTGCCTGACTGTAGGTCAGTTTGTAGGTTCTCCAACTTCCAGAGCTCCTCCCAACTCCTTCCACTAATTCCAACACTAACATATCCAAGCAGAATTGTGACTATATATTTTAAATGTTCATACTCTTGACTTGGTGTTTCTACTTTTAGAAACTTGACCTATGAAATTAATCTGATATTTGGACACAAAGGATACTAGGATCATTTGTAACATAAAAAAGAGAAAAATATAAGTGCTCCAAGATTGGGAGAATGATTGAGTAAGTTATATTCCAGTCATACAAATTAAAAATTCTGAAGGTATTTAAAATTATGCTCCTAAATGACACGGGGAAATGCTTATGATATCATGTCTGATGAAAAATAAAATTATATAAAATAAAATATGTAAAATATAATTATATAAAGTTATAAAATAACATGATGGCAACCATAAGTGTCATATATGCATGCACTTTAAAATGAACAGAAAGAAACACAGTAAGACAGTTACCCGCAGTAGATTTTGAGTGATTTTGATGTTCTTTTATCCTTTTTCAATTTCCAGATTTTCAACAATGAGCATCTATTACTTTTATAGTCAGAAAAACATACCCTATCTTAAATCATTAGAATTAGGGGAACTCTTTGTTTTAGTTTCAGTCATCCACAGTGAATGAGGTGCCGTTCAATCGGACAGCTTGGGCCGTGGCAGCCACCTAGCTGCTCATTAAAGTCACTCGTAACACTTTAATCTAATTATCTGTCTATTTATTGCTTTACTTTGATGATGACTTAGTCTATAGTCAAAGATGAGCTAAGTTCACCATGGGCTCATTAAAAAGCATGAATGTTCCATGGGGCTCCTGGCATTTTGGTCCCATCTCCTTTTACAGTTGGGCAGCTTACCTGCCACCAGCAGGCTCAGTCCCACTTCCGACACAGGGGCCAAACCTGGTTTTATTTGTGTTTTTTAAAATATATTTTTATTCGTTTAGAGAGGAAGGGAGAGGGAGAGAGAGAGAAAAATCAATGATGAGAGAAACTCATTGATCAGCTGCCTCCTGCACGCCCCCTACTGGGGATCTAACTCTGAAACCCAGGCATGTGCCCTTGACCGGAATCAAACCCAGGACCCTTCAGTCCACAGACTGACACTGTATATCTACCCAGCCAAACCAGCTAGGGCTCAAACCTGGCTTTTGAAAGAAGGGTTGAACTAGGCTCCATACAACGTTTAGGGTCTAAGCATTAAACCTTGCTCTCAACCATCACAGGCACTATGTGAGTCCAATCATTTGATTTGCTCTGAATAACCAGGTGTCTGACTCTCTCTTGTGCTCCATGTAAGGCAGGCGTCCTCAAACTACGGCCCACGGGCCACATGCAGGTGTTTTTGCCGTTCTGTTTTTTTACTTCAAAATAAGATATATGCAGTGTGCATAGGAATTTGTTCATAGTTTTTTTTAAACTATAGTCTGGCCCTCCAACGGTCTGAGGGACAGTGAACTGGCCCCCTGTTTAAAAAGTTTGAGGACCCCTGATGTAAGGTAATAGGCATAATACCACAGACTTTTTAGGACTGGGGCGTAGCATGCCTCTTGCATTTCCTTTACTTTTAAGATCCTCTGATCAACTACCCAGGTGTTGCTGAACACTCAGACTGCCTGAGAGGACAGCGGGGACTTTAAAATGATATCCATGCCCAGATAACTCTCATTTAATTCATAGGTGGGGAGGGGGAAGCCCAGAGTCTGCATTTTTAAAGCTCCCCAGGTGGTTTTCATGCACAGCCAGGGGCCAGAACCTCTGGTTTCTTGGGATTCGATCTGTATGGCTAAAACCTGCTGAGTAGGATGGGATACAACTGAATGATTAAAATGGATGAAAATGAGCTATCTGTCCATTTCAGGCACGTGGACCCGGCCCTCGTGTGTTACTGACACCTCCTCCATGACTTTAACTAGTTTCTCTACACCCTTGCTAGAACCATTTGCAGCCCCAAACTCCAGGCTCTATTTTCAAATGCCCGCTGGCCATCCATAGGTGTGTCCCAGAGAGCTCTCAGTCCACATACCCGAGGCTAGCAGTTAGTCCTCTCGCCCTGGCCTCTCCTATGCTGTGTCAAAAGCACCATCATCCACGCCACCCTCAAGCTAGACACCCTTGTTTCTGACTCACTCGGTTCTCCCTGACATCAGGTTCTATGGAACAGGGGTCAAAAATGTGTTCACCTGACAGTAAAGCATCAAACAGACTTTCAAATTACAGGGGGAAAGTTAGGGAGAGGTGGGGGAGTTATGAAATCAAACAAAGGACTTGTATGCATGCATATAAGCATAAACAATGGACGCAAAACTCTGGGGGGGAGGGCATGTGTGGGTGGGGGGTGGGGGGGTAATGGTAAGATATGTACACATATAATACCTCAATAAAAAAATATTTAAAAAAAAATGTGTTCACCTGGAGAGGGAAATGAAGGTGGAGTCTGGGTCTGATATGGGGAAACAGAGGGCATCCTCCATCAAAGTGCACTCCAAACTCAATCTGTAAACACTACAGGATAACTGTACAGGTCAGTGGCCCAGTTTCTAGTCCTGCAGGGAAGGTCCCTCATTTGTGTCTTTCCCTCTGCTCCATCTCCTCTCCTTCCTTCTCTCTGCCTCTGACCTAGTTAGACTCTTGCTGTTTCCCACCTGAGCCCGGCTGCCCTCTGTCCTCCACAGTCATGCCTGAGTCATCAGTAGCCACATGGCTACTATTCTGGGTACCCTGGAGGACTCAGGCCTTGGAGCAGCCTGCCAGGGTTTAACTCCCACCTCACCAGCCCAGTGTGGTGCAGTGTGAGCTTGGACAAGTTACCTAACCTCTCTGTATTCAGTTTCCACATCTGCAAAATGGGAATGATAATTATGGTACTCACTTCATCAAGTTGTCATAAAAGATTAAATATAGATGGGTGGGTAGATAGATAGATAGATAGATAGATAGATAGATTAGATAGATGTAATCTTCTTAGACCAATTTCTGACACAAAAGAAGATATATATTGTTATTTGTATGAAGACTATCCTATTATTAAATAAAGTCCTGCTCCTTTTGAAAGTGTTCCAGGCCCCCAAACTCTGGGCCCTTCCTACCTCCCAGCTGATCCGTCACTACCTCACTACCACACACCAGCACTTGCAACACTAGAGTATTCATCCCTAATTTCCTGCCTCCTGACCTTTGCTTACCCTTTGTTGCCTGGGATGCCCTTACCCTCATTGCTGGCTATGGAAATTCTGTGAATTCTTCAAGTCCAGCTCATAGGCAAACTTATTCTTGACCTCGTTACCGATGCCCCAACTTGGAATTAAATCATTTTTTACATTTAACAATTGTGCCTTATATAACAGGAGGCATCTGGGGCCTCCTTCTTTCTCCTACCTCCTCTACAACCCCCTCTTGTCCAGGAAACTGCAAGATCCTGAAGGCTGGGTTCTTGTCTTGTTCATGGTTTTAAACACATTTTGATTTTTAAATCTGTATTTTATGACCTTGCATTTAGCAAAGTGCCTGGAGTAAAGGAAGTTCTGCTGAAGTTTGTTGATGAGAATTGTTAAATGTGTATAGACACTTTCATGTCTATTCTAAGCTGAAACAGACACTGAGTAATTATCTTGAGACTATAAATAGGGTGTGAAATTGGACACTCGGGACAAAACAGTCCCTCTCAGATCTAAGTGGTCTGACCTGGGTGTCTACACTCATGAACCTGATGCTGCAAATTTAAGACATCCATTGCTCTGGGTGGGTCTCTTCAGACCTTTTTGGTTGCAAGTCATAGGAAACCTGATTCAAGCAGATTTAAACAATGGAGGACACTGGGGCCACGTGATGCTGAGGTAGGAAGACTCAGCAAGGCTTGTGTGGGTGCTTAGCAGTGTCACCAGAGAGCCGGTTTCACCCTAGATCTCCAATGTGTCTGCCACGTGTGGTATGAACCCTAAGGCTGGCATGTCTATGGCCACAAGATGACTGCCAGCAGCTTCTGGGGATATACGATTCCTCATGTCTGTGAGAGGTCCTCATGTTGCACAAACTCAGAGTTCTTCATTCATGGAACTTACACAGACATGATACCAATGCTACCTCGAAGATCCTGAGCACCCATTTTGGATGGTTCCACACCACCACGCAATTCTCAGACACCAAATGGATCTCCTACAGTTCAGCTTAATTCTGACACGATCGCCCAGAGACAACACCAGATGGTAGGAAGGGCCCAGGTGAGGGGCTCAGTCCCACAGGACTATTCCTGTCCCCCTTCCGACCCCGGTCACAAGTCCATGTTATCACCTGGGCTTCTGGCTGACTGGCTATCGATGGGAGGTTCCAAGGACCCCCTCCTTCCTTGGTTTTGAGTAATTGGCTAGAGCTCACGGAACTCAGAGCAACATCCGACCTTCTAGATTTGTTTACTGTAAAAGGGTCTGCTTCCGGAATATCCAGATGAAGAGCTGCATATGACAGAGCTTTCAAGCTCTGTCCAAGTCTCTATGCTCACCAACCTGGAAGCTCTCCCAGCCTTGTCCTTTCAGGCTTCTATGAAGGCTTCATTACATAGACATGATGGATTAGATCATTGGCCATTGAGGGATGATTCAACCTCCAACCCCTCTCCCCAGAGCTCAGGTGGTGGGACAGAAGGTTCCAATCCTCAAAGCACTTGGTTGGTTCTCCCAGCAACCAGCCCCCAACCCTAGAAGCTTTCTAAAATTCACCTCACTAACACAGCAAAAGACACCTTCATTGCTCTCACCATTAAGGAAATTCCAAGACTTGTAGAAACTCTGTGCCCAGAAGACCAAATATCTATCTTATGATAAATCACAGTACCACAGTGGTCCCTGAATGTGTGTAATGCAATGGCTCTGTCCATCAGAAAGAGGGACTCCTGCCAGGTGGCTTCCACAGAAGAGAGGAAACGTCTTCCCCAGTGACATCAGGAAATTTCTTGTTATATATATGGATCCCATCCTCTCTGCCAGTCAGAGCCTATAGTGGGACCACTTGGATTGATCATGTCAATCAGCGTGTTTGGGAGACTCTAAGTTACTGTTAAAATAAGAAAGATGACCAGTGACTCAGCCAGGAGAGAGCAGGGAACATAATGTTTGCTCCATCCAACCAATGACAGGCAGACAGACATACACACACACACACTCAGATATATATGCATCCATTTAATATGTGCATTACATATGTAATAAAACTGAAATTTTCATTTTTTTCAACAAATACTTGCCTGCTATGTGCTAAATACAACGAACATTACTCAGTCTCTCCCCTCCGGAGCGAACAGTCCTTTCTTTTTTCTCCTCTCCTTCATTCCAAGTCAAAGTGTCTGAACCCTTCTTCATCCTAGACACAAGTCTTTTCAGAATCTTTGTTTTTATCATGCACCTTTGTTTCTCCTTTAAGGTGGCTCACTGGATCATATTTAAGCCATCAACATGTGTCTAGAAATTGAGGTGCTGTAGGGAAGTTATGCCTGTGGCCCAATAGGCATAGAAGGGTGGCCAAGGTCATGCTGGCCATAGAGAAGGGACTGCTCAGGCTGACCAGAGACCTCCATAGACCTCAGAGTGGCCCTGGAACAAAGGCTGATTTCCACAACTGAAGACTCTCAGAGCTATTCCAGCCATTCTACCTATATCACTACTCATCCAGGAAGACATATTTGGCTGCTTTTTATATGAATGATGTATTTATATTGGATCCCAGACATTTTGAGACACAATTAAAACAGTGATTTTCCCATGTGTAGTGATATTTCTGACCTCCAACAAAGTCCATATTTCTAGTTTTATTGGAATTAAACCTAACAGATGAAACCGAGGAGACCAGAAGTCTGGGCTCTGTCATTTATTAGTTATTTTACTCTGAACAAGTCACTTCACCTCTTCAGGCTTCAACTTCATTAATCAACAACAGGATGCAGAAAATATTTATTGGGTGCCTGTTACGGGCCAGATTCTGTGCTAGATGCACAGGACATAACCATAAAGGCGGGGGTAGGCCCAGAGGATGTCCACCTCCCTCCTGCTATAGCAACTGTAGGCCTCGGAGATGGAGATGGCAGGTATGTGTCCCCACGCTCTGCAGCCGCTACTCATCAGCAATGGGGTGTGACGAGCAAGGAGCCCATCCCCACCTGTCACAGCCATCTCTCCTCTCCTCTCGGCGCTGGGATGCATGATCAGGGTGTAAACTGTATTCTGCCAGGGCCTGCAGACTTCTGACGTTCAGTAATTCATCACTTAGTTTATAGATTAGTAAGTTATAAATATCCTATCCAAAATAAGTCATATATTCTCCTTTCCTTAAAGTATATTCCCAGAGAACAGGTGTGTTTTATCTCTTTTCATATAAACATCAGAGCCTGACTCTGTAAGTTCATTTAAAAAAGAACCCATTGGTGGGTGGTAAAATTCCTTCTGGAGCCTCTGGCTGCTCATGGAGTTGTTCTCAGAATGATCAGTGATCATCTGGACAGCAACAGAAATTAATCACATTGGAAGCTTGTCTGCTGCTATAAACCAACCAAAGATAATGATGCCCGCGGTTACAAGGCACAGGGGAAGGAGGGATGGAATCGGAGCTGAGAAGCTGGGTTGGTTTAAGTCTCAGCTCAGCCAGCTTACCAGAGACACCTTGGCTATGTCCTTAACCTCTCTGAGCCTTGGTTTTATCTGCAAAATGGGTATGCCTATTTCTCGGAGTGGTTATGAAGATTACAAGAGATAATGTACGTGAAATGTACTCTATAGATGCTATCATTCTCTGTAGTTCAGGATTTAAAGTACTTTCTCTTAAGAATAAAGAAAAGGAAGATGCTCCATTGGGCAACTAGTCATCGGCTAGAACTGTAGTTTTACATCTGGAAAGGACTCTGACAACATCCAGCTCGTCCACACTATTTTACAGAAACTAAAGTCCAGAAAGGTTGAGGGGCTCATCCAAGAGAACAAGTATTTGATGCCATAGAAAAAAAACAAAACACTAATTTTTTGCCGGGCCACCATGGCTCAGTGGTTGAGTGCTGACCTATGAATCAGGAGATCATGGTTCAATTCCAGATCAGGGCACATGCCCAATTGTGGGCTCCATCCTCAGGAGGCAGCCTATCAATGGTTTTCTCTCATCATTGATGTTTCCATCTTTCCCTCTCCCATCCTCTTTGAAATCAATAAAAATATATACTTTTAAAAAACACTATTTTTTAAAAAAATAGGGGTTCATCATCTCATGTAACAAGAAGTCTAGAGAATGGACTAATTTTTAGAAAGTCAACATTGTTAAGACTCAGACCTTCCTCTCATATTGGCAAGATGGCTGCCATAATCCCAAGTATCACATCCTCACATGACAATACCCAAAAGGAGGAAGGGTGTGTGTGTGCAAGGGTGTGTGTGTGTGTGTGTATGTGTGTGGCAGGGGAGGTTAGGGAGGAAACGCCCCTTGCCTGTTGTTCCTTTCCTACAAATATGTAAACATTTCCCCAGTGGACTTCCCGGCAGGTCCGTACCATTAGTCATAACTGAGTTATATTCCCACCTCTAAACCAATTACACACACACACACACACACACACACACACACACACACACTGGGTATTACTCCTATATGGTTAGATGATTCATGATTTTTGCCCAGGGGCCACCTTCCTGAGCATGTTGCTGACCCACTCCTAAATAAAATCAGTGGTTCTCAACCTTTCTAATGCCGTGACCCTTTAATACAGATCCTCATGTTGTGGTGACCCCCAACCATAAAATTATTTTCGTTACTACTTCATAACTGTAATTTTGAATTATGAACCGTAATGTAAATATCTGTGTTTTCCAATGGTCTTAGGCTCTACAGCAACGGTTCTCAACCTGTAGAGCCTAAGACCTTCGGAAAACACAGATATTTACATTACGATTCATTAACAGTAGCAAAATTACAGTTATGAAGTAGCAACGAAAATAATTTTATGGTTGGGGGTCACCACAACATGAGGAACTGTATTAGAGGGTCGCGGCATTAGAAAGGTTGAGAACCACTGCTCTAAAGAAAAAGTGGGAAGTAGTCAGAGAGCGGCCAACAGGGCCTGCCATTCCGTTAAATAGTCCCATGCTTCCTGGCATGTGTTAGAGGCGGTGGTGCACTGGGGAACGGATGGCTCTGGTCACATAAGGAAATGACTCCATGACAACCATGGTCTACTTTCTTCAAGGTTTGTGATCTTTTGCAACACACATGAGTATTTTTGTCTATTCTTCATTCTCCAAATATAAGGAAATGCTGGATTAAACTCTAAAAGTTAATTCCTAAATAAGAAAATTAGCTTAATTATTCATTCATTGATTCCAAACACATTTTTTTCAGTTCCAACTATGAACCAGGAACAATTCTTGGGTGTGACTTATACCTGGTGCTGAGATAAAATGTTCAACTGTTTGGAAAAAACACAGTAAATGAACACCTAATATATTGAAGAGTTAGATGTTTTTTAAAAAATATTTATGAAAACTTAGGTTAGTAAGATCTATTATTAAGGAAAGGAATAACATTAAAAAGGAAAATTTTAAGTTGCAAACATGTTTTTAAATTTCTATGCATCAAAAATATGTTAAAAGATAAAGGACAAACTAGAAAAATATTTGTGATATATTTGAAAGAACTTGATTCTTTAATACATAAAAAGCTTTACAAACTAATAAGAAAAAGAAGTAACCCTAAAAATGGTCAAAGAATGTGCATATATGAGTTATAAGGTTGGAAATATAGGTGGTCAATAAATAGATTTAACATGTTCAACCTCACGGGCAGAATGCATAAAGTTGCATGTTTAAGCAATATGATACCATTTTAACTTATTAAACTGGCAAATGATATTAACGAGTGTCGGTGTGAGCCTGCAGGGAATGAGCATTCTCACATATTGCTGGTGGGAGTATGAACTGGTTCAGCTATTTGGGAATGCAACTTGATAAGCAACAAAACTTTAATAAAGGACGTATCTTTTGATCCAGCAATTCTCCGTCTAATCATTTATTTAGAGCAATAATCAAGGGTATGTGCAAAGATGTTTTGCATCAATATGCTCACCACTGCTGCTTATAATGGCACTTAAAACTCAAGACTATGGTTTCCAGACACCAGACTTCACTGTACATTGAGTTGAACTTAGTGATGAAGCCTGTTAAAAGCTTGTGTAGCACAAAGACCTTTTAAAAAGCAACGTATTTCAGTTGGGTAGGCCCTGCTTAGTTTCGCTTTAAAGTGAAAGCCTATTTGCTAACCTCCATGCTGATACTTTTGTGGGAAAGAATAACCAAAAAGTACGTATTAAGAAAAAACGATCAGCCCCTTCACATTTTCAAAAAATGTTTTTTAAAAATACATTTTTTAAATTAGATCATCAAGTGAAAATTAACCTTAAAAAGTGATACTAGCCCTAGCCGGTTTGGCTCAGTGGATAGAGCATCGGCCTGCAAACTGAAAGGTCCCAGGTTCGATGCCGGTCAAGGGCACATACCCGGGTTGTGGGCTCAATCCCCAGTGGGGGGCGTGTAGGAGGCAGCCGATCCATGATTCTCTCTCATCGTGGATGTTTCTATCTCTCTCTCCCTCTTCCTTCTTCTCTGAAATCGATAAAAATATGTCTTTAAAAAAAGTGATACTAAAATGTTTAAAAAATGAACCTACAGGTGCCATAAATGCAAAGGGAACACGAAACAAGGCTTTTAAGCAGCAGCTATGACAGGACTTAAATGAGGCGCCAGAGAAGCTTGGGCCAGACAGCCATGGGTGGCAGACCTTAGGTCCTAGATTTTTTAAATTGCTTTACAGTGATTACTACCTAACATGTAGTTACTTACTATTTAATGAGTAAAATTCTGCAATGTTTGGATTGCTCTTATTGTAACTTGTGGCCCGTATGTTACTGAAGAACTGATTAAAGAATGAAGGTGATTTGTAAAACAATTCAAATTTTTGTTGATGGTTTGTAAGACACCCTCAGGGTATGTGAGAAGTGCTCCAAAGTCAGTAACCCGAATAGTAGCTGGCCTGTGCTGAGTGCTTACTGTGTGCCTGCTGTGGTTTTAAACTCTCCGCATGTGTTAACTCACTGAATCCTCCCGGCTACCCCAGGAGGCAGCGCCATTACTGTCCCCATTTTACAGATGCGGAAACAGAGGCACTGGGGGTGAACAGCCTCCCTGGGTACACACTATAGAGCATGGCAAAGCGGGGGTTCGACCCCAGGCGTTCTTACGCCAGAGACCTAGCTCTAACCACTGACCCACACGGCCTCAACTGCCTAAATCAGATGGGGTACCTGCTTGCGGAGCATAATGACTCCACAAAGTAGGAGGAGGTGTACCCAGTATTTCCAAACCGGATCACCAGACAACTCATCTGGGGAAAGTTGTGAGAAATGTAGATTCTAGAATCAGAACATCCCGAGGTGGGCGTGGGAAGCCGCCTTTTCCCAAGTCATGGAAGAACGACGTGACTTCTCAGTGTTTACTAGGGGCCAGGCCCGAGCTAACCACCCCACACTCCTGGCCTCAGGGGATTCTCAGACTCCACGTGGCGATACGCCTTACACGCGTCCTATTTAGGAGGTTAGGTCATGCGTCCAAGGTCACACAGCCCGCGGACATCAGATGAGGACTGACTGGGGCTCCGAGCCTTGGCCTCTCTCCGCCGGCCACGCTGCACAAGGGCTGGGCAGGGGGACAGCCGCCTGCGGGGTGCCCCGAAGGCTCGCCCAGGCCTCCGGGAAACAAGGTCAGCTCCCAGGGTGTAGGGCCCACCTCTCAGAGGCTTCTCAGGGTGAGGGGCCTCGAGTGGGCTCTAGACTACAGGACAGAGGGCGAATCCAGGTCAGGGCGCCATGAGCATGACAGGCAGGATCCCCCAGGCGGCTGCGAGCGCCCCGGGAGGGCAGGGAGCGGTGGCGGCCTGGACCAGCCCCTGGCAGGGGCGACCTGAGGTCTGGGCCTGATGAGAATAGTAGGCCCTCTAAGCGGTCCTGCACCCCAACACTCACGCAATTCAAAATAAAAACAAAACTGAACAACAAATTAAAACTCGCCAAAGCTCTGCTTTTCTCATCACCATGACTTTGAAGTTATTTTGAAATACCAACTGTCAATTTCTTTTCAACTGCCTCAACCATGTGCTTTGTTTGTGCCGAGGCACTGGTTTTTAATCATTGCTAAGGTTCCATTCTGCGACATCTTTGCCATCGATTAAAGTTTCCTTTATGGTAAATTATGGCCAGTGTGCATATGTGGGAAGGTGGACATTTCCTGCCTCAATTTAGACTGAGGTGTCAAAACGATGAATATCAGGATAACAAAGCAAACGTGAAACAGATTCTTCCACCATCACACACACACGTATGTACACACATGCATGCAAACACACACCCACACATGCACACTAACATCTACACACCCACACATGCACATACGCACACATGTGCACAAATACACACGTGCACACAAACATCCACCCACACATGCACACAAACACCCACACATGCACACATATGCACACATGTGCACAAGTACACACTTGCACACAAACCCACATGCACACATGTGCACAATACACACATGCACACAAACGAACACCCACACAGGCACACAAACCCAGAGGAGTAGCTCCGAGAACCTGGAACATAAGTCAGGGATCAGAGGATGAAGACAAGAAAGAGATGTTGTGAGGACATTTTTAGAGAAAACTGTTCTCTGAACTCTCTTCCCCTCACCTTCCCAGTGGGTTTGGGGAACACCTAGCGAGCCGTCTTTCCAGGGTCCCCGTCATTGAGCCCAGAGTGTCCTGCAAAGGGAGGGGATGCGCTGCCAGGAGCTGTGGACCCAAGATCTGATTAGGAACAGCTCTGTCCCTTATCTCATTCCCTCCCCCTCCCCCCCCCCCCCCCCCCCCCCCCCCGGCACACACATCCCACCACACTGGCAGGGACAAGAGACGTCATTGATGAGAGGGGAAGGAAGACAGCTGAGGCCAGCATGACCACAGACCCGGGGCGTCGGGGTGGAGGGGAGATTTGCCGCTAGGTCAAGTGCAGAACATCTATTGTCACCAGTGCGGGCTCTCTGCCTTCTGATTCCGGACCATATGACTTAGAGGCACTCCAAGCTGGGAACGAGCACGGCAGTCCCAGGCCTGCCTGATTTTTGGTCTGGGGTACGGGAGCATTACCCCCCCCCCCCCAATAAACTGCAAAGGTACCAAGGACAGCAAAGATAAAGCTGTGTCTTGAATACATCACAAGTTGTACTGCTCTCACTAACATTTGCCAACGCTATGCTGGGTGAATTCCTTTCTGAAAGCTCAAAGCAGCCCTGTGGGTGGTTATAAACCTCCTCAAGTTTACAGACAAGAAGCCTGAGGCTCCCAGAGGGTCAGCGAATGGCTGAGCTGAAACTGAGGCTCAGTGTGTTGTCTTCACTCCCTGGCTCAGGTGGAAGCAGGGATGAAAGTGCAGGAACACTCACACTCCGAACTCCGCTGCCCGCCTGGTGGCACGTCCCACCTGCCCCCACCTACCCCCACCTGCCCCCACCTGCCCTCACCTGCCCCCACCTGCCCCCACCCGCCCCCACCTGCCCCCACCTGCCATGGTGGTAGACAAGCCAGTTAATAGATACCAATGTTGCCCCCTTGAAGCTATGCTGGAAGAGACTGTGTAAGCCACTAACACCCAGCATGGCCACATACACGCCAAGCAGGGTGTCTGAGAGAGCAGACGGACCAGGCAGACGAGGGAGGTAGAACTTAGAATGTTACGAAAAGATGCCATTTAAAACGACTTGGACACATGGGCTGCGATAGGAGTAGGGTCTTTGGTCATCGGGGTCAGGGTTGGAAACAGAAAAACCTCATTTCCATCAATCTTTAACTTAATGTGTCAGGAAACCGGAGAGGTGACTTTTTTTTTAAAACTTTCATAAAGTCTCCATAAATCAGGTTCAAGCTGACTTGTAAATTTCCAGGCAATCCACATGTCACTCTCCACCCTCACTCCTCCCCAGCCCCGACCCCCTCTCCCTCCCCCCTCCGGAAACCACATAAACACATCAACAGGAGCAGGTTCCTCTCAAGGACAGCCTGCCGCATTCTTCAGATTACTAACTCGGCATGAAAAGCCACCATTGTCTTGGCAAGGCACTCACGCCACCCAGACTGCCCGAGTCTCCCACAGAATCGCCCGTTTCAGGCCACAGGGGGCTCCCAGCCAGCGGGGAGGTAAGTGCACCAGGGCCTGGGGGCAGGGCTCTGGGGGAAGGTCACTAATTTATCTCAGCGGGGTGCTAGCTGGGAGCACACTGAAGGCTACTTAAATGTTAACATTTCCGAGGGGAAAGTACAAACACCCAGCTTTCAAGCCATCAAATTTTTCTTTTAAGAGATAACCACTTCTGACTCAGAGGACAGATATTAAAAATAAAAATACCCAATCCAAACAAAAACCAGACCAGCTCTCCGCCATCCATACGCTCTTGGTGGTCTCCAGGTGAAAGAAAAGTGGTGTGTGTGTGTGTGTGTGTGTGTGTGTGTGTGTACAGCCCACCGTAGGTTTTCATTTTTTAAAAAAAGTTTCTTTTCCCTCACCTTTCAAAGGTTAGCTAAGTTATACAAATTCATCTGACCAAGCAAATCCCATTTATAAGTGATGAAACATGGTCTTATGAAAGATAAATAGAAAGAGATATTTCATTAGAGTGAAGAAGAAGGGGGAAAAAACCTCACCTACCACGGAATTCAGTAAGGAGAAAGTTGTCTTCGAGAATTTAAACAATGAGGCTTAGGTAATGGCCCTATTGCATGTTTTGGAAGTTACTTGTTCCTCCTTTCATTTTCCTCCCTCTCCCCACCCCCCCCCCCCATTCCCAGGAGAATGTTACCAAGAAAGTGATGTTCTTTATTTGCATTCAAAGCTAAACCTCGGGTTGTGAAATCCAGAGTTTGAGCTTAAAACAGGCCTTTCCAAGGCCTGGATTTCGACTTTCCCTCCTGCCAAGGCTTATGCAGTCAGAAACCACTTCTCTCACTCACTGGCCTCTCCGCTCACCCTCACGGGGTGACTCACAGGGCTGGGTCAGAGCTGCAGCCCGCCAGCCCCCCCAGCAGCCATGCGCTGACCACCCCCAGAGGAGCCACTTTCCTGTCAGCGGCAAACACTCGGGTGCACCTTTCTGGCTGACCAGGACCAAGTGTCCTTCCCATTCCTTCTCCATGATGGATGAATCTTCCCCAAAGGATTCCAATGGGACAGGGCTCGGGAGTGGAACAAAATGAACAGAAACCTTGAACAAAAAGCTTCCCACCATCAGCGGGTTTATTAGCCGAGGGGAGCAACTTGGGCTCTCCGCAGCCACCCGGAAAACTGAAAAGGTAGAGGGAAGACCCCTGCAGCGGGCGTGACACCCCCTCCAAAGGGATTCTGGACCTCCAAGGCCCCTTCCTTTGTCTACGTAGACAGAGCACACATACAAGGAGGCTAGACAAGGTTCTAGTCCAACAGCAGTGACTGGACAGCCAAAGCTAAACGAAGTCTGGGTTATTCCTTTTGCTCTCAGTTCACATCCTTGTCCAGATAGCATGCTGCCTTTCCTCCATGGCTTTGCCTCTCGAGACCATCTGAGCAGGAAAAGCACCCTCACCCACCCACATAACCAAAGAAAAAGCAAGGAACCTTGGATCTGATACAATTTTCAAATGCTTTAGTTGTAATCATGGCCTCCACCATGGGTTCAAATCTGTTTGCCCACCTTCTCCCTCTCGCCCCACCTGAAGCTCTCTGCCTTCTTGCCTGGCCCTTCTTTGCTATTCCAGCCAGAGCAATGAACTCCGTATTGGAAATTTCGGGCCAGGTGTGAGGTATTTAGATTAACCTTGGCAGAGAGAGCAAAGACTAATTTAAGAAAAATATGAGTTGGCAGAAGTCATTGCAGTAGATGTTTCCCCAGGAACAGGATTAACAAAGAAAAAGAAAAGAAAAAGACGTTACATCCAGCATAATTCAAAGACATGAGAAAACACATGGATTGTATAAAAAAAAGAGTAAGCTCCAAGTTGGCTCAATGCATAAAGAATTAAGGAGGCAGCAATAAAAATGTGAGGCAATATATATATAGCAATTTCCTTCCCTTTTTCTGTAACCCCCTATCCCCACTCCCAAAACACATACAACATGCATACATGCCTCCCACAAACTTTCTTGGGCATTTTCCTTGGGACTTGGTTTTTACTCACCACTGACAGCCTCACAGTTCCTCCACGCCCACAATTCGAGTCTGTGCACCAGCAACATGGCTCAATTCCACACTGGTCCTTTCCGTCACTCCAACAGCCACCACCTCCAAGATCTCCCCCTCTGAGCCCTCCTCACGCATCACCATCTCTCTCTTCGTCTTCCACTGTCTCACTCCCCGATTCCTACTGAGCTTACCTCCCCCCTCCACCTAAGCACCCTTCCTACTTTCTTACCTGCCAACACCTCTGGTTTCATGTCTACCCCTACCCAGCCCAAACTTCAACAGCCCTGTCTAGACCATCTTACCCATAAAATCCCTGATCTGGGGAATCCCCAGGCTCTCCATTGTCCTCCGAGAGCAGCGGATCTCCCTGGAAAAACCTATTCAATACAAATGCCTGCCATGTGCCCAGGAACCCTCTTCCTGCATCATTTCCCAGGGTATTCAAAACCCATCATTTACTCCTTCTATGTGTCACAATTCTCTTGCAAGTCATTGTCTCTGATGCCAAAACGCACACCCTCTTTCTCCATCAGTTCACCTAGCAAGATACCATGTCCTGTGGACTTTATCTCCACAAAAATTTTTCAGTTCGGTTCCTATTATCAATGCCCCACCTCATTCCCCGATGGTCTCTGCTCAGCCATACAACAGACTCCAACTGGCTCACCCATTCCCAGCCGCCCTTTCTAGTCATTCAATCCCGCAGTCATTTCAACCCTGTGAAGAAGCCTCCAGTGGTCCCCTCGGGGGCAATTAACTGAAATTCACCCCCCCCCCCCAGCCTGGCACAAAGCCATCTACAACAAAACCTCAACATGCTTTTCAGCCTCGTCCCTCATTAGCCCGCCATTCTTTGGCCAAACTGGAAAGACACGCCATTTTCACACCGCTACACTTTTAATCGATTCCCACCACCTCTCTTTGGCTTTCACCATTCTAGCCACCTCTCTAGGCTCTTGTCAAACTCCCCATCCTCCGAGAAGCCTTGCTGGCCAGCCACCTTCCTCCCCTGCAGACTTGGTCACCGCCAGTGAAGGCGACTCACCCGCCTCAGATAGCTCACTGCTGTACTTGTCTGTCTCGGAGCCTTGTTCTTCATTTTGTATTACTACAGAGTTCGTGAAGTGCCTTCCAGGGTATGGGAGCTGAAGAAACATTTGTGCAAAGAATAAAAAGAAAGAAAAAGTAAAACAACCAGCAGGATCTGGCATGCCAATTTTCCACTCTGGTCTGCATTGCCGGGGTGGTCCAGGATTCGCCTCTCTTAGTCTTGTCCCTTTCCCTCAAAAAGATCCTTTCACTTGATGGTCTCTAAACAAATGGTCTACCTCAAATGCAATATGATTTCTTCTGCTAGCTGAATACATTGACCCAGGCGAAAAACAATGACAAGCTTGGTCTGACACTTCCATAAGAAAGATCTCCCCAGCCCTGACTGGTTTGGCTCAGTGGCTGGAGTGTCGGCCTGCAGACTCAAGGGTCCCAGGTTCGATTCTGGTCAAGGGCATGTACCTTGGTTGCAGGCACATCCCCAGTGGGGGTTGTGCAGATGGCGGCTGATCGATGTTTCTCTCTCACCGATGTTTCTAACTCTCTATCCCTCTCCCTTCCTCTCTGTAAAAAATCAATAAAATATATTTAAAAGAGAAAGATCTCCCCAAATAGGTAGCCCCAGGCACTTCCAATCACAGTATGGTCGCCATCAGGGTTGGCCACATATCATCGTACTTAATGGGGAAAGGTCTGGGGATCAAGGTTGTGAGCCCAGTGCCGTCTGACGTCTCCTGGCCCACACACCCACCCACCCCAACATTTTTATGTGCAGGTATTTAACTGCATGTTGTTTTCCCATGGCTTAAAATGAACCCCACCGCGTCCTCCTTTCAAAGTCTAATTGGGTCTGGTGAGAAATGATGACAGGATCAGGGTCAGCCATTATTTATTTTTTAATTTCACTTCCTAAGCCGGTCTCACCTTTCCCTCCTCACATAGTCCAAGGGTAAGTGGTGACCCCTATTCTGAAAGTGGTGTTTTATTATTATTTATTTGCTTCCTTATTTACATGGTTCCCACAGAAAAAGACCATACTGAAGCTCTGCCATATTTTTAAGTCAAAGAAACATACTTTTGCTTTATCCTTTTGGTAAACCACGCAGCAACCGACAGAGTAAAGGACATTTTTGACTCTTGGAGATGACACTGAACATGGTGGCATGCTGATGAGTTTGCAGAATGAATAGCACTACCTTAACTATTAAGATGATGATGTATGCTATGGACATACTAATGGATCTTGTTAACACTACCACATTCCTTTAGACGAACAGGAAGGAACTGGGTAAGACTGGGAAAGTGGCTGGTGCGGCACGGTCCTGTGTGTGGGAACTTCAGAGCTATGCAGTGCTACGACCAGCTGATACTTGTCAAGTGCTTCACTTTCCAACACAATCGCATTTAAACCCCGTGACGAGCCACAGAACAAGCAGAGCGGGTGTGCTTACCCCCATTCAACAGATGGCAGGACTGAGTCCCCACTTACTTGTTAAAGGGCACCCTGGGGCGAGCCAGACAGCAATCAGGAGTCCTGGGTCCTGGTCCCGTCACCTGCCACCAGACTGTGCTGCCCCTGAAAGGCACATGAAAACGCTCATTCCAGGCGCACCTCCCTGAAGAGCGAAAAAGAAGGTGGGGAGTGTGCCCAGGCCCCCCAGGCTGCTGTGGGGGAGCAGGCAAGAACCAGCCTGGGACTCCCCAGCCAGCAGCCGGTCTCTGCTCACCAAAAGGGAATAAATTACACAAAAACTAAACAGTTCTGAGGGAGCATCAATCATGCAAGGCCAAGGGCATTATACACGTGCAATAGCCCATGTAAGTATTTCAACTGTGAGATAACCGGGATGCCTGAGCCGGCCACCATGCTACTTGACAATTAAGGAAATAATATGAGCCTGTGAGTATGCTTCCCGCTGCATTCCACTCCAATTTACCAAAAAGTTTGTGGTTTCATAAATTATATATGTAATATATACAATGATATGTATGTATTAATATTATCCAATTTCATGGTGATCTATAATTGTGATATGTAATTATATACAATATGTAATTACGTAAAACAAACCAATTTAGTGATTATATATAAATTTGGTGATATATAATTTATATCATTATATGTTATATCTACATACATCCTGTTGGACAGATTAAAGAATGGGCAAAAATAGAAAAATACAATTGGCATCGTACAGTCCAATGCATAGCTTTTCTCCTTTGTCAGTTGTCCCGTCTCTGTTTTCAGCATCAGTGACATCAGTTGTCCCTGGTATCTTGCATTCTTCCTGCTCTCCCCACCCGCTGTGAATCAGCTTCTCCCACCTCCACCCTCCAACCCCCAACTCTTGTGAGCACACACACACCACATACAATCCCATGCTCTTGCTATTTCTCCTAGAATACCCTTCCCATCTTCATTTGCCTGCCTACACACCCCATACACTGTGCAACTCAAGCTTTCTAACTCTCCATTAGAATAATGAGCGTGTGCTTTCCTAAGCATTCTGTGCATACCTCTACTGGCACTGTGCCATGTTTCACTCGTGTTACCTGTTTGCCTTCTCACCCGATTAACCAGAATGCCTTTGGTTAGGGATTTTCGCTGCTGGTCCCCAGCGACACAGAGTTGGTGATTAATCGGGAGCACCAGAACACGGGCTCATTAGCGGAGTAACTCACAGGAGCAGCTCCTCTTGTAGATACCACTGAGCTAAGCTGGTTGATGCATCTAAGAACATTACCAGTAACCCTCCTCTGTCATTGCTCCACCTTTGCAAAATCCCCTCCCCATTTTCATTTTCCCTTACGTTTTCATCATAAGTTATGCCACCCCTCCTCACCCTAGTAGGGTACTCTCAGTCCCACAGTCTGATAATCTATGACAACCATAAGACTTTTTTCTTTAAAACTTGGAATGATGTAAGATGTCTTCAACAGTGATGTGGTGCATAAAATCCGTTTTTACTTATGAAATGGAAAGTCAAGTATTTGACTTGTCAGGCTCAATGTTTCCCTTGAAAATACTTAATAAACTATTTCTGATACCGTTAATAAAATTACATAAATAGATTCAAGTTGTGCCTTATTTGAGAATGAATACATTCAACAAGTATTTTTTTAAAAGACAAATGAAATGCAAATTGCACAATATCTGATAAACTTCTTCAAAGATTCTTAATTATCTTCTCTCCTTCCTCTGATCCAAATACACTTTCCCAAACACATTGTACAGGGTGGGCATTTTTCACATACATGTTTATGCTTTTCTCCCTCTCCCGCCACTCTGACCCCACCGCTGCCATCCCTGCCCAATCTGGAAGTGTGTGCCAGCATCTGGCCACCGTCTCCAGGGCTCAGAGAGGCATCTTCACCATTGCACCCACTCGTGTCTGCTGAGCTTGGCTGCTCTGCCGCCTCCCTACACCACTCTCTGTGCTTCTGAGACCTGGCTCCCACCGAGGGCACTGCCACCAGTGCCAGAAGTGGCAGTCTCCGCTGTGCTGAGTGGGGAGCACTGCCCTTCCCACACAGTGTGCCCTTGCCCCAGTGTCTCCCAGAGTTTTGACTCCCCATCTTCTCTGTCCTCTGGACTCAGATATGCTGTCATGGAAGAACTGGCTGAGAGAGGCCACCCCATCAAGGACCAGGCTTCTGTCCAGCCTCATTGTGTCCCTAGGATAACTGCTTCCCAAGAAAGTGTCCCCACCCCCCATGCACACAGGCTTCTGCGAATGTGCCCTGAGAGGTATTTGAATCAGGAATCTAGCTTAGGCTCAGACCAGGGCAAAGGATGCTACCCACATTCTTTGGCTAAAATTTTGTCTGGGTGTAAAATGAATGTGAACATTCAGTTAGGCTTTGCAAACATGGTCTTTAGTTTATCTTATGGATTCTCAGATACATATTTGGCTTTTATGAAGATCCTTTCCAAAAGGACAGTTTCTATGAAGTAGGATTTAAAAAAAAAAAAAACACCTATAAGATTGGAATATTTTTTAAAAACATTTGAGTATGTGGTCCTAGAGGAAAAGCAAGAGAAGCTGACATGGAAAATTGGAATATTCACAGGATTCGACCCAGGCGATCTCAACTGTTAAGGGAATTACTTAATGGCCATTCTCACATACTTGTTTGGTTACTTTCTGTTTAGATTTGATGCGGATGCACCAGTTTCGCTGTATGTGATTATAAATGGCGCACTACTGGAAAATTGGGAGTTTGGAAAACAGCAACAATGGTGATTGAATGACTGGCAACAAAGACTAGATAAGGAAACATTTAAGGAGATAAATATCTATATTTACATAAACTATATTTAGCGTAAACTCGCATCTGAAATGTATATATGTGCATGTATGTAGAATAGCTACTGATAAACAACTATTTCACTTTTACATATGACATCTATTATGTGTTGTTCTGTGAAAGACTAGACATCAAGGGCTGGAAGGGACTGGAACAAACCATTTAATCCACTTGTTAGGCAGGTCCTCTGCAGCAGGCATGAAATCTTAGATGATGCTCTTAAGCCGTTCTCCAGCTTGGCAAATTGCTGGCAGAACCACACAAACTATCAACTTCCTCCATGCTTATCCCTACCCATTAGGATCCCCTTGGTGTTCTGTAGGCAGGCATAATTGCAGCTAGATACATTTCATGCATATTATTTCTTACTTAAATGTTTGGTAGCATTCACAAATGAAGCCACTTGGGGTCTGGAATTTCCTTTGTGGAGAGATTTCTAATTATGGGTTAGAATTCTTTATCGAATACAGGAGTAGTCACATTTTCTATATTTACTTAAGATAATTTCAGAAAGTTGTCTTTTTCAAGAAAATTGTCCAGTGCTTTAAGTTGTCAAATGTATCATCATAAAATTATAATATCCCCATTATCATCTTCTTGATGTCTGTAGGGTCTGTACAGATGCCACATAATTTGTGTTTTTCTTTTTTTTTTCTCTATCAGTCTACCTGTGGGTTTATTAATTTTATTAATACTTTAAAGGACCAACTTTTGTTTTTATTCATTTTTTCTATTTTTTGCCTATCTTCTATTTCATTAAATTTTGTCCTTTTCTTTATTATTTCTTTTCTACTTTTTTGTTTTGCAAAAACAATAAATTAATTTCTTTTTAGTAAAGAATAAACAAATGAAGAAAGGAAGGAAAGAGATATACTCAAAAGCATCAAATGTCTAGAGCTGTTAACAAAAAGGGTCAGAGAGAAAGTAATTAAAATTGGGATCATTAGCGACTTTCAAAATGCTTCATTGTACATAGGAAAGACTTGGGGTCAGACACATTTGAATTCAGGTAATTCAACGAGTTTTTCTTTTTGAACATCCAATACCTGAACCCAGCTTCCTTAATTTAAGGGTACACCCTGTTCCCCAACACATACATATACACAAATTATGATTCTTGAAGGGAGACAAAACCTATTTCCCACTGTAGACATAAAAAATTCCAGACTTGCTTTCCTAAGAAAACTTGTAGCTAGGGTGCAATCCCATGACTTATGTTCTGCCAGTCAGCCATAGCTACCTCTTATCAGGGGGATGACAAGAAATTCTCCCTGATGTAGTAGGAGTTGTAGAAATATGAAGTTCCTGGGGCAGTGATGAGATTGATGCTGAGGAGGGCATCTTCTGTCTACTGTCCATTTGGCAGTGTTAGCAGCAGTAAAAGCCACCATGTCCAGAGCTGCCTGACGTGTCCTCACCCATCTACCTCTGGCTGGAAGAGGATCACTCTTAGCTATGCAGCCTGAACTCTATATCTGGCCTGTGAATGGTCTAACCACATGATCAATTCATTCTTTGCTGGACTCAGCCAGCCTTTGTTTCTATTGCTTGCAACTAGGAATCCTGACTGTTATAGGCTGAATCTACACTCCACACGTATCTAGATGGGTGACTTTGACCAGGGTCTGCAATGAACAGCTTTGTCTTCAACATCTTTGTTCTCAACTATTAAATGACAAAAATGGCCCCTACTTCAGTGCAGTTATGATGATTAAACAAGACAACAATACTAGTATATAAAGCATCTGACATGTAGTTGGTGCTGATTAAAGTTAATTCTATGAATATAAAAGTTTATAAGTCCCTAAAACATTGATTAAATCTCATTCAAAGTCATTATCAAATAGTATGTCATGGATCACAATGGTTAATAAGAAATTTTGGGGTAGGGATAGGCAGTGTCGCCTTTACCTTTAAGATGTTAAGAATAAGAAAAGAGAAGCAAATGATGCTAACTCAAGAGGGAGCAGGGTTGAAATATTTTTTATCTTTTTAGGAGTTGGAAGTCCTGAGCGTTTTTATAAGTAGGAACTAATAAAGAAAGAACAATTTTGACAGAAAGAGACTGTTGACAAAGGTTTTAAAGATATCAAGGTTCTGGATTAAAATCATCTTTTGGTCGTAAAAATAAAGAAGGCAGGAAATTATACATAGCTGTTACTCTAAGAAAAAGAATAAGAAGTGTTATGCAGGTGGGCAGAAGTTCCTGTTTAAATTAAATCTATACATACTCTGTATCTTGTCATCATAAAATTGAATTGTTTATTGAAAAAGGCAAAGAAGCTCTCCTGTGATTTTTCTGCTTCTAACCACAAACGTTTTATCGTATCTCCCATGGAATGTAAACCTTGACTACTAAGCTATGATTGTCGCAAATCTTCCTTTGCATAGCTGTTGTAAAGCTTACATTTGGACACTTTATATTTCCTATAAAAGCAATTTTTGCTATAATGTACTAGTTGTAGTAAATGGAATTCTACTCCTCTAGGTTATAATGTACACACCAGCTTTGTGCTGATGGTGACCAACTGTATGAACTCAGCTGTATTCTCTAACTCGCTGCTATGTAGTAGACTCCTTGTCTTGCTTTTTTCATCAAAACCCTGTTTTTAAAATTAAATTGGTGACTCCAGCAGATTTGCTTCTAAAGTCAACATCAAGTATTGTTCCCTGTTTTCTTCCCCTTCCTCATTTCAAGAGAGCAGATGTGATACAGCAACGGGGATGGAGTGTGTTCCATGCTGTTGAGTGGGCTCTGAATCCCGGAGACCCTGTGAATGAGTGATGTCCACAATGTCCTGTCCTCACAGCCCTGGTGGGGATGAAAGCCAGACTGAGAGGGATTAGGGAGAACACACCGGTGAGGAAATGGAGGCAGGCAATTAGACTCCACTTTAAAATGCTGAGCGTAAATGACAGGGCAGGGAGATAAGATGCTAACTCAAGAGAGTAAAGGGGTAAGAGAAAAAAAATTTTTTTAGATAGGGAAGGCCTGCATTTGTTTGTAAGACAAGGAGCAGGAGCCCATAACAAAGGAGTAATTGGTGTCCGTGGAGGAAAAAAGGGGACATCTGTAATACTTTCAACAATAAAGATAAATTAGAAAGAAAGAAAAGAAAGGAAGGAAGGAAGGAAGGGAGGAGAGGAAGGGAGGGAGGGAGGGAGGGAGGGAGGGAGGGAGGGAGGGAGGGAGGGAGGGAGGGAGGGAGGAAGGAAGGAAAAGGAAGGGAAAGGAAGGAAGGAAGGAAGGAAGGAAGGAAGGAAGGAAGGAAGGAAGGAAGGAAGGAAGGGAGGAAGAAAACTCAGTAGCGCAGGAATAAGAGCAACACAACAAAATCTTGGAGGAACTAGTAAAATAAAGGATCAAGGACATATAGTATGGGACTAGCATTTGAAAGGGAAAAGAATATTATTTCCTCTGAGAATAAAGAGAAGAAGAAGATGGAAATTTTAGGATGAAGGTGAAAACTCACATGCAGATACCTTTAATATTTCATTGAGCAACAAAGGCAGAGAAGTTAGTTTGAGGGCTGGAGGAAACGGAAAGTGTGGACATTGTTCAGAGGAGAATGCTATGGAGAAGCACTGAGCTGAATAAAGTAACTATTGAGCAGCAGTGAGAATACAGATGAAATACCAGTGGGTCCCATTAGCAGAGTTCCTCGAGTTTTTCCAGCTTCATGTGGGTATAGAGAATCTCTAACAGGAACTGGAATATTAGAAACACTGGTCTTTCCATAAAGCTACAGAGCTTTTGGGGGGAAAAAATGAAGAAACAAAACAACAAGAATAAAAAAGAAGCACACAGAATCAAAATAATAGAGCTGGTTAGGGGGAGATACTTGGGAGACAGTGGGGCCCACATGCTGACCTCCACACAGAGGGATGGCTGGACAAGCTGCTGACAGCACTTGATGGTAAGGCAGTGTCCCCTAAGAACTTGGAAATAAAATGAAAGTGTCTCTAATGCTTTAAACATTGAAATCAATACAAAATAGATCAGAACAGAAATATGCATGACCACCTTAAGGACCAGAGCGGCTCTAAGGCCTGCTGGAGTAGATGGTGTGATCTGCTTTAATGTGCTAACATATGCAAGGAAAGTGTCAACCAGCCCAAGAAACAGAGAAAAAAGAGCACCATCAAAGGGAGTTTTCTGGTTCCATGGGCAAGATCACCCCTAAAATGGAGTGAGGAATGGCAGATGGTCTTTACTCAAGCCATTCAATGGTTCGATCATGTGAATTGATGCTGACTTAGATATATTCTCATCATAACTTGGCTTCCTTCAATTGTAGATCTTTCTACAGCAAACCCATCCCTGAAAGCTAGATCACTGGGTGGGCTAACCATGGGGTTTCTCAATCTGCAAAGCTGAGGTTAGATGGAATTCACCAGTCAGGCCCCACCCCTCAAGTTTTCATGGGAGACAACAAGCTGGCCTTCCTCTGGTAAGAACCCACATCTGCATAGCTTTTCCCATTTTTTAAATTGATTTCAGAGAGGAAGGGAGAGGGAGAGAGAGATAGAAACATCAATGATGAGAGAGAATCATTGATCGGCTGCCTTCTGTATGCCCCCTACTGGGGATCAAGCCTGCAACCTGGGCATGTGCCCTTAACGGGAATCAAACCTGGGACCCTTCAGTCCTCAAGCCGATACTCTATCCACTGAGCCAAACCGGCTAGGGCTCACTTTTTCCATCTTGAAACAAAAATTGATATATAGCAGATTGGACCGGGTCTGGTGTGTTTCACCCTTACTTGCCATATGGACATCCTCGGCAGGCCCTCCAGATGGCCCTGGATGGGAGAGTCCCTACTGCAAGGGGAAATGCCCTGTGGTTGGCAGGGCAATTACAATGCCGAAATTGGGTAAATATGTCATTGTGTGCAGCCCTGGAGGAGCCAGTGGTCAGCAGTTTTGTGTTTCGCTCCCTTTTTTCTTTCTTTCTTCTTCTTTTTTTTTTTTGGTAAAACTCCAGGCTGATGACTCTAGATCAGCCATTTCTATTTCTTCTATCTCTGCAAGAGTCCAGTTAACATTTTGCAGGTAACATAGAAAAAGAGGAGCCATTTCTTCAAAATGCCCACGTGTGCTCCTGAAAGGTCTTCCAACCATAAGGTACAGATTTTCCTCCAGGATCTGGAGGTCTTGCCTATTAAAAAAAAATAAATGTTTGCCAGGCAGGTGCACGACAGCTCTAAGTCCTTTGCCCTGCTAAGTGATAAACACAGGGTGCTAGCATTTTCCAAAAACGTGCATCTATCTGGATGTCCTCTCATTTGCTCCACCTCCAACTTTCATGCTAGAATTTTTTTGTGTGTTGTGGGGTTAGGTATGGAAAGAAAGGGGATGGAGGGACTGTATTTTTTTTTTTAACAGAAAAACTATGATTGATTTGTGCAAGATTTTCTCTGGCTATGTAACAGGCAAAGGAATAAATGAGTACACTGATGGAAATACTTGGGTTGTGGGTGACCAAAGACAGGGTTGGCCATGCACGAGTGTGTGAGGCAGACCAGGAGCTATGACACATGAAAAGGTAGAGGCTGAGAGAACCATTGCTACTAGTAGAGACTCAACAGGAAGTAGACACCAGGGAAACAGGAAGGGGCCAAAGCACATGACCACTTGGGGAGATAAGGAATAGTGAGAAAGCCAGACAGAATGCCAGGGGCAGAAAATGACCCTGGACTTGGCTTAAAGAGATGATATAACCAATAAACATGAGATCCAGTGTGAAGTCTGATATGGGTTCTTCTGTGTAGACAAAGTCTGTTTTTCTTAGTTAGATCTATATGATCAAAGATACTTTATTAATAATAACATAATTTTGTGATAAAACAAACACTACAAAATCTGAAAATTTAATTAAGACCATACGAAGGAATGTTTAGTTTGACAACAAATTTAGAACAGTTTTTGTTGTCATTGCAGATTGGACTCAGGAATGAGAGCAGGACATGGGTATTGGGTGGAGTTTATATTTCCTCCCTCTACCTTGCTGCTTCTGAGTCTTTGGAAAAGTTTTGGGATCCTTCTGACTTCCCCCAAGAAAGCTCATGCTCTGGCCCCTGGTGCTGTTAGCCAGGAGACTAAGGATCCTCGCAGGCACCACTCCAGCCCAGGCCAGGGCAAGAGCTAGATTCTTCTCCAGCATTTGGCAACAATAAGCCTTGTCAATGACCACAGGCTACACTCACTTGGGCTTCTCAAGTCCAGGGTTCTATTATCTTAACAGCACTCAGTGTTCCATGAGTGCAGCATAATGCTTACAAAGTAGACGGCCCAGAATTGGACTCTGGTTTCTGCACTGAGTCACTTAGAATAAACAACACACAAAAGCTTGGACAGTAAATAAGTCAGAAGGTGAGGCAGTTCCAGGGTTATTTCTACAACTGAATGATGTGATCTGAAACCCTGGCTCTTTTCAGCTTTCTGTTCTCTCCAATGGTTAGATTGCTGGTCGTGGGCTTGTTGCCTGGTGGTCACAACATGGCTGCTATTGCTCAAGTCTCTATTTTTCAATAATGTTCAAAGCAGATAGGAAGGAAAGGAGAAGGCCTCTGTCTCATTTCTACACTCTTTCTTTTCAGAAAGGAACATGTTTCTCAGAACTATTCCCCTGCCCTCACCTCTCCCACAAAGTTGGCTTCCCTGTACATCTGCCAGAACAGGATCACCCGATCTGCAAACAAGTTTGAAAAGTAAACATACGCCTTTTAAACCTCTGCTGTGGGAAGCAGATTGTGCTTTCAAAGAAAAGAGAAGAAATGACTGTGGATAGACAACTCTGTTACCTGTTGCCACAATAATGCTGCACAACAAATCACCCTAATACTCAGCAGCTAATAACAACAATTTATTACTTTTCATTAATCGATGGGTTGGCTGGGCAGTTCTGCTGAGCTGAGCCAGGGTCAGCCGGTCCCAGGTGGGCTTGCTCATGGGTCTGCAATATGTAGGTTTATGGGTTGGTGAGCGGCGGGCTGGTCTAAAATGGCCTCAGCAAGGATGTCCTGTCTCAGCTCCGTGTGGCCTCTCGCCCACAGCAGACTAGCCTAGGCTAGTTCCCATTGTGGAATCGGGGGCTCCAAAGGGAAAGCAGAAGCGCCCAGGTGTTCTTGAGGCCTAGGCACCACACACACTCACTTCCACCATAGCTACTGGCCAGAGAGAGTCGCAAGGCCAGCCCTAAGTCAAGGGAAAATTGACTCTGTCCCTTTATAGGAGGAGGGGAAGCCACATTGAAAAAGATGTAGATGCAGATGAGGGAGAACCAGAGCCATTTCTGCAGTCAGTCTATCACAGCAATCAACAGAGCTTCTGTAGGCTCTTATTAGACGTACGGCCATGGCAAATTATTCAACCGCTCAGCCTCAAATCCCCCACCTGCAAAATGGGAATAATAATGAAACCTAACTTACAGGATTGCTATGAGGATTATATATCTTACCTTATAATAGACAAATATGCAAATTGACCGCACCTTCGCTACGCCCAAGCCACGCCCACCAACCAAGCCACGCCCATCAAACACGCCCACCAGGAAACCGTTGCAGGGACGCTGGGGTGCGGCGGAGCCCAAGGCCGGGAAAGCCGCCCGAGGCTTTCCTGGCCTTGGGCGCCAGCGGGGTGCCTTCACAGATCACAGGAGCGAGCCGACCTGGGGGTTGGCTCGCTCCTGAGATCGGGTAGCAGGGACGCTGGGTGCAGCCGAGCCCAAGGCCACCGCCCAGGGCCAAGCCCGGACCCTGAAAGAAGGCAGAAGGCGGTGGCCACAGCCAAGGCCTGGGTCCCCGGTGCCGGCAGAAAACTGGTGCAGGCAGCCAGGTGAATGAAGGTCTATTGCACGAATCTTCGTGCAAACGGGCTACTAGTATAAAATAATCTATATCAAAGAGCTTATAAGAATGTCTTCACTTAGTAAATAACCAATGTTAGCCCTCATGATTGTTGGCCAACAACTGATCATTGCAGCCCTGGTCTTAACTATCTTATGAACAGGTAAGAATAACTAGGACCCAGCCAGCATGGTTCAGTGGTTGAGTGCCAACCTATGAACCAGGAGGTCACAGTGTGATTCCTGGTCAAGGCAGGGCACATGCCCAGGTTTCGGGCTCGATCCCCAGTGTGGAGTGTGCAGGAAGCAGCCAATCAATGATTCTCTCTTATCATTGATGTTTCTATCTCTCTCTCCTTCTTCCTTCCTCCCTGAAATCAATACAAAAAGAATAACTAGGAATTCCAATGCTGCAAACAAAGAGCATGAATTTCACCCTCACACGTCCTCAAATTACCTTTGTAACTCATGATACGGCTCACAGGTGGGTCTTAGTGGCAAAGTTGTCCCATGCTCTAATTTACTAAATTCTTCTTGCTAACTAGGATTTAACTCACGTGTTCCTATTCACTGAAAATGTGCTCATGTGTTGTCAACATGTGAATGTCACTAATATTTAAATTACTCACTTTTATAAAAGTCGTTTTTCACACTGTGTGTGCCCTATAACCTTGGAGCTCCCCGGTAGTAAGGCCTAATTCGTCTGGACCAAGTTGCCACCATGCCTTCAGGGTGCGCTAAACCGAGTGGGCAGGGAGGAGGTCTCCTGGGAGCACATCTTTGCCTGCAGGGCCTCTGCTTCCCGGATAGTCAGGTCAGGAGCTCAAGTGAGGGCTGGGGTGAGCTCAGGCCAGCATAGCTATCTACTAAGCTCTCTGCTCCTCTGGGGCCAGATAAATGAGGAAGCAGATTAATCCAGCACCCAACTGTGAAACAGACTCATTTGACCTTGACCCCAGAGTTAACAGTACATTGTCTGTGTAGGTTTACAGAGCTCAGTAATCACAGACAATGCAGATGCATATGCATATGCATATACATTAGCCATACAACGCACAAACATATGCACTTATAAAACTGAAACAAGTTTCCCTGAGCAATACCTACCTTTTGTATATGCAATGACCTCTGGTATTTTCTTGCCTATTGTATTCTTTTTTATTATTATTATTATTGGTATTTTAAGTTTTTGAAATGCTGCTCACGATCAATGAAATTGGTTGGGAAATGTTTGAACTATTTTGAAAAACACTGATTCCTGTGCCATAATGTAAGGCACGTTGACCAAAACTTCTCTCTTTTTTCCAGAAGTTTTCCTGATACCAAGAGGGCAGTGTCAGAGGGCTCTGGGGCGGAAGCAATCTTGTGTGGTGGTTAAGAGCAAGGAGTCTGCAGGGAAAATGCTCAGGCACAGAACCTGGCTGGGCCACTTGTTACCGATGTGACTCTAGCGGAGTTATTTAATCCCTCGAGCTTTGGTTTCCTCCTGAAAAAGCAGGGATGCTATTACCCTTTCATCACTGTTATGAAGATGAGATGAAGTCACTTGGCCTGGCACCTAACACAAAGTAACTTGGATAAATATTACCTATTGCCGTTCCCTCAGGAGGCGTTGCCAGTCTTTAACCCCCTGGTGAAGCTATTTGGTCCAACATGTTTCTTAGGAGAACTCGCCGGCTGGGTGGTGTGTGATGGGACACAGCACAGTGGGCACAGAAAGGTCAGCACCTCGGGGCAGCCCTGGGTGGGACCCGCAGAGGAGGGATGGGGGTTGGGGGGAGAAGTTCCACCAGTGAGGAGAGATTAAGAAAGAAGTGGGTGGAGGCTGCCAGCTTTTGCACAGAGGAGCCCAGGCCTTTGATCTTGTGGGAGAGTTTTAGTAGGTCTCCATGAGGTAGATGGAGGTAGACGGCCCTCTTTCCAAAAGTGGAGCTTTATAATACATGCGCTTGAACTTGCAACAAACACATAGGAAACCAGCCCCCAGTGCTAACATTCATGCAAGTGAAAAAGAACCACCTTGCTGGAAAACGCAGCCCTGCCCAGGGCAGGCAGGCAGCCTGAGGAACAAGCTGGGGGGCTAGATCTCGGCCCCCTCTGCGAACCCTGCGCGGTCACCCTCGCTGACCCTGCTAGAACTCGACTAATCCAGAGTTACCTCCTTTCAGGGTGCCTCATTCAGGATTGCCTTCAACTACTATTCCCAGAGGGGGCAAGTCCTCCACTGTCCGAGCTAACGTGGATTTGGGAAGCAGTCAAAATCGTTTTGATCCCAGAGGTGGCAGCAGTGAAAATGCACCACTCAGATCTCCGGCTGCTGGGAGCATAATTGACTGCCGGCCCAGCTGCTGCCTCTTGCGTTCCACTGTACTTCCGCCGTGTGTCTTCCAGACGATGACTGAGCATCATGGGAAATGAAGGCAGGCCCCTTCCAGCAAGACATGGGACCCCAGGGCTCCCCTCAGCCCAGCTGACCATTTCTTAGAACTGTGCTGCAGTCTGACATTCTTCCCACCGAGGCCTTCCCCTCCCCTCCCTCCTTCCATGGGTGCCAGACCTGCAGCACAGCCTGATGGCTCTGCCTGCCTTCCATGCTTCCTCCTGTTCCCTGCACTTCTCACACCTTCCAGGCATCTGCTCCCCAGCAGATCCAGACCACAGTACCAGGCTGGCGAAAGACGGGGGTGGTCAATCTGTTAACACACATTTAGGGCAAGTGCTAGAAGAGGCTATAAAATACATAAGATGAATTTCCTTGTGGAACTGAGAAAAAGGACTCAGTGGATATTGGTGAACTATTAAATGAGGCAGTGAAATAAAGTAATGCCGTCTTCCATAGTTCGCCCTCAATGTGTTCTGGTTCAGGGCTATAGAGTGGCCCTGCAAGTTATTCTTGGGAATGCCCAGAGAGAGTCCTCACAAGTGCCTGTCTGTTCTCATTCTGCTCTGGCTCCCACTGCTCCACACCTGCCTGCAAAGCTACGGGGAAATGATCCATTACTTCCATTGCCCATTCTGGGAGCACCAAGGCCCAACTGTGCCCCGGGGGCCACTTCAAGGTGCCCCAAATCCCCTAATTCCTCTTGAACCTGAACGGGCTGAGTCATATGAAGAGGCTAGAAGAGGCAATGAAAAGGGTGGTTTTCTCTCCAACTCTATGTCATGGTGTTAACTTGAACCTACCTGTAAGCCTCCCTATGACCACATAAGGGATGTTTCATCAGGTTCATCCCTTTTATTCACAAGGAGCTTCAAATCAGTCTAGGGAGAGACCGCCCCTCCCAGGCCTGGCTAATTCCCAGGGATAGCAAGGAACTGCGCTGAGAGCATGCCTTTCATTCAGTATCTCCAAATATCTTCAAACTTTGTCTCTAAAATGAAGACAATTGCTGACAGGAATAAGCAAATTGAGAAGGTGGACATGAGATAATGTGTAAACAAAAGAGGGCTATTCAAATATAATGACCCAGCCACGCCGGAGCCCATACCTACCAACTGCCTGCTTCGTCAGGGTCTCCCCGGTTGAGCCACTTTCCGGTCCAATCACGCCGGGACTAGGTACAGTCCCTCCCTCCCTGAGCCTGCGGAAATCATTCACACCGGCCAATCCCAAACTGCCTCGCCTGCTCACCCAGCCCTGCCCATTTCTTCCCACAAAAACCACAATACCGGTAAAGCCCATGCTTTCCCCTCACTCCTTCTGTCTCCTGCACGACCCTGGAGCTTCCCCGTGTGGCCCCACAAGGCATGGGATGCCCCCTCCTCTTGGGAACTGTGAGTGACAGACTCTCTTTTCAATGGCCATCATCTCCTGATCTGTTGGCCTTACCATATCTGACTAATTTTAAAAAAACCTACATTTTAAGACAGACATATATTGAAGAGATTTCAATATGAGGGCACCTACACTAGCAAGAGCCAAACCCACATTTTTTGGTTATATTTGAATAGCTCCCTTTGGTTTACAAAGTATCTCCTGTACACCATCTTAATTCCTTCAATTCTATTAGCAATCATCTTCATTTTAGGGGCAAAATTTGGAGATATTTGCACAGTGGCAACATTGTTGGAAGAAATGTATACTTTCTGTGAGGCCGTGTGAGAGGTACAGGGGGCAGGAGGCAGAGCCAGGCTCTGTAGTGCTGGTTTTAAACAGGTCTCAAAACACACAAATAAAAACAACCATCATAGCCTCTAAGACTTCCTGAGCATGTCCTGAGCGCCAGGCATCAGGGCAGGGAATTTCCATACATGAGCTCATTTAATCCTCACGTCAGTGCTGAGATCGGTCCCCAAAGTACTGACAATTACTGGCCCGACCTTACAGATCTGAAATTAACTGGTTGAAAATTTGTTTCCATCATACAATGTTAAAGCCCCAAATAACTTCGGCAGTCAACCGTCCCTATTTTACAGGTGAAGCTAATGTGTTTATGTGTCCTCCTCCACCTGAAGCTGTTGCTATTTGGGGAATAAGCTTTTGTCTGTTCCCCAAATAAGGCATATGCACCCCGGTTCTGCTAAGTGAGTTCCGATTCCTGTGACCTGTAGCCCAGGTATGTCATACAAGGGAAGTAACACCTATTACAGCCATCTCAAACACCATAATCCATCACGCAGCCTTTGAAAGCACTGAAGGGAAATGTGTTACAATAACCAAACACACCTAGTGTATATCACACGGCTTGCCGAAATATTTCCCATCTACGCTATTTTGAGACCTGGCTCCTAGCCCAGTTCCGACAATGGTGTTCCAGATTCAGTGGAAGGCCATGTGAGCCTGGTCATTGAAAATACAATCTCCCCCCGCCCGAGGGCTATCAGTTATAGGCTTACTTTTGTGTGTGTGTGAGATCCTCTTTGGAGCATTTGTGAAACATGGATTCTGCAATTGCCTCACTTACTGGAAAAATGTGTGTCCTATTAGGTTTCAGAAGACAATGATCTGAGGACTCGAATCAGCCTTCCCTCAGCAGAGTCGGCAGGAGCCCCTCCTTAGACCACCTCCCCCTTAGCAACCGCCTCACTCTCGGCAAAGCACCAGACGCTCCGCTCTCCTCAACCCTGGGGACGTCAGTCGCGTTAGTAAGCGAAGGGTCCTAGACAACAACCGTCACCACAGAACATCTCAAAGCCAGCTCCAGGGGCGCCGGGCGCTTAGTTCCTGGACACAGTCCCACAGAGTGTTCGGGTGACAGCCCTGGGTGGCACGGCTCCATCCGTGGGCATCGCCCGTCCTGGGATCAAAACCACTGGCCAATGACAAGCTGCTGCCTTCACTTGGCCGGGGTGTTCTGAGCAAGAGGGTCATCGAATTCCGATGATGTGGATGAGCTCCATCTTCCTTCCCACCCCTGTATACGCTTCTGCACCAAGTCTAAAACGGGAAGAAAAGGAGACTACGTGGGAGAGGACATTTTCCAAGAGTGAGCAGCCGACTCAGATCTATTCAATTGCAGCTTTGCATGAATACACTCTATACTTGCCCTGTAAACCAAGGAAAAGAACAATGTACCGAAGAGCTGGAAAGAAGATTTTGGGGTTCTTTTAAATTGTGCCCAAAGGTCTCTAATTCTAATTCTAATTCTGAAGAAGAAAAGGATCTTGGTCCAAGGTCACTGAGTGTGTAGGCCAAACAAATTCACAGGATTCTTTGGCATATCATTTGTGCTTTGGATTCTCCCAATTAGAATAATTTACTGCACCAAATAAAGTTATCGTTTTGATTTCACTGTGTCGCCATTCATAACACCATCAGAAACAGCACAATATCATTTATAGTCATAATTCTGTGCGTTCCCAGTTTAAAACTGATCCAACTCACTATTCTTCTAGGTCAGTGGTTCTCAACCTTTCTAATGCCGCGACCCTTTAATACAGTTCCTCATGTTGTGGTGACCCTCAACCATAAAATTATTTTCGTTGCTACTTCATAACTGTAATTTTGCTACTGTTATGAATCGTAATGTAAATATCTGTGTTTTCTGATGGTCTTAGGCGACCCTGCTAGCGGTTCTCAACCTGCGACCATCAGAAAACACAGATACTTACATTACAATTCATTAACAGTAGCAAAATTACAGTTATGAAGTAGCAACAAACATAATTTTATGGTTGGGGGTCACCACAACATGAGGAACTGTATTAAAGGGTCGCGGCATTAGAAAGGTTGAGAACCACTGTTCTAGGTGCTCATTACTTTGTCCAGTGATTGGTTCGGTCAGGACCATCACACCATATCTCTGGTCAACCCCTACCTCCTGCCCAACTTTCATCTGAATCCGTAAGTTTAGAGGCTTGAAAAAGAGTAAACCCCAAAAAAGACCATTTGTTACATTCCTCCAAGGCTGTATTACAGGAGGTCACCACAGGGACTCCCTCAAGGCAGCTGCCTGGTGGGATGGCTCAGGCAGTGAGCGTGTCAACTCCATACTCGCACTCAGTTCACACTCAGAGGGAGCAAGACTGGACAACAGGGAGCTGCTCAGTCTTCACTGTGAACGTCTCTTTTCCACTTGCTTCGTTTTAGAATTACGCAGACGGCCAGACTTCGAACCCGCACCGCCTGGATCAGACTAACCGCCTGAGCTGGGAAGCCCTGCCTCGTCCAGACCCTTGTTCTCTAGCTGGGCCCACCCCAAGAAGAGACTGTGCTGCCTTCTAGCCAGTGGCCCAACACAACTCGGAAATGGCTTTTCCTGCATTTTCTGGCAGGGAATATGGAAAGTGTGTGTGTGTGTGTGTGTGTGTGTGTGTGTGTGTGTGTGTGTGATGATTTGCTTGGTTTGGGGTTGTGTTTTTATTATTATTATTATTATTATTATTATTCTATCTTTGAGCTTCTAGAATAACCATTCTAACTCTATTTATTTGCTGGATTCTAGAAGTCCTCTACAAATTGGTGCTGCAAGGCCTAGCTCCAACAAGCTTTTGTATTTTGTTGAGCTATAACTGACATATAATATCTTATCAGGTTCACTTGTACAACATAACGATTCGATATTTGCATACACTGCAAAATGATGGCCATAGGAAGTCTACTCACCACCCTTCTCCACACGGAGTCACTTTTTTTCTTTCTTGTGATGAGAACTTTTAAGGTTTACTCTCTTGGCACCTTTCAAATACGCACGACAGTGTTATGGACGATAGTCCCCATGCCAGACACTACTGCACCCCCACGACGCACTGATTTTATACCTGCAAGCCTGCACCTCCAGACCCCCTTCACCCATGTCACCCACCCCCACCCTCTTTCGTTATTCTGCCAACGAGGTTCAAAGCAATAAAACGACTGGGGTATGTCCTGAGGGCGGAATTTGTCCCATCAGCCTTAATTCTATAATTGTTCCGAGCAAGGGTGTGGCAAAGAGACACCAAAAAGAAAGTGTTTATAGCCTAAAACTGAGAAGTCAGGGGATGAAGTGTCATGCCGACTGGAGGTGGGGTTAGATGAGGATTCGCAGCTGCTCTGCTCCTTTGATGCAAGGGCTTAACTCACAGCAAGAGGAATTGAGGAGCCATCAGAGCAAAAACTTCCTGAAGATTCCAAGTCCTGGCAACGCCTCACCAGCAGGGGTTGCCGGGTGCACCTTTAGGTCTTGTTTTGTTTTGTTTTTAGTGTGATGTTGTTTTTGTAAATTTGTCTACTTTTTGTTGTTATTCATTCTAAATTATAGGCATTTTAGATTTGTTTTTTTCTTCATTACTCAAGTAATACATGTTTATTGTAGAAAGAAGTGGAAAATACTGATAAGCAATGAGAAAGATTACAGAAATTATCTGTAATTTCACCACCCATAGATAAGCTCTGTTATCATTGTGAGGCACGTGTTTTCAGACATTTTTCTCTGGAAGGCTGAGTAAGTAAATGCTGGTCCAGTCATAAGATGTAGCTGCTAAAAAAAAAAATGATAAATAAGTGCTACACCAACATTGGGCCTTGGCCTCTGTGTTTTTCCAAAATTTGCTCCTTGGTTTCATCTCTGGCCTTGGCCTTGGCAAGGGAAAGAGCTGAATACCAACTTTTCCACCATGTGGCAACCTTGAACCCATGTCTGTTCAGTGACTGTATGGTGCAACAGACTACCATCAATTCTACAATAATGTCAGTTACTTGAACAAGACATAATTGGATTTTGAGCTGATATCTAAATATTCACCTAAAAATATACATAAGCATTTTAAATGTAACCTGGAGGGACAATTCCTATATGTGCTTCATATATTAAAATTCTAGCAGTTGGAGAATTTGTTTCAAGTATAATATAAGTATATATAATAAGTCTAAAATATATGAATATAAATATATAATATATGAGTAAAATGCTATAATAATTAAGAATGATTACAAGTTATTGATTTTATGTATCAAAGTGATTACTGGAATCTTTTAAAAGTTAAATAAATAAGGAAATAGTTGGCAAATATTAAACTATTAACACAATATTAATATAGAATAAACTAACCAAATATAAATAGAGAATGAATTAGCAAGATAACTTAGGAATGTCATGATATCCTTTCTAAACCAAAGCATGCTTATAACACTTTAAATAATAAAATTGGGCAGAATGGTATTCAGCAACTTAATTCTAGTTGGCCATAATTTTTTTAAGGAAAATTTCTGTTTTGTGATTCTTCACCTTTTTTTTTTTTTTTAGTTAACATTATTTATTTATTTGTTTGTTTATTTAGTTATTTATTTATTGTCCAAAGTTTTACATATGTCTCCTTTTTCCCCAATTGATCCCCCCCAGCCATTCCCACCCCAAGCAAGCCCCCACCGCCCCAGTGTCTGTGTCCATTGGTTATGCTAATATGCATGCATACAAGTCCTTTTGGTTGCTCTCTAACCCCTCCACCTCCCCTGCCATTTGTCTCTGGATCTATTTTTGTTCATCAAATTATGTTGATCATTATATCCCACATATGAGTGAGATCATGTGATATTTGTCTTTCTCCGACTGGCTTGCTTTGCTTAGCATAATGCTCTCCAATTCCATCCATGCTGTTGCAAATGGTTAAAGTTCTTTCTTTTTTATAGTGGCATAGTATTCCACTGTGTAGATGTACCATTGTTTTTTAATCCACTCATCTGCTGATGGGCACTTAGGTTGTTTCCAAATCTTAGCTATTGTAAATTGTGCTGCTATGAACATAGGGGTGCATATATCCTTTCTGATTGGTGTTTCTGGTTTCTTGGACTATAGTCCTAGAAGTGGGGTTACAGGGTCAAATGGGAGTTCCATTTTTAACTTTTTGAGGAAACTCTATACTGTCTTCCACAGTGGCTGCACCAATCTACATTCCCACCAGCAGTGAAGAAGGGTTCTTTTTCTCCACATCCTCGCCAGCACTTGTCGTTTGTTGATTTGTTGATGATTGCCATTCTGACAGGTGTGAGATGGTACCTCATTGTTGTTTTGATTTGCATCTCTCGGGTGATTAGTGACTTTGAGCATGTTTTCATATGTCTTTCAGCCTTCTGTATGTCCTTTTTCAAAAAGTGTCTACTTAGTTCCTTTGCCCATTTTTTGATTGGATCGTTTATCTTCCTTTTGTTAAGTTGTAGGAGTTCTCTGTAAAATTTGGAGATTAAACCCTTATCTGAAATAGCATTGGTAAATACGTTCTCCCATGCAGTGGGCTTTCTTATTGTAAGGAAAATTTCTCTTTTGTAATGGTAAATGGGATGGTTTCTTTTGCTGTGCAGAAGCTTTTTATTTTGATGTAGTCCCATTTGTTTATTTTCTCCTTAGTCTCCTTTGCCCTAGGAGCTGTATCAGTAAAGATATTGCTACGACATATGTCTGCTATTTTGCTGCCTGTGGAGTCTTGTAGGATTTTTATGGTTTCCCATCTTACATTTAAGTCCTTTAGCCATTTTGAGTTTGTTTTTGTGTATGGTGTAAGTTGGTGATCTAGTTTCATTTTTTTGCATGTATCTGACCAAATTTCTGAGCACCATTTATTGAAGAGACTGTCTTGACTCCATTGTATATTCTTGCCTCCTTTGTCAAATACTAATTGAGCATAATGGCTAGGGTTGATTTCTGGGTTCTCTGTTCTGTTCCATTGGTCTATATGTCTGTTCTTGTGCCAGTACCAGGCAGTTTTGAGAACCGTGGCTTGGTAATATAGCTTGATATCTGGTATTGTGATCCCTCCAACTTTGTTCTTCTTTCTCAGGATTGCTGTGGCTATTCGGGGTCTTTTTTTTATTCAGATGAATTTTTGGAGAGTTTGTTCTTGATCTTTGAAATATGCCGTTGGTATTTTAATGGTGATTGCATTGAATCTGTAGATTGCTTTGGGTAGTATGGACATTTTAATGATGTTGATTCTACCAATCCATGAGCATGGTATGTTCTTCTATTTGTTTATGTCTTCCTCTATCTCTTTTTTCAATGTCCTGTAGTTTTCCAAGTACAGGTCTTTTACCTCCTTAGTTAAGTTTATTCCTAGTATCTTAATTTTTTTGGTTCAATGGTAAATGGGATTGTTTTGTTTGTTTGTTTGTTTGTTTGTTTCGCTTTCTGTGAGTTCATTATTGGTGAATAAAAAAGCCATAGATTTCTGGGTGTTAATTTTGTATCCTGCTACATTGCCGAATTCACTTATTAGGTCTAGTAGTTTTTTGATGGAGTCTTTGGGGTTTTCTATGTACAGTAGCATGTCATCTGCAAATAAGGACAGTTTTACTTCTTCTTTTCTAATTTGGATGCCTTTTATTTCTTCTTCTTGTCTGATTGCTATGGCTAGCACTTCCAGTACTATATCAAAGAGGAGCGGTGGTCACCCCTGTCTTGTTTCCGTTCTTAGGGGAAAAGAGTTTAGTTTTTGCCCATTGAATATGATGTTGGCTGTAGGTTTGTCATAAAAGGCTTTTATTATGTTGTGGTATGATCTCTCTATTCCCACTTTGCTGAGAGTTTTTATCAAGAAAGGGTGTTGGATTTTGTCAAATGCTTTTTCTGCATCTATTCTTCACTCTTTTTTAAAAAAGATGAATTAAAACTTTTGTGTAAACTCTGTCACCTTAAAATTTCACAAGGAGAAAAAGTTCCCAAATCATGAACCATAGCATCCACAATAAAACGTATTTTCCAGGCACAAGAAATATAAAGAGGCCCTAGCCAGTTTAGCTCAGTAGATACAGCATCAGCCTGAGGACTGAAGGGTCCCAGGTTTGATTCTGGTCAAGGGCATGTACCTTGGTTACGTGCTCAATCCTTGGCCCTGGTGGGGGTGCATGCAGGAGGCAACCAATCTATGTTTCTCTCTCTCTGCCTCTCCCTCTCTCTTCCACTCTCTCTAAAAATCAATGAAAAAAAATATCCTTGGGTGAGGATTAACAAACAAAACAAAAAAAGAAAGAAAGAAATATTGAAAGTATAAAGCATAGAATAAGGTATTAGAGAAAAATGAATCCACATGACTAATCCAATTTTATAATTATAAACTTCCTAAGAATCCTCTAATAAAGCAATTCTTTATAGTCTTTGAGCTTGTAGAAGCTATCATTTTAAATAAAAAGCTTGTTGACATTATTGCTATAGCTACCAGTACTTTACTGCAAAGATAAAGAATTTTTGTGATTTGCTAACGTTATGAATCTTCAATAAAAAACTTCTCCTAGAAAACACAGTGTTATCCTGGCCTGGTAGCTCAGTTGGTTGGAGCTTCGTCCTGTACACCAAAGGGTATTGGATTTGATCCCTGGTCAGGGCGCATATGGGAGGTAACGAATCAATGTTTCTCTCTAGCATATTTCTCTCTTTCTCTCTCTCTCTCATTCTCCCCCTTCCTCTCTCTTTCAAATTAATAAAAACATATCCTCAGGTGAGGATTAAAAATATATTTATTAAAGAATAAAAAAAACAGTGTTGAAACTATTGCTTGAATTATATCCTGCTATATACAAGTTGTTGGTAACATTCTTAAATGTGCCAGTTGAAAGTGTTCCTCTCTTTAGTATTGGAATGTGCAGAATAGTGGATAAAAGAACTGTCTAGCAATTGCCAGCTCTGAGAAACTATTATGTCCCTAGAATATAATAACAAAATTTAAAATTTTGACTGTTAAATATTAACTATGAAAATAATTGAAACATCCTATATAATAAAAGCCTACTATGCAAATTGTCCCCTTGAGCAGTCATTTGACTGAGAAACCGGGAGTTCGACCGCTCGCTCTGATATGCGCTGACCACCAGGGAGAGGCGTGGAACATGGTGGGCGTATGCAGCGCTGGCAGTGGGCAGCAGTGGATGTGCTGCAGTGCTTCAATCACCAGCCAGGCCTAGGGACCGCACCTGTGAACAAATTTCGTGCACTGGGCCTCTAGTTTGCATATAATTTCAGATTTATTCTTACAGTCCAAAAATTCTTTCAATGATCATGATATTTGACCATAGCCTCTGCTTCAGTAATATGCATATTTTCATCCTTGGCCATTTGCTATTTAGAATTGGAATCAGTGTGTCCTAAGCATATAAGTTATATGTTTGAGACAGAGAGATAGGTGTCTGTCAGGATGCTTTCAACTGCATGAAACAGATATCACTATCCGAATCACCTCTGAGAAGTGGAAAGGGGAGGAGCAAGTATTGGCTCATATACCTGAAGAATCTGAGATCATACAAAATAGTTGCTTCAGACAAGACTTCACCAGGGCTCAAGGATATGAGGAGCACCTGGTTTCTTGCTCACTACTTCCCAGCTCTACTTTTAGCTGCGTTAGCTCCATCCTCAGGTCTCTCTTTATGGTGCAAAGATGGCTGCCAACAGCGCCTAAAGCCACTTGCTTCCACATTCGCAAACTTTAAGAAGCAAGGCAAAGACTGTCTTTGTCCCTGTAGTTCCCAGGCAAAGGTTCAAGGTCACCCCTGCAAGATGTGATGCTTACATGGCATGTGCATCCCCACAACATCACCGTGGCCAGGAGGATACCACATGGTTATTTACTTAAATCAACCAGCTCCCTTCCTTAGAGGTGGGAAAAGGTCAGTGAGGAGTGATGGTTTCCCAAAGGAATTATAAGATGCCATTACCAACAAGTAGGAAAAATTAATGTTGGCCAGCAATGGAGTCATGTTTTTCATTGTTAAATAAAATAGGATCATGCAATGATATATAGAGCATGATTCCAATTTTGATGTGTAGTTTTCAATGCAAATGTCTTTCATTGAACTAATCGCCTCATTGGTTTTATAAATGTTTGTACTATTTCACCATTAGAATCAATACTTGGACTAGCATAATCGTACATAGATTATTGTACATATGTAAGATGATCGTCTTTGAATACATTCTTAAAAATTGAATTGTTTAGTCAAGAATATACACAAGTTAATGCTTTTAGACACCTTACCAAATTGTATTCCCTGAAAGTTATAGTTCCAGCAGTAGTGTATAGCAATGCCAGCTTCCCATAACCCACCTCTCCAACAGATAATATCACTCACCAGTTCAACAGGAAAAATCACATCTCATTGTTTAAATAGGTATCTCTTTGAGCACTACTAAAGATGAAATAATTCTCACATCAGTTGTCCACTGATATTTAATTTTGTATCTATTAATATTAGCTGTTTTTTGGCACCCTGGCTCATTTCTCAATTGGCTGCTTATACTGTATATTAAAAATAGTTAAACTTTTGTTTGTGATATGTTGTACATTTTTTTCCTCATTTGTCAGGATACAAGGGATGTACAGAGAAGAAGGCCAATAGTATTTTTCAAGTAAAGTTGTAATTTTTCCAAGTTAACATATAATTCGTAGCACCCAATATAATACATGTGCATAGCAGCTGCTCAAAAATTGTTGAGCTAGTAAATATAAAGAAATCATATTGTCTTTCTAGCCAGTCAGTGCTAAAGATTTAATTTGAAGTGAATATTGAGAAATAAAAACGTAATTAATAATGTTCCTTAAAAATGTGATTCAGTAAAATAACATTAAGACTCTTGTTCAAGGCTTAGGGTACATCTTTTTCCCCATGATTACCCCATGTTTATATACATGCAGAAGAGAAAGATAATGAAAAGAGAAAAATGCTTAGGAATTAGTAATCGGAACAATGATTTCATTTTCTTGAGACCTGCAATATGTTCAACCATAGAATAATTATGCTCTTTTTTATAATCTATGTCATATACATTCACGTGTGTGAGCATACACACACACACACACACACACCAGTCCATAAACAGGCATTTCTTGACATTTAAAACAATTCCAGATTGGCTCAATTCCCATTAATCATATTAAAATGTCAAGAAAATTAAGTATTTAAGATGCAATATAGTCTTTTTTGAACTTATTTACTTGTTCTTTAAAAGAAAGAGAGAGATGGCAGGGAGTAGCTGACTACCTCCTTTCAGCAGACAGTTTAATTGTGTCTTCTTGCTTCCACTCAAGCAATATCTTTTACCATCTGTAATAGACGGAGAGGCAGAGGATCGCACCCTCACATGAGAGATGGAATGGCCGTGTGTGCTGTTTTTCTTTGAGGTTTAAAGTGCTGGGGCAAAGCCACTGACAGAGACTCTGAGAATCTCTCAACTCTGAGTCATCTTGGGGTGCCAGTAGCATTTGAAATGTTGTGCCAAAGAATTATTAGGAACCAAAACATTAAAATCACTCCCATGTGAGTGTGAAACTCAATCTTCTTGACTTTTAAAGGAAAGATGTTTCCTTTACATTCCACCATTTTCAATGCCCGTAATTGCACACTGGATCAAAAGACTGATGAGGAATGGAATTGGAAACCTGGAGATAATTTAAGAATAGCTTAGGTAACTAGACCCAGTCTTTGAAGAAGAACTCTATGGGGGAGGTCTTAAATGATCTTAAGTCTTGACCACAATTCCTTGGACACCACCACAGAAAAAGAAAACACCATTTATGTTTACATGGCATCTGAAAATTCAGCTAGGCCAGCCTGAGTTGATTTTTATAGCCATTTTCACAAGTGATTTAAGTCGCTAATTAATTGGCAAATGTTCAAGTCCCATCCAATCTAGTTATCTGGGTCAAGAGAAATAGACATGTCAACGCAGCCAGCAAAGGAAGAATTAGAGAATTCCTTTAGTGCTCTGTGAGCCATATTCCTTTGCTATTGTGAACCAAATAACACACTTATCATGGTCAACTCAGAGTTTAAAAGTAGGCATACTTCCTACTTAATATGTGGCCTTATATAAATTTCATTTAAGACAAACTTCTGAAGTCCAAGGGTTTCTTCTAAAGATTTTAGAAAACAAAAGAAAGAAAGATATGATGATAATGGTGGTGGTAAAGAGTGGGGAGGAGGAGAGGAAGGAAGGAAGGAAGGAAGGAAGGAAGGAAGGAAGGAAGGAAGGAAGGAAGGAAGGAAGGAAGGAAGGGAGAGAGGGAGGGAGGGAGGATGGGAGGGAGGAAGGGAGAGAGGGAGGGAAGGATGGAGGGAGGAAGGGAGGGAGGGAGGGAGGGAAAGGAAGGAAGAAAACAGGAGCCATCTAAAGAATAAACCCCATATTAAAGAAAGTAAATGTATCTGTTTTCTCCAAATTCATTATTCTGTTATTCATTTATTCCACACAGTTTTATTAAGTGCCAATCACTGTTCTTGGCATTGGGGATGAAATGGTGATCAGAAAAACAAATACTTTTCTTGTCCTCATTGGAGCTTCTAGTCTAATGAAGGATATTGCCAATAATTAAATAATCTGACAAACAAATGCGAAGTTCATCACCGGGTCAAGTGACAACACATAGAAGAAAAGAGATAGGAAAATCCAGGGAGGTCAGGGAAGGATGCTTTGAGAAGTGATACTTGAGGTGAGTTCTGAATGGGGAAGAGGACAGGCATGAACTAGGTAAGCAGGGGAGAGTTCAGCATGCGCAGTGGCTGTGTGGTGGGAGAAAGCCAAGCGAGTAGGGATTAAAAGAAAGCCAGTGGCACACTGGGAAATGGGGCAGGGCGCAAGACTGAGCTGGAGAGCCCATGCTGAGGAGCTCTGTCTGTGCCTTAAGAGCAGTGCGAAGCCACTGGAAGAAGTTCAGCAGGAGGATGATCTGATCAGAATTACATTTTCACAACCATCCGTCTGGATGCAGTGTGGGGACTGGATTAGAGGGCACCCAGAGGGCAGTGGGGAAACCAGCTGGGATGTCAGGAATAAGCTATTGCTGTTATCTGGCTGTGGTAGTTAGATCAGGACGGTACCAAGGGAGATGAATTGAAGGAAAACCCAGAAAGACTTGAATTAAATTGGAATAAGTAAAAGGGCATATGGAATAAGCTTATGCAGTAAAGCTAACTGCTTTGGGTGGTGGGAAGGAGGGTTAACACAACAGCAATACTTTATAAGGCCAAATACTGCTTATGACTCAGGCAATGGGCATTCTAAATCTAAATAAGTCTAAATCCAGAATTGTGGCTAGTTAGGTTCCTCTAAGGCCTTACACTTGCCTGCAGAGCTAATCTAAGACAAAACTAGGAGGAACTATGGAAAACCTGCTCCCATAGAAAGGCATAGAGCTGATCACTTTCAACATAATAAAAAGAAATAACAAACCAAAAATTATTATATTTTCCTTTAAAGCTATCAAAGACTACCAGACACGCACGCACACACACACACACACACACACACACACAGTCTAAATAACTAATTCCAGAGAGTGACATGCCCTTCACAGAAGAGCACAAAGTAGTGGTTATTTTCATACTTGGGACAAACTGCCTAGCTGAGGACAGGCGGGTGGAAGAGTAGGCCTGATAGAGAAAGAAAGAGTTTGATAGGATGAAGACAAATCAGCTGAACTTTTCACAATAGTGTGGGCTGGCATGGAACATTGGAACCTGGAGGAGTCCCAAACGCAGAAATACACCGGTCAGAACAGCATTGCTCCCCAGTAGGCATTTTGCTGGGTCAGCAGCCATTGGGGAGGAGCTGGGAGGGAGAGAGAGGTCTCCCAGGCCCTGATGCTGCTCAGGGTTCCAGAGCCCTTCTGCAGGTGAGTCTGGAGATGAAATCAAACGAATTAAAACTGCAACCAGCCTGGCCGGCGTGTGACTCAGTAGTTGAGTGTCAACCTATGAACCAGGAGGTCATGGTTCAATTCCCGGTCGGGCACATGACCAGGATATAGGCTCAATCCCCAGTGAGGGGCATGCAGGAGGCAGCCTATCATGATTCTCTCTCATCATTGATGTTTCTATCTCTCTCTTCCTCTCCCTTCCTCTCTGAAATCAACATATATATACAATGCAAAGGAAAAGTGCAAAGAAGTAATATAAAATTAAGCAAACTATCAGTTTTACTTTATTTATTTTTTTAAAATATATTTTATTGATTTTTTACAGAGAGGAAGGGAGAGGGACAGAGAGTTAGAAACATCGATGAGAGAGAAACATCGATCAGCTGCCTCCTGCACACCCACCTCCTGGGGATGTGCCCACAACCAAGGTACGTGCCTCCGACTGGAATCGAACCTGGGACCCCTCAGTCCACAGGCCGACGCTCTATCCAGTGAGCCAAACCGGTTTCGGCTATCAGTTTTACTTAAAAAAAAAAAAAAAAACCCACAGATACACATAAAGCAGGATTGTTCTAGAGAGAAAGTTGTATGCAACCTGAGAGATTCCCCTTCTAGCAATCTAGGTTTACTGTCAGGGCTAGCCCCAGCGAAATTTCTTAACACATTTATGGTAAGAAATTCAAACCTACTAATTTCAGTGTTTACTCCCAAAGATAATGAGAGACAGTTTGATGGGAAAAGCTGGACTCTGGAACCAGGCAACCCTAAATTCAAAGCCAGTCTGTGCCTAAGCTGCTGTGAGACCTGAGCTGCCAGCCTGACCTCTCTGAGCCTTGATTTTATCAGTAAAATGAAGAAAAGATTGCTTTGTACATTAAAGAAAGTAACATATGGGAAGCATGGCATGCAGGCAACTCTCATAATTAGTTGCTGTAATTATTACTAATGGAGAGGAGAGAGCCTGAGAGGAGGTGGTAGACTAGGGAGGAACTGAAGTTGTCAGGAGGAAGGTGTTCATTTTGCTGAGCAGCTGACCCATGGCACCTGTGCAGAGTGTCTGGATCCCAGAGGTATTTTTGTATTAATGGGACCACCACATCCTCCCTCACTGGATGGCTCCAGAAGTCTGATTTTAGCTTGGCCCCTTAACACCCACAAAACAAACAAACAGGCAAACAAAACAGGGCTCAGAATGGCTGCCTGGGTTTTCCACAATCTGGATGGGGCTCAACAGATATCATAGTTTTTAAGGATAACAGGGACTGGAGCACCAGATCACTTCCAATCCCATTCTTCTGGAAGAACATAATCACAGGGGCCATTGACTGACAGTTTCAGATCAATTTTCTGAAACATCATTAGTCCCCCAGGGTTTTCCCACGTCAAGATCCCATTTGTACAGTCTAAGTTCTCTGTTCTCTGTGGAATGAGGCACGTCTACTTTTTCTGTTTGCCTATGAAATGTGTAGACAACCCCATTAGACACGATGTATAATAGGATTTCTCTGCCTTGACGCTGTTGTTACCATATCACCTCAGTGAATCTCAGAATTGCAAGGGATCTCTTTGGAGATGAGAAAACCCTCTCACCTACCTGCTTCATACTCTACCTACCGAGGTCTGTGGTTAGGCCTATCATTTCCATTGTCTTGAACTTCATTATCTTGCAAGGTCCCTACATGCTCTAATGGGAAAGCTTTTTTCTTATGAGGAAATAAAATCTGTCCTTCAAATAGCCCCTCAGGACTCCTTATCCATCCTCAGGAGAAAACCAGGATTAGCACACTTCTGCCTCACACGGCAGGTCTTCTCTCACTTTCCCAGTGGCCAGCAATTGACCTGCCCACACCATCAAACTAAGATGTTCCTTCTTGCTCTCTACGTACGCCCTTGCTGTTTCCTTCAAAGTGCTCACCACATGGTGCAATTGTTTTTTGTGTGTATACTTTACAAGAAAATGTTAAGAGCGGCCACACTGAGCTGTTTTATGATTGTTATGATTGTTCCCCCAGCATCTGGCATATTGTGGGCACTCAATAGACAACGGACAAATGAGTGCATGTCTTTGGATATTTTAAATAGCTCATATTCTCTCCTTAGCCTTCTATAACCTGATCATATGTCTTTAGTCCTCCTGAGAGTTTTCAAATTGTAAAGCCCAGAGAGCAAGGAGATAACACAGCTCTGTGAATGAGGCTGGCATAAAGAGACAGGAACTGGAAAGGTCACGGGACTGGCCAGATAAACGCTTTACCAAAGACAATCAAATTCCCCCCAAAATTTAAGCACTAAGATTGCTGAGCATAATGTTTGTGGCTGGATTGGTCTGCAGGCCACCATTTTCTAAGCCCTCTCTCAACCCTTCTTTCTTAGTTTCCAGATCCCTCATCTCCTTCTCCTGGAAATATTCCAGGTGTCAATGTCTCTCTGAAAGTTTGCTTCACTGACCAGGAGTCACAGTGCTCGGGCCCCAGGGCACATGGACTGCTACCTTCTGTGGTCTGGATGGTATGTGGCTGTCCATGCAGCCCAGCAGGCCTGAGGTCTCCCAGCAGATGTCCCACATTGTTGGCTCCCATTAAGTTTACAGTCAATATGTCTTCTTTTTACCATGAGCTGCTGACAAGCCACTTAATGACAATAATATTTATCAAACGGCCTAAACAAAGATTCCTGGCCTTGGAAAATTCCAGACAATACATTTCTCAATGACGTTTTCCTTCAGCACAAGTCTTGAGGAGAAGAACAGGATCCCCAATTGCCCTGATCTCTCACAGACAGATGAGGCCCAAGCAATCCACCCAATCAAAAAGGAATAATCCAGTCAGTGACTCTTCCTGACCAAGATAATTAAGCTAGACCAGGAGTTCCCACACCTGGTCTAGAGTCATCTCTAGCCTCGGCCCTGGAAATTCTGACTAAGTCTGGAGCGCTAGGAATTTGTACTGTCAACAAGTTCCCTACATGATGTGGCACATCCAAGGACTCCAATGTGGGAGCCACTGTCTAGACTAGCAGCATCACCAACACTTGCAAATTCTCGAAACTCCGAAAATAAAGCCATCAAAATGACAGATGCATCCTAAAATTTGAAAGCTACTAATCTAGATCAGGGTTGACAGACTGTTTACGTACTAAAGAGCCAGATAGCAAATATTTTAGGCTTTGTGGGTCAAGAGACAAAGTTGAGGATACTGTGCCCACACTTATATATATATATAAGTATTTAAAATGCAGCCATTTATTGTGGGTTAGAGAAGATATGTTGATGCCCTGATCTCCAGGACCTCTGAATGTGGCCTTGTTTGGAAAGAGAGTCTTCATAGAGGTAATCAAGTTAAGATGAGGTCATTGGGGTGGGCCCTCGTCCAATGTGACTGGTGTCTTTATAAAAAGGGGGAATTTGGACACAGAGAAACAGATAGAGGAAAGACAATGTGAGAATCAGAAACAAGCCTGAGGCTGCCGTAAGCTGGGAGTAAGGCATAGAACAGATCTCCCTCACAGCTCTCAGGAGAAACCAACCCAACACCTTGATTTTGGACTTGGCCTCCATACGGTGAGACAATAAATCTGGTGTTTAAGCCACTCTATTTGTAATACTTTATTATGGCAGCCCTAGAAAACTGACGCACCATTTAAAGTGTAAAAACATTTCTCAGCCCAAGGGCCATACAAACACAGGCTGGCAGATACCATGGGTTGTGTCTAAACTATGCCCAACTGTATCCTGCCTATCAACCCATTGTTCATATTCTCATAGTAGACTCAGTTTGAGGTCCCCAAGTCCTACTCAGATATCATCTCTTCAGAGAGGTTTTCCTAACTTCTGTGTAATGTTGAGCTGGTACGTCGGGGGTCATGCCATCCTTGCCCATTGCTATATCCTTACAACCCGACACATATATAACTTTCAATAATTAATTATTCAATGAATGAGTGAATTCAAGACAGATAAGCAGAAGCTCTTTCAGCTAGAAGAGACTGCAGATGTCATTAATCACAGTCCTCCAGTTTTCAGAGAGGCAACTTAAATCCATAGAGTGTCAGTGATTGCCCAAATTGACACCAAGGAAAACCCAGGATTAAAATCCACTTGTCTAGACTCCCAAACTTAGAGCCCTTTCATCACACCACTCTACCTCTTAAACATACCTAAGCCTATCCTCAAACGCTGGTACTTTAGACACAACACGCTATCCACATTTTTACGCAAGAAGTCTGCAAATAGGAAGGGAAGTGTTAGGAACTCTGGGGTGGTTAGCACCTGCCCATAAGGTAGCCACATGCAGGTCCAGCAGGAGGTGCAGTGAACATTTATGAAGAAAATTGTGGTCAACGTTTACCAGGGCTACCTAGATCTATGTCGTTTTGTTATCACACCTGATTTCATTTGGGGAAATCAGCTCTTTCCTATAGTGTGTAGCCATGGCAGGAGGTAATTCTCAGAGCCCACTTCCCAAGCACAAAGAGAAAGACCAATCCATACAATACCTGCCCAGGGGTACAGTCAGGGGCCTAAGCTCACTCAATAAGACACTGTCTCCAATAATGTATAACTCCCAAGTGACACAGGGCACAGTATACAAGTGGGCAAAAGTAGGTTTACACTTTTTCCTATGGAAAATAATCTACACTAATAAAAGAGAAAGATGCAAATTGACCGTACCTCCATGATGTCCACCAGCCAATCAGGAGTGAGTATGCAAATTAACCCAACAAAGATGGTGGGTTAATTTGCATACACAGTGAAGACTAAAGGCTCCAGCCCGAGGGAAGACTGGAGACTGAAGACTGAAGCCTGAAGAGGCTTGGCTTCTCCACTGTGGCCGGAGCAAAGGCCTGGGTCCCGGGTGCCAGAGGAAAACCAGTGCCGGCAGCCAGGGGAAGGAAGGCCTATTTCACAAACCTTCATGCAACAGGCCTCTAGTACAATAATTAATAAATAATAACACAAGAATAAACTCTGGCATACTCACAACTGTAAACATTCTTCTGCTATTAGTTACTGATTGCTATGTAGCAAATGCTTACAAACAGCATTTTAAAACAACACTCATTGATTTGCTTATAGGTCTGTATGAGGTCAGAATCCTGGGATGTTGTGGCTAGGTTATTTGCTCGATCAAGGTCTGTGATGGTTAATGTTATGTGTCAACTTGACTGGTCTAAGGGATGCCCAGATAGATAGTAAAACATTATTTCTGGGTGTGTCCATGAGGGTGTTTCTGGAAGAGACTAGCATTTGAGTCAGTAGAGTGAGTAGAGAAGATGGCCCTCACTAATATGAGTAGGCATCATCCAACTGAGGGCCTTTGTAGAATAAAAAAGTGGAGGAAGGGTAAAGTTGCTGTCTGCTTGAGCTGGGACATTCATCTTCTCCCACCTTTGGACATCAGCACTCCTGGTTCTCAGGCTTTCGGACCTGGACTAGGACTTACACTACTGGCCTCCCAATTCTCAGGCCTTCAGACTCAGACTGAATTATACCATTGGCTTTCCTGGTTATGCAGCTTGCTGATGGTAGATCATGGAACTTCTCAGCCTTATAATCATGTAAACCAATTCTATAATGAATATATATCTATACCTTTAATCTATACCTATATATTCTATTAGTTCTATTTCTCTGGAGAACCTTGACTAATACAGAATCTACAAGATACAAGATGTTGGCCAGCTGTGGTCTCATCTGACATGCCTCTTCCAGGCTCATTCTTTTATTTTTTTATTGATTTCAGAGAGGAAGGGAGAGAGATAGAAACATCAATGATGAGAGCATTATTGATCAGCTGCCTCCTGAACACCCCCTGGTGGACTCAAGCTCAAAACCCAGGCATGTGCCCTGACCAGGAATCAAATCATGACCTCGTTCATAGGTCGACACTCAACCACTGAGCCACACCTGCCGTTGTAAGACTTTCTTGTTTCTTTTTGGGCTCTGTTAGCTGGGGGTCACTCTCAGCTCCTTGCAGTCATTCTGTGGTCCTGGCATATGGCCCCTACATATTGAAAACCTGCAACAGTACACATCATCCTTCTGATGCTTCGAATCTCTCTGACTTCCCCTTCTGCCTTCCTCTTCTGCTTTAAAGGGCTCATATAATTAGATCAGGCCCATTTTTATTATCTCCATATTTTAAGGTCAACTGACTTTGGACTTCATACCTGCAAAATCTTTTCACACCAATGTGTAGATTAGTGATCTATTGAATAACCAGGGGATAGGAATCTTGGGACATCCATAGAGTTCTGCCTACAATAGGCAGGGAATCCCCAGAAGCCATCTTCATTGCAGAAGCAGCAGTGGTGGTAACATCCCAGCTACACGGTTTTTGCTAAGAGATAGAGACAGTTGCTGAGCTTCCCACATCCTGTCTCCTGGGTCTCTGCTGTGTTTCCCACTTTCTGCTTCTTGGTTCCTATCATTCCCAAGGTTGGTCTCCCAGCTGCTCACCAAATCTGATGACTCCTAACATAAATAAAGAAATCTCCATTTGCTTGACATTAGGCAAAGCCTGCTTCTGTTGCTTGCCATCAAGAAACCTGATTGTCTCAAGCTCAAATAAGTATGCAGCAATCCACCACAAAACAGAGGTTCTTAAAAAAGGAAGAGTGTTGAGTAGGAAAGATCACAGGTACATGGAGAGCTTTGTCAATCCATCCCTCCCCCCCCACACACACACACACCCCACCCCGCCAATGCCTCCAAATCAGACATGCTGAAATACTGGAGTTCTACTAAACTGTAGGAAATCAACCATTGTTTTATTTAAACAAAGGTAGTCAGGGTCTATATGGCAAAAATAAACTAACTGGTCAACTTAAACCTTTGTTTAATTCTTTTCTTTATTTGAAAAGAATGGATTAGACAGAAGCTGAAGTTAAACAAACTAACACTAGTTGAAAAGTGAAAAATCTGTTAAAAAAATCTTTTGACCTCATATAGTTGTTATACTATATTTAACTTTGTGTTTTACTAAACCAAACAAATTCTTCCCACAGACTCAGCTGGATTACACATGCCTCAAGGTTTGGATTTTGCACCTGAGCTTGTGTGCAAGGTCACTTTCAGTACAGAAGCTGACATGAACAGGGTTTTGGGTTGGCATCAATGGAAGCATATAAGGATCAACATATCCCTTTCTAATCCATACTTTTCTCCCAGAGACTCCTTTGCTCTATGGGGTGAAAAGACTTGGTCATCTCATTTAATCTACTCCCAAGAGCTCAATCTGTTACCTTCCAAACCAGGTTTTTCTGACCATAGATAAATCAAAGGAATGTCACTGCTTCAGGGAGGTGGCATGATTTGCCTGGATAAGAGTGGCCAACCAGTCCCAACTGCACAAGGAGAAAAACAAAAACCCAAACACAAAGCAGCCCGCTCTCCCCCAAGCCTTGATTTTGTTTACAGAGGGCAACCTTTATGTGGAAAAATGTGTTCGCGCCAGCCTCCCTGAGCAGCTCTGAGGCGGCTCTTCCCTCCTTTGTTGAACTTAGCTTGGAAAAAGCATCGCGCAGTGAGGAATGGTTGGCACCCGCAGAACGTGCTGTGTGTTTCCACAGTCTACTCCAGCATAAACAGACCACACGTATTAGTCAGTGAAGAGTCAGGAACTACCCTGCTTGGGGAAGACAAAGGCCACAGCCAGGGAAATTGGGAAACAGACCAAGTGCACACTCTGTGCCGGTCTGCTTCCTCTCCTGCCTCTTATGTCCCAGGACTCACTTTCCGCTGCATGGCTTCAGGCACCCTAGAATATGGTGTCTGGCCTTTTGCTCCAGAATGTGGTGCTCAGTACCTCTTCCTTGGTTTTCAGGAGCAGATAGGGAAAAGCGAAGGAGGCATTTCCTATTCTGAGCTCTTGAATAGTGAATGCAAAGGATATTTGAACAGTACAGAGATCTGGACTCTGGAGCCTGATGGCCTGATTTCTACTCTAACTCCATCACTATGTTTGTCAGGGAAAGTGCTATAATTATCAACACAAACCCCCAAATCTCAGAGACTGAACATAACACAAATTTACTGATCCTCAGGTCACTGTGCAGTGTGCTTGTAGCCAAGCGACTCTGCTCCATGCAGTCATTCAGGGATTCAGGCTCCTTCCATCTCATGGCCCTACCATCGCCCAGGGCCTTGAAGTCAGTAGTCAGGGAAGAGTGGTCATTGTCTGGAAGTGTGTGATCACTGTCTCACCCACCAGCACTCCATTACACATTCTCACCAATCTGAAAGGGAGGCTGGGAAATGTAGTCTTGTTGCATGACCAGAGGGAAGAGGAAAATGATTTGGTGAACAACTACCTACTCTCTGCCATAACTTCTTACTTGTGAAAGTGCCTGTGTTTTAGCTTCTTTCCCTGTTAAGTGGGTGTATTAGTCAGGGTCCTCCAGAAAAACAGAATGTGTGTGTGTGTATAAGAAAGATATGTGGAGGAGAGTACTCTGCTTTATTCAAAGTCTACTGATTTTTAAAAAATATATATTTTATTGATTTTTTACAGAGAGGAAGGGAGAGGGATAGAGAGTTAGAAACATCGATGGGAGAGAAACATCGATCAGCTGCCTCTTGCACACCTCCTACTGGGTATGTGCCCGCAATCAAGGTACATGCCGTTGACCAGGATCGAACCTGGGACCTTTCAGTACACAGGCCGATGCTCTATCCACTGAGCCAAACCGGTTAGGGCAAGTCTACTGGTTTAAATGTTCATCTCCTTCTAAAACATACCTTTCACAGCAACATCTAGACTACTGTGTAACCAAATATCTAGGTACCATAGCCCAGCCAGTTTAATACTTAAAATTAATCATTACAATGGTTATAATAAATTAGTTTCATAAAGCACCCAGGACCATGCCTGGCACCTAGCAAGCTCTCTGTAACTATTACTTTACTGTCACATACTATCCATTACTTTATCGTCACATACTAATCATTAAGGCCTGAACACAACCCATAGCTCCACCACCACCCCAGCATCTTTCCCCAGCTACCCCATTGAAATATCTAGGGAGTGATGGACCTAAAAAGGGCTTATTTTTCTTTCTTTTTTTTCCCCAAAGCATTTTCCTATCTACTATCTCACTCAGTCCTCCACTCAAACCTATAAAGTGGGCAGGACAAAATTATTCCTACTGTCCTTGTTTTAGAGCTGAGGTTCAGAGAGGGTAGCTGCCCCCTGCCACTCTCAAGCTTCCTAATCTGTGCCATGTTCATATTCCTGATTCTGTTCTAAGAGTCACCCCTGCCCTGTGCGGGAGATGGCTTTCTTAATGCCTGATCTAAAATTCAGCACCCTACATTATACCCCCATAGAAGTAATAGTAGCAAGTGTGGAGTAGGACTTATTGAAATACTTCTAGTAATACTATTCTTTAGATACTCCATGAATTAAATAGATTTTTATAGCTAGATCGTGGGCAACCTAGTTCACCATTTAAAACATTCAAACTATGATTTCCATGGGAAAACAAGCCCCACGATTCAAGAAATAAACATGAAGGAACTTTTGGAACACGACTCTGTTTATAAGAGGGGATTTCCTGCATGAGAGCTGACACCAGAACTGGCTTCAGGCACAGCTGGGAGGCAGTTAGAGTTTGTCTTTGGTCTCCTTCCCATTCCCTGTGTTCCGGGGCTCGGCCTTCTGCAGCCGATCTGTTTTCTTCATCGTCACTTATACTTTAAAAAAGGACAGAAGCAGAAGCCAGAAGTCTGGATAGCTGACGAGGCTTCATCCTAACCAATGGTGTGACCTCAGATGAGTCTTTTTATTCTGGTTTCCCTGGCTGTAGAGCAAGGAGGTTAGATAAATTCAGATAGGTTGACTTGCACCTACACCGTTTCTCTGTCTGCATTATGTCACCTCTCCACGGGGTCAGCTGCCTGACAACTGAGATGAGACTCACATAGCTTGGCACCCTCTCATCGATGAAGTGGTTCTAAAGGCCCAAAGAGGGATGATAATGACCCCAAAGACGTCAACACATAAAGGAATTCATTGTGAATGGTGGGAGTGAAAGCACAGAGCTGCTCCACTGAAGAAATCTTCGGGGCAATGGAGCCCAGCCATTGACACTGAAATCCTAACAACTGGGAAAGAGCACATTTTCTACCCTCACACCAGCCGGGTCTTGGATAACGTGCCTAGCCACCCATGACGAGAGCGAGAATGTCCATGCAGCCTGGAATGATCGGGGTAACTAGAGCCATGTGGAGTTCAGTTGGGGAGAGTCATTCAATCGCAGACATTGCCCCTCAAAACCCAAATGCCTTAGAGGGCAAATTATTTCAGCTGCCTGAGCTCCTGTGCTTTACAATGTACTTGGTGCACAGCCTCCTGCCCGCTGAGAAGCACGATCCCCTCTCCCCAAGGGCACTGGTGACCCCCGCAGAACTTTTTCTCTCTGACCTGTGTGCTGGCCAATCACGCTCTTCTGAAACCAGATACTCTGAGGCCAGACCTGAGCATAGCCAAAGAGACCGCCCCAGCTCACTAATCCAATGAAAGGATAGCTTTACACAGGGCACATAGTGTTCCACTCAGCCCATAATGCCTGCATGTGTCTGGGGGCGGCACTGCTGTGAAATACCCAAGACAAATCTAAGCCTGCTGAGCAGTCTGCCCACTCTGTCAACCCTGAGCCAAACAAGTCAGACAATGTCGCATCACACAGGCCTCACCGTGCTGAGACCTAGGGTTTGGCCAGCTTCTGTAATTCACTTAATACGTGACCTTGGACAAGTCACTTAAAGTCTGTGGGACCTTCTGGCTTTAGATTCTGTCAATAGGATCACATACTATCACGGAGTCATGACATTCTCACTTTTACTATTTTCTCTCCCAAAGAATAAAGTTACAGAACAAGAGAAAACAAACACCGGCTACCTTGGAGTGCCATGTAATCTTTCGATGCTCCCACTCACCCAGTGAGGCAAGTATGAGTGTCCTCATTTTATAGATGAGGAAAGGTTTCAGTGGGTACAGTGACTGCTATAGACTTAATTGTGTCCCCCCCACAAAAATGCATAAGTTGAAGCCCTAACCCCCAATGTGGCTGTATTTGGAGATAGGGTCTTTAGGGGGTAATTAAGATTAAATGAGGTCATGAGGGTAAGGTCCTAAGCCCATAAGACCTATGACCTTATAAGAAGAGGAAGAGAACTGCCTCCCCCTACACACAGGTGAATAGAAGGGTCAGACTAGAGAAGCCCCATTTCCCAAGATCTTTGACACTCTGACCAGCCTGACAGAATCACCTTCAACATCTGAAGAGAGATGACCAGGTTTTGAATACATACTTCCCTGTGGAGGGAGGACAACCATTCCCCATCAGTAAACAGGTGACAATGGAGGCTCAGAAATCCTGCATAAGTCTCCAGGCAGCAAGAGACCAACCACCCAACCTCCAGTGGGGAAGGAACTTGGAAAGCCCAGGTGAAATGATCCTGCTTCAAGCTCTTCTGGTCATTCCCAACAGAAAGAAATACATTTTGCAATGAAACCCAGTACACACATGCATCAAATCTAATTGTCACTGATTTCAAGATATCATTATATTACCACTGAGAAAGAAAAAAAAAAAAGTGCTGTCTATAATAAAATTCATCTTGATTTCAAAGATTTATAATGAAACTAGAGGCCTGTTGCACGAAGATTCATGCAATAGGCCTTCCTTCCTTCCCCTGGCTGCCGGCACTGGTTTTCCTCTGGCACCCAGGACCCAGGAATTCACTCCAGCCGCAGCGGAGAAGCCAAGCCTCTTCAGTCTTCAGTCTTTGCTCTGTGCGCCTGTGTATGCAAATTAACCCGCTATCTTTGTTGGGTTAATTTGCATACTCACTCCTGATTGGTTTGTGGGTGTTGTGGAGGTACAGTCAATTTGCATATTTCTATTTTATTAGTGTAGATAATGGGGGAAATGTACATCTTAGATGGGATGATATGTCTTGAATGGAATATAGAGAAAATTTCAAGCAATAATACTAATTTTTATTGTGTGAATCCACTTTGATATTTACTACTCTAGTCTATTTAATATCATTTCTTCCTCCCTGCCAAACATAGGTAAATTGATGTCAAATCCCTTAATGTGTTGCAACTTAGAATTTGAAAAACACTGGATTAGAATGAAGGTGTAGGACTCCTAGATAATTTTATTGAGAACTCCAAAGAGGTTAAATGAATCTACTGGTAGGACAACAGAATCCAAGTGATAACTGCTGTTCAGTGTATCAGTACACATCTCTGGGCCGAATCACCTGGAACCTGGAGGCAGACCAGCATGCAGACGTGGCTATGGGAATAATTTAAGACACTAATACTATTGATGTTAACTGCTGTGACTTAGCCATGAGACCTGTCAGCCAGGGCATTTCTGAGTGCTGATTCCTACATGCCTCCTGTATGTTGTAAGGTGTGTGTCCAAAATTAGAGTGAATGAAGCACCTAAAAAATGCCCTCATCCTGCTCTGTAACACCCCTGCCTAGGATGTTAGTCTATTTATATATCTGGATTAAGAGGGAAAATACCCTAACTTCTGTATTACAGGTATCTACAAATCTAGGTGCAATGGCCAATCAGAATGCTACTTTAGTGCCACAGTTTTGCTCTGATCTTGGAGTCAAATCTGTTCTGTTCCCATGAGAAATCAGACACGGGTCTCTTTGATTGCTTGCTTCTTGAGCTCTTTGCTATGCACTGAGCATCACTGGAGGCAGAGGCACATTGAGCCTCACAGATCACTGAACAACTTGCACTTGGAATTACAGGCGAGTTGAACATCTACCAAGAGAGTGGTAGCATGGAACAGACTGATGAGTTCCTCTATTTTGTGATTCACACGGAATGAGGACTAGTCAAGAATTATCTGCTGAAACATAGAAATGGAAAATGTTTGCCTTTCTAAAGGATTTCTAGGAGTGGGCTCTCCACTTGATACATATGGGGGAAAAACATAAATGGAATTTCTGTGACCTGAACAAAGTTTACTTCTTATTTTTTCAATTTAGAAAATATTGCCTCGGAGAGGAACATTTAAACATTTCCCCTGGGACAAAAATATCAAAGGGGTCAAAGAGCAAGTCAAGTGTGATCCAAGAAACCCAAACCAGAGGGTTAAAACTTGGGGCTTCATAAGCAGATAATTAGAGCCTTTATTGATCTCAAAAAACGTTTTTCCTGTCCCTGACAGATCAGGCCTATTGCTACTCTCTGCTGGAAGCTAAGATCTTCTGAATGTTTGGAGCCACAGCAAAGACGATCAGGGACCGCCATACAGGTTGTTTGCTGCAAACAGCACCCAGGCAAGAGGAGACTGGAGGCTGAGATCCAGCTCACACTCCTCTTGTCTGATGTTCATCCTGGAAGAGGGTTGCTTCTGCCTGCAGGGAGAGGTCTCGTTCCACGTTTGCAATAAGGTGCTACACGTGTTAGTGGAAGGCCCAGTAAATGGGGAAAGAAGGAGTGAGTCATTAGCTCTATCATACCTAAGACAAATTCCAAATCACTCGCAATTCTTCCTAAATATCACCCAGCTCTATGGAATAAATGTGTGTTTTAATCCAGAAATCTGAGCCTTAGTCCAGTGCTACATGTATTTATGATATATTTGAAATGTATTTATAAAACTCTCTTAGGGCCTACTTATTAGAAATTTGGTTTAAAAAATCCCTATGCAATCTGTGGATGAAAGCTGAGGAAGAAGGGAATAAATGAAGGGGGGAGGTATCAGAACTGAGCCCCTGAAACATAATAGTTTTCTCAAATGCTAAAATATGTGTAAATTAGAATTGCAGTCATTAAAACAGACTATAATTGGTATGTTCCCCCAAAACCCTAAAATTTTAGATGAAACAGACATCTCTTCTATCTGGAAAACCTACTGGTTTCCATCAGAAACCCAGCAGATTAGTTCTCTTGTTAATTAACCACACAGCACAAAAAGCAGGCAGCAGAATTTAGCACTTGGTGTAGGCATAACTTCAAAGCCAGGCCATCTACCAAGAAGCATCAGAATGAAAACTACATGTTGCAACTTCTTGCTCCAGCTCCAGCCCAGCTTCCAGTATGTTCTCCCATTGCTTTTTCATGGGATCTTATAGACCAGTCCAACGAGCACACCTGCTATTTAATAAGCCCACCCTGGGCCTGGCTCATGCTCCTTTCCCAGTGGAATACCCACTCCCCTAATCACCTTTCAAGACTCTGCTAATAAGCAAGCCTCCTTCTTTCTTTTCCTTGAAACCTCCCCTCATTCCCACAATTGCACCCTAACTTCCAATCCATTCACCCTCAGAATATACTTAGCTCTGTCCCACTTAAGACCTTCATGCAGGTTCTCCAGTCTGACCGCCACCCACATAACCCATGGCCGACACTCTTCATCCTCTAAGTCCCCCATGTTCAGATGCCCCCCGAGAGGCCACTCCTGCCACTCTTTTCTTTTTCCCAGGTATTTCCTTCATAATTCCTATCACAACTTGTGAAAATCCATTTCTTTGTTTACTTGTTACTTATTGGTCACACCTACTAGACTTCAATCTCCAGGAGGCCAAGCACCTTATCTGCTTTATTTCCCTAGTCTAGTGCAGAGCATGTAGGCACTCAATAAATATTTGTTAAATAAATAAACAAACAAACAAACAAATCCCATAGCATTTACTTTTTACCTCTTTTATGTAGGGCAACCATATAATTTACCATCCAAACCAGGACACTTTTTTTTTTCCTCACCTGAGGAGTGAGGATATTTTTTCCCATTGATTTTTAGAGAGACTGGAAGGGAGGGGTTGGAGAGAGAGATAGAAACACATAAATTGGTTACCTCCCACATGTACCCTGACTGGCGGCAGGGATCGAACCTGCAACCCAGGTATGTGCCCTTGACCGGGAATCAAACCTGCAACCCTCCGGCACACAGGCTGATGCTCTAACCACTAAGAAATGCTGGCCAGGGCCAACCCAGGACACTTTTGAGGGTGAGCTGGATGCTGATTATTAATCATGTTGAGATAAAACAGGCATAAACCAGAACATATGGTCATCATACCCCACATCTCCTCCTAAATGTCCCATCTTTACCAACTAAGCTCACAAGATTCACAATATCTTTAGATGCCACTTGCTAAACCATTTTCCTTTTGTGAAGACCAGAATCCTTCTGTTCAGGATCAAATACCAACTTGATGTTTCCATAGAACAGTTTCATCTGTGTCACTAACATGGACTCAGTGAGGCTGAGCATTTTTCCTGTAGCCCGGCCTTGAGCGTGTCTTCATTGATAACAATGGCCTTGCTCAAGGAGCCCAAGGGAAAGGTTGCTTCATTTCAAGGGCAGCTAGTGCCACCTTGGACATCCAATCCAAGTTTATGTCAGGACGGGCAGCAGAGTGTCTCAGTCAATGGGGGAAGCAGATGATAACTCTGCAATGGGGCAAGCAGATGATAACTTCCAGCCTTGTAGAAAGGGAAGGAGGGCAGAGAGAAGACCCGTGCTGAAGGAAGAGCCTTCTGTACTCAGACCCTTCTAGACATAACTGGCAATAGCCAGAGACTCCCGAAGAGGAGGGATGAGGAGAGAAGGTCATGAGGGTTTGAGATAAATACTTCTGGGATGGGTAGCTGGGTCTGCTGCTTTTCAGCCGTGTGACTCACCTACCTATAGAATAGATATCATCCGACTTAACCCTGGTACGAATGAGATGGTCAGTAAAGCACCTAGCATGATACTTGACACATAGTAAGTACTCAGTAAGTGTTGCTATAAAAATAATAATCATTATTGTTTAATGAATGATGTCACTATTATAAAACTAGAATTTTACCATAACATAGTGATCAAGAACTCCAGAGCCCTGAGTTCAAGTTCTACCAGTGCCACTTAACACCCTTGTGGCCTTGGGGAAGATGTTTAACTTATATAGACCTCAAAATATCTGTTAATTGAAGATAATTATGTCTATTTCATAAGATTGTTCTGAAGATTAAGTGAAATCATGCATATAAAATGTTTGGCACAAGGATTAGCACACAGTGTTGCACAATAATGATTTCTGGAGTAGAATTTGTTGCAAGTACGGGTACTAAAATAGAAAGGACTAGAATCTTTCTGAGGGGCTGTTGACTAGCCTCAAGAGAAGCAGGATGTGTCCCCATCTAGTGTAGTGTCTGGCCCAGAGCAGTGGTCGGCAAACTCATTAGTCAACAGAGCCAAATATCAACAGAACAACGATTGAAATTTCTTTTGAGAGCCAAATTTTTTAAACTTAAACTTCTTCTAACGCCACTTCTTCAAAATAGACTCGCCCAGGCCGTAGTATTTTGTGGAAGAGCCACACTCAAGGGGCCAAAGAGCCGCACGTGGCTTGCGAGCCGCAGTTTGCCGACCACTGGCCCAGAGGAACACCTGGGAGGGGAAAATGAAAAAGAGGAAGTTGGGATATAAAATGTCCACTGAGAATCCCAGTCGGAATAACGAAAGTAATCAGCACACTCCCTAAATGCTTCTAGGAAAGAGGCTGGAGAACAGGAAAGGAATTCCAATCTGGTGGGTCCAATGACTTCTATTTTCCATTTGACCTTGCTATTAAAATAACAGAAAACGGCATTCTTTTAGATATTACAACAGTCATTTTTTAAACACTCACACTTTAATATTCCTCCTGTTACAATGTTGACCATATTGTAGAATTCACTTTGGTGAGAAAACTCCTTCCATTTCCCTCTGGTGACCTTAGGAAGTGCTACCTGTACCAGGCATTAGTGTTCTCCCAGCCCTGCCTTACGACAGGAATGCTAGGTGAAACTAGGAAAGTCTTCGCCTCACAAAAGTTGTGATTGTTTTTAAAAGAACACGGCTAATTACTCTCCTGGACATTTGACTTGCTCCATTCCATGAGTTTAAGATGGGAAAAAATCATTTGGAAATTCAAATTTTAATGATTCTTCAGTTTACAGAAATTGCCTTAGGATGCAAATTCCATTCCATTTAGCTTTGCATTGGACAACTGTATATATGCAAATACGATATAATAACTATTGTTGAATAAAGTATTAGAACTCCAAAAGTTGCTGCATGTTGCAGCATTTAATGAAATAGGACAAAATTTCACACCCATACACACACAATAATATTTAAGTTTAGGTGTGAAAGATACAAAACTTTTCATTTGTTTTGCAGGGAAAGTGCTCTCAGTTAGGTGGGCTAAAGACCCTCTGTGTGCTTTGAAGAAATCAATTGATGAGAGAAGGGCTTTTCAAAATCAAATATCTCCAATCTTTATAGAAACTGAAAAGACTACATTTTGGTGTTAACCTGAAAGAGTCCCTTGAAATCCATATAAACATCATTAAATGAAGAAAAAGAAGCGCTTTTATAATAACCACTGTGTCTGACAATCTGGTCAGTATTATATGCACCCCCACACACCATTTAATGACCAGTTTTGCAAATCCTAAATGGGGAAAATATTTGCCACACTTCAATTTAAATTTATAATATTTAAAAGTGGTTCGGAAGGCTGGATAGGGTTGGTGGGCATGCATATAAGCATAACCGAAGGAGTTGTATGCATGCATATAAGCATAACCAATGGATGCAAGACACTGGGATAGGGGTGAGGGCATGTGCCAGGGGGGTAGGGGAGGCTGGGGGAAGGTCAATTGGGGGGAAAAAAGAGGAGACATATGTACTACTATTTGTAATACTTTAAACAATAAAAAAAAAAGGAAAAAAAAGATTATGAGGAGGAAAAATAAAACCAGAAAGTAAATGTTGCTAAAAATCATGCTCCTTGAGAAGTAGGAAGTTAATGATACCACAAAATTAAAAGAGAATTAAAAGTAAAAAAATAATAATAAAAATAATAATAAAAGTGGATCTGATTAAAAAAATTTTTTCTTTCCAATGATTTTTTTTATATGTTGTTATTGATTTTAGAAAAAGAAGAAGGAAGAGTAGGGAGAGAGAAAAAACAAACATTGATGTGAGAGAAAGAAACATCATCTGGCTGCCTCTTGTAGGCCCCCTACTGGGGATTGAGCCTGCAACCTGGGCATGTGCCCTGAACTGAAATCGAACTGGCAACCTTTTGGTGCATGACACATCGCTCAACCAACTGAGCCACACCAGCCAGGGCTCCAGTGCAATCTTCTAATCCCTGCAGCCTGCATTTCCCATTTTATGAATCAATCATCTGAGACCAAGAAGACATGCCTGGGTAGGGTGGCCAGATTTAGCAAACAAAAATACATATGCAAACATTGCATGGGAAATACGCGTGCTAAAAAACTATGCCATTGTTCATGTAAAATTCAAATGTAATTAGGCATTCTACCTATTTTATCTGGCCACCCTACCCATGGGTCACCCAGCGAATTAATGAAAGAACCCAGCACTAGAACTCGGTGCCCTTTCTGGTGCAAAGGTATTCACAAATAAATTATTGACAGCTAGATCTCTGGAAAACCAAGAGCTATGCAAGACAGCCCTGCTCTCAAGGAGCCTAGAGTCTAATGGAAAATTCTAGTAAACCTGGAAGAGAGAAGGAAATGTCAGAGTAACCATCACATCAAGCTACTACCGAGAAAATGATTCTCAACCCTGGCTACACGTTAAAATCAGCTGGGAGCTTTAAAAAAAGAATTATTTTAAAAAAGAATTCTGATTTTGATTTGATTGGTCTGGAATGGAGTCAGGGAACTTGGTCTCCCCCTCCCCCCCCCAAAAAAATATTCCCAGATAATTCTAATATGCAGCCTGGTTTGTATGATAACCACCAGCCTAAGACTTAGAAATCTCCTCCCAAGAAATCTTGATTTATAGACTGTACAGACCTGTGCTAAAATGTGTGTGTGTGTGTGTGTGTGTGTGTGTGTGTGTGCGTGTGTGTGTGTGTGTGTAGGGGTGTTCCCAGAGTCCCATGCTTCCTGTACATCATGGAGGTGTTCAAAAAGGCCGTTTGGACTTTGACATTGGATTTATTGAAAGGAAAGCATTTTGCTGGAATTTATCATCTGACCTAAGTTGTTAGTCATTTCTTAGCTTATATAGTTTGTAGCCTGTGTCCTGAAAAATTTGTTCTAGGTGCATATCTCTCTTAAAAACAAAATCTGAAGAGGTAGTCCCATATAATCCTGCAGTCTGCTCAGGTTACCCCCGTTACCTGGGGTCAGACATGGACCCTCTGGTCCAAGATAGATCTCATAGGCTTGAGGTATCTCACAGTTTGTATATCTCTCCCCTCCCCCCCAAAAAATGGGACCCACTAAATGAATGCCCCATTCAATCTCATGACTTCCCATGGAGAAATAAATACAGAAGCATTCGAGGTGTTTTCATTATTGTCATTATATTTACTGTACTTAAGTAGTGAGGGGTCAGAGCCCAAACTGGGCCTTCTTCTGCTCAGCTGATATTATTACCTAAAGACATGGCAGCAAATGTACAAAATCAGAGTTTCACAACACAGTCTCATGACAAGAGAAAGGAGCTGAGTCGCCTCTATCCTGGGCCCCCAGCTTCTCGTTTCTGACATCAGTGATGAGGAAGGCAAGTTTAATGCCTCAGTTGCTGCAGCTATTCTCAAACGATGCCATCTTCCAACACCAGCTTAACCTAACATTTTTTCATCATTTTGACCAAGGAAATGTATCTAAGCCCCAACTCTGAGGATTCATGTGGCTGTGGGTCAAGCCACTTTCTAAAGGGTCACCATTGTGTAATTCATATTTAGGCCATTTTACGTAATTGTTAATCCTCCCATCTCAGAATCCATCTGGGATCAATTCAGCCTGTGACCGCAATGCTGTGCTTTGGAATAGTTGGTCAGGACTGGTTTTCTCAGTTTAACATTTAAGAGACCCCATTTCTCCAAAAGGGTTAATGTTGAAAAATCTGGTACAAATAAAGAACATGATGGAGCCAAGTCAGGCCAACTTTTTGTATCCAGGATGAGAGGGCACATTTTTAATACACAAAAGGGCTAGATGAGTGTTCAGTAATACTAACACCTGGAAACCTTAGGCTCAAGACAAAGAAAATTTTTCCAAAGGAGTCTGATTCACGTCAAATATTTCCTGTCTCGGTGACCAACAGGCCATGTTAAAACCAGTCCCGGCTCCTTTTGGTAGTCTTGTTCTGTTACCTACATGAAAGGCAATGCAAGAATTTGGACCAGTGACGCAATATTGCTCATTCTCATTGGGTAATTTTCCCCATTAGTCAGAGATTGGCCTCGCCAATTTGGAGGCCTCACATGCTTTTCGGGCTACCACTGGGAACTAGCGGTCACATACTAGGACTAACGGAAATGTATTCTGAAGGCCAACTTCCACCCTTCACTTTCATGGAGACAGTTCCCAACCAGGCAAGGGGGCCTCATCTGCATCCCAGTTCTGAGATCTCCAGGCTTTCTTTGTGACCCCCTTATTCTCATGTTGTCAGCAAATCCCCATGGACAACCCCTCCCTCTTTTCCCATGGAAGATGCCAAAATATTGCCCAGAGGGAGCATTTTCTTTTTAAATTCTTAGTTGAATTGGGAAGAAGCACCTTCATTACACCTTCGAGGCCTAGGATTTGGTCTTATAAGCAAACTAGAGGCCCGGTGCATGAAAATTCATGCACTGGAGGGGGGGTCCCTCAGCCCAGCCTGCCCCCTCTCATAGTCCGGGAGTCCTCAGGGGCAAGAGGTGTCCCGGCAATCAGGGGAAGGCAACGCCCCATCACACCTCTGCTGCTGCCACTGCCAGCAGTGCAAGCCTTGGCTGGCCCTGGTTACCTGAGCTTCAGGCAGCCCTAGGCAGCTGGGCAGCCACCATCCAAGGCTTGCCTGTGCCTTGGGCCAGCCCTGGGCGGCTGAGGGGCTGAGGGGACTGGGGGACTCCAGAGGCAGGCACACAGAGTGGCAGGGCCCACCTGGGGGAGGGCCCGGCCTTGCCGCACGCCTACTGCCCCAGCGGGGCTGAGGGGACTGGGCGCCGCCATCTTGTGGCTGTGGGCGCCGCCATCTTTGAGGGTGGGGCAGTCAATTAGCATATCCCCTCCTTATTGGCTGGGGATGCTGCCATCTTTGCAATGGCGTGAGGGTCAATTAGCATATCCCCTCTTTATTAGATGGGATAGGCCAGTGGTTCGCAAACTGCGGCTCACGAGCCGCGGTTTGCCGCTCTGTTGACTAATGAGTTTGCTGACCACTGGGATAGGCCAATCAGACAGGGAGGTGCTCTATGTCCTCTCATTCATTCCAACAAAATAGGCATTCAGGAATAAACAGACCAGCTCTCTTCACTGTCTTCTCCACTGACGGTTCAAGTGATGTGATAGTTATGTTCATGTAGAAACGGATGTGGATTAGTATGCCAAACGCAACCCAAACAGGGCCAATGCCATCAGGGAAGTCTAGAATTAGAATGTGGTTCCCCTGCTTCAGATCTGAAGAAACCCAGTCATGTGGTCTATACAAGTGCTTACAAAATCTGTAAATCCCCACAGAGCTATGTATCCAGGTGAGCCAACTCCAATTCACAGGCAGCAATGCAAAACCCCTTTCTTCCTCTGCCCCATGCAAAAAGTGAGTCTGCTCCGTCTGTTTACAATGATTGCTTACTTTCCAACATAACCATAATCTTATTTTCTAAATCCTGTTCCTGACACACCTCAAACCATCTGCCTATTCTTTCTTGGGTTAGCTTGGGGCTGTTTGGCAAACGTTTGTCATTACCTATAAGTGGAATATTTTTTAGCAGAGTACGTGTCTTCTAAAGGCATGTTGCCATGGCTGCTAGGTGTTCCTAAATAACCTCATTTGGTTCTTCCTCTCAACCCAATATGCCCTTAGTAATTTTTAATACGTGCCAAATAAAGGCCAAGAAACAAAAATGCGTAAATGCCACTGCTTGGACTTAAGATTCAAAGTCAGTTTATACATGTTCTCAAACACAAGGAATTGGTTGAAATTTTACTACTAAAATTCTGTGTGTCAATTTCAGGAAAAGGGTAGCCGTTGTTTCAGATTCAGACTTGCAAAGAGTTTTGGAAATAAAAGTGATAAAATCTGAGTGGTAGGATTTCTGCCATTTCTTGTCCTCATGGAGCTGGGCCAGGGTTCTCACCCAGTCTCCACAGTCTATCTCTCCTTTATCATTTTGCCATTTCTCCCTTGGTTGGAACTACCAGCTGCTGGGAAAGACCTTGGAATCCTAAACTGGAGAAGGATGTGTGCTGGGGCAATTCAAAGAGCACGGACACAAATGAACAAACATGAGAACAGATAACTCACCTAATTAGTAACCAAGGGAATGCAGAATAAAATAATGATGAGATCACTATTGGCCCCACAAAATGGTGAAGATGAAAAACAATGAAAATATGGAGCAAGGCTGTGGGGAACCGGGTTCCCTGAGGCACTGCTGGGGGAAGGAGAGCGTTCGTACACCTCTTCTGCAGGTACGTTGCAGCATCGAGCACAATTTTTCTGGTACAAACCTTTTTCAACCTTTTGCTTCATTTCTATGCCTCTATCCTAGAGATATACTAGCATGTACTCACACATGCAAAAAAATGCAGATACAAACTATTCATTGCAGCATTGTTTAGAAGACCCCAAAATTGTAACTGTGTGTGTGTCCAAGAAAGTTAGAGCAAGCCTGCGCATCACATTTATAGAGCAGCGAGGGGAAACTGCTTTCTACCTCCACCACACGGAGTCCCACTCTCGCAACATAACATTGACAATTAGACATATATAACAGAACACAGTCTGGACGTTTACACACAAAACCAACTGTGATCTCCAGAGAGCAGAGTGTGGTTGGAGGCTGAATGGAAAGAACTCATGCATTTCATTCTATACACTTCTATATACCAGTTTGACTTTCAAAAACAAACATACATACTCATCTTTTTGGTAAACAGAAACTTAAGCTATACACACACACACACACACACACACACACACACACACACACATTGTATAAAAATTCAGAAAAGAAAAAGAAAACAGCCAAACAAACCATAAACATAACTCCACTCCTCCCAGACCCCACCTCCATTAGTATTTGGCGGGGAGGGGGGGCGTTATTCTTAGTTTGGGGTTTGGGCAGGCAGGTTCACACTGGGCTCCACCTGCCTAGTTAAGGTAGGAAGAGCTGCAAGGATTGTTTACCACCTTCATCTCCTGCGTTCCTTCTGTAGCTATTTTGGCCACATGAAAATTTGCGTGCAGGTGCATAGGAAACTGATTTGATACCTGTGGGTCTCCCTTATTCAGCTCAAAATGCTCAGGATGGAGGTGGAGATAAAAACCATCGGTGTGACATGTCACGCGCTGCCTCTCAACGGCAGCAAAGTGGAAGACTAGAAGACAGGAACACACTGCTCCTCTAACAAAACCAGAAACACACCTTCCTTGTCTGGAAGTGAGCACTCCGATCAGACTTGCCAAGGCTCACCCAGTGTGCCCAGGAAGCCCCTCTGAGCTCCAGCACCTAAGTGCAAACTGAAGTTTACACAAAAGTCTAATCTGTTGCAAACTCATCTCCTAAAATACACAGATGCACAACTGGGGACCCACGGCAAGTGATGTGGCTGCTCCTTGTTGGTTCCAGTCTCCCCGTCTCCCCTGGGAAACAGAGAGAAAACTCCGTTTCCAAACCTTGAAGCAGCAGGAACAATGAGCAATTGTTTGCCCGGAAACAGCAGATGAAGCCGATTATACACAATGGCAAGTAAGCGGCATTGTCTTGGGCTGGTGTTTACTAGACGGGCTTCGCGGGTAAAATGATACGGTAGAGAGCGGGGCTGGTGTCCCGCTCATTAGAAACCTCTGAGAAACACCAAGGGGAGCATCCAGCTCCCTTCTGTTTTTCCTCTTGTTGAGTATAGGTTTGGATAATTACATGTAATTTCTCATGTCTGACTACATGAATGCAACTTCTTACCCATTTCCACCCAAAACCCTCTACCAGATCCATGAAGTTAGGGTGCGCAGAAAACCAGGGCCATGCAAATATGCAGCAAAGGTCTTCAAGAGACGACAACCTCACAATCCAGCAGAACAAGCGACAGAACACACAAACGTTCTCTTCGTTTGGAAGAGGAAAGCTTTTTTTCAAGAGTAAATTAAATGGAGCTGAACTTTCGAAAGCGGGAATGGCAAAGCGTGTTTTTACCAAATCTGTTGGAAGCCAGTCATGCCCTGAGAATAAACCCAAACTCAGACTGGTGCTAAAGTCCAGTTCCCTTCTAGCATTTTTTTTGAAGAAGAAGAAAGGAAGAAAAATAAACTTCTAGACTTTAAAAAATGCAGTTTTTAAAACAAGGTTCCAGGCGCTACTTGGATGCTGGCTGGTGCTTATAAAACAATACTAACAAGTTGAGTGTAAATGAATCAAAACCAGACAGATTCCATTTCCCTTCAAGAAAATGGGTGTTTGGGGGGGAAATGTAAACAAATAAAAGCTTCCAAAAATGTATGTGAGTTTTAACAAAACCACAGTGTTCTGAAGAAAAACTGGAAATATGTCTTCTGAGCTTCAACCATGGCTGGGTTTCAAAGAAGTGACATGGAGGGCTCAGAATGACAAATATCTCTTCCATGCCAGGCACTGAGCTTAAGGAATTCCATTGCATCCTCCTAGTCACCTACATGACAGGTGGGTGTGTTCTCCCACTTCACAGAGGAGACCGGGAAACTCCAGGAGCTTGAGTCGCCTTCTCTAGGTCATGCAGCAGTAAGTGACCCTGCAGGACACCTCCTCCTGCTGCCTGAGGACCAGCGATGACTTCAGCAAGTATGACTTGCTGGTCTGATAAGGCAATTTTGGAGCACACGACTAGTGCAATGCGACATCTTGTCAAGGCCAATCACACCTGTGCTGGCTTAGATCGGTGGCTATGGAAGACCCAGACGGAGAGGGGAGAGTCTTATCTTGATTTAACGAGGGCCACTTGGAATTCATGTCATGGCTCCAAGTGACTCAACTTTATGGCAGGTCTATACTAATTGCTTTAGCTGCATGAATTCCTTTCATCCTCAAAATGACAACAGGAGTTTTGTAGCATTTTTTTACCCGATTTTATACCTAAGAAAACGGAGGCATGGAAAGGCTAAGGAAGAATCAGAACCATGGAGGGTTCTAGCGCAGCCTGTCCCACTCCTGTGGGTCCAGAGCAGGTGCTCTCAGCGCCTTCCCCGAACTGAAAGGGCACCATCGCCCACGTATCACAGAACTGAGTTCAGGATGACTATAAACCCAGCAGTTAAGCAGGGCTGGCTTCGTACCTGGGGCCATTAAGGCTGCTATAGTAACACACCACAGACTGGGTGCTGATAAACAACAGGAATGGATTTCTCTCGGTTCTGGAGGCTGAAAGTCTGAGATCAAGACACCAGCACGTGGGCTTTCGGTGAGGGCTCTCTCCCTGGTTCAACCAATACCTCTCACAGTGTCCTCACAGGGGCGAAGGGGCTAAGGGTCTCTCTGGAGCCTCTTTTATAAGAGCACTAATCCCATTCATGAGGGCTCAGCCCTCATGACTGAAGGCCCCACCTACTAAAACCAGAATTGGTGGGGGGAGGTTAGGACTCCAATATGAATTTTGGGGAACCACATTTACACCACGGCACTTCTCAAGTATGTGAGCATTAGCACTTGATAGCATCTTGCCACACCTTCGCTTATTCATCTGACAGGATTGATTAAGTGCGACGATATATATGTGATATATATAAATAGAGCATATAACAAGATCAAAGGGGTACAGGTTGTTTTTCTCAGGAAATGTAAAACATAATAGCCTTGAACTGTTCCCTTCCCAAATGTACTTGGTTCTCCCTTTTCCCTGGCCTGCTTTCTGCTTTTCTTTATCTTTTCAATTCACTTATTATTGTAACAACTTCTTCTTTTGGACACATCCAAATTAATGGTTTAAATTCATTTGTCCCCAAGACCAGTGAATCTCAGCAAGAGTCAAATGTATGGAAAGACAACTTGAAACCGAAGACCTCTTTGTGTTTATAGAGTACTAGAGGCCCAATGCACAAAATTCATGCAAGAGTAGGCCTTCGCAGCCCAGCTTCGTCCGGAAGGTTGTCCAGATGGTTGTTCCGCTGTTCGGCTGTCCGGTCGATTTGCATATTACGCTTTTATTATTATTTATTTTATATTATAGATTGGACTTTGGAGGAACCTGGAGATGGAGCCTGCGTTGGTCAGAGCAAGCTAACCACTGTAACTGACAACCCCAAACGTTGACTTCTGTCCTCACAGAATCCAGTATGTATGTTCCTGTTGGGCCACTCTCCTCCCAGTGGTGACACACGGGATCTAGGCTACTTCCACGCTGTGGCTCCACCATCTCAATCAAGGGTTCCAAGACACCCAGGCTTGCTCAGCCAGCAGACAGAGGGAGGTGTGCTCACTTCTAACTGCCTCTTCCGGTTCTGTTGGCAAGAGTCAGTCACATGGCCAACCAGGCACCACGGTTACCAAGAAAAATAAGTAGGTTTACTGAGCATAGAGCCCGTCTTTCACAGAGACTCCAAATGCCACCTATGCAGGGAAGCAAGCTGTGCCTCAAATCGGCTGAGTGAGCTTCCCATTGTCACACAGGAACAGATTCTGTCTTCCATTGCAGTGCTCTTTGCCCCAAAATATTGACACTTTATACAAAGTCATTTGCTGTTTTTATTTCCTATCTCATGCTCACTATAGGAAATTTGGAAAATACAGAACAACTTAAGAAAATAAGAATTGTTTATATTTTGATGCCTATCTGCTACTCTCTTCCATATATAGGATGACCCCCAAAAATGTATACACACACTTTGAATAATTAGTGTTTATTCACATACATTTCATTTTCCAAATTGAGCTATCAGCTGTTAAAGTGTGATACATCTTGGGGGGACATCTTGTATATTTGAGTATCTATTACATATATTAATTTTTTATCGTAAAATATTTCAAACATACAGAAAGTAATATAAAAGAAGCTTCTATACCACTGAGTGTACACCAAGGTTTCTCTTTTCTTTAAAAATAAAATAGGTCCAGCTAAAACCCAGCCTTATCTAATTAATTCTCCCACCTAAAAGAAACAAAGAAGTGACAGCCATCCTGAGGCTGGTGGGTATAGATCTGGTGCATAGTTTTACACTGTTACTGTCTTATACATCCATAACTATGTATGTTACTTTTGTATGTTTTAATTTTTGCATGTGGCTTTTTTCAGTCAACAGTATGCATGAAGACTGACGCCTGTTGACCCACAGAGATCACTTTCATTCAGTTAAACTGAATGTGGTATTCCACTCTATGACTAAGTCACGGATCATTTACTCATTCTCCTGATACAGTCGGACTGCCTACACTTTTTCCCTTTATAATCATTAAAACACCAAAGTGGCATCAAATTATACATATGAATTTGTTGCCTGCCTTTCCGGTTAACATTACCTAATATTCATATGTATTCCATTAGAATATTATTTTTAATAGCTGCCTAGTGTTCTCTCACGTGAATATACCAACATTTATGTAAGCGTTCCCTCTGGTAGAACATGCAGATGTTTACCACCAATGTGCTATGTAAATGATGCTCCCACGAGCATCTTTGTATGTACATGTTGGCATGATGACAAACAGAAAAAGACTAAGAAGTGCCTGTCCAGTCATTAAGCAGACATGCTCTGGTCCCAAACTCCCTGGGTTCAATTCCTAGTGATTCCACTTCCTAACTGCGTGGCTTTGGTAAATTACTCAAGTTCTTATGTTTCTATAAAATGAGATTAATGATAGTACTCACAGTGAATCAGATAGCTTTGTGGCTTGTTGTTGTTGTTGTTTTAATTCCCTTGGAGGCGAACTGTAGGCAAACAAGGACAATTCCACATCTGTAGGTCGAGCTTGCTTACAGAAATCAAAGCACCACTCAGAGAAATGATGTCTTGTGAGATTCAAATCACAGACTCCAGAGCAGTGCCTGGCACACAGCAAGTGTTCACTTAAAAATGTTTATCTTTGTCTGACCAGTGTGGCTCAGTGTTTGAGCATTGACTCATGAACCAAGAGGTCACTGATTCGATTCCAGGTTAGGGCACATGCCCGGGTAGTTCCCAGCAAAAGGCACCCAAACTGGAAGATGTTCCAGATGGAAAAATAACATAGCCAGATGATCAATGTTTCTCCCTCATTGACATTTCTCTCTCTCTCTCTCTCTCTCTCTCTCTCTCTCTCTCTCTCTCTCTCTCTCTCTCTCCCTCTTTAAAAATCAATAAAAATATTTATATTTATAGTGACTATACATCCATACACATGCATAGGCAAGCACATATATACATACATCAATAACTCTATCACAGTTTGGTTCTGTGATATGATGCTGTTATACTTTAATTCTATCCCAACTTTTCCTTATTTATAAGGTTATCCAATCGTCTCCCTAGTTATTTTTCCATCTGGAACATCTTCCAGTTTGGGTACCTTTTGCTGGGAATCTTATTAGACTCCCCAGCAAGCCCTCACCATCTGACATGTATACACCCAGCAAGTGCACCGAAGCCTCTAACTGACTTTCTGAACTTCTCAGGTGCTCCCTTTCCAATTCAACCAAGTAGTCTGTCTACCCCAGTATTTTAAAATGTCACCTCCCACCGCCTCCTGCTCTCCTTTTGTCCTATGCACGACGTCCCATTTCTCAGCTGACATCAGCTGGATCAAACCTCAGTTCAGATTACCTTTGCACGGGAACAATAAAGCACAAAGCAAAGAAAGCCACTTAGTGTTTTAGGCCTTCCAGATACGGGTCAATAAAAGCTTCATTGGCCTCGGGAGACGTCCCCTAATTCAGTTTAAACATACGTGCTTCCTTCTATTCTAAGGAATGCGATTGGGCAGTGTCGTGGGCTTTGAAATACTGCGGAGCTCCCAAGCTGAAAGGGGGACGAAAGGAAGCTACGGATGAGCAGTGAAGCAGTCAAGCCCAAAGCGCCGCCCTGGCCTGCCCATCAGCAGGCTCCCAAATCAGATGAGAACCGTAAGTTCACAAGGAAGCATTTACCACACAGTCTGTCACTACAATTTCCAAATGGCCTGCGATGATCACGCACCTTTCATCTCTGAGGTGCCAGGGGAATACTTAAAAGGCCCTTAATCGTCCAACACCATCATGGCTAGACAATTTCCATATTATCAAATGTGGTCTAAATTGCCTTAAAAAACAACAACAAGAAAAGAAGCTTCCAGAGAAGAGGAAACACACACATTGGTTGAAGAGACTAGGTCCCACCCCTCCTTTTATGGGGAACATTTGTGTCTTCTAATCTCTAGGAATGTATTTGTTTCCCTTAGTGTGAGCTTAGTTACACTCTTCCTTCATTAGCATTAATTCCTTTGCCTACTGCAGCCTGACCAGAACTAATTCTGTTGTGAGGACTCTTAGCAATAAAATCCAAATCGAGTTTTGCCCTCTGGCCTGTAACAACTGGCATTACTCCTGTGAGACCACATCCAGACTCTTAAGGAAAGATGCTAACCTGGATTGGCTTGATTGTGCTTTTTTTTTTTAGTTTGGTGAAGTTAGATAACCCTGCTGCCCCTTTTACACCCTCGGGAGTCCCAGATCCCTTCTTAAAATTCCAGGGATGCAGGAATCAAATACGCATAAATCTAATCTAGTCTATGACCATGTCATCCATTATCACACTTTCTTCACAAGAATGCCATTAGGAACTTCAGATTTCACAGTCTTAGGGAGAAGCCTGTTTAAGTCTTTGCTATACATCTTTTTTTTTATGGTTGGGCATTTGGTTTTGTTTTCAGTTTAGGGATCCACCAAATAAAATGTTTTATTTGAAAACAATTAGAATTGATTGAGTCATAAACATACCCTGTAACATCATCCTGACAATTCACTCCCAACCATTCCTTTAGCAAAAGGAGGAGCAAGAAGGAGAAGGAGGAGGTAAATAGTAGACTTAGAGAAGGAGGAGGAAGAGAAAGAAGGGAGAGAGGAAAGAGAAAACAGAAGGAAAAAAGGAAATTGGGGGTGGGGGAGGGAGGAAGAGAATTTTCTGCCATAGTATCTGAAAGAAAATGATTACAGAATTTCAAGACTTTGACATTATGGCCAATAAGGTGCCCAACCCTCAGTACATTCTAATTAGAGATATAGATTCACAAAGTCTACACCTCTCTGAAGGCATAAAACAAACAGCCCCTCAAATACAGCAAGACTTACAGACCATGATAATGAACAAAAAGAATCCCATAGAAACCCTAAGAAACACTGCAGCCACAGTGCTAGGCTCTTCCTTGTATCATGAGTTTTGCTGATACCCATGCACAATGGAGCTCTCCCCACTGGAGATGAATCTGCCTTATGGTGACGGGTGTACAGAGCACTGCCTTACAGGGAGGCAGGATGGTACAGGATCAACAGAGTTAAGGCCACAGGGAAGTGGCCCCGCCCCACCAGACAACTCACTGTGTCCATCTTGGACATTCTATTTAACCCTCTCTGAGCCCATTTCCTCCTGCGTAAAGTTTCCACAGACACTCTCTCAGGTTCTCCCTGCATGGAGAAGTCCAGTTCAAGCTTGAGAGCAAATTCATTTCTAACGTTATTCCATCAGCGAAACTGGAAAACAGGACCTATTCCAACGGCATGGTATGTGGACTATCCTAGAAATTTACATCCACTGCATAAATCTTAGAGAACACTCGGAACATCCTAGTAATAATTTTTTAAAAACTTATTTAAATTAGACCCATAGTGAGTGTCCAGGGTAGTGACTGGCCTTCTACACAGTCCCAGAGGGATCAGCCTGGCCACGCTGTCATTCATCCCTTGGTATGATAGGGTTTGGAATGGGTGGGAGGACAGAGGCATTGGCTGGATAAAAAAGAGAAACTGAAGAATTTCTGGACATTCCCTCCATCAGCATTATTCCCATCCTCTGACTTCTGGTAACGGCCACGTACTTAGCAACCTGTTATTTGAAGGAACATAAGACAGGAAAGTGTCAGAATGGGACATGTTCTTATCTAGCGCCCCCAACTGACTTGGAGGTGGAATGGCAGTGGCAGCAAAGTCCACACAGCCAGAGTGGACCCAGTGGAAGGACAGGACACACCGGAAATGCAGCAGGAGCTGGAGTGCACAGACGTCCCCCACTCGTGTCAAGTACAGTAACGGGACCTCACTGGCTTCAGCCTTCTGTGTGGTGGGTGTTAATCCCGTTGCAAACGTTCTACAAAGGGTGCATTCATGTCTGCTGGTGAGGTCTGGGTAAGGTTGGCTCCTGCCCTACAGGTCAAGTGGGGAGAGACCAGGAGGAGTCGAGAGCACAAGAGGGAGGCGGCCCCTCTCCACAGAGGCTGCTCCACGCTGCAACTGCAAACAGAAGGCGTGCTTGCACAATGACAATGGTTCAAGAACCCCAGGAACAACGCTCAAGTGATTGGAAGGCTGTTGCTAACTGAATGACACAGGCTGCAGCGCATTTGCAGTAAAAAAGGTAAATACTGCTGTCGGCCAAAAGAGCAGAAGACCTGGCCCGCAGGCAAATAACAATGTAGCAGACTGTCCTTTTTTAAAAAAGATTTTTCAAGTTATCACGCTGAATCCTTCCTATTGGCTAACAGAGTTGGAAGACAACTGCCCCCCAAAGGAGAAGAAATACCCAGAAGTAAACCAAGATCCTGCGAAGTTAAAATATCTCTGCCATTTCTCTCTTCGTTGATACCTCGGCTTCTCCGCCAGAAGCAAAGCTGAGAATGTACCCCGGGCCTTCACTTGGCATCCCAGTCCCACAAGTGCTCACTAGCCGAGCTCACAAAACGCCTTGTCAGGACATGGTCAGGATTTAGACTGAACGGCCCGGACGGGCCTGGCGACAGCTCTGTGAATGCAGATGCTGCGGTGAGGCCCCCGAGCGGGGGAGCCAGGCTCAGGCACCGCCAGAACAGTCAACATTGCCCACAGGCCAACTCCTAGGGAGTCATCTGTGTTGGAAACCCTGAGTCTCCAATGGCGTCATCCCTATTTCCAGGCCGGGAGATGCGGAGGAAAGTTGACTAAGTCATCCATCCGCCACCTGCGGCATCCAGGACGCCAGGCTCAGGCCTCAGCCTCGCCCCAGGCCCACGCCCAGCAGCCCGCTCCCTGCCCTGCCCTGCCGGGCTCCCAGCGCTTCAGCCTCACTGGGTGCAGGCTCACCTCGCTCACGCCCCTCCCTGTACCAGGACACTCACCAGGAGCAGAGAACAGCCAGGATCCAAATGCTTGCAAATCCTTGAGTTTCTGAAATCCTCAAGGTGCCATTATAACAACCCCTTCCACCACCACCACCACCACCCCCCCAACCACCCCCAGCACCCCACCCCCGGCCCCCAAAGCCTGAAGAATCTGATGGGCCGGCAGGGAGGCTGCTTGGCAGGGAGTGGAGGGGGAACTGGGCCACTCTCTCTCCTTCTTGCCTCCCAAGAAGCATGGCACAGCCCTCCCCTCCTGGTCACCCCGCTCACCACAGAAAATTCCCTGTTGTGGAATTTATACTTCCCTCAACCTGGGCGCCAACTAATTAGCACTGGAGAAGGACAACTGAGGCTTTCTTGTTTGGTTTTATAAATATCTGAGGCAAAATTATACTCACTTTACACTTTCATAGAAATTCTTGGAAAGAAATGATGAGGGTGGAGGCCGGCACATGCCCTTTCTTTGGGAGCCTGGACGACGGTCAGCTTGGGCTCGGGAACACACTCTGCAGCCACGTCTGCAGTCTGCAGTCGGCCGCTTTCACGGTTTGCGGTAATTCTTCGTGGAAGCAGGAGGAGAGTTGTGCTAATGAACATTCGGAAGAGGAATCTGATCCTGGCTCTGGCATCAAGTGCTGCGTCTTTGTAAAGAGCGCGGAGAGGGGCTCTGAGTTTACAGGAAATGCCCATGGCAGAGCCAACCCTCCTGCTCCCGCCCCACAAAGCTCAGCGCTGGCTTCGCAGCTCTCAGAGCGCATTGCTGACAACACAGGACAAGCCAGCCCCACCCAGCCCACTGCAGCCGTGGCTCCCGGTGCCCCCGTGGGCTCATCCACCGCGCAGGAGCAGAGAGGGAGTGTTAGCTGGTGTCGCTTCAACCTGATGGCAATGCATGCATAGCCCGCCCTCCCCGTTTCCTTAGAAAAGTGTCCCTGCAGTAAAACATTTGCAAGATCTCCTACCTACAAGGTGGTGGATATGCAAGGGTTTTCCATTTGGAGCAAAATGATAGGAGAGGAAGGGTCATTTCCCAGCCGGGCGGTGGTTTCATGCTCACACTTGTTCGATGTGAGACAGCCCTCCCAGCTGAGCACCAAGGCGGCTCGGCCAGGACATGTGCCCAGTTCCCGAGAACCAAGTCATTAACAGGGTGGCCACACGATTATGAGTTGGGAATGGAAAGAAATGAGAGGCAGCAACATTCCCTGAGAATGGGGTTTCATGTAACAGAATACAAAGTCCTTATTTCAGACTTTATTACAGGGAAGGGAATGACTGACTATCAAACACCTCCCTGCCACCTTGAAATAATAAAACTGAAAGCAACAAACGAGCTAACAAGAAAAACAAACAACTACTCATAGACACAGACAACAGTATGGTGGTTCCCAGAGGGAAGAGGGATGGGGGGAGCGGGGTGGTAGTGAAGGGTAAAGGGGGTCCAATACGTGGCGATAGAAGATTTGCCTTTGGGTGGTAGGCACACAGTGCACTCTACAGATGATGTACCAGACAATTGTACACTTGAAACCTAGATAATTTTATTAATCAATGTGACCCCAATAGACTTAATTATTTTAAAAAATCCCAGGCCCTGGCCTGGTAGTTCAGTTGATTGGAGTGTTGTCCCAATATGCCAAGGTTGTGGGTTCAGTCCCCAGTCAGGGCACACACAAGAATCAGCCAATGAATACATAAATAAGAGGAACAACAAATCAGTGTTTCTCTCTCTCTCTCTCTCTCTCTCTCTTCTCTCTCTCTCTCTCAAAATCAATTAATAAATTTTAAAAATCCAGGTGATTATCTCACAGACCTTGTTCATACGGCCTCCTCCTTTTCTGCCCAAAGTGAACCGGCTTACAGGTCAATGTGCCAATGGATCCTCCGCTGGGCAAGGCCTTAGCACCCTCTTCTGTGGAGCTTACACAGGCCTTTGCTGAATGAAAGAGAGTTTGTGCTTCTCAGGTCACAACCAGCCTCCCCCATCCACTGCTTTCATTCAAAGTTGACGGCCTGTCTTTTCACCCTATCCATCTTCCAGTGCGTGTTCTCTAACCAGGACAGGGAAATGTCAAGTTCCCTGCAGAGGGGGAAAGTTCTCAACTATACATCCAAATGTACTCAGCACACAAAAGAGGCCCAGAGCTGACTCGCCCGAGTCGAGCTGGAGGGACAACTTTTGGCCCTCACCACCCTGAGGACAAAAGCGGGCACACAGGAAGCTGCCTCGGCGCCCGGCGTGGCCCAGGTCAGGCCCAGCATTCAGGCCGGAGTGTGGAATTTCCCCATCACAGAAAATCACGCGGGGTCAAGAGGCAGATACACTATTAAGGAACAGCGGGACCTTTCAGTGTCTCCTCTCTGGCTTCGATGCCGGGGGATGTGAAGCAGTCTTTACAGCCGGCTTAAATGTCCAGGCAAAGTCACTCCACTTCGTTAGTGACCCTCCCCGCAGCCTGACAAAGCAATCTATACTAATGAAAGGGTACTATGCTAATTAGACCAGGTCAACCAGCCATCATCCGGATGTCCGACTTCCTTCCAGACAAAGCTATGGTGGTGGGGGCCGAGGCAGAGGCAGTTAGGGGTGAGATAAGGCTGGCAGGGGAGAGCAGTTAGGGGCGAGATCAGGCAGGCAGGGAGTTAGGGGCAATCAGGCCGGCAGGGCAGTTGGGGGCGACCAGGCCTACAGGGGAGGGCCATTGGGGGCAACCAGGCCTGCAGGGGAGGGCCATTGGGGGCGACCAGGCCTGCAGGGATCGGGCCTAAACCAGCAGTCGGACATCCCCCGAGGGGTCCAAGATTGGAGAGGGTGCAGGCTGGGCTGAGGGTCCCCCTCCCCGCACCCCCACCCCGTGCATGAATTTCGCGCAGGCCTCTAGTTAATAATAAACAAAAATGAACGGAATACCCACTCCCTGTGTGAGGCATTGAGATAGGCATTTGTTAAGCTATAAAGTAGAACAGAGCCCCACTGTCAATGGCAATTATGGCAGCATATGGATGTCCCATGAGTGACAGCTGTCTATCCAGTAGCCATTACCCTTTCCCCCTGCTCACAGAGGATTAACTTTGTTCATTTGTGAGGTGGCTATGTGTCTTCCTAAAGGGTGAACTTCATCCCAGCCCTGGAGGCAAACCTGACCAGTCAAAACCAACAGATCTAAATTCTGCCGGCACCCGTGAATCACCCTGTCCCCCGTCACCCAGCCCTTGATGCAGGAGGATCTGGCTTGGGTGTGAGTAGGGAGACAGTGGTTTAAACATTCCAATAACAGGCACCACCCCAAGACTCTGACTTAATTGGTCAAACATGGTCCCAGCATCTCAATATTTCACTGAGAACTGTCACACATACAGAAAAGTTGAAAGAACTGTATAGTGAACAAGTAACATTTTGCTATATTTGCTTTGCCATATATCTCTGTAACGACCCAACTCTATCCATGCGACAATCCACTTAATTTCTTTGCTGTATTTCAAAGTAAGCTGCAGACATCGGACCACTCCTAAATGCGTCAGCTGCAGAGTTCAAACCAGAGTTCAGTACTCGTACACCGTTTCTTTTTTCAGGTTAAATTTACATTGAGCAAAATGTACAAATCTCAATTGTACCATCCCATGAGTTTCTAATTTCCTTCTGCTTATGTTTCTATTTTAATAAAACTAACATTCATTAATTTGCATGCTTTATGCATATCTTATTGCAGTGTTGCTGTCAACTGTGTAATCAGAAGCAGATAGCTACAATGAGATGTATTAATAACATCTTACAGTTTTCACATCCATATAACACGAGTGCTTTCTCCATCTGACTTTGACACAATATTGTCAGATGTGAGAAGTTATTAGTGATTAAAATGTGAATCAAAAATATCTCCCCCTTCTTCTTTTAATCTCTTGGGTGGGTTTAATTGGTGGACAGCCTCTTTTAAAAGGAAAAACTGCTCCTATCGGCAAACAGCCTCTGTGAATCAGGGTTTTCTCAATATCGTGTCACCTGCACAAACCACAGGGAGCCGACACACTCGCACTCGCCGCTGTGGTCATAAAGGAAGCCTCATTGCACACAACTGCCTTTAACAAGTGGCCATGGGAAATGGAAACTTGCAAGACAGACCTTGTAATGACCTCTTGTCTACTGGTGCTTTAGATAAAATATTTCATGTGGGGGGCAGGGAGGTTAAATTGTTGTGTTTAAAAAAAAAAAAAAACTTTGTAAACCATTGCGTCATTATCTTCATCCTGTTGATGAGAAAACTGAGGCTCGAGGTCCAGAATTCTTCCCTCTTTGGGTCCTGGTCCCTTTTCGCCATATAATAGAAAAGTAGAATTAATTCATAAATTCTTATTGTGCAAGGTCATGTGCCCAGCCGTGTGCTTGATCCTGTGGGGTTCAGACGAACAGAAGGAAGACAGGGCACCTTCCTCACTCCTGACAGGAGCCCAGAGAAGAGCTTGTCATTCCAACAAAGAAGAAAGACTAACGTGTGTGAAACAGCGCAGGGATGGCATGAATCCTGAACGGTCCGGGGCTGCAGAAGTGCTAATTGAATCCAGAGGAGGGGCTGGAGGCGCTGGGTGAATCAGGTTGTGTGAGGAAAAGGGGGTGCCGGGGAGGCGCGCGGTGGGACAGTCTGGGACGCTCCTGTAGAAGACAAAGACTTGTAGAATCCCCTGTAAGAGTCTGCCCTACAGCGCCTTTGGGAGTTGCTCTGGCTCATTGTTTACTTCCTTTGCTGTGGGAACATTCCAAGTTCTCTGCTTTTCCAAAGACCTGGTCTACAGATCTTTGGATGTACCTTCAGATCTGACTCAGGCCAACTCTAGATAAAGGCAAACCTACAGGGGGCCATTATGCAAATCTAGAATGGATTGGTTTGTTGGATTGTTTAAACTTGGAAATGGGAGGCGTGAGGGAAGGAATAAGAGCCATACAGATTTTTCTAAAACAAGGCTTGAAATCTTATTGCAGAGAGGTGAGAAATGAAACCATTATCAAGATTGTGTCAAATCCAGGCGGCGGAGGGAAACAACTGGATCCAATTAACTTTGCCAACAAGCCCCCCAGTAAGACGTTTGCCTGCTAAAGCGATAAGCATTACCAGTGTTACGAAGATTATTTAATTTTCTACCATCTCGGTCTCTGGCATTGTTCAGATTTGGTTCCCTAACTACTAGAAGCTCCAGGCCTCCTGGTTCACTGCTTTGAAAATCTAAAACATATGACGGGGAAATTCTAGTGAACTCGACAAGAAACCCTGCTTTTTCAAAATTACCAGTCAATTCAAACGCCCAGTACATGTGGAGCGCCACACGTTCAAAGCCTATAAAACTTAGATGTTGTTGACCCAAGCAGCTTGCTTGCGTGGCAGGCCAGACACAAAAAATGTCCCCATCACTCCTTCTGTAACAGGACACTGCCCTCACCCCCAACCTGGAACTGGCTATTGATATTCAATAGTGCCCCAGGGCCCGGGAAGGTTTTAAATAACCCTGCTCGCAGTAAGCACTCAGAACTACACTTTTTGGACCCTTACTTGCAGCTGTGTCGCCCCAAGAATGCTACGTAGGTCACTCACAAAAGGCAGGTGCTCTAAATGATTTGGCCATTCCCCAAAGCAATCCTACTCTCACGAACTTTTGCTTTTTTTGGTGGGAGAGTGAGGCCATGACTTCATTATCATGGGCATCTGCCCCTACAAGGGGGAATAAGACTTTTACCCCAGTTCTCATATCTAGGTTCCAAATCAAGTGATACCACCCTATTTTTCTGTTTCTCCATCTTTTAAATGTCTCTGAACAATATCCATACAAACTCAACATGCTGCAGAGGCGACTTTCTAAGTCAACATGAAGTATTATGAGATAGCATATACCTGAGGAGCCAGGGGAGTTGTTTTTTATTGAGAATGGGTAAGTTCAGGGGGAATTCACTGCCTCATCTTCCATGATCAAGGAAAACTTAATGAGGATTTTGGTGCACCCAAAAGAAAATGTGTTTCTATGGGAGGCAAGATGACTCTTTAATTCTATATGAAAGATAAACATTAGGGTCAGATGTCACTCCATGATGCTGCCAGTGATACAGAGACACCTCCACAGTGTCCTGGCAGCAAGCCCTGCACTGGGGACCAGAGGAGGAGGCAAGGAAGACCAGGGCAGGTCACTGACTTACTGGTTTGCTTCAGCACCGAGTTTATCCTTTGCTAGTTCCAAGCAACCTCCTCATAACACCACCTGCCTCTGGGGCCGGTGGATCCTGTGGTACATGCTGCTGAAAGGAATTCAATATAGACCTCAGGTCCTTGAGATGAGCCTGGGTCCCTCGCGTCTGCGAAGAGCTGACAAATTGAATTAACCAGCTTCCTGGAAGCAGCAGGTGACCAACCCCATTAAGCTAGTGGACATTTTATTGTCATCTGTGACTGATGAACGATTCATGGAATTCCTCTTCTCTTTGCACGTCCACTCACTTAAGACCCTATTGTGCATCATGTATGCAGCCCACGTGAAGACAACACGCTTGTTGACCCTCCTTGATGGAGCAGGATAATGCCTCCTGGAATTGATTACTCTGGTGGTCTGACTTTAAGTGAGAGTGGAGCTTAGGATATTGATCTCCGCTTGCAAAGTGTTTCTTTAATCACTTCATGAGCTATTCTTTGAGAGACTTAAGCTGGTGTTCTGCCTCTAGGTTGAACATTAGAACCAAATCCAAGGTCCACTTCTAAGATAATTGGGGCCCGGGAAGAAATGGTCAATGGTCCAAGGACTACAGGCCCAACCTTCAGAACAGATCAGGATGCTCTGTAGCTGAGGTGAGGGGAAAGGGAAAGAGACAGTGAGAAAGAGCACAAACAGTGCCGGGTAAATGGCCCTCACTCCACAACAGACAAGACGCATCTTTCCAGAACATTCAGGAGGCATCCGGCCACCAGGGTGCTCAACAGTTGACAGCCACGCTGTCAACAAAAAATGAGGGCAGCTTCAGGAAGAGGGTTATGCACAGATAGGGACATAATCCAGGAAGCTCGAGCTAACTTCAGGCCCCAAGGCCCAGGTCCAGGAATCTGATGTGGGACTGGTCCCTGCAGATCAGAAGGGGGTGGCCCTGAAAATCATATGGCTCTTGAGCTCATAAACCTCTTTGTCAGTCATGCCAACCAAGTGAGAAACAGCACCCTGGCCCAGCTGCCCGTGGGACCCAGGAGCCCATTCTATTGAGAAAAACTGAACCATTCGGTCCCTCCATGTCCTCCTGGCTTCAGTACCCAGAGCTTGTGCTCATCAGACATCTGCACAGCTCAGAGAGAGGTCCTGAGTCCTCAGAGGTGGTGGTGGTGATGGCGGGGGTGGGTGTTCGTGTGTGTATGTGTGTGTGCGCGCGTTTGTGTGCACTTGTGTGCTTTACTCTACCAGGGCCTTAAGATGACTTCACATTGGGAAGAACTCGAGCTCTAGGTTGAGAAAAACATGAGTTTGAATCCTGACTTTGCCAATTACTAGCTGTGTGACTTGAACAAGTTATTTCCCCTTTGAAATATCAACTTCCTCATCTGTAATGAGGGTCATAATAACTACTGCCTCGTAGCTATTGTGAGAATTTAAGAAGTAGATGAGATGATGCCTGCCAAGTCCAGCACATAGTCAGTGCTCAGTGGTTATTGTCTCCTTTGCCCACACTGGCATCTCAGAATCTACGGCACATGTGCATACACACACTCTGTCCTTTGTCCTATAACCTCCAGTTCTCAGAAAAGCACAAATTCTTACCCATCGTCAATCCAGGATGTCCTTATTACTAAAATCTATGAAAACTTAAAAATATTTAAAGAGGGTTCAATATATTAAAAGGACTGAGGTACACACTATGACGGGTGCCTTAAAGATGGACTCCAAGTTTACAGTGAAGAATTGAAAACAAATTTGGATAGACAGCTTGAGCACAGAGAGCTCTCTGCCTTTATTCAGCATTTCTGAAATCCTATCTTCTCTATAGAGTCTTCCTTCAGTAAGAAGGGGAGGGCGCTGCCAGAAATCTTCCACAAGCCATTCCCTTAGCACAGATATCCAAGCTGAGGTAGGGTGGTGAGTGATGGGAGGGGGCACAATAGAACCGGAAGCTCCAGAAAAAGTGTAGGAACATATACGGCTATTTGTGACAACTGTGCATCAACATCTTAATGCCTAATATCACCCCCAGCCTCGTGAACGGCACGCAGCATTTTCCTGCTTGAAGGAAAGTTATCAAGTACTTGCTTTATCTGAGGACTTGTCATTTTAGGACCCTGTTGGAAGCCAAGTAGGCAGAAAGGAGAATCAACAGACAAACCACTCGGGGGGAGTGGGGGAGAGCAGGGTATTCCCCTCAATCCCCAAAGCAATATGTATGAATATCATACCTATGGAAACAGACATCCAGATACACCACACAAATATATCATGCTCCTGCTCTTGGCAGATGCCCAACTAGCCCCAGGTGCAGCCTTAAGCAAAGTCTCTCAGCAGCCACTTGTGGTGGCCGTGAATTATGATCATACAGGAGTCATATTCCTCATACCTGCTCAACTTGGAAACCAAAGTTCTGTGGAAACCAGTGAATGTATCCCCAGCTCGCCTCGTCAAAGAGCCAGTGATTGCAAATCTTGTTGGCAAAGATTTGTAAGCTGGCGTCAAGCAAAGTTAAAGTGGGGACTTCCTGAGAATATGCATTTCATGGGAAGGCAATAAGGGAGCTTTAACCACATGAAGACCCTGCTGGAGATGTTCTGCTCGGGAAGACAAGTAGATCAGATGGCGAAATTCAGAGAAGAGAGAAATCAGAATGGATTGCAGAAATCTCCATGGAGGATGGGAAGCTTGCACTGGGACTTAGTGTTCATTTATTCACGCACTCATTCATTCACCAAAGAGTCACACTCTATGCACCAGGATGCTCCAGGCAGTGGAAATAGGACGGTGAGCAAAACGAGATACAGGAGCCATCCTTATGGAGCTGATGAGCTACCAGGCGACTAGGCTTCATCAAATTTCATTACAGCACAGCCTTGCTTTTAGCCTCCGTAGGTTCCATCCAGTCAGTCACCTATTTCCATTTTTTCCTGCTGCTTCCCTGCTAACCAGCCTAAAGGCCCCCATCCGCTGAGGACTTATCATGTGTCAGGCACTACTAAAAACTTAACTGAACATTCACACCAACCTTATAAAGTCAGTGTGATTATCCTCACTTTGAGTTTCTGGAATCGGGCCCAGAGAGGTTAAAATTTTACCCAAGGTCACACAGCTTGGAAGGATTGAGAGCCAAGCCTCGTAGATGGCAAAGCCGCCTGTTCTCTGAGGTGTCCCTTGAAGATCCAGTCTGCAGTTTAGGGGACGTGGGAAGAGCGTTTTGTTGTCACCTCTATTAGAATAAAAAGGGAAATGATGCAGATAGCTATAAGGTTTCAAAAAGCAGATCATCCAGTCAATTGACAATTACGCCTTTATTTCTCCTTGACCAGCAAATGAACAACAATTCTTTTTTCTTTTTAACACCAAAAATCTAAAAAATGTGTCCTCTCTTTAATCTGGTATGATGTTTCCATCTGTGCTCTGAAACATCACCTCCCTCCTGAGGCTCCCTGAGCAGGTCCACCTAATGAAAGATCTGCCGTTTGCTCCAAAATGCCGACTCCCACGTACCCTTTCTCTCCCTTCGCAGTCACTGCTCCACTTCAAGGGCCACCACCGCCAGCACTGAGAGGTTCTCCTCTTGCAGGATTGCTGCTCAACTCTACCCTCCCCAGGGCGACCCAGCAAAGGAGGGGAGACCCGCCTCAGTGGCCTGACATTTTCCATGGCCTCTTTGAAGGAACAGCTGGGCCGTAATAGAGGGCTACTCAGGGATACCCACAGGTTTGACAGGAGCCCATATTTTAAACAGGGCGGATGCTAAATTCATCCAGCCCCTGGAATGCTGCTGCCCTCTCAGGAACCCAAGAGAAGTTTCGGATGCCGATCCATAAATCTCCCTGGCCCCAAATACCCAAAATTAGTTTCTGTGCCATGGGAACATAAAAACGCTATGGCTTTCTTCTTTGACATGTCAGTTAATAAAGAGTGGGAGGTAGGGCCCGGATGCTGCCTGTCAGGTTTCTGAAGGCTTCACTCGTTTAAAATGGGAAGCGCTTTAATTACCTGTTTGGATTTTGTTATATGCATGTGTTGTATGTTTCAAAGAAAGAAAAACCAGGACTTAAGGACATTCAGGAAATTATATCATTAATTATGCCTGTCAAAACATCCTGTGGCCAAAACTAAGTGGACATTTCTAAGGGTTTCTTTTGTCTTTTGTTTTGTTTTTAGTATTTAAAATGTTTTTTTTTAAGTATTGTTTTCATAATGTTTCCACAGACTCTACTATAAGTGCTTGATTAATGAAGAGAGTGGATTTTTTTTTTCAACAAAGTAACTGCAAAAGCTACGTATTTGACTTTGGAATTTGTTAATGGATGGCTTGCTTAACAGAAAATTTACTTCCCCAAAGTATGTGTTACTTAACCTAATATTACTGCAAATTTGCATTCCTAACATTCAGTAGCCACTGTAGGGGGTGTGGGGGCGATGACATGGGAGCCTGAGTAGTACATGGAGAGAGGCGGTGGGCTGGTCCTGGATCCTGGAAGGCATCTCCCACTCCAGGTAGGAGACAGGATTCCCTTTCCAATGTGGAGCGCCATCCCTGATGCAAAGACCACTGGCTTTTGCAGCAGGAAAGATGGATTAGACAAAACAGTTCAGGCAGCTCTGGATGGTCAGTCAAGGAACGGTCAACCCTCCCTGGACAAGGCAGAGAACATCTGGCTTTGGGCTTTACACTGCCCAATTGTCCCCAAACCTAGTTCCCCCTCAGCCATGTTAGGTTGGCAAGTCAAGAGTACGGTCCCAGTGTCTTTGGGAGATAAATTCTACAAAAGTTTTGGAAGAAGATGCCCACTCCATGTATCCAACCGAGAGCTGGTTTGTAGGGAGCCCCCATGGAAGCAGTCTTGCTGATGATTCTTAGAATAACTCAAAGGAAAGAGGGGATCATTGGAGCCCTGATGAGAAGAAAATTTTAGCCAATCTACTCCAAAGCCAACAAGATCCTTCTAAAAGCTCTGCAGGGCTCTCACTTCTTCCATGGCACCAGGGTTAGCATCCAGGGTCACTGCCATTCTTACTGAAGGGCCCAGCATGGCTAAGGAGTCATCAATATCTCCTTCTGTGAGTCTGTGCATGAATACGGAGGGTGCCCTCGCACACTGTAATGACTTCAAAGAATGCACCAGAGCCTCACATGCAGATGGGAGGATAAATTAATGCAACTTTCCTGGAAACCTATTTGGCATAATGTATAAAAATGTTCACATATTTTAAACCAGCAATATCCTCCCTAAGAATCTACCTTAAGGAAATAATCAGAGATGGGAGCCCAGATTACATACAGGAATGTTTATCTCTGCATTATCATAACAAAAAAACCGGAAACAAACTAAATATCAGCAATAGAGACTGGTCAAATACATTCTGAAACATCTGTACTGTGGCATTTTAAAAGGCTGTCATAAGTAATGGTTTTGAAAAATTCTTAATGACATGGAAAAATGTCCATGTTGATGGTGACTGAGTTATTGTGATTATGATGCTTTTTATTTTCTTCTGTATAGTTGCTTGTGCTTTTCAAATTTTCTATAATTTGCAAGAATTATTTATACTTAGGGAAAACCATGTTATTATAGAACAGAAAGAAAGTTATAACCAACCTTCGAGCTAACAATGATCTGGGCTCCATCTTCTTCTCTAGGATGGATGGAGGACCCTGTTGCATTTGAATGGAAGGTCATCAACCATTCCCATGGTGAGCTGCACCGATGTGACATTAGTACCTAGTTCCTCTTTCACACGGGCAGTCTCTTCCAGAGGAACCAAGAAGGCATCCTATACATGCTACAGCCGGTGACCTGCAGATGAACTGAGGTTTATGCAGAGACCCGTGCCTTGGCAGCAAACTCCAAAGGGCTGGTTTTCCTCTTGAGTTCCTGAAGGCCGCCTAGCGAAGATCACACCAATATTGATGGTGTCCTTGGCCTGAGAGGGCAGGACACTAGTCATTAAAACAGAACCAACGATCCCACAGCACTTGTCGCCAGTGTAATTGTTGTCCTGCTTTCCCATGACCTATTCCAGGAAGAAATTATTTGGTTGGGTTTGGGGTTTTGTAAACTTCAGTGACCCTTCTGAGGAAGGTCCAAATCCTCCTCCCCTTTGCTCAACTCAGTTCATCTTGGTCAGAAGGCAAGTCTCCCCCTTGCCACCCTCTGACTCTACATTAGGACGACGTCAATCACATCACAGGGGGCACGTGGGAGAAGATAAAACTGTCTTTATCCAAATCCCAGGCACATTTTGCCAAACACTTTCCCCTGAAATTTTCAAGGCCACATGTTTGAACGGGAAATTTAATCCACATGTTTCTGATTCATATGTATACTTAATGCATCAAAACATCATCCCTTTGAAGTCCAAATGGCCTTTTTATAGACTTCTTCCTTAGGAATGGAAAGTTGTGCTTGGCCAAGAACTAGCAAATTCAAACTCTCCAAAGTCCAAGTTCCTTTCAAAGTTCCCAACTCGGAATATTGAACCAGGCTTTGAAATACGCCCTCCATCCCCACAGCCACCCCAGGGTGACTGTAAATCTTGGGATACTTCATTCCACCACACCCTCTCAATCTTGATCATATACATTCATGGAGGCTTCCAATGAAAGCCAATTAAGAGCTATCTTTCAGCAAATTACCACAATAATGCTGTGAGGGAGAGCAGATGGTGGAAGGGCTACACCTCACCCCACTCCAGAACCTGAGAAGGGAAATCAAGTGATTGGCCAGGAGTGACAGAGCGGCTGGGGACAAGCCAACAATGTAGACTCAACTGCAGACCCAGGGTGGGTCTCAGGCTTTCCCTGGAAACCCTAATGGTAAAACATCACAGTTGGAAGATTTGGATTCAGAGCTTCCACAATTCTGCTCGTAAATGTTCCAGTGCAGATACTGCTCCAAACCTCATGCTGAACGGATGAGATAGTAACCCATGTAGCCTCTTCCCATCTCCTATCTGAAGATGATTGGAAACATAAGTCGATGCTATCAAAACTGAAAACTGGAAGAGCATTTGGAAAGGTGAGAGAGAATGATCCGTTTCATGCAATGTTTCCATCAAGCTGAGCCCTCCCTGACAGCTGGGCCCCGAGTTACTAATGGTTAAGGGGGCCAGACAAGGGTGGTCTTGTCTGAGTTAAACAGAGAGGATCCATTGTTTGCCTCTGGACTCCTCTCCTAAGAGTAGGTCCCTCAAGAACAAGTCTCTAATTAAGCCATTGTTATATCCACCACAGTGCTTGGTATAGGATGCTCAATAAACTTTTACTGAATAAATTGAGTGTAGTTATTTAAAATAAAATTTTAATAGACTCTTCTATTGTTCCTTTGAACATCCCTTCCACCTCCCTTCACTAACTCATACTTTCAAAATTTGACTGTAGAATAATTATCAGGACCATCTCCCAGTGTACCTCCTATTAAGCAGTATTTAGTAAAAGTAAATAGCCATATCTTAAGCAATTTGCCAGTCCTCCATCATTAATCTTTTCAAGTGAGCTGATGAATGGTCATTTGCAAATGGGATTAAAACACAGAGAATGTGAACTACAAATTCAGTTAAGCTTGCCTTCTTAAGATAACTGAAAATGTTTATCAACTCAAAGATAATGCAGAATCTAAAAATATCCAGTCATGACTACATTAGGGAGTAAAAAAAAACTGTGGCTTAATATTTCCACCTTTTTTTTGCTTTCTAATGAACTTCACCAACCAAAACCATAATGGTCTACACTTGTATATATAAAACAACACTTAGTTCATATTATTTTATAGAATGGAATGTCAAAGATCTATCAACCCTGAGGTTTGACATGAAAGAAATAAGATGTTCCTCATCTTTTAGCTTCCCTGGTGGAATCCACATCCATGAATTTTCAGTCAGCCAAAAATTGAAATAAATTAGCCAGGCCACCGTTTCTTCTTAAAATGGTGTATAGAATTGCCGTAACTACCATGTGTTTTAGAGAACCAAGTTATGTGCTTCTTCTGTTATCTAGATGGGAAAACTGAAATAGGTAGACTATTACATACTATGCCCAAAAGCTGGATTTAGAATTGGAAGGTCAGCATCCCCTGTCTATGGCTTAAACTTCTGAGTGGTATCATATCCCAAAAGTTCTTCCTTCCTCTTATTCTCGTGGAATAGCAAGGAACTTTGGCAATGATCTGATTCCATGACTTTTAAAAAAATGCTTAAAAGCCAGTCCTTCCTATCCATTAAAATCTATGCAAATGGCTAATATGTAAAGTCCACACTGTGAGGGGATTCTGGTGAAGGTCAAGTTGTTGAGTACTGGGAACCCATCTACTTGATCCCCAAAGGACTCAAAGACTGACTAGAACGCCTCAAAGCACAGGCTGTGAAACAGTTTATCCCTCAAAGCCCAAAAACGTAAATAAAATGACTTGCCTAGACTCTCTAAGCCAGGCGTCCTCAAACTACGGCCCACGGGCCACATGCGGGTGTTTTTGCAGTTTTGTTTTTTTACTTCAAAATAAGATATGTGCAGTGTGCATAGGAATTTGTTCATAGTTTTTTTTTAAACTATAGTCCGGCCCTCCAACAGTCTGAGGGACAGTGATCTGGCCCCCTGTTTAAAAAGTTTGAGGACCCCTGCTAAGCTAATGACAGCCAAGCCTACCCCAGGTGTCTAACTTCCTGTTGAGTGCTTTGCCCACCATATTACAGTTAATATCATCAACAAGGTTTTGGAAACTACAACTTTAAGCAAAACATGTATAACAAAAACAATTTTACCATAGGCTAATTGATATAAACAAGAGTTACATTTCTATGGCATATTTCTGGTCACAAAAACACCAAACTTCTAAATAAGGATCCAAAACATTTCTAGTATTAAACACTGAAATAAATGTCAGCTATATATACATTTAAGAAAGATTAATAGAAGCAAGTAAGATCATTATTTTCCAACCCACTTATTCCAGTTCAGGGTCACAGGTCAGGGCAGCTCAGGGTGCAAGGTGGAAAGCCACCCTGAACAGGACACCCTTACAACGCAAGGTGCTCTCACCCCCACAACCCCACACTCACTCAGACTGGGACAATTAGACACGCCAGTGCCCCTCACGTACACATCCTTGGGGTGTGGGAGGAAGCCAGAATGCCCAGAGAAAACCCACACAGACCTGGGGAGTACATGCAAACTCCACCCAGACAGTGGCCCTGGCTGGAAATCAATTTTCTTTCTCATCAACATTATAACAAATCAAGGACACTGAATGGCACGACCTTGAAATACATGACCTTGAGTGAAATGACGTTACTTGAGGACCTGCTGTATACTGAAATCTCCTAGCAGGGTAAGGGTTCAGTTTCCAAATCAGCAACCCCATGGCTGCTATAACCTAAACCAGCAATTTTCAACCTTTTTCATCTCATGGTACACATAAACTAATGACTACAATCTGCAGCACACCAAAAAACATATTATTTGCCAACCTGACAAGAAAAATAGGTATAACTTTTATTGGTTCACACACAAAAAATAATAGTAGTAGTTATCTAGCCTTTTTGCTCCAAATTGACAGGTGTCTATATTTGCATATAAAAAGTTTGTGGGCCCTAACCGGTTTGGCTCAGTGGATAGAGCATCAGCCTGCGGACTGAAAGGTCCCAGGTTTGATTCTGGTCAAGGGCATGTACCTTGGTTGGGGGCACATCCCCAGTAAGGGTGTGCAGGAGGCAACTGATCGATGTTTCTCTCTCATCGATGTTTCTAACTCTCTGTCCCTCTCTCTTCCTCTCTGTAAAAAATCAATAAAATATATTTTTTTAAAAAGTTTGTGGTACCAAGAATTAACCAACAAGACACAACCTTATTATGTGACATGACCAATAAGATGACCTATGTACTCATAGTGCAGGTCAGGGCATTCACACTGGATGGCTATTGCTGTGTTAGCAGTTGCCATTGTTTTATTTGACAATCTAAGGGAAAAAGAGGTCAATGCCCCTGACTATATAGTCAGGTATTGCATGTTTAAAAAATTCTTGTGGCACATCAGTTGAAAATCATTGCCCTAAACACCAGAATCAAAAGTAAAATGGTTAATGTATGGAGAAGAGAAGCTTCTTGAATCAGCATAAAACCATAAATAGGAGGTAGTATAATCGTTTAGATCAGAAATTGGCAAATATTTTCCCATAAGGGGCCTGACAGTAAATAGTTTAATATGTTGCCATAAGGTCTCTGTCAAAAGTGTTCAACTTTCACTGGAATCCTAGACAATACATAAACGAGTAAGCATAGCTGTGTTCCAATAAAACTTTATTTATGGACTCTGAAACATAAATTTCATATACTTTCACAGGTCACGAAATGCTATACTTCTTTTGATTTCCTCCCAAACTTTTAAAAATATAATAACCACTACTAGCTCAGAGGCTATAGAAAAACAGGCAGAGGGCTGGCTTGGCCCATGGACCAGAGTTTGCTGACCTCGGCTTAAAAGAAATCTTGGCTCCACAAACCACTTAAGCAGGACTGAATGGGGTGCACAGGTTCTGTAAGTTCTTGGGACACAGTTCTTGGAAGAGCTCAGACAATGCAGTCACTCTCTGAGCATTAACACCTGGGCTGCCTTTTATTCAAATTCTGAAGGCCTAGCAGAACCCCACTGGGGGAAAGTAATGCCCTTTGCCTTCAACTGGGAACCAGTGGGATCAGTGCCTGTTAAGAGGCATGGTCGGTGCTGGGGAGCTTACCGGAGGGTCTGTGGCTCAGCATGGAGGGAGAAAGCTGAAGGCTGGACCCTGGTGCCAAGATCCCACATCTCTGATGCTAGGACCAGCATCAGACCAGTTGGAGACAGTGTAGAGTAGGTGTGATCCTAGGAGCCTGGAAGTCACTTATTTGACTCTCATATCAAAATTATTAGTTCACAAGCTGGCATACTTATAACCATCATGGTATTACCTACGGTGGGCAACTAAGGGAGTGTCAATGTGCTGTATTTCATCTTTTGGGAACTGAGTAAGTTTTTCCCAAAGAAACAACTTTAAGGATAATTAGTAGTGTCACCATTACATTAACAAGCATAACTCAAGGGAGTTAGCCATAAAACAGCTTCCTCAGTGGAAGTGAATTGGTGGATACCTTGGGTGAAAATTTGGATGAAACGTTCATTGGAACCTCCTGTTCTCGTCATTTATAGGACAGCTTATCAAAGTACACCTTCGATGTAATGTCCCCTCTGAGCGTTCCATCAGCATCAAGGCCCTGCTCTCCCTGAGGCACGTCCCACTAAGGCATCTCTCTGGGTGGCCAACGTATTCATTGCTTTAAGCTGCATGCTTCCTTTCTAACGCACTGTTTACCACTACAGAGGTGGCATGTGATTTTAAGCACCACAACTACCATGTAAGGCTCTACATTTTTTTGAAAGGAAAGAAAAAATAGTTTTCTGCATTACACTATTAAATGGGAAATGGGCAGGTTAAATCTCCAAATTATATGCTCTGCATGGATATTATTTTCCTAGGGAAAAATGAAAAACTAAGAGTTTTGAATCCTGAGAGAATGACTTTGAATCCCAAGTCTGTTTCAAATCAGATGGGGGGCCCTAGGTACATTATTTTACTTCCCCTGGCCTCAGTTTTTTCATAAATAAAATGGATATAATTACACCTGCACTGTTACAGTGTCCAACACATGGTCAACGTTCAATAAGTGGGCATTGTAACGATATTAGTGGTGATCATACAGACCTGGCCTATATTGGGACTTACAAGTACAAACACAACACCCCACCATGCATAATGAAAATCCTTGAATATAATAGAGTACTACTGGCAAAAGTGAAAACTTGGAAAACGGCATTTGGTGAAAAGAATATGTACTTTGTGAGCCCCACATACCCTGGCCAGCATGTCAGGGATGATCTATCTGCAGATAACCAATGTCTCCTGGGAAACGAGAATATAAACATCATTGCGTGAGAACTAGGGAATGAGTCCTTCCCAAGACAGGTTGCAACTGCACAATTTCAAGCTGACATTTTATTTCACCTTAAAGAAATAATTGCATTGCCGAAACCGGTTTGGCTCAGTGGACAGAGTGTCAGCCTGCGGACTGAAAGGTCCCAGGTTCGATTCCGGTCAAGGGCATGTACCTTGGTTGCGGGCACATCCCCAGTAGGGGGTGTGCAGGAGGCAGCTGATCGATGTTTCTCTCTCATAGATGTTTCTAACTCTCTATCCCTCTCCCTTCCTCTCTGTAAAAAATCAATAAAATATACTTTTAAAAAAAGAAATAATTGCATTTAATAAGTAGTGATCATGAGAGGACTGGGGTCTGGAAACCAAACTCGTATCATCTGATGCCTAACAATTATAAGTGAGATCTGTTTGAGGTTGAGGAAGTCATAGCCCAAAAACTACTTTTCAAAAATGGTTGTAATTCCAACAAAAGAACTTAGGGACTGACACCTTAAACTCCATTGGAGTTAAATAGCGAGTTTATTCTTAGAATGGGGTGTATGTATTCGTTACTTCCATTTTTACTCTTTTTCTGGTTAAAGACCAGGTTTGTTTTGTTTTGTTACAAAAAAAAACAGCTCCCGACCTCTCTAGAGGTAATAGAACAGCGTGTGATAGACTTGGTTTGTGAAAACAACCAAATATGGCCAAAACATTTCCTCTATTTTATATAACCACTTGGCTGTCTATGAAGAAGCAAATCAGGCAAACAAAAGCTAAACTGCCATTTACTTCTGGTTCCAGGCTCACCTGATGGACACACTCCTCCCTGACTAGAAGCCTGAAGGACTATCCCAAATTTCTAAACAAGCTAGAAATGCAGCCCTACAGAGGGCCCACAGCCAATCGACGCCTTCCAGCCTCTCAACTCCACGTGAGAGGAGCAAGCCACAGGCTCATGGGTCTCTGCGCAGACAAAGTTGATGCAAAAGGCTGATTTATGGGGGGTGGAGTGGGAGACACTTTAAGAATCTACCTTCTTGTATTCCTCGGCCTTTGATTTGAACTGAATTACATTTCAGGCAGAGAAGGATAATGTCCCATCTGCATCTTCTTTGTATTTGCTCATGTCAAGCAACCACATGTCATCATAACAGGTACAACAGTGATTTAAGAAGTAAATACTTCTGTCACTCACTTGCTGAGCATCATGAGGGCCAAACAAACCAATCTCTTAAGCAAATTAAACTTGTTTGGGTTTTTGTTATCTTAATGGAATTCATACGCTCTGATTGTGAATGCTCCAAATTGTTTGGCATAGCATAAAAAATTCAAGTAAGAAAAATCATCCTTCGGCCCTGAGTGAGAGGTAATTTACATATATAATCCCCAAAAGACAGACACAGAGAAGGGACTACTATACACAATGGATGGATTAGATGCCTTACTTGACTACTAGACAAATCTTGATTCTGGACATGTTTTTCATCACCTTTATCCCTGGGTATGAGCTAAGAGACATGGATGCACGGGATGAAATCTAAGATTGCTTCTAGCTGCACGGCTCTGATATTTGGGGTGGGGAACAGCCATGTGACACACATAGTATAATTACAAATTCCATAAAAAACACAGCCATGCTTGTAAATAGAATTGTTGTAAAATGAAAGTTAATTTTCCCAAAAATTCGCTATTCTCACTGCAACACAATAAAATACAATTTATATTAAGTTGACAGTAAGTCTTTGAAAATTCAATTAATTTTTAAACAAATGCATTGATGCCTTTATTATTTCTAGCTTTGCCTTGTTTGTTTTGTAACTCATTTAGATAACTCAAATAAGTTATGGTCTTTTACCAATATTATGATACATTCAGTTTCCATCAGGCAGGACACATCAGTAATTTTTCCAAGTTTGTGCATGTGAGAAATAAGACATGCATGCTAAAACTGCCCTGTTTGTGGATTCATGTATCACTCTCTGAATAAGGGGATAGATCCCACCTGAATACAAAGACACGCCTTAGTCGTTATTTATTTTAGGGTCCTCGCCTGAAAATGATAGTAATAATGGCATGGCTCTGATTTCAAATGTGCAAGCATCAGAAACCTTGCCAAAATCTGAACCACTTCTTTTTCTCTCCAACACATCAAACCAAGCTCAGAACCTTCAAGATGTTTCTTGTTTTTATCATGACACACAGTTCCTGTTGCAGGTTGAATTCCCAGGAAAACACCCTGAGATTGGTGTGTAGGCAGTTTACTAGGGAGTGCTCTCAGGACCAGCACTGAAGCAGGAGAAGGGACTCTGAGCAGGATTGAGAACAAGGAAAATTCTGGGCTGTGATGTAGTCTCAGCAAACACCTCTACCAACCCCATGGGCACCTCTGAAGCTGGAATGGCCCTTCAGAGCTGTCCCAAGTCAAGATAAAGCACCTAGAGGAAAAAATCCTTCACTCCCAGAGGGAGATCTGTGTAGCTTGTCACAGCATCCCCTACATTTCCTAATGGAGCCTGTTCTAAGTATACTGATAGTCCGATTGGTTTGTTACCAACAATATTTGTTGAATTTACACCATGTGCTCACTTCTATGGAGACCATCAAATTGTGTGTGTGTGTGTGTGTGTGTGTGTGTGTTGTGTGTGTGTGTGTGTTTATCTTTGTTATCAAGAAACTAGAGGCCCAGTGCACAAAATTCATGCACTGGTAGGGTCCCTAGGCCTGGCCAGAGATCAGGGCGAATTGGGGCCTTCCAGCTGCCGGGCCGGAGCCTTCCTTTTGGCTGCCAACTGGGGCCCCCTTCCCTGCTGCCGGCTGCCAGCCAGGGCCTTCCTTTGTTCCACACTGACCCCTAGTGGGCAGCACAAGTCATAGAGAGCTATCAGTCTCCCGGTCTCAGGGACAATTTGCATATTAGGCTTTTATATATGTAGATGGTTTAGTTGAGGAGAACAGATTAAATGGCAAACAAAATCACACAATAAAATTTTAAAATAACAAACAAAAACAATACCAGAGAAATGAGGGTAATGAGACAGAGAGCATTTGGAATTTGAAGGACAGAGAGAGGACTTGATTCTGGGAAGCCTGGACCAGGAGAACTGGAGTGATGTCTTTAAGGTTACTAGGGTTTTGATGGGTGGAGAGCAGGAGCACAGTCATTCTGGGTAGCAAGGCAGCAATAAAAGATCAGAGGGAAAAACGCAAGGCATCTGGACGCAATCTTCATAAAAAGGACCATAACGCTTTGAAGAAGAGCACATTGGACTGGAGGCAGGAGAAGAGAAGGGCACAGTGAGATGCGGAAGCCACTCAGGTGAACCCAGCCCTTCAGGTAACCATGGAGGCAGAAGCATTTGGCTCTCCTGGAACCAGCAACAGCAGTAACAACTCTTGATTTATCAATGTCTGATCAGGGCAGAGACGACTGGGTGGCTCTGATCTGGGCCTCACTGTGGCAGCAACTCTCTTAGCCAGTTCTGCAGTGTGATTCCTGGAATCCAGCCTTGAGGTCATTCTTTCTGTACCCCCAATAATTCTGTGAGCTAATATCACTTAATAAATACCTTTCTGTTTAAATTAGCTAAAGCAAATTCTGTTCTTCACAACTAAAAATTCGAACATATACACATTTTCTTATTTAGCATTCACAACCATTGCCTGAGTAGCTAATATTATCCTCAACTTACAGGTAAGAAAACTGTGAGACTAAATTAATTACATAATTAGTTGATTGTGAGGTTAAATAAATTGTCCAAGGTTTTCCAGTAAGTATATGGCAGAGCCCAGATTTGAATGTAGGACTATCTCATACCCAAATCCATGTCATGTCCACAACATCCTAACTATTTCCCAAAGATGGAGGCATGGGGGAGTCAATGTTTTCCATATGAGCGTAGGTATCTGTAGATAGAATAGTTTCCACCATGGGTCATAAAAGATTACACTTAAACTCGGACTACATGAATCATTCCAATGGGAAGGCAATACCACAAAATGGAAAGTTGCCTGCAATCCATGCCAAAGACAGGAAAGGATGAGTTGCTGGAGCCAGTGGGCCATCCTAGTTCTGCCTCACTCTACTTTCTGTGATTGTGCATACATTACCAACACAACTCAACAATCATCTTTATCGCCTCATAAAGAAATTCAAGGCCACAATGTAAAGCTAGTTTTTCATTACTCAGCCCATATTGTTCCTTATATTGAATTTAATCAGCTCATAATGGCTAAGTTCTTCTCCAGGAATAATAAAGGCAATTTGACCACCTGTCTTAGCCCTTTCAACTTCAAGGTCAATTTTATTAGGCAGACTCACTAAACAGCAGCCAAGATGATGCATGTCCAATACCAACTGTCCATGGTTAAAGGTAGACTCTATGGCAGGATAAGAAAGTAAATGATATAGTAGGACCACTCCCGCCTCCTGGGCCCAAGGAAATACGATCACCATGAGACTCTGGCTTAAAGGCTTCCCCTTGGTAAACTAGCAAGGGGACTCAAGGTCAATGTGTTTCAGTGCAGCCATATTGGACCAACCACACTCGTTTTCTGAAAATCTGCCAGAGAATGACTTAGGCTCCAGGGGAAAGAGAACTTACCCTCTGACCTCCACACTTCAAACCCGACTTCACACCCGTTTAAAACACTTTATGGCGCCCTTCCATTCATATAGTGTTCTTCTGGATGTTCCTTTCTGTCCTCAATTCCATCTTTAGCACAGCTGACAAATGCTGCGTGGACATACAGCTGTCTCCCGAGAGGAGCCCCATCCTTTTTAAACAGCTTTGCTTGGTGACCTGACCTCCAAGCAGGCTGCATAGTTCAGTGCACTGACAGCTAAGTCATGTCTTTTGTCCCAAGCACACACATACAGCAGGCTAGGAAAGTTCACATGCAACGCTCACATTTCAAAACGTAAATAAATGTCTCACACCGGAGGCCCAGTGCACTTAAGTTTGGAAGACAAAACCTCCCAAAGAAAAGAGTGACCCAACGGGGATTGTGCAGGGATCCCCACAGGACCTTGTGGCTGGGATGGCTGCACCTGGCAGGCTGAACGAGGCAAATCTACTACCAGCGGGAGACCAGATGTCCGGCCCTGGGTAGGACATGTCAACAGTCTTACTTGCTGTTCCTTCCTGACCTGTTCCCTAAATATCTTTCTAATATATTTTTTTCTACTGAGCCCTATTTCTTTTTCTTTCCTTTATCCCTTTTTCCTCTCCCTATTACACTTTGTACTTCTTATTCCTCTAGTCTTTTCTAGTTTTCTCATATTTCCTGGTCTATAGCTCCTACTTTTCTTATACTTGGAACCCTTTCTTCCAGTTTCCAAAGAACTTTCACAGCTGGTCCCATCTGTCTCTCCTAAATGACCCTCTTCCTCCTTAATCACACTCACTTCCTGCCTGATTCCACCTGCCTTTAATAGGAGGGACCTTACGATATCCACAGCCTAAATCTTATTAACAAATATGGGTTTGGGATTGGGGCAGCCGGGAAACTTGAATTCTATCCCCCTTTCAACTGGAGCCACAGATAACAGACTCACTAATGTGTTACCACCCTTTATCCTTTTTCTAGAGTTATCTAGTTTTTTTAATTTACTTTTTTATATTCAACTTTTTTCAAAACTTTCACAACTTTGCAACACAGGTAATGCATGTCCATTGTAGAAAAATAAGTCACAACAGATAAAAAGAAAGACAAAATTTTTTAAATTTCTTTATTGATTAAGGTATTACACATGTGTCCTTATTCCCTCATTACCCCCCACCTCCCAGTCATGCCCCCACCCCCTGTTGTCTGTGTCCATTGGTTAGGCTTATATGCATGCATACAAGTCCTTTGGTTGATCTCTCCCCCTTACCCCTACTGGCCCCTACCTTCCCTGAGGTTTGACGTTCTGATTGATGTTTCTCTGTCTCTGGATCTATTTTTGTTCATCAGTTTATGTTCTTCATTATATTCCACAAATGAGTGAGATCATGTGATATTTATCTTTCTCTGCCTGGCTTATTTCACTTAGCATAATGCTCTTCATCTCCATCCATGTTGTTGCAAATGGTAAGAACTCCTCCTTTTTACCGAAGTGTAGTATTCCGTTGTGTAGATGTACCACAATTTTTTAATCCATTCATCTGCTGATGGGCACTTAAGCTATTTCCAAATCTTAGCTATGGTGAATTGTGCTGCTATGAACATAGGGGTGCATATATCCTTTCTGATTTGTGTTTCTAGTTTCTTGGGATATATTCCTAGAAGTGGGATCACTGGGTCAAATGGGAATTCCATTTTTAGTTTTTTGAGGAAACTCCATACTGTTCTCCACAGTGGCTGCACCAGTCTGCATTCCCACCAGCAGTACATGAGGGTTTCTTTTTCTCCGCATCCTCGCCAGCACTTGTCATTTGTTGACTTGTTGATAATGGCCATTGTGACAGGAGTGAGATGGTACCGAATTGTTGTTTTGATTTGCATCTCTCTGATGATTAGTGACTTTGAGCCAGGTTTTCATATGTCTCTTGGCCTTCCTTCTGTCTTCTTTCGAAACGTGTCTATTTAGATCAGTTGCCCATTTTCTGATTGGGTTGTTTATCTTCTTTTTGTTAAGCTGCATGAGTTCCCTGTAAATGTCGGAGATTAAACCCTTATCATTGATATCATTGGAAAATATGTTCTCCCATGCAGTGGGCTTTCTTGTTGTTTTATTGATGGTTTCCTTTGCTGTGCAAAAGCTTTTTATTTTGATGTAGTCCCAATTGTTTATTTTCTCTTTAGTTTCCATAGCCCTAGGAGCAGTATCAGTGAAGAAATTGCTTTGGCATATGTCAGAGATTTTTCTGCCTATGGATTCCTCTAGTATTTTTATGGTTTCCCATTGTATGTTTAAGTCCTTGATCCATTTTGAGTTTATTTTTTGTATGGTGTAAGTTGGTGGTCTAGTTTCATTTTTTTGCATGTATCTGTCCAATTTTCCCAACACCATTTATTGAAGAGACTGTCTTCACTCCATTGTATGTTCATGCCTTCTTTGTCAAATATTAATTGAGCATAGTGATTTGGATCGATTTCTGGGTTCTCTATTCTATTCCATTGATCTATATGTCTGTTCTTGTGCCAATACCAGGCAGTTTTGAGAACAGTGGCTTTGTAATACAGCTTGATATCTGGTATTGAGATCCCACCTACTTTGTTCTTCTTTCTCAGGATTGCTGTAGCTATTCAGGGTCTTTTTTTATTCCAGATGAATTTTTGGAAAGTTCATTCTAGGTCTGTGAAATATGCTGTTGGTATTTTAATGGGAAGTGCATTGAATTTATAGATTGCTTTGGGTAGTATGGACATTTTGATTATGTTGATTCTACCAATCCATGAACATGGTATGTTCTTCCATCTGTTTATGTCTTCCTCTATCTCTTTGTTCAGTGTTGTGTAGTTTTCCACGTATAGGTATTTTACCTCCCTAGTTAAGTTTATTCCTAGGTATCTTAATTTTTTTGGTGCGATGGTAAATGGGATTGCTTTTTTAGTCTCTTTTTCTGTAAGTTCATTATTGGTGTATAGAAATGCCATAGATTTCTTGGTGTTAATTTTGTATCCTGCTACATTGCCGAATAAAGACAAATTTTTTAAAGCTATCTGCCAATTCCATTTTTCAGAGAATACCTCTGTGTCTCATGATTGACTTCATGAACATGTTTTAAGGATATAAAAGTAAATGTGAAGAAAACATCCAGTGGGGAAGAAAATTAAATGATCAAATACAACAGAGCATATTTTGAAAATAGCAGAATCCCTGGGAGTAAGGGCAAATAATTCACACTTTGGGAACACCTCCTGGAGAAAATGACATCTAAGGTATTGAGCTTGTTTGCTTTGCTTTGTGTGTTTTTTAAATATTTTTTATTGATTTCAGAGAGGAAGGGAGAGGGAGAGAGAGATAGAAATATCAAGGATGAGAGAGAATCATTGATTGGCTGCCTTCTGCATGCCCCCCACTGGGGATCGAGCCTGCAACTTGGGCATGTGCCCAACATGTGCCCTGACTGGAAATCAAACCATGACCTCCTGGTCCATAAATGGACACGCAACCACAGAGCCATACCAGTCGGGCAAAGAGAGGCTAAAATTTTTAAGGGACACTCCACAAGCACTCTCAGTGCCCAAGACTAGAAATGATAACGTGAAATTATCCAGGTTGCCAATGTTTCAAAATCACAAATAATCATTCAACCTTATGCTCCTATTTCTCTGTGCAGCTCCCCTCCCATCACATTTCTAAATATTATTATTGTTGGAAGTTGGTCCGGCTCCTAAAAGAGCTAGATTTCCCCACTCTGGAGAATGCCTTTTCTATTCCTCACTGACACCAGGGCAATTTCTATTGCTCATTAAAGCCATATAGTCAATATAATTGTTTGGACTTGAGCCTTAATATTAGGCAGGTACTTAAACTTTTTATGGAAATTCAGGGAAAAAGAAGATATATTTCATACAAAGATCTAGTACAAACATAAATATCTATGTAATTGAAATGAAAGTCTGAAGAAACAATAATTACTACTACAGCATCTGAGGCAAGCTCCCATCTTCTTTTCCATTCCATTCAACACTGTTCTAGTTCAGTTTATTCTATTATATTCAATTCAAATTTGGTAGGACCACTTTGGAAAACTCTTTTGTAGGATCCACTAAACTGGACTATACCATATTAGATGACCCAACAGTTTCACTCTTAGATATATATTCAGGACAATGAGTGCATGTATCCACCATTAAAGTTGTTTTGAATGTTCACAGAAGTGATATGAACAAAAGAAATGTTCATAAGGTCAAATACTAGGAACTACCCAAAGGCTCATCAACAGCAGGATGATCAGTAAGTGTTAGTAAAGTCAAACAATGGAGTACTACAATTATATATATAGTTATATAAAGTTCAAAAGTGGCCCAACCTAACCTCTGCTGGTATAAGTCAGGACAGTGGGTTACCTTTGGAGGAATCATAGCAGGGGTGGGGAAACTACAAGGGAACTGGTACTTCTTGATCTAGGTGCTGTTGAATTTGCAAAAATGTATCAAACTGTATGGGTACTTTTCTGTATGTAAATCATACTTCAGTAAAATATTGAGAAAAAATCCTGGCCGCAAGCCACTAAATTAGATTCTTCTGCTCCCTAATCACTTACAACCTGAAATTTGAAATAACCTACACTAGATACCAAGAACACCAAGGGAAGACATACTATGACAAATGAAAATATCTCAATTTTATTTACAGTAATAAAATAGAAACCTCAAAAATCTTATTTATGAGCCATTAGACATCACCAAAATAAAAAGAATCCAGAAAGAAAATGAAACCGCTAAAAGTAAGACTATACTATCCCTTCTTACTTGATTTTTAATAACTTTACAGCTGCTTTCAATTCAAATTTTTATTAAATCTTTCATATTAATCTATACTTGCTGCCAATCACTTTAAGAAACACAGAGTTTCTAATATTCTTATCCAGCTTTTTCCATAGTGTTCAAGCCACCAGTCTGTTCTTATAGAAACAGCCAAGAGCAGCTCACTGTACAGAAAATCTCCCCTAATGCTCCCCTTTATGGCTGCGCCTTTCCCGTTGGAATCTGTTCTTCCCCTTAGCGCGTCCATCTGTGACAACATGTCCTCAGCACCTCCACCCCGCCCCAGCCCCTCTGGTGGTGAGAAGAGGTGCCACCCAACCATAGCTGATGGCAATCAGTGTTTACACATTCGTAAGTGACGATGGTGGTCGGTATTTTAAAGAGAGCCAGATGTGTTTCCGTCCACAACCATTATCTTTCTCAAGCAAGGTGTAGATTACAAGCTGCACTACATATGATTTGTGTTCTCCCACCAGCAGAGTGTTACACACATACACAGGGCAGATGTCTTCCAGGACGTTTCTTGGCTGACATCTTTATTCCGTGATTCCATGAGCGTTTTCCTCAAATTCTACACGGCGGTGAGTAAGGTCTCCAAACGAAGGCGGTCCAGCAATCCTGGGAGAGTGGTTTCTGTCTATCTGGCCTGTACGTGTCAATCCATCAGGGGTACAGATGCCATGGCTTGGCTTGGGTCCCCCCAACACCTCACTACGGAACCAATAAAGGTCTTCAAGGCTTTACGACCGCTTCTGCAACCTAGATTGCATCAGTGTCCAAGAATGTCTGACTGTGTTTGGCTGTCCCCAATATCTGCCCCAGTCCCCCTTCCCCTTCACATCTGTCTAAACACAGGGGCAGGAGATACACTGCGCACGATGCGAAGTCAAGAGTCAGCCAACGCTCTTCAAACTCAGAGTCCACAGTGACAATGACATGAAACAAACTCCACCTGCCCTCCACCGGAGCTGAATTTAAACGTTCTGTCTGCTAAAAGTACATGTGAAAAATGAAATCTTTCCATATGGCTTTATTTTCTTCTATATAACAGGGTTGGGCTGAATTCTGCTTTATTTTTATTTTTTTTTAAATAGAGCTCTATGTACATAGTGCTGACATATACACTAAAGTCATCTGGAAAAAATACAAGCTACTATAACAAATGCCAAATGACAAAAGTAGCCAGTCTCATTCTATTGAGACAAATAAATCGAAGGGGGAACGTGTTTAGTCGACAGAGTGAATAGAGAAAATTGATCTCCTATTGTCAAATATACTGTAACCGGATGGGAGGGTTGGGAAGTTCTGAAACACTGTATTTTGCACACAAGATAAAAGTAAAGCTTTCAAATGGCCCCATTTCAAAAGCTTCTTACAGCCAAGAATGGAATTATTCACACCAGACTAAGTGTTTACATTAGATATTCCTCTTTAATTCTCTAGAGAAAGAAACACCATTCTTTAGTGAAGAAGTATATTTTTGCACAAAATTTTGAATCTCAAATAGAAACAGCATATTCCATAAAAAGCTCATTGAACACCTAATGTTCAAAACACCCTCTCCCCTTTTATAAGTGCATAGCTGTATCAGAGCCCAGATATTAAAGATTATATAGCGAACTTGTAACAGAACCACATTTCCTTTCAGAATACAATACAGCTGCAAACAAAAAAGTGAACTATTTCCTCCAATCTTTTGCTAAACGGCCATGTCTTCACGCCGATAAGAGAGTCTAGTTGAATCCAGACACCACCAGGAGAAGGGGCGGGCATCAATGAGGGATCAAACCCTTCTCTTCCATTTGCCATTGAGTAAATCCGATAAGAAAGAAAAAGAGATGCATTTCTGAGACCAAAGGTCATAGTTTAAAACATAAAGGTCTGTTACTTTTTTAATATGTCTCGTTTTTTCGTTTTGGTCAAGTAGCAGAACCTTATTTTTGTTATAACACAAGAAAGCATTTCACAAAAGGCCTGAATTACACATAACACACACATGTGCGTGCACACACATACACACACACACACACATCATGGGCTCATTAACATAATCCCCACAGTCTCAGCTCTTTCAAAATACCAGACTAATTCCATTTCCTTCCATTCTCCCAGCCAATTCTGCCTCTCTCCATTGCCACCACTGCTCCTGCTTTGTTTTGTCTTTCCCTTCAGTAAACTCGACACTCTGGTAATTCAATCTCCCGTTCAATGTCATGGTTGAGTCAAATCACTGTCACTCAAAATATAACCCGCGGCTTGAACTATGGCATGGTTGAGTGATCAGGGCAAATATCCCCAAATCTGGAATTTCTGGATTTTCAGCTACCGAGCTACTAAGTGGCTTTAGACAAGATCTTCCCTCCGCCTCATGAGAGCAGGTCACATCCTGTTTGTACCGACTGCGACTCCTCAGGGTGGGTCGCTGCCGGTGAGGAGAGCTCACCTGTGACTGGGCTCTCTGTGGGCTAGTGGAGAATTGGTTGTAATGGGATTTAAGCAGCAAGTTGGTGACAGCAGAACTGACCTCGCAAGATGGACGCGGGAATTAACAAATAATGGAAAAGCTCAGCAAGATGTCACTTTCACACCAGGCAGAAGTCAGGAAAGACCGAACGAGGGCCCTGTGCAAAGATGTCTTAACTCAGGTAGTATAAATAATCAGGTTTCCCAGAGAAAGCCATTTCCATTCCCACCACTAGCGCTACTTACACAAGTTTGAAGGCCAATAAAAACGGTGTTCGTTTACAAGGCTTAGGAGAAAAGAAGGAAGATAGGGAATCTTCCCCGAGTTCAGAAGTTTAAAGAGAAAATTCTAAGGGTGGAAAGTGACACATTGTATCATTACTGACTTTTTTTTTTATTTTATAACTCATGACATGAACCAGGACCAAGCATATTATACAACTGTTATTACACAAAGAGTAGAGACTAGTCTACAGACTATGATAGAACACCCAAAGATATCGGGCTGATCATGAATTAGAAATTACAGACACATAAATGATTGCAGCCAACCAACCTGCTGGATTGGGCTGTGCTCTGTGAGAGAGGTGTGAGAGGGATGTGAAAGGTACCCAGGTTGACACCGGTGTTGGAAAACCACCTGACAGGACCCAGGGCTCAGACACCCTGCTCGGAAACCAGAGACCCTTGCCTAGCAAACTCACTCCAAAGGAGAACGGGCCCAGGCAGATAGCTCTTCAGCAAGTTCCATCACAATGCAGGCACTCCATAAATCTCTGTAGAATTGAACTGTTGAAATAAACCACATCAGACAGAAGAACTGGGATTTTTCAAATCAGAACAGCTGCCTTTATGAGTTGTACTGGCCAGACAGAGAATGGTTTGGGGAGGAAGAGACACCAGAACTAAACAGTCTCTTTTGCAACTGATGGTAAAATTAGCGGGAAAGTGAACAGCCAGAGAGCAGACAATCAAAATCAAATGGATGTGGGCCACTTAAGTAATTGGGTCAAAAGGATAGTGAATGCAGTTCAATTTAGGATAATGTTCAATCAATTGCTTTAAGAAATGACCTAGGGAATGCAGGTTAAATGGAACACCATGTAGGAGATTGATCTGGAAGTCACAATAAAGAAAATCATTGGAGCTAACCACCAGAGCATTACCAACATTAGTAAAAAGGCTGTAGCGACCCTGAGAGCAAAAATGCAAATAGACCCGCTCAGACCACAGAGCAGGTGTTCTCACGCAGGCACTTCTCTCTGCTCTTCCTGTGCTCATGAAAAGTCACCCATTTTCCAAGAAGCTCTACAAACAATATATTTCAAAATTACCATGGGCTTCCCCTAACTTCTCTCCCAAGTTCCGTTTTTGCTTGGAAAAATTCACAATCATCGTCACAGGTTAAATGTTGCAAACATTACTGCATTTGTCGGAGGACCGCCAAGGTGTGGCCATGGATCCACATGCCACAGTTAGAGCTTTGCCCTAAGAAGGATGGATGTGACACAGAGACAATGCCCACCCTCCAGGAAAACTAAAGGTAAACCAAACCCACACTTGCCCCAAGAGTCGAGAGAGTTGGAAATGACTTGATTGGCACTTGTCTGTTTGAATTTAAATTTGATTCCTTTAGTTACACACAAGAAACACAGGGATGCCAGCTAATTTCAGTGGACATTTGCTGAGCTGTGGGCCAGGCACTGTGCTGCGGACCACAATGACTAAGTTGCACCCCTCCTCCGGGGGCCCACAGTCAGTGACTACAGCACAACGCACAGGGCAAGCACACCTGCTGCTGCTTGTCAAGTGATTGCACACCTTCTCTGCAGACCTGGTCCTGACATAAATTTGAAGCAAGTTTTCAAAACTCCAGAAATAAAATTTTTAAAAATATTTTATTGGTATCTTCAAGGCCCAACTGAAGGAAAGACAGCGTGATGAACCACAAGCATTTTATTAAACAAAAATGGTCTCTTCTTGCCAGTGAGGCAGCAACTTGAGCAAGAAAATTACAGCCAACAGCCTTTTCAGCTCGGATCTGCCCCATTTTGCCGCAGCCTGGGAGGAGTTTGCTCTCCCAGCAGGTGAGACCCACCTAGATTTCTGAAAGAAGCAGGGCCACCCCAACCAGACTAATTAGGTGTCTGGATTTCATTGGCTCAGGGAAAACATTTTAATGGACATGGAAGTCTGAGAGAGACTTTATTGGCTGTGATTTATCCTCTCTCAACCTCAACCTACTCATCTTTGTAATGGGAATAATAATGACTTGATCCTTACACTAAACAAGATAACCGATGTAACACGGTGCCTAGCACACAACTCAATTAATGTTAAGACCCCTCTATGCCACTACTCCTGTCAGATGCTGGGAGAAAAAACTCTCTTACATTCCATGCTTCCATTCAGCATGTCTCTGAAGTGTAGTAGACAATGGACATGGCCTTGGCTGGACATGGAATTCCAAGGAATACCTACATTTCTATCTTGTGAGTAAAAACATGGAGTGTCTGTGATGGGGAAGCCATCCCATCTTCCAGCAAATACTTCAGAGTCATTGTCAAAACAGTCTTAGAGAGGAGACGCTCTTGGCTTTGTCAATGATGAATCATGTTCTAGTCACAGTGAAAGAACCGGATGTGGTAGAATTTTGCCAGAGGGTATGAATGAAAAGTGAAAGGGGAGCCCAGCTGGTGTGGCTCAGTAATTGAACGTCAACCTATGAACCAAGAGATCACTGGTTTAACTCTCAATCATGGCACATGCCCGGATTGCAGGCTCAGATTGCAGGTTCGATGGGGTACGTGTAGGAGGTAGCCAATCAATGATTCTCTCTCGTCATTGATGTTTCTATCTCTCTCTCCCTCTCCCTTCCTCTCTGAAATCAATAAAGATATATTTTTAAAAATTGAAAAATAATACTATGATCATTCTCATTATAGGTTTAGAATTTTATAAAAGAGAGAGGCTGAGTAACTGGCAAAGACACACAAAATTTAGAAATAAGACTGATGAGTGGTGTGTCTTAATTTCCAGCACTGTGGTCTATTTGGGCATGAACTAAGTCAGTCTTTTTCATTATCATAGCCTTAACACCTCCCCCATAGCAATGCCCAAAGCCTGTAACACTTCACCATGGTAGGCACCCAATAAATGCATGTAAATGAATAATCTTAAGAAAGGTAAAAGTAAAAGCATGTAGCAGCTCTGAACGTGCACTTAAACCCAAACCTAATAAAATATATATAGAGAAAAGGAGATATCCTGTTTCAAAGCAGGAATGAAGTGAGACATTTTGTTCCAAACTAGCAAATACTGTCGAATAAGTTCCCATTTCTACCAAATCATTATCTTGCGATACTTTTCCCTGACTTTTTCCCCCCAGGGCAATTTGCTATCCATTCTCAAAAGCAACTCCCCAAATAAAATAGATTTCATCATGATTCAAACTTACAACATTTTTTAATAAAGAAACACACTCGGAGAGCTAATACTTTGGTGCCAAACAACCAAACAGATGTGATTCCTACCACTTCCTACCTTTCCAAAAGACGTGATTAATGGGGAATTATAGGAATATTCTAATTCTTGTTGAAAAGCTTGATCGATTTATTGTTGCTTGCAGCCAAACCATAACCAGGTCCATGTTTCAAATCACTGCAGATGACCCAGAATCTGGGGCTCATCATGATTCTATACTTTGCTGCAAGACTGGTGCCAAGAAGATTTCCTCCTAACTCAGTAATCCTTCTTCCTTTCTGGATAAATTCTACATAGCTTTCCCTTTGTGCCTGCCTTGGGTTAAGATTTCTTGCAGCAGCCTTGTAAATGACTTCTGTCTTTGGAAGATTCATTAAAGTTGCATCCTTGGAACAATTTCTACTTTCCTCCCAAATAGGGCCTTGCACAGAAGTCTCAGCTCAGCATCAGCCACTCCAGAAAACCATCGCTGACCCTTCTGTCCCTAGACTAGGTTAGGTTCTTCTCACAGTATTTGCATCTCCCCAAACTCAACATCTTCACATTATTATTTCCTATTTAATTATTGTCTATCTTTCAAATGGGACTATGTGGCCATGAGGAAAACATCATATCCTTAGTACATGGTGGTTGTTAAGTATTAAATGAATGCCTCCCAAAGTTTTATCAGCCCCTAAGTCCAAATTTCATTCCTTTTCATGACAGAAACCACAGCACCTTTACATAAGCTAAGTGTCTCCTGAGATCCAGTCTAATCTCTGTTCTTTGGATAACTGATCCCCAGGAGTTTTGGCAGGGAACATGGACACAGGACTAGACACATTTCCAGCTTCCCTTGCAGCTAGGCTCTCTGGACAGCTGGATGTAAGCTGAAGAAATATGTGCAATTTCCAGGTCATGTCATTCAAAAAAGAAGCTTCTCTCCACTTGCCTTTCCTAAAGCCTGGAAAGCAAGTACAGTGGTGGTCAGATAGTTTCAGCCAGGGAGATGGGACAATAACCGAAGGGATGGCAGAACGACAAGACAGAAGAAACGTAGTACTTCGTGACCTTAGAGAGCAGACCCACCCTGGACTGCTCACCTGTCTCAGAGAGAAGCAAACTTGCCTCTTATTTTGCCTCTGAATTTTTGGTCTCTCTGAATTTTGGGTCTCTCTCTCTCTCTCTCTCTCTCTCTCTCTCTCTCTCTCTTTCTCTCTCTTTATTTATTATTTGAACCTTTAATAATCCACATCAATTGTAACTTCCTATAACTTAATTTTACCTACAGAAGGGGAGATTTTTAAAAGTTTCTTATTCATATATCCAAGTACATATTATCACTATCACCATGGATATAGGAAACTCACAATCATCTAATATTCATGCAGCTACTATCCAGGAGCAACACATAATTTAGTAAGCTTTACTATGTTTACCATCTGCACTTGAATAAATGTGTAGTTTCCTTAATGGATAGCTGCTGTTTTAAATTGAAGTTGTAAAAGAATTTGTGCTAAGTGACACAAATTGGCAAAGTGACAAATTGTCCTTCCAAACATCATTTTGGAGCATGGAGAGTCCTTTTATATGAATAGTGAATTCAGTTAAGTCTAAAGCATTGCTCAATATCTGTTACTCACCCATAAGAACTTAATGAGGCTACTAGTACAACTAGGATAAAATACAACTGATTTTCATAGGGTGCTTATGGCATCAGTGTTGGGTCTTCCAGATACACCTTTTATATTTGGATATTTTAGAAAATCAATATTTGGCTGTTAAAAATAATAAACCCCAAGGGACATTACCACAAACTCAGTCCTTCTTTTTACTTTTTACTTTTCATAACACTAAAACCTTGAAGTCAGAGAGAATGCTCATAATGGCTGGTAAGAATTGTTTCAGCTTTTACAGCTTTTAAAGACACATTGAGCTTGCCAGGGGCTGTGAGTTGGACTCAATCTTTGCCATTACTAATATCCTGCAGACAGACTCTGTGGTTGGCAGAGTGCTCTAGGTGTCCAAGATGGATCAGGTGGAAATAAACCAAAAATAGATGTTGAAGTCCTAACTGCCATTAAAATGTGACTTTATTTGGAAGCAGGGTCTGCACAGAGGTAATCAAGTTAAAATGAAGTCATTAGGATGGGACCTAATTTACTATGACTGATGTCCTTATAAAAAGGGGAAATATGGGCACAGACGTGCAGAGAGAAGATGTGAAGACACAAAGAGAAGATTACCATGCGACTACTAGCAGAATGATGGATCTACAGCCAAGGAATGCCGAGATTGTCAGCAAATACCAGAAGCTAGAGGGCAAGGATGGATGCTTCCCTAGAGCAGAGAGCTTGGCGCTGCTGACACCATGATTGCAGACTTCTGCTTCCAGGACTGTGAGATTATAAACTACTACTGGTTTAAGCCACCTACATTTTTGGTATTTCATTACAGCAGCCCTAGGCAATTAATCAGCCTTCTATAAAACTTAATGTAGGGCTCAGTTTCGCTTTCTCTCTCTCCAGACTTGGCTACATGTCTCCAGGCTCAGGTGGGTCTTCTCTTTGCTCCTAAGATGGCCACCAGCGGTACTTCTCCCAAATAAACTACTTGAACTTAAATCTTTGTCCAGGTTTGCTTCTGAGGGTATCCAAACCAGGAGAAGGCCCCATAATTTGCAAAGGAGGAAATGCAGAGTTCTGTTAGAAAGGCGAAAGGGTAAAAATGGAAAGTATTAGAAAGTTACAAAATGCATGTCCATTATACTAATTATTGTTTCCTCTCTTTCAATTAATTAATAAGCCAATCATGTTTTTTTTCCCCCTACAGTTTCATTAAACAGACAAGAGCACAGCATTGCCTGACAGACCAGTATACATGCTGGGTTCCATTTTTGCTATTCCTTCTCTTATCTGCTGTGTTTCTATTCTCAAGTCATTTTCCTTCGTGATATATCAAGTTCCTACTTCATGAAGACTGAAAATGATGGCCCTTGTCCCTTTAGAGTATGACCTCAGAAAAGCAGAGCGTGACATAAGGTAAATCCATCTTTAATCTCTTCCCAGGTGTGTCTATTGCTGAAAGTCAGAAGGGCATATTCAACACCATTCTCCATCACTTGGCTCAGGGGTCAACATTAGACATTAGGCCTAATTAGAGCAAAGATCCAAATCAGAAAGACCCATTATCTCTGTAGTTTTCTCCACTCTCTGAATATCAGCTACTCTTAATTCAGCAAACTAACTTCAAAATACAACTTATTTCTCATTTATACATTTTTTCATTTTTTCCAGCTTTATTGAGATAAAACTGATATATGCTACTATGTAAGTTTAAAGTGTACAGAATGTTGATTTGATACAGTTATGTATTCCAAAATGATTTTCACCATAGCATTAGTGAACTCCTCCATATCACTAATCATCAGGGAAATGCAAATCAAAACCGCAATGAGATATCATCTCCCACCTGTCGGAATAACTATTAAAAAGACAAGAGATCACTAGTGCTGGCAAGATGTGAAGAAAAGAGAACCCTTGTGCAATGTTAGTAGGTATGTAAATTGGTGCAGCCACTATGGAAAAAGCTAGGGAAGTTCCTCAAAAAATTAAAAATAGAACTACCATATAATCCAGAAATCCCATTCCTGAGTATACATCCAAAGGAACTGAAGCTAGGATCTTGTAAATATATCTGCCCTCCCAAGTCCGTTGCAGCATTATTCACAATAGTCAAGATATGGAAACAAACTTAGTGTCCATCAACACATGAATGGGTAAAAAAGATGAGTTACAGACATACAATGGACTATAAATGAAGGAATCCTGTCATTTGCAACAACTTGGATGAACCTTGGGCATTATTCAAAGTGAAATAAGTCAGACACAGAGTGATAAATACTGTAGATCTTCCTTATATGTAGATTCTAAAAAAACTGAACTCAGAAACAGATTGTAGAACCGTGATTACCAGGACTTGGGGTGGGAAGGAAGATTAATCAAAGAGTACAAACTTCCAGTTATAGGATTAACAAGTTCTGGGGAACGAATGTGCGACATGGCGATTACAGCTAATAATACTGTATCATATACTTGACTGTAGCTAAGAGAATGAATCTTAAATGTTCTCACCAAAATACACATATATAATTAAACATACAACCTTCAACTATTCTGAAGGAGCTCGGAAATGGTCCGCCTACTGAAGTCAGGCTTGCTGAGCCCCAGCCTGAGCGGCCTATCTATGGTAAGCTTTCGCCAAGCCCTTCCAGAACATCTTGCCATTGCAGCAGAGAAACAGTCCCTGAGAAAGCCACTCTGCGTCTCCAGCAAGCGAAGGCAGCTCTTCGCAAGTGTTGCAGGACACATCCTTCCATTCGTCTTTGTTCTCTGAGTATAAGCAGATGTTCGACATTCTTCTCATTATCTTGGGATACTGTATAATACTATTACGGTGTCAGGCTATTAGAGGCAGCAAATGCTCTACAACAACAGCCTTAATTGAGGCTTAGAGATGAATTATAAGTATGTAACCTTACTTCGGGGTGTTTGTAAATGCTCTCTGGAAACAGTTAAAAAAGATGTTTTCAATTGTTCCAACAGCGACTTGCCCTGCCAAAATCAAGTAAAAGCTTCTTAAGATATGGGCACCATAAACATATTTCTTAAGATTTCAATTCTTTTTTTTTCTTTTTTCAGCCAGAAGCACAGCAAATCTGTGAGCCAGAAAGCCTCATGCATGCCGCTTCCTGGGCCGTTCCAGGAAAAACTAATGAAATGCTGCACAAGTTGCCCTCAGCTCTACCGCGATCTCACAACCACAAAAATGCCACTCCTTCTTTGAAGTTCCTTTACTGTGATAATAATTATCTGTCCAAGAACCTGGCCTTGGAGCTGGCCGATCCCTGGCGATGGGGGTTTGGGTGCCCTCAACAACACCCCACCTTCAGCAAGGAAGCCTCGACATAGAAGGCTACGTGTTGATCTAGGCTGACGCTCTTGTTGCCATGCATGGAAGCGGCTGGCCTGGAGTTCCCAGGGTGAGGTACAGCTCTCTCCCACATTTGGTGGAAGCGCATTGTGATTCCAATGTACGGGATAAAAGACAGAAAAACCTGGGTCATTTGAGATTGGTTCCAGGCAGAAACTATTAAATGACAGCCCGAGTGTCCTTTACTGGAGAGAGGAAAGGAAAACAGAAACTGAACACTTTGAAAAGTACATTCAAAGAAGAGAATCCAGAGTTCAGAGGCACATTACCCAAGCTGTGCATTATGCGGACCACTTTTTCCAAAGTCTGCTCCCAAAGAATTGATTCCAATGGTATGTGTTTTTTAAGTTCGTATTAGAATGTGCACAAGAAAGGGACAAACAGTCTTTTGTTGATCAAAACTTGTATGGAAAAATCCAGAAGAATGAGGGATTAAAAATCTCAGTAATATAGATTCTGGAACCCACAGTTTATTATCATCCTATCATTACTGTCTTTCCAAGGAAATTATTAGTGAACAAAAGGCTGGAGGCTGTGTTGAAGCAACTTATTCCATTAGAATTCCATACACTTCAGCAGGGGATTAGGAAGAGGTGAAGGCTATATATCAATTACATTCATAAAATTGTTGCATAGGATCTATAAACAACAGTATTTGCCATGGAAATAATATTATTTGCCTAAATAAAACTGCATTTCCTTGAAAAATAAATCTATAATTCAGATACTGTAAGTTCAGTTAGGTTTATTGCTCAACTCCATCCTTGAGCCCAGCAATAAGTCTGGTTTCATGAAGGGTTTACTGTATTAACTAGATAAGAAATAGCCTTTGTGGTTTTCATTTGTCTTCATTTCTCATGACCAAAACCGATCTATATAAATAAGATGTTAACCTCAAGGTACCTCTGGCAAGTAAAAAGGGATACCCAGCACTTGCCACAGTCCACATTTTCTCTGTTACAGCCTCTCCCACCTGTTAACATTACTTAGACTTCTGAACTTATTTTTTAAAAATTCTACTTGAAACACAAGACTGAAATTGGGACCCAACACCCAAAAGAAGGCCAAAATAGCTGAGATGCTATGGCAACGTATTTATAATAATGATTTTAAACATGGCCAGACTTAGGTTCATGATCTTGGCTCTCCACTCACTATGTTATACTATGCAACTTTTTTAACTTCTGTGCCTTGGCGTCCACATCTACTAAATAGGTGTAATATTATCTACTTCACAAGCGTTATTGACGAGATAAAAAGAGATCATTTGTGCATGCACGTGTCACAGATCTGGCCACGTACCATTTTATTTAACATGTTTATGGTGCTTCCTCATTGCCAGGCATTGTTGTAAGTTTAAAAGTTAAAAAACTGAGATTTGAATTGCAGACATTCTGGTTCCGAAGCCAAGAGCCTCAATATACACTTGAATGGGGATTCAAAAATCGTAATGATTATTGCTTCAATTAAGGCTGTGTCAGTTAGCTATTGTTATATAACAACAGATTCCACAGCACAGTGGCTTAAAACAATAATAATTTATTAGTTCTCGCAGGTCTATAAGTCAGTTGGGTAGTTCTGCTCATCTGGCTCATGCGTGGCTGATCTTGGCGAGGCTCGCTTATGAGTACGTGGACAGCTGGCAGCATGGCTAGAGGCTGACTGGTCTTGGATGGCCTCAGACCACCTGAATCTTTTCTATGTGTCCTTTATAGTCCTTTAGTTGGCTAGCCTGGACATGTTCTCATGATTATGGCGAAGATACAATAGCATCAAGAGACTGAGTCCAGAGAACATACTTTAAACCACATTTGTTAACTTCCCATTGGCCAAAGCAAGTTGTGTGGCTGATCACAGAGTCGAGAGTTGAGTGTCAAAATGCCCCTTCCACAGTAGGACGAGTAAAGGTTTTGGGCTATCAATGCAATTAATCTACAGCAGCAATATTCGGAATCATAGAAAGGGCAGAAATAAACCTGAAAAATAAATTCCTTCAACAAGTATGTATCTAAAACCTTCAGGAACCCATGAGAAATTAATATACCTAAAATTGCTTTATACAAGCTTAATAAAATACAATGTAGAGTTACATTATTAACATTTGATGAGGGCTCTGACATTTCTAAGTGATACCACATGCATTTTTATACTCAACCCTCATAAGACATCACAGAGAGGATAGGCAGCAGGTGTGTGATTAGTTGGCAGCTCTCCACCAAAAGGCGATTCAAAGACCAAAGTTCATTTCATCTTGTGGCTTAGCATCTTCAACATTTGGTTTGCAAAGTTCCATTAAGAACATAAACTGCCCATATCAGAAATGAGAGGATTACCACCACAAGTCCAACACACATCAAACGGTTAATAAATGGCCATTATGAAAAACTTCATGCCAACAAATTCCACAAATTACATGAAGTGAACAAATTCTTGAAAAACACACCTTCCCAATACTGAAGCAAAATAAAGCAAAATATTTGAAGAACCCTATAACTATTAAATATACTGAATTTATTATTTAAAACCTTCCCACAAACAAAACTCCAGACCCAGATGGTTTCACTGGTGAATTCTATTAAATATTTATGGAAGAAATCATTCCAGTTTTACACGAAGTCTTTTAGAAAATAGAAAAAAAGTGAACACTTCCCAACTCATTTTATGTGGCCAGCATAACCCTAATACTAAAACTAAATAAAGACATTATAACAAAAAAAATTACATTATTTCACAGGGCATCATCTCCATTTCAGTCGGCTGGAAGGGGAAATGGGCATAGATGATTTCCCATCAGAATTTTTCTTATGGGCCAGACCTGTATATGGAATACACTACATCACTCACATTCCTTTAGCTAGAACTCAGAGACATGGCTATAACTGGTGATAAAAGAGTTGGGGAAATTTAGTCTAAGTTGTGTGCCCTCAAGAAGAAAAGAAACTAGTACAAAGTGATAAATGCTGTGAGAAAAATACATATGAAGTGTTGGTCTAGCACAAAGAAAAAAATGTAACTGGAGAAATGAATGAATGAATGAATGAATGAATGAACCAGTAGTTAGCTAATGATATAAATCAGCCCTATTAAAGTTGCCTCTATCTAGCTCCAGATGATGTAGTAACTGTACCAACAGGAATAATGATTTACAAATCACTAATAGGCCCTGTTTCAGTGTTAGCTTTGGCTAAAACACTGAGTGTGCCGTTATTGTCCATGGGACTTGGCAAAAAGCCCAGCCTAGAATTAAATGTCTCAGTACTACTTCTATGGTAAGCCAGTGGTATACTTCTGTAGTCCCTTAGCCTACCACCCCTCAAATTTGCTTGCTTTTTTGTTTCTCTGAGAGGGAATCGGAGAAAGTGGGGGAACTCCAGACATATATCCTTGTTGAATTTTATGACAAACACTGTGTGGTCTCCCTGTATACATACGTGGAAAGTTGGCCCATTTGTTTTAAAAGATAGAAAACTTGTCTCCTTTAAATGTCTGCCACATGCTTCCCCTGCTTAACTCTTCCGTTTTCCTGTGGCTGTGTTTTCCTTATTTCCGTTCCCTCTCCTATTTTTCTGTGCCATGGGTACCACTGCTTCTCAGGGAAAATAGTCAAACTCTCTGCAGACTTCCCTAAGGAGCCCATATGGAGTGGGCCTTAGTCCCAAGATCCTCTGTGTGCTAATATAGGGAATCAGGTAATCCAACCAGCACCTTAATGTGGTACCTAAACATAGTCTTCCTATTAAAGGACAGATTCTTCAAAAGTCAAGTTAATGGGAGCTTCAGGCACTATGGCAATCTTTAGAGAAGATATATTTAGTTGAGGAACCTCAAATTTCAGGTCATGAAAAGCTTTCTTTTGGACCCATACTTCTGCCTGATTCTAGGCCCTGGAGTATAGGCCAGATAACCTCCCACAGGTCTGCCAAACACTGGCCTCCCTTATCTTACACCCAGGTGAAGGCTGAGATTCTATCATAAGGAGGAGACCAGGCAGGAATATGGGGCTGTGAGAGTAAAAGGTGTTTGTATTTCTCCTTTAGACCAGTCATTCTGGAACCTTGATGTGCATGCAAATCGCCAGAGAATGTTGTTAAAATGCAGATTCTGATTCTGCTGGTCTGAGATGGAGCCCAAGGTTTTCCATTTTGAACAAAAACCTGGTTGGTGGTGGTCTATAGACCACAGCTTAAATAGTAACGATTTGACCACCATCATTAATACTAAGTCTTAAGTGCCTCTGAAATGAAACTCCTTCCAAAGACTGAGTCTGGCAAGGTAGTCTCACCAGCCCATCACCACTTTCCCCATGACCTCCACCATCACTCCACTAACACCACCATCTTCATCACCACCACTACTGACCCTCAATAACACCACCATACCCTACCTCCACTCCAATAACACTACCTCCACTACCACTACAATCTCTATCACCACCACCATTTCCAAAAACATCACCATATCCACCACTACCAACAAAATCTCTGTCACCACCATCCCCAACACCACTGTCCTCTCTACCATTGCCCATGATGGACCAGCAGAATTGCTTAAAACTGCCTTTGTAAACCCGTCTTTATAGTTGGTTAGGTGATCTCTAACCAAACAATAACAATGATGATAACGGAAGGTTGGTGGTTCATCAAGCACAGTTATAACAGCAGGGAACGCTAGCTCCTTCTGAAATATGGAAACCCATTTGATCAAAAGGCCTGCAGCACAGAGAAGAGTTAGAGCAAGACAAATCCTAATGAAAATAACATAGTAACATATGCCCAAATACCCCTTTCACAGAAGCTCATTTCGGACTTGTAGAAGAGTTCGTATACATGAAGGGTAAAAGTGCAGGTAGGTTTAGCTTTCCGCTGAAACAGGTAACTCCTCTGTTACAGAAAATTAAAACCAGAAAACTGGCGTTGTTTCCTAATCGCTCTTTCTTCCTTAAGATCTCTGGGATGACCTGCCAAGCGCGCTTAACTTCTGTTTTCACCAAACTCTGGTCCCGGGTGAGTATAGTTTTCATTCTAGAAATGCGAAATCTGCCCAAGCAGTAGCAGCATGGAGTTCAAAAACATCTGTCCTGCAAGGTAAAGATGATCTGTATACATGATGTGGGCAGCGGAGACTTCCTCCACTGAGCCTCTGAAACGGGAGAGGCTGGGAAGCCAGCAACTCCGCCCAGCCGCCGTGAACCTTCTGGGGTTTCAGAAGTGATTACAGCGAAGCTCTCTAATTGCTTGTGTGTTTTATTAAGTAGATCCCATCCGAGTCTAAAATCACAAGTGATGTTTAAATGTTATCCCTACAAACCACACAAAACTATAATTTTCCAGTAAAGAAAAAAAAAGATGCTGCCAAATCAGAAGAGATATGAAATGAGATCGTTGCCCTTATTTGCGAGACAGATGTTATTTTTGGCTCTTCTGTGTAATCCATTCCATATCACAGTCTCTTTTTTTACCGAACGTTAGGAAGAGCACATGCTCGCACACAGTGCACCAAAACCATCATCCGGAAAACTCCTTTTTATTGACATTGACAACTATTCAGGTTCCCGATGCAGAAACCTCAAGCTGTCGGCTGCAAACGGGGCCGTTACGCCAAGACAGGATTTTTTTTTTTTTTTAATCCATCCAACACATTCCTGCAATAGAAATGAAGTTATATATTTCCTTCCTGCCTCTAGGGGTTGGCAAATGATTTTTTTCCTCTCATCTCTCCTGTGAAACCCTTGTCCTCTTATGGCTGACAGATTTCATAAGATTTGGGTTTTCTTTTCTGTACCATCTTCTTTAGAACAATGTGGAAAAAGAAGACAGTAAGGAAGTCATAAACTTAAGCAGGAAAAACAAAAAGAACTCCATCACTCCAACGGGCTATTCTACTTGTATTTACCTCCAAAAAGTTTGATGCTAAGAAAATATCAGCTGAAACTAATTAGCTCCAAGACAAAAATCTCCATATTGAACTAGGATGACAAGAATGCAACCAGAAATGAGTAGAATGTACTGGTTGGAAGCAGGCGGCAGATTTGCCAACTGGTGTGTGCAGAGGGAGAAACAAATGGTTAGCATTAGGCTGATTTCATTTTCAGTTGGAGGTTCCTCATGGTGGAGAAGCTGACGTTCATTTAAATAATTTGACCTCAGCCCATTGCTAATCCTTTCTGGGTTTGCCAAAGTATTTCTTTTATTTTGCAGAGATTTTAAAGATGGTGTCTTAGCCTGAGGGCACTACCAACTAAGATAACAAATAAATATGACTTGAAGATGCAAGAGCCTGGCTATGTGGAAGTTCCTCACTAAGCTGGCAGGGGTATAAACACGGGTTTACAAAGGCAGCACTTGGGATTTAATGGAGACACAGGCTTCCCTGTTTCAAAGAAGAACATGTGAGAGTTTGGGGAGGTTTCTGACCAACTCTAGATTGTAGCTTAAAGCAACACTCAAATAACATCACACTATTGCTCCTGAAATAATTGAAAATAAGTTGCAGGCACCATATCAGGGGGATTGCTAGGTATCAGGCTCTAGGCAATGCACATCTCTACAAGCCGCCAGACCTCACTCTTAGTTTTCTGAGGAGCCATTCATCCAACACAAACCTTCTGAGGAATCCCTGTGTGAGTACCTGTGGACAGTGCTAGGTAAATCCGAAGGTGAGAAAACAAGGGCTCTGTCCTGGAGATGGCTGGTAGAAATGTTAAAGAAATGAAAACCAGAAAGCTCTCTGTGCGGGGAGCATGGGTTCAAAGTGAATGTGATGACTTCTCAGAATCCTTACAGATCCAGGGATTCCAAATTCAAATCATTTTATTTAGTTATCAGCCTCTTGGCTGTATCAGAGATATAAGGTCATGAGACAAAGGGGCGGATACGTTGGATGGGGAAGGAAGTGGTGAGAATTTAGGGTCCCATCCTAACCCCGTGGGGTCCAAAGTGGGAACACTAGGTTCTCTGATGGTGCTGGAAAGAGCTGGAATGTGGCAACATACGCAACAGTGACCTTCACACGTTTTTCAAGGGCCAACTGTCTCCTAGAGCATGAAGCGGGGTGAAAAGGAAGTACATAAGATCAAAATAAGAGCAAGAATGGCCCTCTCAGCTAAACACTCATGGCCACATGGGCTCCCCAGACTCTCAAGTGAATGCGCATTCCTCCCTCCGGCCTCACTCACAAAACAAGGATATTTCCTCCCCAAGACAGAAACCCATGGGTTTATAAGTACCAGGTTGTTGACAGTATATGCAGACTGCTGGGGTTTACACACAATCCCTAGTGCGTACAGTTCTACAGGCTGCGTTCAAGTTTCCTAACATGTCACGTATAGACTTCAATAAAATCAACTGATAAATGCCACCTGCCCCAAGTATATTAAGGACGTTATATTCAGGACTCAGGGCCTCTGAGTAGAGGTGTAGGAGGCTCACTTGGTTTCCCTGTTAGTGCTATGACTGTTGGGGGTGGAATGAGGAAAAAGAGAACACAGAAGGCCCTGGCATATGAAACCAGAACACACTGGACTTTGCAAAGAATTAGCTTTGGGTTTTATAGAGCAACTTTACAACTTCATTGCTTATTTTTTATTTCTGTGTAATTAATTTCTACTTTTATCTTTATTAATTCCTTCACTACACAGTCTTCAAGTTTATTTTTATCATATGAATCCAGCCTCTTGAGTTCAAAGATCAGTACATTTATATTTTTTTTGTCTTCCTTGTTTTTCTTAATAAGAGTCATGATAACAAATATTTCTCCTAGTACTGCTTTGTCATATTAATAGTTTTTACATGTTGTACTTTTGTAGTATTGCATTTCCAAATAGTTTTTATTTCCTCTTTAATGCACGTGTTACAAAGAAGTGGGCTTTTTTTAAACTTCAAGGAGTAGAGGTTTTAATTTTAAGGAGTATAGTTGTTTTTTTGGCTTTGGGGTTCTTTGTTGGATTTTTTTCTTCTCAATTTCTAGTTTTAACACATCATAATCACTCAATGTGGCCCATGTGATTTCTTTTTGTTTTACGACTTGTTAACATTTTCTAATACATAATACTTGTTTTCTGAATGCTTCGCGTGCTTTTGAAAAATAATGAATACTGTTCATTGGATATATAATTTATTCAAATATTTTATATCGTTACTTATTTCTAGTGTACTTGATTTATTGATTTCTAAAAAGTGTCTGTTCATTGGGATGGGAATGGGGGGATGAGGACAAATATGTGATACCTTAATCAATAAATAAATTTTAAAAAAAGTGTCTGTTCATTGTGATTGTGACTCTATCCATTTATCCTTACATTTTAGACTTCCTTTTGCTTTATATATTTAGAAGCTATGTTGTCAGGGTTATAAAGGTTTATTTGATTGATAACCCCTTTTATTACTCTGAAATATTCCTTGTTGACCATTTTCATAATGCCCACCTTGAATTCTTTTTTGTCTGATATTAGTATTTCCAAATTTTCTCAATCTGGCTCGCAGTTGCTTTTATATGTTTTGCCATTTCTTTCATTTCAATCTTAGTGTGTCTGCCGCCTGTTTGGGAGAGAGAACAGGACATGCTGTTCTGTGCAGTGCGACCTCTGGTCCATTGCTTGTGTGATTTGAATGAGGAACAGAATGTGCTATCCTTCTGGGCAGACATTCAGTTATTTCCTGATGTGGGAGCTCGTTGTTTCACCTGGTGTCACAGCCACCAAAGGCCCACCTCACTGTTCCTGCAGAAAGGGACACATTGGTTGGTCACCCCTGGGAGGGGAAGAGACCAAGGAGAGGGAGGGTGCAGATGGTCAACAGACCTGACTGCTTCTGCTGTAGAACCCCAAATAATCATCTCGTCATTTGTTCCAGGGGACTTCTCATAAGACCTCTAAAAGCCACCAATCTCTTGGCTAGAAGCTTACTGAAGCCACATTCACCTTTGCAGAAATTCTCTCCTGCGTGTGTTTTGGGCTGTGATTCCTTCTTCAACCTGACCCCAACTATCTTCCATCTTTCTGAAAGTCATCACATGTTTTGGGCCAACTAAAGACTCCTTGTTTTAGATCATGATTTTAAAAACAATGCTTTTTTTTTTTTTTTTTTTTTTTTTTTTTTTTTGCCATTTCTAGGGGTTGGAGATGGGAGGGGAATGTTTCGAGGATTTCCATGATACTTGTTCTACCTTTTCAATTATTTCTTTAAGCCAGATTAACAGAAATAGGATTCTGAGCAAAGCATATGAACATTTTTAGGGACCTTAAAACATATTGCCAAATTGCTTTCTAAAAGAATTATAACAATTTATACCACCATCAGCAATTCCCTCATTAGAAATTATGCTAATTGTTTAGAACAAAAAGAGAAGTTAGACATTAAATAATCTGATGGTTAAAGTTATTTTTTTTTTTTGTTTTGTAAAAGTACAATTGACATACAATAAATTGCATGTATTTAATGTGTATAATTTAATAAATTCTGACATGTACATACCTGTAAAACCATCATTACAATCAAGAGAGAAAACCTATCCAACAAACCCCAAAATTTCTCATGTACCTTTGCAATCCCTCTCTCACTCCGGCCTGCCTCACTCTCCCATCCCCATCTAATCACTGATCTAGTTTCTATTAGTGTTGATTAATTTGCATTTTCTAGAGTTTTAAATAAATTGGATCATATAGTATGTATACCTTTTTCTCTGGTCTTGTACTCAGCAAAACTATTTTGAGATTCATCCATGGTATTCCTGTCTATTGCTGAGTAGTACCACTATAATGATATACCACAATTTATTCACTTTTTTCTGACTCAGATTAATTATTTTTAATGATTCCATTTATCTTTTTTATAGGCTTTTTAGCTACAATTGTTTCATTATTTTAGTGGTTGCTTTAGGATATAGTATACATTATCTTATCACAATCTACCTTCAAGTGACAGTATACCACATTATGCATAGTATGAGAACCTTAACAATGACATAATTTTTTCCCTTCCTGTACTTTGTGATATTTTTGTCATTTTGCTTTTATATATTTTATAAAATATAATAATTCTATTGTTATTATTTTAATGGCCTATTACATATTTTAAAGGTTAATAATAAGGGGTAAACTCTTACATATTTACCTATGTAGTAACCATTTCAAGTGTTCAGCAATCATAAGTGCAGCTCTAGATTTCCATCTGGGATTATTTTCTTTCCATATGAAAAACTTCCTTTAACATGTCTTATAGTGACAGTCTGCTAGTGATGAATTCTTGCAGCTTTTGCATTTACAAAAATGTCTGTCTGCCTTCATTTTCAAAAGAATCTTTTGGCTGGGTATAGAATTCAATTGACAATTTTTATGTTTCAGTACAGCAGGTTTTCATACATCATTTTTTATTCAATGTGCTTTCATTATAACATTGATGAGAATTTAAGTCTTGTTTATATCAATTAGCCTATGGTAAAATTTGTTTCATTATGTCATTTTGGGGTTTCAAGAGTCTATTGATGACATTAAGTGAGGACTTACTCTACTTTAAAGACATTGTTCCACTGTCTTCTCACTTGCATTGTTTCTGATTAGAAATATTCTGATCTCTTTATCTTTGTTCCTCTGTACTTAAAATGCCTCTTTTTCTGGCTATTTCTAGGATATTTTTTCTTTAACAGTGTTTTTTAACAATTTGATTATGATGTGTGTTGGTGTAATTTTCTTCATGTTTCTTGGGCTTGGTGTTTCCTGAGTTTCTTGGATCTGTGGTATAGTTGGTAGTATTGTAGCCCCCCCACCAATGTCTTAATTTTAATGCCTGAAACCTGCTATATTAGTTTGCTGGAGTTACCACAGATATGGTAACTTGAACAAAAGAAATTTATTCTACCACAGTTCTGGAGGCTGGAAGTCCAAAATCAAGGTGCCGTGCAGGGTCATGCTCTCTCTGAGGGCTCTAGGGGAGGATCCTTCCTTACCTCTTCCAGCTTCTGATTGCCCCAGGTGTTCTTTGTCTTGTGGCAGCATAACGCCAATGTCTACCTCTGTCTTCAGATGGCCATCTTTCCTCTGTCTGTGCCTTCACATTGTGTCACCCTTTCTTTACATCTGTCTGCTCTCTTATATGAATATCAATCATATCGTATTAAGGACCCACCTTACTCCAGGATAACCTCATTTTAATTTATATCTTAGCTATATCTGTAAATACCCTATTTCCAAATAAGGTCACATTCACAGGTATCATGAGTTAGAATTTCAATATATCTTCTGGGGAACACAATTCACCCCATTAATATCTATGAATATGTTAAATTACAAATTGGACCTTACAACTATGATTAAGTTAAGGGTCTTGAGATGGGAATATTATCCTGGATTATCCACGTGGGCTCAACATAATCACAAAGGTTCTTATAAGAGAAAGACAGAAAGGCCACAGTCAGAGGAGATGTGACAATAAAAGAAGATGTTGGAGTGAGGCCGACCCAGCCAAGACTACAAGCAGCCTCCCGAAGCTGGAAGAAGCAAGGAGCAGATTCTCCCCTGGAGCCTTCAGGAGGAATGCAGCTGGACTCCATGTTGTTTAATCCCTAACATCCATTTCAGACGTCTGACCTCCAGAACCATAAAATAATAAACGTATGTCATTTTAAGCTACTAAATGTGTGGTAATTTGTTATAGCAACAACAGGAAATGAATATATGTGGGTTTACAAGTATAGGTTTCATCAAATTTTTTCTTCAAATATTTTTTTTGTCATTCCCCCATCTCAATTATAGAGGTATATATTGGGCCTCTTGGAGTTTCCTCATAGCTTACTGATAGCTCTGGGCATTTCTTATTCTTTTTTCTCTGTGTTTCATTTTTGATGGTTGCTATTGCTATGTCTTCAGATTCATGAATCTTTTCTTCCACAATGTCTAGTCTGCTTGTCTACTCTACAATGTCTATCCAATGCATTTGTTTCCTCAGACATTGTAGCTTTTACATCTAGAAGCTTGGTGTGAGCATTTTAAAAAGTAATCATCTGTGTCTCTACTCTTTGAACACGTGGAATGTAGTTATAATAATTGTTTTAATATGCTTGTCGGTTAATTCCAACATCTGTGTCAATTCTAGGTCAATTTTGTTTTATTTTTCTTCTCATTATGGGTTGTATTTTCCTGTTTTATTACATACTTGTTAATGCTTTCTTGGAGTTCAGTTGCTGTGAATTTTACTTTGTTTTATGTTACTTATATTCCTATAAATATTTTTGAGCTTTATTTGGGGATACAATTCAAATACAAGAAAATAGTTTGGTCCTTTTTGTTTTTGTTTTCAAGACTTGCTAGGCAGGGCCAAAGCAGTGTTTACCCTAGGGCTAATTATTCCCCACACTGAGACAAGACTTTTCTGAGTACTCTACCCAGTACTCCATGAATTGTAAGGCTCTCCAGTCTGGTCGGTGAAAACAGGCATTATACTTGACCCAGTGTGAGCACCAGAGAATTTTCCTTGGAACACTTTTGGATAATTCTCTGGTCTTAGGTAGTTTCCCCATATCCATTATCCTGAAAACTGCAGTTTCATAAATTATATCTTTGGTTGTTTTGGGCTAGAAAGGTAAATCCTATCTTTTTTGATTCATCTCGACAGAAGTAAAACTGGGTAAAGCCTTTTTTCAAATAATGCCACTCTTTAAAACAGATATAAAGCAAAGCTCTTATGATTAAAAATGAGGCAAAAAATTGATACTCTGAGGAAACCTACCCATTAGCTTCTTTGATGCTCTCAGAAACTCCTACGGACTCTCCCCTGATTCTTAGAAATCCACAAGGCACAATTTAAAAACCACTAGATCTAGTCAAACCCCACCCTTTTAAATTTGATTCAGCTGAGACTCAGAATGGTTAAATCCCTTGCCCAACGTCACACAGCTAAAACCTAGGACATAAGATAAAAGGGAATAATGACTACACACAAGTAAAGACCTCAAGAATGGTAGCAATTATCAGTAGGTCTGCCTTTGTATTTTAAAATTTCCAAAAGTCTGTGATAGTAACTGGAGAAAAGTGGAAGATGAGGGTTTACAGAAAAGATCTAGTGCTAAATGTCCCATTATGCCTTCCTCTGTAAACCAAACTCATTTCCCGAAGCCCCATCTCTTGGGGAAGGCTCTCATGGCTCCAGCTCAGCTCACAGATCTCTGGCAAAGGCCAGACACCTAAAGACAAGAGCCCAGACCTCTGAGCCACAGACAAGCATTCTGTCCACTGCACCCCATCACCTCCCTTCATTGGTAAAATTCTAGATCCAGTGAACCCCTCTATCTTTGTTACTCACCAAATATTTAGAAAGAGATTGACCCAGAACAATGTGATGTGGTTGCTGGCAAAATTTCCTGTGAGCACAGAAGGAAGTCTCAATCCCTTACTAAAACATCACCGATTCCATTCTGCCTTGAACTCCATGCAGTGGAGTGTGGTGTGCTCGTGTTTAGGAAGCAAGCTACAAGGGAGAATGTTGATCAACTAGGAATGAAGACTCTAGGCCCCCAATGAAAATAGCAAAACAGGAAAGACATGGGAGCCAAGAACTTCTAGCTCAAGTATTGACATACTGGATGAGTCTGGATTTGCCACTCAATGAATCTCAAATTCCTTGTCTTTAAACAGTATTCGTAGAACCTGTCCCAGCCTGTTTCCCAGAAAATCTGAAAGCTATTAAGTGGATTTTAAGCTCCTTGGAGATAGAATGACATATAAATATATGGTATTACTATTATGTTAGCCATATTTAAACATAGTTAGCCATACTTAACTATGCTCATCATTCTTAAATATTTGCAGTACTACCATTGAGAGGGATTATCTGCAAAATTCTTAGTGTCTTCTCCAATTAATTTTCCAAATGATAGAGAGATGAATTACCCGGAGTCCTGCTATAGTACAATCTACTAATAGCCCAGAACTTGAGATACTTTTAGAATCCTTTTCATATCAGCGAGAACTGAAAGAATTTTAACACAACATGGCCATTCCCACACCACAACATCACCGTATGTCCTCAGAGGCAGCAATAAGGAGAGTTAAGTATCTTTCTTGAGGATTTAGTCTTGTCACTTTGCCCAATATTAGATGAAAAAAATCACCAAGTAGTTTGATTCATTTTTATGATCTAATTTATATGTATATAAATTAGATCATAATATATATATATATATATATATATATATATATATATGTAATTTGTTTGCAAATTCAGCACTTAAAAGATGGTTTATTTCACCTAAAACTGTACCTTCAGTTTAGGATGGCAGGAATCAATAGGTGGGGTGTGTGTGGGGTGGGGATAAATTCATGATTTGAACTGCGGGCTGCTGCTTATGGCCATACAGTATGAATGAGCCCTTGAGAACTGTGCTGTGTACAGCCTTCGCCATCATACATCACCCCTCATTCTACCTTAGAAGTAGAAGAAAACAGTGAGTCACGAATGAGAGCATGGGAATTGAGGAAATAAGGGCATGTGAAGAAGCCAGGCCACAGAATTCCTCCAAAAGATACCCATACACAGATGATTTGTTATGTACTCCACATCCATGGGTCTATACACAAAATAGATTACATTTACCTGCATACACAAAATATATTACATTCACCTCTAAAAATGTCTAACACATCTACCTCCTATGTACACATTAGTATCAGACAAATATACATATTTAAAATAGATGAATGAAAATATACTTACTGTCATGGCTGTCCACTGTGGCAATTAAGGTGAGATGAACTGCAGTTAATTTTCATCAGGACAAAGACAGACAGCTGTTCATTTCCATCTGGCCAGAAATGGCGCACCAGGCTCAGAAGACTCCAGAAGAACCCAATAACCTAGGTCACAAGCGTAACCATGATGTGACCTCCGCAGCACAAATTAACCGAGTTACCTGTTCCCAGCAACGGTTGAATTCTAAAGGCCCTGTTCCAGAAACTAAAGCAAAGGCCATGTTTCGCTTCCCCCCAGTGTCAGAGGTGAGCTCCACTTCCTAAGAATGATGGTCGCCGTGGAACTGAGGGAGGAGTATTTGTCTGAGAATCAAAAGACCTGCTTTCCAGGCCCACTGCGAACACTAACAAGCTGAGGGCACCTGTTCCAGCCCCTTCTCCTCAGACCGTAACTGCTTAACATGAAACATTGGCTTTCACAATCCATAATGTTCCCGCAAGCTAAGCATGGATTTATTTAGTTTTTGAATTTACTTACACCTTGGCTGTCAAACCAGTAAGTTTAATAAAAGAGAAAATTAGGACTACCTGGGAAAAGGAAAATATGCTAGTGATAAAAGTTAACACAATTGGCAATTAAATTTTCAATCGACTCTGAGCAGCCAGGAAAAAAACCTCACAAGTGTCATTTCACAACCGGATTTGTAGGAAGGGAGAAACGGCCCTTTTTCTTGACTATAACCTCCATTGGCTCTAACCTTGGCCCTCGCTGAGAAGGGAAACTGTGATCTTCCCCAAACAACAAAGCCCTCCGTGGCTTCTCAGAGGTAAAGACTGAGCGCTCCGATTGGCACCATTTCCCCTAGGGAGTCGCCGGGGGTCCCTGGGTGCCACACAACTGAGGAAACCAGAACCCAGAGACATTAAATCACATCTCCGAGGCCACCCAGCTCGCCACGACCCGCAGGGAGGTTACACACTCAGCACTCCTGGCCGCGGGGCAGCACCTGGTTTCAGGTAACGGGCGGCCAGACAGACGGCGGGGGGCGGTGGGTGCAGGTGCGCAGAGCTGGTCCCTGGCCTGACACGAGCTGCAGGAAGCCACGCAGCCTGGGTCTCCCCCTGTTCACCGCGGCTCAGTGTCCCCCGATGAATCCACCCTGGACTGCGCTTCCCTCCTGCTCGGGGGCTTGTAGCACGTGTGCAAGGTGGCGCCAGGTGCGGGAGGGAACTCCGATTGGAGACGTTAAGCACTAAGGGCTGGGGAAGCGGCTCTCTCCGGTGGGGAGAGTGATGGTCCCCCATAAACCCTCAGGCACCAGCCAGGTGGCCATCTCCTCTCTGAAGCCTCCTGTAGCCTGGAGGGGGTGCCTCCAGGGTCTAAAGGCCCCCAAAATAGTGCCTCCAAAGAAGGCCTATTAGGAAGAAATTTGGACAGCAACTTGGTCCAGACTCATTCCCTGGTCTCGGAGGCGAGTCCTGAGTCTCCCCCTGCGGAATGGCCCATCCTCGGGCCTCAGCGCAGGGGGAGGGAGGGGCGAGTCTGATAAGGAGCAAGGGAACACAGCTTCCAGCAAAAACCTGCCGCCGCTCCGTTCACCACCCTGAAGAGTGATCTTTTTTAAGCTCCAAATAACTTGCCTGTCCATCAGTGCTTCCCACGCCCCGCCCAAGCCTTCCCCCTCAGCCTCAGGGCAGCACTTCCACAGCCTCCAAAGTGATCGTTGTACTTCTAGGGTCTGCTCGGGGCCCTTCAGAAATACGTGTGGCCACTAGGACAGCAAAACAACCATGTCTGTCAGCGGAACCTCTGGGAACAGGCCGTGGCTACCTATCTCAGCACCTAACTAGGCCTTTTCCGTTTGTCTGTCACACCCCCCCCTCTGCCCCCAACATTCATTGAGTGCGTGCAAGGCAAAAGCAAAAGCAAGCACAGGCACCCATGCTCTGGCTGGGAAGACTTCTGCATCAGAGGAAATACACATGCTCTGCCTCCTGCTCACATCGTTAGGCCAGTGGTCGGCAAACTGCGGCTCGAGAGCCACATGCGGCTCTTTGGCCCCTTGAGGGTGGCTCTTCCACAAAATACCATGGCCTGGGCGAGTCTATTTTGAAGAAGTGGCGTTAGAAGAAGTTTAAGTTTAAAAAATGTGGCTCTCCAAAGAAATTTCAGTTGTTGTCCTGTTGATATTTGGCTCTGTTGACTAATGAGTTTGCCGACCACTGCGTTAGGCAGAGCCAGCCACAGGCGAGGATGGAGCACCCTCCTGAGGGAAAGGCATCAGATACGTATGAACAGTAAGACAGTTCTCTGGGAGCGCTCAGGACCCAGGGCAAGCCTTGGTTTCACCCAGACCCATCCAGGAGCAAGGACTCCAGAGGATCAATGGCCCACTGAGAGGGAGGCCAGTACAGCTGCTCATTCTTCAACCAAAACTACAGACGCTCTGGCAACATGGACACCCTGAGGATCGCAGGGCAGAAGCGCTTTTGAAAGCTCTTTGGAGAGAAGAGTCCTTTCTCCACCCCCAGGAGCGCAAGGCCGTCAATGCACACATGCACTCCAACAGCCAGCCAGGCGGGTGGAGGGCTGCGCGGGAGGACAACACGCATCACCATGAGGGTGTTGGCTCTGCCCTCCTCCAGAACTCCAGATCCTGGTGCCGGGATGATCTTTGTAAAATAGAAATCTGGTGTGCTGGCCCACTCTCCTTCCCCTGTCCCCTGCCCAGCTTTCCATGGCTTACAACACAGCAATGGCTTCCCGTTGTTTTTAGTCTAAAGATTAACATTCTAACTGAGGGCTCCGTGCTCGCTCCGCTCCAGACGCGCTGGCTTCCTTTTCGTTCCGGTCACCGTGCTTCCTGCATCCACAGAGCACCCGCATGCGGTGCCTGCTGTCTGGGAAGGCTCTGCCCTGCCCTCTTGGTCCAGATTTTGGCTTGTCCTAGCCTCCAGAAAGTTTTCCTGGACCCCCCGACCAAGTCAATCTCTCCAGATGATTCACACCACATTCAGATATTTTTTGAATGCCTACTAAGTGCCCGGCACTGTCCCCGTTGCGGAAAACGGCAGCAGCTCAGAGGGAAAGGCTGTGCCACCTGATAACGCGTCTCGTTTGGGAAAAGAAGCTCTTGGCCCACTGGGACCCTCGGGGAGGCGGAAAGGAGAGAGGATGCCAGGGCAGGAAATCGAACCCTGGTTTAAATCCCGCCTCTGCCGGTAACTGGATCCCCCCCTGGCCAACTCCCTACCTGGTCTTGTACTCAGTTTCCCCATCTTAAAATGAGGCTGTTGGGTGAGATGATCACTCGGAACTCTCTGAGCCCCAGCGTTTTACAGTGAGAAGAGCGCAGTCGCTCACCACCACCACCCCTCCACCCCCACCACCCCCGTGACCCAAGCTTGTCCGAGGCCGCCTGCCTCCTGCCCGGCCAGCAGACCAGCCGACCAGCCGTGCCCTCCCAGAGCCGCACTCCCGGGCAGCCTCTCTTCCTCGCTCCTAACACTCCTCTCACCCCCACGCCTGCATTTCAGTTCAGCTCTTCAAAACTGGCACGTCTCTGGGCTTCGTTTCCTAGAAGCAAACCAGGCACAAAAACATCTGCTCACGTCCTCAAGGCCGCAACGTTGCAAAACTCGCTCCACGTCCATGACCCCGCTGCCACCCCGACTCCCACTGGAATAACTGGCCAGATACGCCTGCGCGCACTGCTGCGCGGTTTCAAAGCAAAGAGGAACATTAAAAACCCTTTTTCCCATTTAACAGAGGTAGGGAACGGGGCGCTCTGATGGAGAATTACCAAGCACACGTGTATAGATGATCAATTTTTAAAGAATCAGGAGACGAAAGCCCACATCCGTTGAAGCCCACACGGCAGCTAAGTACATGTTTTCCCGAAGGCGCCAAGGGCGTTCCAGGATGGCAAGATAACAAGAATGCCTGCCACTGGTTGGGGTCCATGTCATTTACTGTCCCCGTTCCCACAGGGTTTGTGGCATTCAGCAGAGCTGGGTATGCCATGTCGGCGCAGCTGCAAAAGCTGGTCCAAGCTGTGACCCTGTGAACCTGGGAAAGGAATCACTGCCGTGCCCTTTGCTGGTGAGAAAACAAGCATAGGTTTCCTCCTCGTATTTTCTGACAAGAGTATAGTTATTTAATAGCGGACAAACATCAAAGGTAAGTGGTTTTCTAAAGAAGTTCTAAATATTTCACTCCTAAAGCAACATACACTTGTTTAGAAAATTTAAAATTATAAAAAAAAGTAAGTAAAAACAAAAGGCATGGAAATAAAATTAAAATCCTCCATCATTCCATACCTAGAGAAAATCACCATGTATTTCCTTCCAGTTTTTCAGACATTTTTAACAAAAATTGAGTCTTTATTGTCTAATATGTACATAATGCTTCTATTTTGCCTGTTTTACTTCTCTCTGTATCATGAACATTTAAGCAAAGATTCTGAATTGTTTAGTCATTGCATAATATTCAATTTACCTGTCCATAAAAAATCGATTTAACCAAGATCTCATTGCTGGATTCTTAGGTTGAACCCCGTTTCTCAACTTCTACAGAAATCTCTCTGAATCTCTAATAGATTCCAGGAAACAATATCACTGGGTCAAAGGAGATTAAAGTTGGAGGAGGTTTAAAAGCGGTAAAGGCCAGGAATTGATTAGTACCTTTCTCGTTTATTCTTTTTTAAAATTTTTCTCTTTGGTTTTTCCAGTTTTATTGAGCTATCATTGACATACATAACTATATATGTGGAAGATGTATAGCATAATGGTTTGACTTACAGATATTGTGAAATGATTACCACAATAAATTTAGTTAGCATTCATTATCACACATGGATACAATAAAAAGAGAAAGGAAAAAGAAGAAAGATGTCTTTTCCTTGTGATGAGGACTCTTAGGATTTACTGTAACAACTTTTATATACAGTGTAATCAAACAGCAATGTACACTGTAGTCAGCATGCTATACATCACATCCCTAGTACTTATGCCTTTTGTAACTATTAGTTTATACCTTTGAATACCTTTTTCCAATTCCTCCTCTCCCCCTCCTTCCCACTCCCCACCTCCTGCCTCTGGTAAGCACAAATCTGATTTCTTTTTCTATGAATTTGGGGGGTTTCTTAGATTCCACATATAAATAAGACCATACAGTGTTCATCTTTCTCTGTTGGACTTATTTCACTTAACACAATTTTGGTAAGGTCCATCCATGCTGTTTCGAGTATCAGCATTTCCTTATTTCTTATGGCTGAATAATATTCTATTATATAAATTCCATTATATGATATAGATATAGATATAGATATAGATATAGATATAGATATAGATATAGATATAGATATAGATATAGATATAGATATAGATATAGATATAGATATAGATATAGATATCATAGTTTCTTTCTTTTTTAAAATATATTTTTATTGATTTCAGAGAGTAAGGGAAAGGGAAAGAGAGAGATAGAAATATCAATGATGAGAGAGAATCATTGATCCGCTGCCTCCTACACGTCCCCTACTAGGGATCGAGCCCACAACCCCGGCATGTGTCCCGACCAGGAATCAAACCATGACCTCCTGGTTCATAGGTTGATGCTCAACCGCTGAGCCGCACGGGGAGGGCTACAGCATATTTTCTGTATCCATTCATTCATCAGCAAACACTTGGGTTGTTTCTGGGTGTTGGCTGCTGTAAATAATGCTGCTTGGGAACACTGTGTGTACTTGAAATTCATTAGGTATTTTTTTAGATGTAAAGAATTATTATCATTGCCTGAATAAAGTCATTCATGCTAACATGTCAATGAGAAAATACTCTCAGAAAGCATTTTTATTTTATAGCCAGATTAAGCAATTCTGAAATCGGTGCGCTGACAAGTGGCAGGAGGGAACATTGGGCAGCGAGGGTTCTTTTCCGTCCACACCTCCCATGACTCCCTCGCCCAAAGAAAAGGTACATGTCATCAGGAGACTCAGACTCTAGTTTTAGAATCTGGAATTCCAAATTCAAGATGACCTGGGGTACACACTTTGGCAAGTTCATCAATATCTGGGGTCACTTGCTCACCTGTAACATGGGACTTGGTTCTCCCTGAGCAAAGCCAATGCTTCCGGCTGGTAGGGTTGCTCACTGCACAAGGACACCTGGCTAAAGTGTCTAGTGAGGGGTGGCAGCCAGTGCTCGCCAGGTCATGCATCCTGGCTTGGGTGTGTCCACTCAGAAGAGGGGGAGCCTTTTCCTAGTGTAGACAGAGATTGCAAAAGGACCACCAGAGGTCCTGGCTCTGAGGCCCCTCTCCTCTAACATTCTGTGATTCAGTCCATGAATCCGTGCTGCAGTCTCAAACGCTCCAGCAAATGCTTTGGGCCAGACCCTCTGTGGATTGACTAGGTCAGTGGTCGGCAAACTCATTAGTCAACAGAGCCAAATATCAACAATACAACGATTGAAATTTCTTTTGAGAGCCAAATTTTTTAAAGTTAAAGTTCTTCTAATGCCACTTCTTCAAAATAGACTCGCCCAGGCCGTGGTATTTTGTGGAAGAGCCACACTCAAGGGGCCAAAGAGCCACATGTGGTTCACAAGCCGAAGTTTGCTGACCACGGGACTAGGTTGATCCACCATGACATACAGCCTGTATTATTTAGGAAAGAGGTACAATCCAGCAAGGTGGGCTCCCTCAACCACACAGCACTGGTTTAACTTCAGTCCCAAGACAAGCCCTGTCATCCTTCTGCTCTAGACAGGACGCACCACCAAGCGGTAGACATCTCTGATGGCCATTGAATGTCCAATGTGGCTAAGCTAATGTACCCAATTGTTTGGTCAGACACTAGTTTAGATGTTGCTGTGGAGGAATTTTTAAGATGTGATTAACATTGATAATCAGTAGACTTTAAAGCAGATTGTCCTCTATAATGTGGGTGGGCCTCATCTAATCAGTTGTAGGACTTAAGAGCAAAACCTGAAGTTTCCTGAAGAAAAAATTCTGCCTCCAGACTGCAACATAGAAACCCTGCCTGCCTTCCAACTGGCTGGCCAGCTTTACAGAATTCAGACTTGCTAGCTACCATAATCTCATGAACCAATCCTCAATAAATACCTCCCTCTCCCTCTCTCTCTCTCTCTCTCTCTCTCTCTCTCTCTCTCTCTCTCTCTCTTCTCTCTCCCCCCTCCCCCCACACACACCAATATATATACTGTTGATTCTGGTCTCTGGAGAATGCTGATTAATACAGCATCTGAGAGCCACTGCCTCTCCAGTGGAACAAGGCCTTCTGAGAAACCTCCGCATTCTCACAGGGCCTCTCATTGGATGAGCAGCCAAGAGCACAGTGATTGACAGCAATCCAAAGGGGGGGAAAAAAAGGCAGAAACCCCATTGTATCATTCATTTTAGAGGCCTTTGTAAAACTCCTAATTACAAATACAAACTCAGAACAGATCATTTCAAGAAAATATCCCAACAGAAAGGATAAGGCTTTGGGGGTCAGGACCTTAAATTGACCTCTTGATCATTTGGAATCCTTTAAAAAGTGCTCCTACATGCATAGTTTCATTTGATCTGGCAATACCTCTTGGGAATATAGTCATGAACTCAATTCTCATTAAAATCTGGTCATTGGAGATCATGAGAATAAACCACCACCCTGAGAAGCAGGCTGTGCCTGCCACTGGAACCCATATGATTTCATAGGAATTCCTCTAGAACCTCAGGCAGTGTGCATTGTAGATAATCAATGTCATTCAGCCAATATTAAGAGCAAATTGAATATCTAAAAACAGCTCAAACAAGAAATCTTCCCCTGATTTTCATGAGCAGGCCCAGAGATTGAAATGGCATGTAAAGGCTACCAAAGAAATCTATTTAGAAATTGCAATCCATCATTTTCTTTCCTCCCCTCCCTGCCCCCTTGGTCTTCCTGGCAGATTAATCTGCAGAACTCTGCCCAACCACCTCATTTTCTGTGTGCACACACCCTGTAGACACATAGAAGCAGATCACTATCACCCTGGGTGTGATCATGGACCAAATGTTATTTTCACCTCCTCCAGCTTTGCCCTGTCTCATTCTGAAGACTGGCCCTCCATCATCCTTCACATCTGGGTGGTATTTTTAGCACCATTTCCATTCTCCTGTCAGAGTTTTTCTGACAAGGGGATAGGTAGTTGCCTTCCAGATTTTTCAACCTTTAGCAGTTAATTTTCATTTAGAGGGAAAGTTCTTAAAAAGTCTTGGTAGAATAGCCAAGTCATCTGCTATGTCTACCAATGGTGATGAAGATGAGAGAGACGATGAAGGAAAAGGAGGAAAGTGAAGAGGAGAACAAAGTGGCAGTAAAGAAGTAAAGGTACCTACAAGTTTCTTGCAGGTCAGACCTGAGTTTTGCTCATCTTTAAATCCTTGCCTCTTAACATTATGCCTCGAACATAGCAAGTGCTTATTCAATATGAGAAAATTAAATAATATAAAGAAGATAAACCAAAATGGAAAAGAAAGAAAGAAAAAAAGAAAGGAAGGAAGGAAGGAAGGAAGGAAGGAAGGAAGGAAGGAAGGAAGGAAGGAAGGAAGGAAGAAATTTATTCCTGGCCGAATGACGAGACGATAAGAAAAATAGTCTGGAGTCAAAATGATTGGTTTGTAGCTCAATTCTGGAACTTGCTAGCTGTGTCACCTCAGGCACGTTTGTTAAGCTTTCTAAGCCTCTATTTCCTTCTCGGTAGAATGAGGATTACTGTAACACCTACCTCACTGGGTTGCTTGAGGATTCAATGTGGTGATACATGTGAAAACACTCCACAGAACGCATTCCTATCATCTCCTTCATCGTCATTTTCTTCACTGTCATCATCACAGAGTGGGACACCATCGGCTCAGGACACCATTATTTATTGATTGATCTCAAAACTGCGTCTCTTGTTCTAGAAAGGTCTTGACTTGATAACCATTGAAAAATTAAGAAGCCTATTTTGTGGATGCTCATTGGCTGTTACTCAGGAGGGAATTTTCCATATTAATTTCATCTTCTGACAGTGCATCAAGACATGATGGAGGACATTCGGAACTTCTACTGAATATTAATATTTTAATCAATTAATTTAACTTTTCTTCCAAATGTTCAAGGTATAACCTAAGAATGTGAAGCGGATACACCTTTCATCATGGTATTAGTCGCATTACTGTGAATTTCACTCCCTGGGTTTACGACAGAATGCTCCCCTCACATCCCAGAATACTTCCTACAGCCAAACCCACACAATCTTGGCAGGGACCCAGGGCTCACTGTGCTCGCTCACCTGACAAGCAATCACACTTCATTTGCAACAAGGAGGAATTCCCTTTCTGATGACAGATACACTTCAGGGACACACCTGCTGGGCTGGGCACTGCCTCATAACCACTCAGGGGAACTGACCCAACAAGTTTGCTAACCAGCAGGTAAACAGCCCTCCCAGTCTATTCATCCACAGCCTCAAGTAAATGAATGCAGACACAGTAGGGAGTTTGCTAGGAAGACAGAGGTAAGAAAGACTAGAAGGAGGCATTAGGATCTATGTCTTCATTCCACATCTATCCACTGTTTTTTCTCTCCCACTTACTGACTCAACCACCCAACAGCAAAATATATGCTTGCTGGGGGGGAAAAGGGACTGGTGCTGAATCACCACCTACTCATACACTTGATTTACAAAATTACTACCCTAGGGTTATAATTTTTCATAGGTCTTTTGTCTTCTTCTTCCCTCTCTTATCCCAGATGTTACTCTAATCATGTAACCTTTCACCCAGATCAGAATCATGGTCCTGATAATCAAGATTTTTTTTTAAGTGAAAGAAAAAAGAATGACCACCTATGTCGTGGTGCATAAAATTTACAGATTACAGAAAACACATTGCTGTTAGTGTTCGATTTTTAACAGTGTTCTCCAAATCTGTGATTCTCAGCATTCCCACAGTCCCTTCCTTTAAAACTCCAGAAATGAAGCTGTGAACGGCAGCGGTTCATCTCAATTGCACATAATAATTATAATGATAGCATTTCTATTTGACAAGTTAAATTCACAAGCAAGAAACTCTATTTCCATTTACAAGAGTTAAAAAAAAAAGCTACCCAATAAAGAACAGCAGAACAAGAGAGAATTGTCCTGGGACATAGACTGACAAGAAAGGAGCTTAGAAGGAAGTCCCAGCCTCGAGGACAGCCTGCTCACCGGAGACTAAGACTTGGTCAGTCAACCTGGAACCCCAGCTGTGAGTCCCCTAAAAATGCCCGTCCTTCGTCATGGTGCTGGACACGCTCAGACTTAGAGTCACTGTTTGAAGGACTATCTCAGTTCATTAGGGCTGCTGTCACAGAAATACCATGGACAGGGGGGCCCAAACAACAACCATTTCTTTCCCACAGTTCTGGAGGCTGAAAGTCCAAGATCAAGGCACTGGCAGATTCGGTGTCTGGTGAAAGTCCACCTCCTGGTTGGTTCATCGACAGTCATGGTCTACTATGTCCTCACATGGCCAAAGGGGCCAGAGAACTTCCTAGGGTCTCTTCTCTAAAGGCACTAATCTCATTCATGAGGACGCCACCCTCGTGACCTAATCACTTCCGAAAGGCCCCACCTCCAAAAACCATCAAATTGGGGGTTGGGTTTCAACATACACATTTGGGGTAAGGGGAACAGGTATTTAGTCCATTGCAGAGACTGAGTCCCCAGACCTGTGAATGCTGGATGAACTTGAGCACTTCACTAAAACTTGCTGTTGCCTTGTTCTTCCCATCTGCAAAATGGAAACACAACCCACCTCACTGCACTGTCATGGGAACAAACGGTTTCGTGTGTGAGGGCATGTGGTAAACTAGCAAGACAACATTCCACTGGAGCAATTGGGGAAGGGGCCATGGCAGAGGGAGGCTCCAAACTGAATCTTGAAAAGGAGCAGGGTCTCAATAGGTAAAGAGAAGGGGAACAACTTGGCAGGTAATGGTCACCACAGCAACAAAGACAATACGTACAGGTGCAAGGGGTGAAGTAGAGTAACAGGAGGCTGGGTGCGGTGCTGAAGTCGTGGGAAATAAGCCTTGGTTTGGTCCTTCCATTTGAATATCCACAAGGATATTGGGACTAATAGTTTACAAAATAGAATTTTGCATCTAAGTTTGATAGAATCTTAGCCATACAAAAGCTAGCTTTCCATAAGACATGCATGTACATGACCAATTTTATTGAGAAGCAATCCTCCCCATAACTATGCAGCTTGTAACTGGTCCCTGGAGTCACTAAACCAGAGATTCTCAAAGTATGATCCCCAGGCCAGCAGCAGCAGCATCGCCTGGGATGGTGCAGGCAGAATAATAACCCCCCAAAGATGTCCACGTCCTTATCCATGGGGCCTGTGAATAGGTCACATCACATGGCAAGGAGGAATTAAGTTTGCCCATGAAATGAAGGCTAACCAGCTTCTCTAACATAAGGAGGTTATCCAGTTGAGCCCAATGTACTCACAAGGACCCTTAAACAGGGAAGAGGAGTTAAGAAATGCAGAAATGGCATCATGAGAAAGGCACACCCAGGCCTTCCTGGCTTTGAAGATGGAAGAGGGGCAATGGGCCCAAATGCTGGCAGCTTCTGAAAGCTGGAGTCTCCCCACAACCGTGCCAACACCTTGATTTTAGCCCAATGGAACCCATTTTGGACTTCTTTCCTCCAGACTTATAAGATAATAAATTTGTGTGGTTCTGAGCCACCAAGTTTGTGGTAATTTGTTACAGCAGCATTAGAAAACTAATACACCTGGAAAGTTGTTAATGAAAACAAATTCTCTGGCCACATCTCAGACCCAGTGAATCAGAAAATCTAAGGGTGGGGCCCAGCGGACTTGCTTTAAACCAGCCTGGGGGCAATTGTGATGCACACTGAGGTTTGGGAGTCACCCACTACACGGAGCAATCACAATTATTTCCCTGAAGCAAACACTTTCTGACAGAGATCCCCATTAAAACTCCACACTGGCAATTAATGACTTGATTAACCACGATAAAATCTACCAGGGCCACGTCCTGCCTTGACAAGCACAGAATAGGAATCCCAAGCAAATCTCTGGTGAGTCAGCGTCATTCCCGTCCTCCCGGGCTCAGGGTTCTCCTGTGGAACACCAGAGAGGAATGTGCGCTAGTCCCAAAACCTATCCCGGGAGCTCCTTTTTCAAGTCGCTTCTGATTCCAGCTGCACTTCTTGTGGGAGGGAAGTCATTTGCCTCATTCACTAAACTTCAGTACCAGGGATGAAATGCAGGTGGGTGAGGGTGCAAGTCAAGGAAGGAGAGACAGACGTGATTTCACAGGCTCATAGACGTGGAGATGTGGAGGTGTGAGCACTTACAGACCATGAAGCTGGGTCTCCATCTTGAGCATAGGTTCTGCTAGACCCACCCCACCACAACATTGCCACCCAGTGGTCGGGCAGCTTGGATATCTCCAATGACAAGGGCCTCCCTGCCTCCTGTGGCTAACTGCTCCATTTTGAGAGGGCTCTCATGGTGAGACCTAAGGTCCCTTCAACTGGCAGCTGCTTTCCTTTGGCCCTCACGCTTGATTTCATTCTGGCCTACACTGGCTTCTTTGAAGTCTCAGGTGCACACTCCTATGAAGACTGAAATACGTAGGCTGCAGCCTCCACTACACCCATCGGCCTGTTTTCTCACCACTCTTCGCCTCCACTGACCTCAAAGGGAGGCATGTGTGTAAGCTGGGCAGGAGGTAGACATGGACCCTGTTAAAGGCAAAGTGCTTTAAAAGCCTTTGATGAAAGGCATTAAGGCTTGAAAGGGTTGTTTCTGAAATACTATCCCTCCCTTTTAAGAACTCTTAAGATCTGGAGGGTGATACTCTCTCACCCCAGAAGAATTCAAGCATGAATGTTCTTAGAGCCTCCAATTAGGAATCCAATTCCATCTCCCCAGATGCTCATTTCCACCAAAATGGCCTAGTGGGATCTTTATTTTCATTTATGTGTGTGTGTGTTTTTTTTTCCTTTAAGGAACAAACTAAACCATGCTGCATGATATCTCAGAGTTCAATACTCATTAAATATGTGTTGACAAATTAAGCCCAATCACTCTACTAATATATGTAACTATACACAGAAAGAAAACCCCATGCCATTCTTGCATGACTTTTTAGCTTATTAACCCCATTGTTTTGTGCCTCTATTATGGGCCAGTTACTAAACTAGATACCAGTACATGACAATGAACCAAGCGGATGTAGTACCTACCCTATTGGGGCTTGGAGACCCCATTTAAACATCAGCTCATCTATATCCTTATGGTCCTGTGGTATTAAAGTTTGGGTGCTTCTGTCATTTATAATATAATTTAGGGAAATGTGCTTGTTGGGCTGGAATGCACCTGGATCCTTGAATCAGATGGCTAAATGATGCTATGTATTATTTTTAGAGAAGGCAGTTAAAAACCCAAGATGAAACGGTCTTTGGATTTTCTGGGTGCTGCATGTTGAATACATAAAAGAATCTCATTCTCATCCATTGCTGTATTGGTTTCTTTTTGGAAATGACTTGTGACCCCAAGAGGGGCTTACTGGGTCAAGATCCTAGTGATGGCTGAGACCCCAAGAAGCATCGAATGGAAGGACACAGTTTTTTGTCCTCTTTGATGTGAACTCAAAAAGTCAAGTAAGACCTCAAGAATTAAAAACATTTCTGTTCCCTTTATACCCAGCTCTATCAGCCATAAACACATAATCCTTGTAAATTTGAATTCCCAGAGCTTGCCTCCATTCTTGAGTAGTCAGAAACATCACCCACTCTATGAAGTGGAACTTCCTTGTATTAGGTTAAGTTTGTCTTTCAACAAATACGGCTTAGAAATTCAGGACCTGAGAACTCTTCATGACCACATCCTCTCAGCCTTTACTACTTCATTTCTATGAAGTTAAATACATACAAAACTAAACAATATATTGATTAGAGATGCATATGTGGTGGTAAAACTGCAGAGAAAAGCAAGAAAATATACAACATTCAGATTGCTGGCTGGTGGAAGCAGAGGGATTCAAGAGGCACAGGGCACCCACAAGGAGGCTCAATACTGTTGGAAATACTCTCATTCTTAATCAGTGGAGGAGGGAGATCCACCGGTGCTCACACTGGTATTCTTAAACTGTCCATAGACATTGCACACATGTTTAAATGTGCCATACATGTAAAATATAAAGACATGAGTACAAAGCAACAAAATCAGGAATCACCGACATATGAAAGATCTTAAGCAACAGAATTTCACTCTAATACAGTGTGACCCCTTCTTACCCTTCCAACGTCCCCAGAATCAGGTCTACAAGAAACTCACCATCCGGGTTTCATCTTCTCCTCCTCTGCATACAAAAACCCCGTATGTTCATTGACTAATATCCACAGCTTTACAATAGCAGCGGTACAGCCCACCTTCACGCCCACAGGTCTCCAGCTCAGCTTGGGGACTGTCCGTTCAGTGTTTAGTGCCACATGGGGCAGGGAGCAGAACATTGGGGTGACTATCCGAGACCAGGACTCTGCGTCCTGCTGAATCCCTCCCCAGCTTCCATGCCTCTGGGCAACTCAGTTCTCCTCTCTGCCCAGCTGCTTCGGAAGAGCGGCCGGGTCCACCAGAGCTGCTCCACTGTTAAATGAGCGTGTGCTGAGCTTCTTGGCTTGGTTTCCTTTGAACAAAAGATTGCACTGCTCTAAAGAGAGAGAAATGGAAAAGCTTCTAGACCAAATGATCACTCAGCGTTTTCTAGCTGTAGTGTTTTAGAATCCTGTGTTCTGTGGAAGTCACATTGCTGGACCTGGCATATGGTTGGATGGGTTGATAAAAAGGGACTTAAAACTAGATCGCAAACTTGGCATCGTATGGAAAAAGACTAAATGTTTATTGCCAAGCATAATGGATTTTTCCAGGAGTGCTCTAGCAAGGCGACTCAGACTTTCCTTCCTGGCTCCCACTTCAGGACCCACTGACCCTTATCCTACCACCTTTACGCCTCAGAATCGGACAGCAAATCCGGCTAACTCATTTAATCACTATTAACCCTTTGCACTCGCTTGCTTTTTTCTCGATTCCTTTATTCTACTCCGGATTTAATTTTTTAAATACCCCAGATTTTACAAAGTGCGGCAGTAGAATAAAAAACTGAAGTTTCTTTTCATACAAACTTATTTATTTGGATTTTTTAATATTTCAAATTATTGATACATTCAAAGAGTATAAAAAGAACTGCTACCGATGCTAACCATGTCGAGTTAACATCCGAGTTAACTCAACATCCGAGTGCAAAAGGTTAAAGAGCAAGCATGGGGGAGGGGCTATAGACTACGGGCATGTTCCACAAGGGGCCAAATTGCACGGGAACTCTCAGCAGAGCTCCTGGTGGCCCGCAGCTCTCTCCTCTGATCTTGTTCCCTCATCTAGTGTCTCTAGGCTCCGGTGAGGGTCACTCAGGCCCCGCCCCTCAGCCATGCTGTCCTCGGGGTCTTATTGTCCCACCTATTTATGTGTTCATTGGTTGATTTTTGTATGACCAGGGAGAGGGGATCAAACCTGCAACCTTGGTGTATCGGGATGATGCTCTAACTCTCTCTCTCTCTCTCTTTCTCTCAAATCAATTAAAAATAATAAATAAATAGCCATTGACTCTTCACCCCACCTTGGTCCTTGCACTCTGCTTCAACTCATTCTAATTTTCAAATAAAGCATGCCAGTTGTTGCGCTAAAGAATAATAGAAGGAAAGAGTAATCTTTAAAGTATATGAGCCTTGAGAGTCTATAGTTCCTCAAACTGATCATATTAATGAGAAACTTAAGATTCAACATCACAAAGAATTCTTTGAAGTGCAATCCCAGCCTGCGCTCCCGGCGCGTGCTCTGGGGAAAGGAAGCTGTCGTTCCCTTATCGTGTCCCTTCTGTGCTTCGCTGGAGGGAACCTGAACTCCTTAGGGGACCACCCAACCGCACCGTGTCAATTTCTAGACATTCTCATTGAGCCTGCAATGAGACGACTTTAAGTGTTGCCAGTGAAAGTACGTCATCTTCTCCTTGGGAAAGTCAGTATGGGAAGATGCAAACTGTTTCTGCCTCGGCCATCCCAGAAATCAGCAGTTTCCTCAAATCACAAAAATAATCTTACTTAGTCTCCTCCTATTAAAAGAAAAAAAAAAAAAGTCTTCATCTGTTTATAGGATCACTACTAAACATACTGGCCTCCCCACCCCCACCCCCATGCTCTGGAAAATAATCCTCCAGGATTTTTATAAACAAGTAGAGCTGAGGAGGCTCGATCATCTCTGTCTAAAGGAAATGGCACCGCGGCCCCAGACTCAGCACACATACACTCGGTGTCCAAAGAATCCAAGCTAATCCGTCCTGTTCTCCGGGGCTGGGGCTGGTGGACCACATTCACGCCCTCCAATCTGAAGGAGGTGGACCCGTCTCATCAGTGGTCTGGATCTATACAGAGTGAAATCCCTTCTATGCATCACATTGCCATTGTTGAAAAATAAAAATGAAAAAGAGGAAAGAAGCAACCTTAGCTGGTTCTTATTTTTGGAGAAACTTCGCCCATTCCCTTTGCTCGGCATTCTGCTCTCTTTACCAATAGCCCTTGGATGGCCATAGCCTCATCTCCCATTGCTCCCTAAGCCTTTGCCAGGCCCAACCCACCTTGTGTTTTGTTCTATCCCTGAACCAATCACATAGTTTCTACCTGGGATGCTTTCACTACCTTTGATATTTTTTCCAACATTCAAACCCAGCCAGACGCTCACCTCCTCCTTAAAGCCTTTCCTAAACATGTCAGCTAGAAATCTCTACTTCCTATGAATGTTTATAGATCTTCGTGTTTAAACTCTAAATTTCCCATTTTATATACTAACTAGAGGCCCAATGCATGAAAATCTGTGCAAGAGTAGGCCTTCCTTCCCCGGCTGCCGGCACTGGCTTCCCTCCAGCACCTGGGATCCAGGCTTCCCTCCTCCGGCTGTGGGCAGGCATCCGGGACCCAGCTGGCTTCCCTCGGCCCCAGCTTCATCAGGAAGGACGCCTGGAATGACATCCGAAAGATGTCTGGTCTAATTAGCATATTACCCTTTTGTTATTATAGATTTTCTGGAGGAGATTTTTGGTTTATTTGTTTTGAATTTTAAAACAATATCTACCCATCCTAGTTCCTCCACTTGACTGAAAGCTTGGATGGCCAAGGGCTTGTAAGGAGAATACCTTCTACTTTTGTGTGTTGCCTACAGAGTCTACCATTTATATTTGCACATAGTGGGTAACTCAGCAAAAGTCTATTGATAATATTTGAGGAGTAAAGGTTCCAGACAAAGAAACCCAAGCTTTGTTGTCAATGTAGGAGCAGATTCCTCTTTAGTAAAATAAACAGCTAATCTCCATAGTCACTGTATTCCTAAGACTGAGACATTAGCAAGCTCTTAATTAAATTCTCACACTTACAGAAAATGGAATAAACACCCAGAATCTAGTCCAGGTGTCCCTTAGCGATCTAGGTTTGCCATGCCTGATCCTGAAGACCTTGGGAAATCCTCAGATTTGGGATTACCCAGGATCACTTTATCCATGTAAAGCCAAAGAGGGGATAAGAAGCAGAAACATCCCTCCCATCTCCCAGTATTCTCAGAACCCAAGGCTAGACCAGTCCTGGTTTGCAGATGTTCAAGGAATGTTTCAGTCTCAGACATGCATCTCATTCAATGGCTTTCATATTTGTTGCTTCATTTGGATCACTGAATAACCTATATCCACTTAATAGATAGACAACCAATAAGTGATTATTACTTAATTTTCTCTTTGTGTTAATAAGAAGTAGAGCTTATCTATAGACTTTCTTAGAACTCTTGATGAGATCGTCAGGACTTGAGTTCTTCAACATTCAACAAAGATATATGCCATATATCATACAGCTATATATCAATATAGCTATCAAAATATATTCTCAATAGAATCTCCTTTATTGGGAAGAACTGTTGATCATTCCTTCTAATTTTTCACATCAAAATATTTTTCTTCTTATAAAATCTTAGTCCTAGGAGAGAGTAGCTGTTGGCTTGTTTTTAGTGGCATTACTTAATGAAATAAAAAGCCTAGCAATCCTGTTTGTCCTCAAGATTATTCAAAATTGTACTCAATTTTGTGAAATTTGAAGTCTAGGAACCACTGGCTAGAAAAGGTAGACGTCACTAACTTCAGCACCTGGTGTGTCTTGATCTTCCTTCTCATGGGTACCTTTCTTTAAACCATTGTTTCTGGAAGCACCCATCAATGATGGTGCCTGGCACTGTACCAGGGGTTGGGATTGCAGAGATGGGACCCAGTGTCTTCGTTCCCAGGGACCCCACAGTCTGGGAAAGAGTTATACCACACAAAGTCATTGTTTCTACATTCCAACCACGATGGGTTTCAGAACAGGAGCATCTGCTCCTCCAGAATTCAACCTTTTGAAGGTCCTGTCTATATACAGGCATTTGTCCATTTTTCTAGGCGTCTAAAAAATAGAAGTGGCCAGGGCCTCTCTCAGCCTCTGTCAGCCTCTGAGGCGCCCTTGTTGGGTGCTCAGTAAACAAGTGCCCAGGCTCATCTCGACCTTTCAGTTGCTTCCTTCGGCCCCAGTTCACATTCAACAAATCCAAACATGTCATACTTGGTCTTCCACGGTTCCCCCAGCATACGTTCATTTTAATTGTGGTATGTTGCTCCTGAAATGTTTCTCATATTGTAAAACACATCAACCTGCCTGGCCAGTGTGGCTTAGTGGTTGAGCATCGACCTATGAACCAGGAGGTTCAGTTCCCGGTCAGGGCACATGCCTCGGTTGTGGGCTCGATCCCCAGTAGGGGGTGTGCAGGAGGCAGCCAATCAATGATTCTCATCACTGATGTTTCTATCTCTCTCTCACTTCCTCCCTGAAATCAATAAAAATATATTTTTAAAAATAATAACACATCACCTTTCCTGAAGGATATTCCAAACAAGATACAGAAGAAAACAATTAAGGGGTTATCAAAACAAGAAATACATGGAGGGCCATAGTAATAAATTAAGGTAATCAAAAGGATCATAAAATTGAATGAGGATAAAAGGAAGAAATGACAAAGAATTTCTTGTCTACAGAGGAGGTAAGAAGTTCCTTCCTTCCCTGCGACCCTCAGCTCACGCACCACACTATGTGACATTTTTTGTGACATCTCATTAGACACCTTATAGCAGGTGAGGAGGATAGGTGTAGTGACATGTTGGTAAGCTAGCTTTCTAAAGAAGACAGAAAGCTCTGATTTGTTGTATTTGCCAATTTCCACTGAGACAAATACTCCCTCTGTGGCCAATTTCCAACTACATTTTAGCAACCGGCTTGGAAAATTGCTGAATATTGAACTACCAGTTTTCATGAGCCTACACACTACTGCACACTACTGGATGACTGGAATTTGAGAAGTGACTGCTCCAACCCTAGATCCCCATCAGGTGGTTAAAAAAGGGGGGGGCAGGTTTACTGGGGTTAGGTAACTCCTTGAGTTAAGCAGAAACAAGCTAACACATTAGCAAGGGTATGTTTATTCATTGTTGATGGAACCCCATGGCATTGGGACGAGAGTCCAGGAAAGGTTGATGGTTCAAGGAGAAAGTGTCCCAGCTCCAGCAGGCACTGCCCAGACATTGGTGGGCAGAGAGGGACTGATTACAGGCGAGCTGAGGGCACAAAGGGGCTCGGGTAGGGGCTTAGGGAAATGAGAGTTGAAGGAAAGGTGACCCAGAGAGCTCTCCCCAAAGAGGAGCCAAGAACAAAGCAGGCCCGTTTCACAGCTTTATCTCCAATGGATACATGTTTGCAGAACTGGATTCCCTGGAAAGTTCTCCTTGGTTTCCAAGAAAAACACCCGTGGAGATACAGCTTTCTGTCCTGTGGTCTGTCCCCCCGGGAACGTGATTGCAGGGGTGTGAACTCAAGCTGATAGCTCCTTCCTACACCTACGGGGCAGCTTTGGGATGGGAAAGGACGTTTGCAAAGATTTTTTTTGGGGGGGGGAGGGGAGGGATGCCTGAAGAGCAGCTTGGCTTTTGGTTAATAAGTCTGATGGACAGTTTGAGGGGATGAGACTGTGCCAGAATAAAGGTTTGAAATGCTGAGTTGCCCTGTCTCGGAAGCAGGCTTTTTCATTCAATAGCCAGAGAGTGGGGCTCCTGAGCCTGCTAAGGCTATTATTTTGATAGTTTTCATAAAAAACAAATTCTCAATGGAAGGAATGGAGATAGATGTAGATGGAGGTAGATGATATAGATAGATAGTTATTAGATATGTATTAATACATATGAAGAGATTTATGTTAAGGAATTAGCACACACAGTTGTGAGGGTTAACAAGTCTGAAATGTGTCTGGCAGGCTAGCAGCCTACTCCGCTGGAGTTAACTTTGCAATCTTGAGGCAGAAGTTCTTCCTCAGAAAACCGCAATTTTTGCTCTTAAGGCATTCAACTGATTAGATGAGGCCCACCCACCCACATTACCAAGAATGATCTCCTTTACTGAAAGCAAACTGATTGCAGATGTTAATCACATCTACAAAACATCTTTACAGCATCGGCCAGACAACTGGCACCACAGCCAAGTTGGCACATGAAGTGGGGCCCTATCTCACCCTCTCTGGCCCCGCTGGGATTTCTTCTCCAAGGCCGCTCTAATGCCCGTGGGCCTTACCCCGGCATCTGCAGCTGCACTCTGGGTAGTCACCCCTACGGCCCATAGCAGGTCTGTTCTCTGAGGCTACTAGGCGATCCCTGGCACCCTCGAGTCCTCTTCTGACAGGTTCCTTGGGGATCAAGGGCTCTAGCCTTTCCTGAGACTCACTCTCGTTCACCTTGTGTTCTAAACTAATATCTGGGTGCCCAGAGGCAGGTTCCATTACCCAGAGTGCCTGTCTGCTCATGTCAGCCGCCCTGCGTGGACCCATGAGCATAGTTGCTTCCTCCATCAAAGGAAGATGTCCATCGCAGGTCAGCTGTGGGCCCCGGTCTGTCACCCTTGCTCTGGGACCCAGATGGGGCTGCCATCCTGTGGGACCTCACCAGTCACTGGTGCAGAAGGAACATGGGAAAGCATGGCCTGGCTCTCAGAACCTCCACCTGAAAGCCATACACATGCCTCCACTCCCATTTCATCGGCCAAGCCATGTCGCGTGGAGCAGGGAAGCCATAGGAGCCACCGCGGAGCAGGAAGTACCAGCCCACCCTGTGTCTGGAGGAGGCCTGGAAATGTGTGGTCCCCAGCACTGACCATTGCTCACCACGGAGCTGGCAGATACGCCTCCAGCCCCGTCTGGATGGATTGCCAGCCCAGGTCCTCGTGGCTCGCCATCAGATGCACTCACACCTTCGCTCTCCACTCACTCCTGTTTCTCGCCCATCCTACACTGCCCTTCCTCAGAAATGACCTTCCGGGGTCGATGCTAGAACTTCCTCTGGGAAACACACCTGATGCAGGTAGTATTAATAGAGCATCTGCTAAAGAGAAGGAAGATTATTTCTTCTTAGCCCTCCTGAGCCAACACCCTGGCTTGTCTGTGCAAACCACCCAAGATGGGTGGCTGCCTGCCCTAAACTTTGTGTCCATGTGTTTCAAAAAAAAAAAAAAATACAGCTAATGACAAGAAAGAATTCTTATGATAAAATATAATATGTAAGTAAAACAATGTTCTGTAATACAGTATAATCTCAATTTTGTGAAACAAAATATTCACATGTGTCACTTTGAATTGGTCTAAATAACACTTCAAAATGATAGAAGATTGTTTCTAGAAAGTGAAAAAAATAATCCATTGGCATTTTCTTATGTTTCCAAAATAGGAATGTGGGTGTGTTCTCTTAATTATTAAAACTATTTTTAAAGGTTTCTAAGTCCCCATGGATGGAAATTTTTCACCCTCTCATCATCTTTTCATCAAACTTTTTTTAAAAAATGTTTTTATTGATTTTTTTAGAAAGAGAGGAAGAAAAAGATATAGAGACATAGAAACATTGATGACAGAGAAACAGTGGCTGCCTCCTGCACGCCCCCCACTGGGCACCGAGCCTGCAACCCGAGCACGTGCCTAACCTGACCAGGAATCGAACCATGACCTCTGGGTTCATGAGTCAATGCTCAACCATTGAGCTACACCGGCTGGGCTCTTTTCATCAACCTTACAGACAAGAATCTTCCCTTGCATCTCATTAAACTCTTTTTCAGTGATGTAAATCCGTTTCATCCTGTCTGGGGAGCCGAGGGGAGAAAAACAGTGGGGATTGGGTTCAAAGAGGTCGGTGTCGCTTAGATCACTGACCAACCCTGGAAAGTTAGCCAGGATAATTGCATCAATTCCCGCCGCCTCCTCCAGCTGCAGAGAGCTGCACAGAGGCAGTGTTCAGAGCCCTGCTCCTTTCTGGACTAATGTCACCCACCCCAGCTTAGACAGCACCTGGAGGCGGGTTCTGGGTGAGCCGACGTGTAAAGAGTGACCCTGCCCCGAGCCTGGGTGTCATCGCAAGTCAAGGCACACCAGGTCAGCTAGTGAAACTGTGCAGGGGGCGGGCCTGTGCTGGTTTTAAAACATGGACAGATCCCATATTGCTGAAAGCTGGCATGCAACCCCCATCACAGGTCTCCAGGGGAGGAGGCACAGGGGCAATAGCACCATCGTGCAGTTACTGTATGCTTTGGGACATTTTTCTTTCCTAAACTAATCCAGGAAAATACACCCTCTAGTCCCACCAGACATCCCAGGGCCACAAAGAAAGGGCGCAAGGAAAGACAGCTGGGAAAAAGAGAAGCGGACACACTGGCTCATGATGAATCATATGAGCAAACAGCAAACACGGAGCACTTACTATGTGCCCTGTGCTTTCTTCACATTATCCCAATGAATCTCCCAGCAACCACTGGAGCAGGGATTATGGTAACATGCATTGGATGGATAAAGAAACGAAAGTTCTACAAGCTCAGGTGCCACCGTGGAGCACTGTGGTAAGACCATGGACCCAGGAGCCAGGCTGCAAGGACTGGAAACCTGGTTCTGCCATTTGCTAAGGTGCTGGCCTTGGTTAAGTACTATCACCTCCCCACGCCTGTTTCCCCGTCAGCAACGTGGGGACCATACTTGTACCTTCCTCACTGGGTGATTTTTGAGGACTAAATGACTTAGTTTATGCAAAAGGCTTGGAAACAGTACCTGGTCTGTGACAAAAGCTTTCAAGTATTAGCTCTTATTATTCAGGCATTGGCCCAAGGTCATAGTCAGGAAGTGGCAGTGCCCAGGTCTGAAGGCCAGCAGTGCCACTCCAGGGCACCCACACCAAAAGCCACTTGACTCCGGATGACATGCCTGATCTAGCCCCTGAAGAGCAGGCCCCTGGGCTGGCCCTGGTAATCCCAAAGGCTTCCTGCTTGGTATTAAAGGCGTCCCCTGGGCAGTCATTTAAGCAAAAATTGAATTTTCAACAATCCCACTTTCACGTGGCATTCTAAAACAAATAGATGCCCAAGATTGAAGTCACCAGTGTGTCACCAACACTCAGCAAGAGCTGGGAAGTACTGGTGTGGGGAAGGGAAGAAACAGAGACTAAATCTATGCTCACTCCCCATTCTGGGCCCTTCTCCCCATTCTGGGCCCCTCTGCCCTGGGCCTGGCTGAGTGTGGGCTCACCTCCGTAGGCACAGCCTGGCTACCCCCCTACCCCTGTCTGTTACCCCCAGATAGCCTCCAGAAGCTACAAACATGTTTGATTTGCAGAAGCCCCGGGTTTTGATAGATGTCCACATTGAAAGCTTAGTCTAAGAGAAAAAAGTCAACCCCTCCACTGACACCAAAGGGAATAATGGAAGTGCCAGGCTTGGAGCGCTAGTCCAGACAAGAATTCCTTTCCTTCCCTGAGCCTGGTGCTCAACTGAGAGGCCGGATTACAGCCATTCACATCCCAAGCCCTTTAACAAGGTCACCGCCGCCTCAGGAGCAGATGGAACAGAAGTGTCTCCCTGTGAGGTTTAATAACCCCCGGGGCGCAGTGGCAGAATTGGAGATTAAATCCCGAGTCCATCAGTTTCTTCACCTGTGAAATGGGGATAATGACACCCACTCACGGTGCTGCTGGGAAGGGCACCTGAAGGCATAGTGTGGATGGAAGCATTCTCTGAATTTCCTAGTCGGTATCTACAGAAGGAAGGGCAGGTGGCTTTTTGTACTCATCATGTTTTTATTTCCTTTATTGTATGCTGCTTTGATATCTGAGGACCTGGGACATCTTGCACCTCCTAGAGTTAGCCAGTTCCTAGAGATAGCAAACAACTAGTCTGGGAGTGTGCCTTTCAGACGCAAACTAACCAAGCCAGCGCCCCTGTCCCCCAACCACCTCCTTTCACTCCAAGGCAATCTTTCTGCTGCCCTAAATCACCTGAGGGCCAGATACTGGACACTAGAGACCTTCCTTATAGCCCAGAGCCTGCCAAAATGGTTTCAACCTTGCCAATCCTAAAATATCTACCCTTCTCTGCCTTGCATTTCCCACAGGAATCGCAGTAAAGGGTCCTGCTTTCCCCTTGTTCCTGCAGCCTCCTGACCAACCCTGGGGCTTCCCCATGAAGCCCCCATGGCAGTACGTGCCCCCTCCTCTCGAAAATCGCAAGCAATAAACTCTTCTTTCAATATCATCGACCTCTCCATGCCATCACTCAGTCACCTATGTAAATAAAATCCCAAGGCCCAGCAAGTGTGGTTGAGTGTCGACCTATGAACCAGGAGGTCACAGTTCGATTCCCGGTCAGGGCACATGCTCCGGTTGCAGGCTCAACCCCCAGTAGGGGTGTGCATGAGGCAGCTGATCAACGTTCCTCTCTCATGATGTTTGTATCACTCTCCCTCTCTCCCTTCCTCTCTCTGAAATCAATAAAAACAATTTTTAAAAAATAAATAAATAACATCCTAGGTACCTCAAAATACCCTTGCTATCCAAACTCTTACTACTCACTATCAAAGCTCAGGAAATAAAGAACTTAAGTAAACTTACTGTTCAAACTAGGATCCAAGTAAATTCAATTAGCAAAGGATACTTGTATTATGTATTCTGATCCCTTTATACTCTCAAGATCAAAGTTGCTGTTGGTGACCAGCAGCTGTTTCCCCAAAGAGGTGACACACACTGGATCAGCTGGCAGAGCTACAAATGTATGAAGCCCCATGCTAGGTATTTCACAAAGGTATACAAGCCCTGCTCTAGGTTTTAAAAAAACAAACATGCCTACTGGTTGTGCAAATGACATTTGACTTCCCCATATACACGTATTTATTTTATATGCATATTTACAGGGGTGGGCAAAGGTAGATTTACAGTTGTTCATATGGAAAAAAAGACAGGAAGAAAAGAAAAAAAGAAAGAAGAAAGAAAGAAAGAAAGAAAGAAAGAAAGAAAGAAAGATCGACATACTCACAAATGTAAACCTACTTTTATCCACCCCTGTATTCATTGTATTATCCTACCTAATAAAAAGGTAATATGCAAATAACCATCACTCCGCTACGCCCACGATTGGGTGGCGGGAGGCTGGGGGGCGGGACTCGGGATGGCATATCCGGCCATTGAGAGGCGCGGGGGGGTGGGAGTCCTGCCCCCCGCACCTCTCAACGGCCGGATTGGCGGCCGCTGAGGGGGGCTGCCTTGGACACCCCGGACACCCAGCTCCCCTTCCATCGGAGGCGGGGAACTGGTTGTCCACACCGGCTCCAGGCCAAAAGCCTCCGGCACCCGGATCCCCTGCCGTGCTCCCCTTCGTCAGCGCCTCAAGCCCCAGCAGCAGCGGCAGTGGCTGGGGATGAGCTGGTGATCCCAACAGCCTGGCAGCTCAGTGGCGGTGGCGGAGGCAGCATTGGGCCTGGGGACTGGCGAACAGGCAGAAGATGGCCCTGATCACAGGAGGCTAGGCCTAGGGACCCTACCCACACGATTTAATCATGCGCTGGGCCTCTAGTATATAATAATACATGAAAATGCCAAATTAATATTATGTACTATCAAAGTTCAGGTTAGCAAAAAAAAGCACCAATAACACAAATAAAAGTCAATGGAGAGCCAAGCATAATAACTTAAAGGAAATAAAAGTGTTCCAGGTCCAAGCCCAACACTGAGGTTCACTCTCATGGTTTTCCTACCAACATGGGAAAACCCTCCACTTGGCAGTTATTGGCCTTCAGCCCCCCTGCCCCTCAGGTGGCTCTTGCTCCTCTTGGAAGCTCTCTGTGGTCTTCGGCCCTTTGGCTGTGGCTGTTCCTTCAATGGGCCAAGGTATCACCCACACTTCCGTGAGGCTTTGAGCATTCTTCATTCCACGGTCGATCCACATCCATGCATCATTTCAGAGCTGTTGGAGTATCCAGCTGACGCATCCTCAAGGGAATGTGTGTCTGAGAATGCCATGCCAGGGCTAGAGGCTGGGCCTTGTCTTTGATCATTAGCTCATGTTCATGGAGGCCACCAAGGAAGGTGGTCCAGAAGCCCAACCATGCCAACCAGAACTGGGCCAAGCAAGCAACGCTCTGGGTTAGATTTCACTCTGGACTGTGGATAAAACTTTTGGTGAATGCACAGCATGTGATTGGACCTTCCCCAAGAACTGGAAAGCTATCTGAAGAATTTCCCATTCCCCATTAGATGCTAGAAACATGTACTCAATTTTGTTTATTTGCTTACTTGACTCTCACGTTTAGTCAATGCTTGTTTAATTGTCCTTGCGTGGGTCATGACAAGAATGTCTACTTGGACAGGAACCTCTCAGTAGACAGAGCATACTCCTAAGGTTACTTGCAGTGGAATGAGCGTGGGTTTCAGAATCAGATCTACTTGGGTTTGATTGCTCTCCAGCTGTGTGACACTGAGCTAGTCACCTAAGCCTCTTTCCTTTCAATAAAATGGGAATAGGCATATCCACCTCATGGGGTTGTGGCAAAGATTAAATGAGACAGCGTGGGTAAATCCTTAGCACAGTGCCAGGTACACTGCAGACACTCAAAAAATGTTAAATTTTCTAGTCTAGCACTAGCTAACAAATGTTTTTAAGTACCTACTCTATAAAAATAATGTAATGATATAGTCCTTGACCTCAAAGAAATGGTAAACTGATATTGTTAAAAAAAAAAATAGGATAATGGTTATGATGAAAGTGTATAGTCAGGATAGATTAGTGTATGCTACAATAACAAACAACCCCAACATCTCAGTGGCTTTAAACAATAAAGATTTATTTTTTGCTCATATTATATGTCCATTATGAGCAGGTGGGGGCGGGGGGAGCTCTGCTCCATTCAACCTTATTCAGAATCACAGGCTAACAGAGACTCCTCTATATGGAATATAACTGGTTGGCTTGGAAAAGGGAAAAGGAAATACAGGATTGTACTTCAGCACTGAAATATACTTCAGCACAACAATTCCATTCATATGCTGTTAGTCAGAGAGAGTCACCTGGTTATACATAATTTCAGAGGGACAGGGAGGTGTAATCCTCCTGAATGCCCAGAAGTAGAGTGGAACCAGAAATCAATGAAAATACTTGTGTCTTCCACAGAACCGACACACTGCCTGAGGAGGCCATTCAGAAAGGAAAGCCTGCCCTGGCCGGGTAGCTCAGTTGGTTAGAGTGTTGTCCCAATACACCAAGGTTGCGGGTTCCATCTCTGGAGAGGGCACATACAGGAAGCAACCAATGAATGCATAATTAGGTGGAACAACAAATCGATGCTTCTTTCTCTCTCTCTCTCTCTCTCTCTCTCTCTCTTCTCCCTCTCTCTCTGAAATCAATCAATCAATTTTTTTAAAAAAAATAATTATTTTTTAAAAAAGAAAGGAAAGCCTCAGGTTGCCTCAGGTATTCAGAAGAGCCTCTGTCAGGGAGGTTACTCTTGGGATGAAACTGTAAAAGTGAGTAGCAACTTGTCACGTGGGCAAGGGAATGGGAGGTGTTCCAGACAGAGGGGTGAGCAAAGGCTCGGGATCCTGAGAGGAAATGCTGCTCTCTGAGAGCAAGTTACTCAGTGCTCGCCAGTGTCAGCAGGAGGGGCCTGGGGAGGACTGTGTCCATTTTTTAAGGAAAATTCTTAACCCACATCTGAGCATGCAAGTCTGCAGCTAAATTTTACTCTGAAGGCAAAGAGTTTTCCATGGGAGGCCAAATGCATCCTTAGAAAATTCAGAGAAATGACTCACATAAAAGGAGCACACGCATGGTTAAAAGTCCCTCACTATATATTCAGCATTGGCATGAGAGCTCTCGTCTCAAATTGCTCTCAAATCCAGATTTGTTGGAAAATCGATCCAGATTTGTTGGAAAATCAATTCAAATGTCTCCCCACCAGCCCCATTCCCTTCTAATCAATTTTATTAAGCAAGAAATTCACATCAAACATGATTCACTGGGAAACATCCGATGAAACTGGTCAAATTCCCTATAGAGTGGACACCCCAAAGAAATCTACATTCCTTCTCCACATCTTTTCATTGGGAGGGCCAACTGAGATCTTTGCCCCCTGGGGCAGGACTCCCGGGAAAGGGTCTTGGCACAGAGAAGGAGTGACACATTCGCAGAGCTGGGACTTGGGCATTAAAAAGCCATGTGGCTCCAGTCATGCTCCATTCTTCATTGCAGGCCTGTAGTTGCGTCCAGACTCCATCGCTGACTCCTGAAGGCACCCCGCTGCAAGCTTGCTAGCCCAGGCCCGCAGCAGTGAGCGCAAGGTGCTTCCTGGCCTTGACCCAGCGGGGTGGAGGGACCCGTGTTGACGGCGGCACAGGGGCGCTCTGGGAAGCATTATCCTACCAGAGGGATGAAAGTCTCTCTGAAAGCATTTCTCCCAGCCTGCTCAGAGAGGCGGACAGAAACCATCACACATGGGCAGGACCCATATCCTGACTCATCCTATCCGAGTGTCCTGCTTTGTAAATCATTTTGCTTACAAAAGAAAAACACGTTTCCATCACTAGCTGGCCCTGGAGTGAGTCATCTGCCTTTTCACAGTCTCAAGGACCTCATCTATATAAAAAAATAAGGTTGAATTAAATGGTTGTTGAGGCCCCCTACTATCCAGTACATACAACTAGAAAAGGTAGCAAATATTAACAATTTCATATGGTTTGAGACATGCACACACACACACACACACACACACACACACAGGGTGGAGCAAAAGTAGGTTTACAATTGTCCATATGGAAAATAATGCAATGATTAATAAGTAATAATACAAGAATAAAGTCTGTATTTAGCATGCTCACAACTGTAAACCTACTTTGGCCCAGCCCAGTATATGTGTGCAGACACACACACACACACACACACACACACACTCAGTGTGCAGACACCCTCACAAACATTTCCTCATTCACTCGGTAAGTATTTATTGCCTGCTAGATGCCAAGCGCTCTTCTGGGCTCCGAGGATATAGCAGCAAATGGTGCGAAGCTATGCTTACTGGGGCTTACTCTCCAGGAGTGGCCAGAAGCACAGTAATAAACAAATACAGGGCAGGTGGTAGTGACTGCCATGGAGGAAAGGAAAGTGGCTGTCAGAGTTGGGTAGGATGTTCTATTTGATGTGTGACCAGGAAAGACCCCTCTCAATCAGGCGACATCTGGGCAGAGCTCTGAAAGCTGTATGGTGAGGGAGTGAGCCATTGGATATTCATGGCAAGGGGATTCCGGGTGGAAGCAACACCATCTGCCAAGGCCCGGGAGGGAACCACGTTGACCTAGTCAATAGTCAAAGAACTGCATGGGGATTAGTGTGGCTGCAGAGTGACCGTGTGTGTGTGTGTGTGTGTGTGTGTGTGTGTGTGTGTGTGTGTTGGGCACGGGTGGGGGGTGGAAGGAGACAAGGTTAGAAAGGTCAGAGTGTGGGAAAACCTGAGTGAGGTAGGAAATCACTCCGGGTTTTGAGCTTTGGAATGACATAAGCTGACATATGTGCTTAAATAACTATTCTCTCTGCTGTAATTGGCAAATAGACTTAGAGGGATGACGGTCTGTTTCTAAGTATGGAGATCACTTAGGAGGCCATTGCAAGAATCCAGATAATCGAATGAGGAATGATGGTGGCTTGGACCAGGTGGCTGCAGTGGAGCTGGTAAGAAGTGATCATTTTAAAGGTAAATGCAATAGGATTTCCTAATGTACAGGATGGAGAGTGTGAGAGAAAGGGAGGAGTCAAAGATGACTCTGAGATTTTTCACTTGAGTAAGTGGAATGACAGAATCGCCTTTTACTGAGCTGGGGAAGACTAAGGGAGGAATATACAGGGTGGGGGAAAGTAGGTTTACAGTTCTTTGTATGAAAAATAATACACTCTGTGTTTCAAGAACTCGCAACTCTAAACCTATTTTTGCCCCACTCTGTATTTGGAGTGGAGGGGGATAGAAATCTGGATGTTTCATGCTAGGCATGTTAGATGTCTTATGAAAGTGTGATGTTAATACCGCAGGCTTCTATAATCTTCTTTGGAGAATAATTTAAATAGAATCCCAGTGACAATACTTACATCTTGGGGACTATCCAGAGAATACACCTGTGACCAGTGTGGCATGCTGGTAAATTTTAATAACCTGTTCTCCTTGGGGAAATAAATTCCTAATTTGCAGCATTTGCCAATTCCCATGGTGTAAACACTTCACTATGGCCAGTTTCAGACCAGTTCTCCCAAACCAGTGTGAGCAGCACGCTCTCCCTTCTGTGAGCCCCCGACTCTCCCAGAAGAGAGAGAAAGAAGGGAAACAGGAACACTTTTCAAAGGGAAGGTGATGGCCTTGGATTGTTATACATTAAACACCTTTCTTCGCAGGGATTTTGAAGAAAAAAAAAAAAAAAACAGGTTGTGAGAAACCCTGAGGCATTTGTATTATAAACAGCTGCCTTATTGTTGGAACAAACTGAGGCAAGATCTGACATTAATTATCTCTAATGTAAAACAAATTTACTCACAAATTTCAATGGGGGGCAGAGCAGGGGGGGGGAGGCTGGGGGTCCCTGGTCCCACGAATGGCCCTCCAAGTCATTGTTGAAAGGAGGGAAAGCTCCATCCTCTGTTTGTTTCTGGTTTCCCAGCCCAGGGTCCCTTTGGAATCAGTCATGGAGTGCCTGCATCACTTGCAAATTTGGGGTAAGAAAAAAGTTTGCTCTGGGCTTTAACCTGCTCTCGGAGAGAACTGTTTTCTCAGGAAAATGAATGACATTAGGTTTGCATTAGACTGTTGTCCAGTCAGCAAATTAAAGATTCTTGGGCAAAGCTTTATTTCCTTCTGCACACTAGAACAGGGGCTCTTCATCTTGACTGCATTTTTTAATAAACTGGGGAAATTTTTAGGGTACTCATGCTGGGGCCCCACATTGAGGTTCAGGTCAGTTGGTCTACTGTGTAGCCAGGCCTGAGAACCACTGCACTTGAACTTCAGGTAGTCAGTTAGAATCAACCTGATCACTTCATGGTTGTTGAAAGAGCATCCATACATGTAAGATAACATCTCAGGAAAGTGTAAGGAATTGGCGAGTTCAGGGTTCTCGTCCTATTTCTGCCATTTAGCACATGTCCTTGGAAAAGCTATTGAATAAGGTGAACTTCAGAGGGTTGGGACAGATGGATCTAGGTTCTAGGCTCAATCGCCCCCCTCCCCGCGACATTCTGTGTCTGCTCAAATAGGGAAGCTGTCCACAAGAGCTTCACTTTGGCACCTGCGAAGGAAGCCACCTGCATGTGTAAGGAAATGTTTTCAGACAAATGGCAGCCATGCTGTTGTTTGCAACTAATCAATGAGCTGGTAAAACATCTTGATAAGGACTGTCTGAGCAAAACACGGCTAGACTAAAGCTTTGCCCAAAATTAAGCATCTTGTCTGAGTCAGGTTGATGTATAATCCTAGCCTTTCCCAACTCCCACACCAGAGTTGAGTTTCCTGGTTTTATTACCTCCCAGAGATGCAGCAGAACTAAGAGGACCCAGCCCTCTTATGCAAGGCCCGCCCCCCGCCTCCCCAGTAGTACCTTAAATTTCACATGGTTCCTGACCTAACAATAAAGCAATCAAAGGTCAATTAAGAAATTCATTCTAGCCTGGCCAGCATGACTCAGTGGTTGAGTGTCGACCTATAAACCAGGAGGTCACCATTCGATTCCCAGTCAGGGCACATGCCCGATTGTGGGCTCAATCACCAGTGTGAGGCACAGCTGATCAATGATTCTCTCCCTCTCCCTTCCTCTCTGAAATCAATAAAAATATACTTTAAGAAAGAAATTCATTCTAAAATCAAGCAATATTTAACTGCTTGATCTTAATTTAATCTTCTGAGTTATTAACATTAGGAGTCCTTTCCATGAACACTGGTCATTAATTAATGGTCAGTCACACTAAACTCTCACTGTAGGGTAAGTCTACATATTCTCTTTCTTGTCCTGCTCCCCAAATCCAGAACAATTCCATCCTCTCCCCTCCCCTCCATGCACATACTCCCTCACACATAGACACAAAATTAAGACCCAAAGGGACAAAGAACACAACAGCAAAACAGCGTGGATGGAGAATGGATGACAAGGGGCTGGTTGTCCATCAGAAGGACAAAGGCCCAGACCATGACCATTTCCAAGAAGGATGAAGAAAATCTCCATTAGTGAACAGAGCCCCAGCCAAGGGCAAGCCCCCCACAGGCTATGGGGCCTGATGACCCTCAATAGACACAGCCACTGAGAGGAGTCAGAACTGGCTCCGGGCAGGCAATCTTGGCCTCCACTTATCACGCTGTAACACTTCCGGCCTTTCTCCACCTCCAAGTGTGTCTCGGGGGAGGCTGGAGAGGGAGCAGCGCTGAGCTGCCAGTGGCTGCAGAAGCTTTGGATTAAGGGAAATAAGTAGAATAGAAGCTTTGTCTTTTACATCCCTCCAAACACTTTCTAAAAAAAAAAAAAAATGTAGATAGGAAATGAAGAGGAGCCGAAATGTTCAGGGCTTCAGCCTGAAGGCCAGATGGGGAAAACGAATAAATTCAATGCTTTCAACAAGAGAGCAGGGCGAGGCTGCCAAACAGGCAGGGGAGGGGATTCTCTGTTTGTCCTACCTCTCTTCTCACCCAAGAACACAAGTTATGAGTTTCATGGAAGTAGATGGCAGAATGAATCAGTTACAATCACCAGGTCACCATTATTCAAGTACCATAGACAGCTTAGTGAATCTTGTCTCTTGCCTATATCGGTCCGTCTGCCTGATAAGTTCCTTCTTATCCCTCAGGAACCAGCTCATATGTCACCTCCTCTGTGAGGCTTCCCTGGACTCCCCCATGTAGAACCTATGGCTCCTTCTCCTTTGTTCCCAAGGCCTTCATCAATATTCTCCAAGGATTTATGGTCACGATATCATCTAGTTATGTGTCTGTCTCCCCAAGTAAACTGGGAGCTCCCAGGATTGAGAGTTCAACTGTATTCATTTTCTCTTCCCCAGCACCTAATACATGCTCACTCAGGGAACAGATAGATGGACAGACGCAAAGATACCAGGGGCATTCAGAGGGGCTACTGCTCTGAAAAGGGATTTTCGTCAACAGGAGACAGGGGAGCTGCCCGACCATGAGGGAGACCTTTTCATAGACAGCAAGTCCTCTTTTCTGCAAGTTTGGAAGGGGTTGGCAAGATCTGTGCCTGTCTCTGGGTCTCTCTCAGGCCGGGAGACAGGAGGAGGCCATCCGCACTCAAGGACAATATCCGGAAGCAATACCTCCTCTGCATCTATTCTTGGCAAGAATCCCAGGGGTTAGGTTTCTTCTAGAAAGTAGCCACTGAAAGAAGGAAATTCCTTTAAAAGAAAAATTATCCTGCTATTTCCAAGGAAATTGGCAGAAACTTTGAATATCTGCTTGGTAACCCTTAAGTCACTAAAATTCACCCTTAAGCAATAACAGTATAGGCATTGCAAAAGTCGCTGACTCAAAAAAGTTCAGGTTACTAAAAATGGAACAGCAAAAAAAAGGGAAGTAAAACTGAAGGGGTCTCTAAGAGAGCAAGAAATTGGAACGGGGTGGGGGAGATATAAAATCACCTGCCTAACGAGGATTTTAACTATGTACTGGGACAAGTAAAAATGAGTTCAATGCAATATTTGGGCTTACTCTTAATGGATCCTCTCTCTCTCTCTCTCTCTCTCTCTCTCTCTCTCTCTCTCTCTCTCTCTCTCCCTTTCTCTCTCTCTCTCTCTCTCTCTCTCTCTCTCAACTATTAACCTAAATTGCACAAACCTTGACTTGCTCCCTTTCAGGGCAGGTCTAAAGGCTACAGTGACTGAGAGCCCACAGTTAGATGTCAAACGTGAATTGAAGGCCACCACACAGCCTTCCATCCTCAAGACCTTAAGCAAGTGACTCAGGTTCCCTGAGCTTCTGTCTCTTCAACAGCTGCTACAAGGCTGCTGAGGTGCCTGCTGCACGTGAAGGGTCTCAGCACCTGGCCGGCACTGAGAAGGGGCTCAGGACGTGCAAGTGGCTGTGACAGGAGGAGAAGTTTTCCGAATCATTGCAATCATCATCATGATAACAAGAAAACATGGATGTCAGGAACTTAGGAAAGAAGGAAAAAGTCCCAGTTGCAGGAAGAATCTCCTGGACTTTCTTCTATCGCTTCTGCTCCGGTATAGCAAACATGTTGGTCTCTCTGTAGAATCCTCCATAATGTGAGAAACATCCAATTACAGTCAAAGAATTTACCAGGAAGGGTATGAACATATTTGGTTAAGATTTTTAACCAAATGATTGAAACAGAAAGGTTTTCTTTTCTAAATAGTCAATTACCAGGAAAACCCCACACCCGAGGAGCTTGGCTCTCTTGGGTTTGAGTAGTTCATTGGTTCCAGGGGCCTGAGAAACTGCCTCAGTACAGATTTCTTTCTAGAAATCTACCAGACAGTTTCCAATTGTTACGTCCCCAACATAGCATAATCTGGAGGATTTGAATACGTGCCACAAGAGGAGGCCTTTGGGGGCACTAAAAATGAAGTGCCAGTGTTGAGCACCAACCCCAAGTTCATGGACTTTGTCATAATAGACTCCATTCATGAAGACAGAACTCTGCCGTAGAGGCTTGAAAAACTCATCAGAACAAAGTTGTCCTCAATTTTATTATAGGTTTTCAAGGGGCAAAAGCCAGACATTGAAATATGAGTGCATGGGGTGTGTGTGTCTGCACACACACTCACACACAACTAAAGGAATGAGGATCATGAGCCATGTCCCACACCTGACTCTGCTGTCATGTCAAGGATGCTCCCAATTTGCATGAGTCAGTTCATGTATGACAAAAAGAAAAGGCAAAAAAAAAAAAAAGGAAGGAAGGAAGGAAGACATTAAAGCACCAATAAAACATAGCCAACTAGCCAACTTACAAGGATCAGGGTTATCTTAGCCCATTCACACTGCTATAACAGAATATCATAGACTGGCTGGCTTATAAACAACAGAAATTTATTTCTCACATCCTGGAGGCAGAGAAGTCCAGGATGAGGGCCTGGCAGATTCTGTTTCTGGTGGGAGCCACTCGCTGGGTCACAGATAGCCTTCTTCTCACTGTATGTATCCTACCTGGCTGAAGGGACAGGAGCTCCTCGAGGTCTCTTTTATAAGGACATTACTGGTAATTCCATTCATGAGGGCTCCACCCTCATGACCTAACCACCTGCCAAAGAACTTACCTCCAAATACCATAAGTCAGAAAAAGTCAAGAACCATATGATTTCACTCATCTCTGGGATATTAAACTGAAAGCCACAAGTGAACAAACAAGAAAAACAAACAAAAACTCATAGACACAAACAACAGTATGGGCTACCAGAGGAAAGCGAGGGAAGAAGATGGTAAAGCATAAAGAGGGTCAAATATATGGTGGCAGCAGATTTGACTTTGGGTAGCAAAACACACAATGCAATATACAGATGATGTACCATAGAATTCCTCTTTCTAACCTATATAAGTTTATTTACCAATGTCGCCCAATAAATTTAATTAAAAACAAAGGTCAATAGAAGGTAAAACTAGAGGTGGGACTCTCAGAATCCAATGGGGGCTCAAGAGCAGTCATTGAGGGAGGAGTAATATGTTGGCCCTCTGGTGCCATCCCATGTAAATGGTCACCAACTCTATTCCCAGCGAAGCCAGGAGGAGGGATGGCTGACCACCAGAGAGCATTTCTCCAAAAAGGCTAGGTTCCTGACCCTGACCTCCACCTCTGACCTCTCGCAGAACCACACATGGAGCCTCTCTCTGCTCCCACGTGGAGGGTGGGCTTCTTCCCCTGCACTAGGGGAGTCCAGCAGACAAACAGCCCTCCAGGGGCCGGAAGCCTCCATGTGCTTCCCCAAGAGACACACTGAGGGGCTGGAATACATGGAACTCAGAGGCCAAGCAATCAAAACCACTTTTGGCAGGAATACAGGGGCCATCAAGAAGCTAATTTAGATCCCTCCTGGCTGATTTGGGTCTGGAAGGAACAGAGGAAGAACAAGAAAGTATGTAGTGAATTGTCAGAAGACAGGAAAGACCCAAGGCCTTGGTCTTAATCATGTTCCATGTGAAGAAGTTCTGGCATGGTTCATGCATGCAATCTGCCAAACCTTGAGTAATGGGAACAAACAAGGAAGGAGAGAGAGGGAGGGCTGAGAGCGACTGGTGGGGAGAGGGAAATCAGGCTGTGTCTAGGTGGTGGTGCCAAACATCTGGGTAAACCGCAAACCGTCTAAGCCAATAGCAAGCCGTTTTGTCTATAGAATAGCAAACATCAAAATCTGACAACGTCTAGGGCACATCACTGTAACTTTGTTTTGTTTTACTCTTCAGTGTGTGTGCAGATGTTTGAAAGCTCCTTGAGGGCATAAGCAAGGCTTATTTATTTTTAGGTGCCTCCGCCTTCCAACACTTAGTATGTGTCTGATACATACACATGTTTGAGGAAGAGAGAGAGGGAGGGAGGGAGGAAAAAGGCCATGTACAGATCATCCCCAAATCCTTGACGACAGGATGACCATATAATTTATTGTCCAAACTGGGACAACTCTCAGAGTAAATCAGGGTGCTAATATGGTTGCCCTTAAAGGCCAGTCACGCATGACAGACCAAGTCATCGGAAAGGAACTGCCTTTGTTATTTTCAAACACTATAAGTTAGACAAGCTCGGAGTGCACATAAAATATCAGAAAGGTCAAAGTGCCCGGAGCAGGGAGAGGGACAGGAAGAGACAGGGGTGGTCAGGAACCTGAACTTCATTCCAGGTGTGATGAGGTGCCACCGGGGGGTGTTACCTGGGTGAGTGACAAGATCTGATTTATGTTGTGAAAGATCTATCTTGCAGTGTACAGAATGAATTGTAGGGGCAAGGGTAGCATCAGGCCATTGGAGTCACTCAAGTGAGTGAGGGTGGTGGCGTGGGCTAAGAATAGTGGTTACAGAGGAGGTGGAAAAAGGCATGGTTTGGGATCAACTAATCTAACCGGAGCTTCTGGTGCAATGGACTTAGGAGGTGAGCCAAGAGAGGCACTGAGGCTGACTCCTATGTTTAGAGGCTGAGCCCTCACGTGGGTACATAGTGATGTCCTTTATCTACCTGGGGAAGCCAGGGAAGGCCTTCACTGACCTCCCTCTAAAAGTCACCCCGCAACCCCCGGCCACTCCCTGTCTCTTCCCCCTATTCACCTCCCGTGTGGATCTTGTCAGCATCTGTACTTGTTTCAGGCATGGGTTTGTTTTGTTAATAGACTGACTCCCCCATCAGATTGTTAGCCCCTTGAGGCAGGGACTTTGCTTTGTTCAACATGCCTAGCACAGAGACTAGCATCTAACGGATACTCAATAGATAGTTGCTAAAAGGAAAAACCAAGGTAAGTCTTGTTCTGGGACCAGAGGGAACCACGGACAAGCCACTAGGTCTCTCTGGTTCTCAGCTCCCGCCACTACAATGAGAGAGTGGCATGAGGTGCCTGCCCAGGTCGCTTCCTGCTCAAATATTCAGGTGCCATGATTTTTGTCCCTTGAGGTTCCCCAGTGAGCCAGAGTCAGCAATACCAGAAAGTGGTGTCCAAAGCTCTCTGAACTGAAGAAACATTTTTGGCCTAGCACCTGGGAGGCAGGTTTGCCCAGTGCCCAAGCTCTCACACCAGTCCGTGGAGATATACCAACAGCACAGGGAGGCAGCATGTCAAGTAGAGCAGGCTGGGTCTTGGAGGAGGCGAGTTGCACATCATCCCCATTACAGCACCAGGCACCTGCCAGATGTCCCATTTTTTCAGGGCTGTAGGGTGGGGTCCTACCACTGTGAGTCATTGCCTGTGTCCCCTTCCCTTTTCCTTCATGTCTGTTCCCCTGAGTCAATGTTTGGCATGTGTTTTATATGCAACATGCCAGCTCATCTTTGCATTGAAAATGACTAAGTCTGCTGTCCTTGGACAACATAATACACGAGATTTTCTTCTCCTTTCCTCCTTCCTTCTTCCAGCCCCATGTCCAAAAGGGAACGTTAGAATCAGCCCTGAAGGTCATTGTGAAGGTCATTGCTCTGCCAATATATCTGTGATCTCTAGTCTCTCTGATTCCACATTTGGCATTCCCAAGCCCAACAGCCCCCCTCACCTTTCTGTCCTCCGTGCTGACAGAAAAGAGAGAGCATGGGTCAAGGAAACAACAGATCACCCAAACCCCATGTTAGTCATTAGTTAAGACTTCCTGCATGGCTAACAAGAACCAGAACTCATCCTGGGAATGTTTCAAAACCTCTGCCTTTAGGCCAGGTTGGTATGTATTGTAGCACTGTCTACTGCGGTCCCTGCAATCATGCCTTGGGCCAACGCTTAGGCCACACCCAAAGGAAAACTCCTGAGAACCAGGGCAAGGCCAGAGCCCTGAGCCCAGCTGTACTGCTGGTGGCTCCACGGCCTGTTTCTCCAAACCTGGGGTCCCCAGCCCCAGCCCATGTCCAAGGACTCCTCCTCTGCTCCATCTTCCTAATGGTACTGGACCTTTGGCCAGCAGTCCCTGGCCACACGCTGCCTGACATGGGTCCTCCTCGACTGTAGGAACACTGACAGTGTCCTATGCATTCCAAGAAACCAAACCTTCCCAGCTTACCATTGTACATTTTCTCCACCTTCCTAATTTGCAGCTTGAAGTCCTTTTTGTAGTCTCTTGACCTTTCTGAGGCTGGTTTGAGTCTAGAGTCCCCTCTCTTAGAATTCCTGTTCCAAGGTTATGCTGGAAGCTTGGTGAAGAGCGACAGAGGTGACTGTTTTCTCTGCCAAGCTCGGTTTCTTGCTTACCCGGCTGCTTCTACATTTTTTTTTTTGTTAGAAAGAGACCTGGCCAGTATCCTCAGTAAAATTCTCTTTACTCAGGCTTTGCTCAATTTGAAGAAAAAATTGCACACCTGATAGCAACTTTAAATGCAGCCTCCGGAGGCATAGACACGCCTTCCCGGTCTGGTCTGAACCACCACCATCTCTCGCCTGGTTATATGTGTCTGCAACAGGGCCTGGTTATATTGGTCTGTCGTAACAGAAAACTGTCCTTGCCTCTCTACAGCTTCCCTCTCACTCACCTCGAGGTAAAGGCTAAAGTCTTCCCAATGGTTTAGAAATCCCTTCAAATTGGAGGTAGGCCCAATGTCTCTCAAACACACCAGGCACACTCCTGCCTCAGGGCCTTTGCACTGGCTGTTCCTCTCCCTGAAACGGTTTTCTCCAGATGACATGGCTCACTCTCTCTACTGCTTCACATCTTTGCTCAAATGGCCTATGCAGACCACTCTACTTAAAATTTCTGCTTCCACCTAGCCTCCAACCCCCCTTGTCCTGCTTTTTTGTTTCTATATCACATTCTAACATACTGTGTATTTATTTACCTAGCATATTATTCATTATTTCTGTCTCCACCACTAGAATTTAAGCTGCAAGAGGACAGGACTTTTTGTCTGTCTTGTTCAGTGATGAATCCTCAGTGAGGAAGCTGAGAACACTTCCTGACACATAGTATTACTGAATGGATAAATTCACTAACCAATTAATAAGAAGTTCATCTCTTGTTAAGAGTCCAGACACTGGTCTTACTGCTGGGTTCAAATCTCAGAGTCAACCTCTACTAGTTGTGTGACTTAGAGCAAGTTTCTTAACTTTGTTACATCTGTTTATCCATCTGTAAAAATGGGGTGGGGGGAGGTCATGATTACTTCACAGGGTTGTCATTGAGAAAATTCATGTTGTGTGCTTAGCACAGTGCCTGGAATACCATCCAAAGGGACTCTGTTGATGCTATCTATCTATCTGTTATCTTCACCCTTGGTGGGTGAATTAGACTTCGGGAAATAATCAAACAGCCCCCTAGGCCCTGCCGTCATGGCTTGGTGGTTGAGCATCAACCTATGAACCAGGAGGTAATGGTCAGGGCACATGCCCGAGTTGTGGGCTTGATCCCCAGTGTGGGGCATGCAGGAAGCAGCCGATTAATGATTCACTCTCATCATTGATGTTCTATCTCTCTCTCCCTCTCCCTTCCTCTCTAAAAATATATTTTTTAAAATAATACAAAATAAAAAGCCACCTGGACTGAAGCCTAGTCAATCAAGTAATAGTGTCTCTGCTCGAAAGCAAGACGGGAAGATAAAGCAGTATGAGGGTTCTCTTTGGTGGTTCATAAACTCGCTCTACAAAACAATTTTAGGAAAGGGGTGGGGGGAGCAACACTCATGCTTTAAGCAATGGCATCCCCAACGAAGCCACTTGGCAGGGCCACACCCACCTGCTGCGTAAGTGCTGACATACTGCTAGTCCCACGGGTCCCAATAGTAGAAAGAGAAATCGTGGAAACAGCACGCTTTGGGGGTCCTCTGCTGTACCTCTGCTTCACCTCCTCCCTTCATGTTGCTTCTCTGCTGAGGAGAGCCAACTGCGCGCTGAGTATGTGGGTCAAGGGCCCCTGCGAGAGAGTGCCTGTGAGGCTCTGTGGAGAGGCTCTCACAGAAAGCGATACTCTGAACCAGACCAAGCAGTAACCCGAGTGTCCTGAAGATCTAGAAATCCGATCTGGGGAGGAGTGATAGGAGACAGGAGGCTCGCTGGCAGAATAGACTTTCTGGGGGAGGAGGGCAGACTCATCCCCAGGTGGGCTGGCCCGCAGGCACCCCGTGAGGGCTCTGTGGCCTTCCTCCCTCTCCGCAACTCTGCCATCCCAGGGAAGAGGTGGTGAGATGGAAGGGAGGCCCAGAGAGACACACTCCCCCCTGCCCCCTGAGAAGATGCAGACGTAGGGCTCTTCCCTTCCCACTGTGCCCTGTGTCCCCCTCCAGGGCCCAGCGTGTCCTTCGAGTCCTGTTAGAGACTCAGAGAGGACCTTAGAGACCGTCCCTCCTCGTTTTACAGAGGAAGGAGCTGAGGCCCAGAGAGAAGCATGTGGGCTGCAGACACAATTGGTGGCCTCCTTATATCCCTTCCACTTACCCCAAAGGACTCCTGCAGACAGGGCTGCTCCCCACGGGACCTGCTGCAGCCCCTGCCTGAGGGCTCCTCCGGCCTCAGGAGCACAGGTGCCTGCAGGTAGCACAGGCCAGATGGGCCAGGATCGGCAGGGGTGAGGAGGGCGCAGCCTGGGAGGGGTTCTTAGCCCAGGAGTGACCCTCGCCTACCAGGGGGAGGAATTTCAATGCATGCCACAGTTTCTTAGAGGGAAATTTTCTCATCTAGTGGAGGCCCCAAATTTTAAAATATTAGGGGAACATGCTTTCATACTCAGAAGAAGAGCATTGAGTTGGAGGTTTCCACCATTACATTACCGCAGACCTCTCCTCGGGATCGTTACTTTTAATGCACAAAATAAAATATATAGGATTATAAAGGACACTAAATATGTTGAAAGAAAATTATAACATAATTTTTAAATAATGTTGTGACATCATAATAAAGAGACTTATTTCACACAGATAATAAGATCTAAGGAGAGTCTCATGATTTTAAGGGAGGGACAGGCACCAATTGTAGCTTCCGCAACAGCTGTGATGGGATGTGAAAATAGGTGCGATTCTGTGGTTGACGGTCACAGGCACCGCTGATACCACATGGTGTGTCCCCTACGTTCGTCCTGGAAGGAAATTAACATTCAATTGGGAGTCAGGGAGTAAAGATGTCATGATTTCCCACCAAAGTCAGAGACTTCCCATCAGAGCTCACAGGCGCCCTGGTTTTCCCACATGGACCCTTTGGGGGTCTATGAACACCAGAACGGTTAAGAACGCTGGGCCAGAGTATCTGTGTGAGACTTGGTGACCCAAAACTGGTTCAGGGGCCCCTTGAGACCCAATCCCTCCCACCATTCAGTCCTAAAGCATTAGTCAGGGCAGAGCCAGGCAGTCCCGTGGTGAGGGTGGAGGAAGCCACAGTGATTCCGGGACGGATACCAGAGTTTATACAGAGTGACAGCCCTGCCTGACGGCCATGGAGGGATGTCAGCAGATGTGGGAGATTGGTTATATATACCAGGATACTGATCAAATCAATAAATATATTAATAATAAAAGAAGGTTTCTTGCTGCTGGAAAAGAGACATACATACACTGAGTGGCCAGATTATTATGATCTCTGAATGCATAATAATCTGGCCACTCAGTGTCTAGCCTATATAATAAAAGGCTAATATGCAAATTGTCCCCTCGACCAGGAGTTCGACCAGCAGGCAGGCCGGCCAACCGCCCATGTCCCCTCCCCATGGCCAGGCTGGCCGGACCCCATCCATGCAGGAATTCATACATCGGGAGATATATATATATATATCTATATATATATAGACATATATATATATATAATGAGTGGCCAGATTATTATGCATTCAGAGATCATAATAATCTGGCCACTCAGTGTACAGAGGGAAGAGAATTAAAATGAACCCTGGTGTTGGATTACAACTGGAGAAATCTGTGCAAACTCAAGGTTTTCAGTAGATAAAGATGTACACACACACACACACACACACTCACTCTCACACACACTCACACACACACTCACACACACACTCACACACACACACACATACACACACACACACTCACACACACACACACACACACACATACACACACACACACTCACACACCAGTGTTGGCCCTTGAGCAGGCCTGGAAGCAGCAACCCCCCAATCACAATGACCACACCCAGCACTCGGATCTTGGCTTCCAAATACTACTTCGTACTAAAGAGAGCAGGGCTCCATGGAGAGAAGGCTGCCACAGGGCTGGGCACGGAACATACAGATGAGCCCAGAGAATCCCATTGGGCCAGAAAGCCAAGGAGCACTCAACAGAAGACAGGATTCAAGTGAAAGGAATACCGGAGCCAGCTGGGAGGAGATCTCCCAGGCCAAACGACAGCATCAAAATAAAGAAGGAGAATTAAAATTAATGCAACATAACGGGAAACCAGGAGTCTGCCGAGGTGTAAATAAATAGATGAATCAATGGAATGTTGATAAAGAATGAGATGCGTATACAGTTTCAAAATACCTCCCCACAAAATACGTATCAGTTACACCAGGAAAAAGAGTAACTTTACAGTGGGAAAGTCTAGAAGACACCAACTTAATCAAGTGATCAAAGGTAACACCACCAGTCACAGCATGAGGAGACATCTGGGCCACCTGATAGGATGCAATGGAAAGAGCATAACCTCGCTGCGGTGGCGTTCCTGCCCAAAATGCACGATCTCAACAACGCGAGGGAACATCAGACCAGCCTCAATGGGGACATTTGCTACAGAATGATTTGCTTTGAAATTTCCAAGTGTCACGGTGATAAAAATCAGATTATGCTCTGGAAGCCTGGGAGACACACAGTTAAATGCAGCACATGATTCCGAACTGCCTCCTTTCGCTATCAAACAGGAGGACAATGAGCCCCACCTGAGTGAGGGGTGAGGATGAGATGATAGCGAGAGAGCAACGTTAATTTTCTGATTTTTATGGTTGGGTTGTGGTTACATAGGCAAATGCCCTTTTTGTGGGAAACACCCTCTCAGATATTCCAGGTGATCGGAGGCAGGTGGGAACTGTGCGGCCTCCAGAACAGGCATGGCTGGGCACCACGACTTCACGCGAGGGCACTGAGCGGAGGCCAGCAGGCTGGCAGAGGGTGGGCCGCAGAAACCTAGGCAGGACAATGCAAAATCCAGCGGCGGGAATTTGCTTTGCTTTGTAGTGGCCTCCTCGGGAAGTCACAGCTACAGGGAGGACTAGCGACCAGAGACGGGGGGCGGGGAGGGGGGCCCTTCCAGGGCAGAGGCACTGGCGGAAAACATACTGGAAAAGCTAAACGCCCAGCGAAGAAAACGCCCTCTCAGGGAGTCCGCCGCCCATTGCGGTGGCTCCTAACCTTGCTGGCACATTGGAATCACGTGGGAGTTTTTTAAATCCCGATGCCTGGACCTAACCTCAGAGCTTCTAGGCACTGGGATTTTTTTTTTTTAAGTCCCTGGATGGTTCTGATGTGCAGCCAGGTGGAGAACCACAGCTCCATTCGGTGGGTTTTGTTGCTTCAGGTTGAAAAAAAAAAAAAAAAAAGATGTTTTGTCCTGATTGCAAATATCAAATCCAGAAAGGTTTGGCTGAGCATGAACTCAAGCCTGAGAAGTAACTTGTATAAAATATACACATACTAATGAGCATTCAGGCGCAGCCTCGCTTGCTAAGTGCAGACAGATACATAGACAGAGGTAGAGCTACCTTGCTGCTGCAGGTGGTAAAATGTGCATTTAAACTGTTTCTCCTGCCTAAAGAGATGACTGCCAGTTCATTTTACCCGTGCTTACTCACCTGGTCTCCTTGTTAAAAAAAAAAAAAACGTGCATTTGTGGGTAGCTATATATGTTAGGTCAGTGGTCGGCAAACTCATTAGTCAACAGAGCCAAATATCAACAGTACGATTGAAATTTCTTCTGAGAGCCAAATTTTTTAAACTTAAACTTCTTCTAATGCCACTTCTTCAAAATAGACTTGCCCAGGACATGGTATTTTGTGGAAGAGCCACACTCAAGGGGCCAAAGAGCCGCATGTGGCTCGTGAGCCACAGTTTGCCGACCACGGTGTTAGGTGGTTAGGTGTGCAAGGATTTACAGCAAAGAGCAAAGCCATTGTACGGACCCACCAGAGGACTGCACGGGGGAGTTTTGTCTTGAAAACTGTTCTAAGCCGCTGAGCCCCCACACCACAGCACTTCCGCCCACTGACACTGCTGTTTCAATAAAAGCATAAGCTGTTAGACAATGAGTCTTCCAATTAAGGGACTTTTACATTATTTAACTCCAACGTCACTTTCAGTTTCCATCCCTTGTTTTCAGATTATTTTAATATTCCCCTATGATTCATATGAAAAGCGAAGGCCCAAATTCCTCTGCTTGAAACTCAAGGTCCTTCATCGTCGATTTTCAGCCTAACTTTCTACCTTTATCCCTCTCTCTCCCCATCCCACTCCAGGACAAATTATCTTTCATGGCTAGCCTACTCCCTATTCCAAACTTCCCAAAGCCACCTTTTTTCCCCTACATGAACCTTTTTTCTTCATTAAAAAGTATTCAATCAAAAAGTATTTACTGACTAATTAATTTTTCTATTGAGGGTTATAGTGTTTAGTCTTCAACTGAAATGAAAACATATTTGAATCACCAAACATACATGTCATTGTCTTTCCTCCTAATAAAAAGACCAGGCTGACCAGACCCTCAGCAAGCACCATGAGGGACTGAGTACACGATGGCTCCAACCCCTCAACCCTCCGCATCCTCGGCCTTTGCCAGGGGACTGGTGGCACCTATTGCCCCACCAGGAAGGCCTGACAGAAGCCACAGCTTACCAATAAGCCCTGGAGACGGGGTGGTGAGCATGATGTGTTACAGAACTGTGCGCCTGAGACCTGTATAGTCTTGTTAACCACTGTCACCCCAATAAATTCAATAGAAAGGGGGGAAATAATAAAATTTTGAAGAAGAAAAAAAGAATTCGAGTGTTTCCACATTTGTTTTCCTCATCTGCGGTTGCTTGAAGTACACACCCAGACGAGCACATTGGAGGATGAGAAACACATGACCCAATGACTGAAACCGCCCCAGCCAACAGCCAATCAACTGGCAGAAATGAGACCAGAAGACCCTCCCAGCTGAGTTCACCCTTCATCCAGCCCTCCAACTGTCCGTCATATCAGTGAGCCCACCCAAGACCAGAGACCTGTCCAGACCATCCCAGCCTCAGCAGCCATCTTGCAGATTCACAGACTTAATAAATGCCACTGGCTTTTAGTCACTGACTTTCGGGTGGCTTTTTACACACATTGTTGCGGTAATAGATACATGGGACAAGTGGCCAAACTACAAACTGTACAGCAATGATTAAGAGAAGTGAAATCAACTGAAAGACTGGACTGCAAGACCCCCGGGAGCAGGGACGCTGTTGGGTGGCTCCCACGGTATCCACTGTACCCCCAGGGACCGTCCCAGCTACTCCGTAAGAGGTTCTGGATGAAGGGAACATCTGCTTGTAACAGATCCTCTGCTGTCACCGCTCTCAAAATGGTCATGAACTCATTCACTTCCAAACTTTAAAAACTCTAACCGGCCCACCACTATCACTTACTTACCTTTTTCCTTTCCAAGTCAAAATCCTCAGCCAGCGCGTGCAAACCACGCAGTAAAAGGGTATCTGTGAAGGTTTCCCCAAACACGACGGCGACTTTTTGCCCCAACACATAAAACCAGTTGTCTCCAGCTGCAAGGCTGCTTCTGCAAGAGCTCCGACCTCGCCAGTTACAGTAGCTGGTGTAACAGCTAATCTTAGAAAACACACATCACTTCTCCAACCCCGTAATTAAGACCAGAAATCCGTAACCGAGACTTTCATAAAACTGGGGTTTCAAAGTGCCAGCTTTGCCTCGGAGTTCTGCAGAATGAGCAGATTGGGGAGACACTGCCCAGAACCGTCGGTGGGCAGGAGAGTGGGTCTTGGATGGTCAACAGCCAATGGGAGCCGGCCCACGCCAGGGCTTTCCAAGTCCTCCTCCCCTCTGGTTCATGGCTCAGCACTGCTCCACCCACCTTTGCCCATCATCAAGGGCCAGGGCTAACCAACTATGAGCAAATCCATACATACTAGGAGAACCCATTTCTATGGACAAGCTTAGCAATTTGGGGTTTGGGGAGTTCTGGCTTTTTTTTTTTTTTTTTTCACCTGAGGATATTTTTTTTTTTCCCCATTGATTTTTAGGGAGAGTGGAAGAGAGAGGAAAAGACAGAGAGAAATATCGATGTGAGAGAAACACATCAATCAGTTGCCTCCTGCACAAGCCGCAACCAGGGCCCGGGCCAGGGAGGAGCCTGCAACCAAGGTACATGCCCTTGACCGAAATCGAGCCCGGGACCCTTTGGTCCGCAGGCCAACGCTCTATCCACTGAACCAACCTGTCCAGGGTTGGGGAATTCTATCTGTATTAATGTCTCCAGCGGCCAGATCTAAATGAAAAGGCTTTTAGCTTCTCAGAAGGGTATTTCTAGTTCACCAACTGGATCTTTCACTGAAGGGACCGGCTTCAGCCCTTTCCAGTCCTGATACTAGAATTCGAGTCAGAGAGGGTTATTGAACTGATTGAGACAATGCCTATGACTGAGTCCCGTTTTTTAACATGCGTATTCCGATGTAGCCATAACATAGCCATATGTTGAGGGCCCCCCCCCCCTGCCCCCAGGCCTCGCCATTTGTTTGGACGAAGTGCTGGTATTGGCAGGCCGTCCTCGAACACGTTAGCGCCTGCCTCTCTGAGAGCCAGGAGGGCGAAGCCGCCGCGTCCACATGTGTCTTCAATTGCTGGGCTCCGCTTTCCCACCACTCTCCACCGGGGAGACTTTCCAATCCCTCTCACACTGGGGAGGCGCCAGGGTGCTATTTTGGGTTTAACAATGAAATATTTATTGAGTTCTAATTTACGGAGAGCTATGTGAAACCCCAGGGCCTTAGGATTGTACCATTTTTATAAAAAATGGGCGCAGAAACCGATGGGGTAATGGGAGGGGAAAGAGGCAAGGTCACCTTGATGACCGATCAGCAGAACAGTGGGTGATAAGCACCCAGAGGGCAGGAAGGGCGACGTCTGAGTGCCCCGCTCACTTCCATGGGCCCAGAATGTGGACACTGAGCAATACCTTGGGTCCCTGTCACCCACAGAAGGGCAGAGACTTTCATAACTCTGACCTGGGCGCCAGGACGACGAGCAAGTTGGGGAGGGGCCCCCTCCAGTCTTATGAACCAGCGTGGAAGGCAGTCAGCGGGCTCTGATGCATGAATAAGTGCCCCGCTTGGCCAACCACTGGCTTCTCGCAGTGGCCTTTAAACCCAGTGAGCTCAGGTCACTCCCATCTGCCTTGTGTCTGATCCTTACTCTTAAACATAACTCTCCTGATCATGACCCCACCCTCTGCATCCTCCCTCCCTTAGCATAGAGCCTGGGCTGCAACGCTCACACCACCCCTACCCCCACTACCCCCGCCCCGGCCCCGGGCTCTCAGCCTTCGGTAGGGGCAATGCCATTTGTGGTGACAGGTTTGCAAATCCTGAGATATTGCCACGAAAGCCTCAGAGACAGCCCTCGGCCAGCCCTTCTCCCTGCCCTCCCACCGCACCACCTGAGAGCCTAAATCCACACACAGGGTGGCCCTTCCCCCCGGAAGCACCGGGTGGCCCTGTGTGTGAGGCCCTCGGGGAAAGTCAAGCTGTTCCATGTACAAAAGAACCCTGGCTAATGGTTGTGTAAAGGGTGGTTTGCAATGACCCCACAGCCTGGCTCCCTCTCCCCTCTCCAGCTTCCTCTGCAGGACCTTCCAGGCACAAAGAACAACCCCATCACGCCCTCAGCCCCGAGATTTTGCACAGCACGCTGGTGAACTAACCCCAGTTCTGAGATGAGCACATCTAAATTAAAAACTGGCCCGAGGTCATACAGCTTATCATCAAGAGGGCCATGTTTTCGTCCACTCTGACTCTCAAAGCTGAAATATTTTCTGCCTCATTATATAACCTCCCAACCTGGGCGGTTGACACAGTCACTGTCCATGCCTCCCACCCCTGTGCAGTGTCCAGGGCCTATAGATGGCCAACTGTACCCTTTCCAGCTTTTCTTAGAATATTCCCTGAAAATCTTGCTGGGGCTGGAATCTTATTTTTTTTAATGTTTTTATTTTTATTGATTTCAGAGAGGAAGGGAGAGGGAGAGAGATAGAAACATCAATGATGAGAGAGAATCATTGATTGGCTGCCTCCTTCACACCCCCACTGGGGATCAAGTCCACAACCTGGACATGTGCCCTTGGTGGGAATCGAACCTGGGACCCTTCAGTTCATAGGCCGACGCTCTATCCACTGAACCAAACCGGCTAGGGTGGAGCTGGGATCTTTCACAAAAGAGGCGCCAGTCCTCTCTCCCTGCCTCCCCTGAGGCTCTGTCTTGTCTTTTCTCTAAAAAGACATCAACCTTGAGAGCCTGTCGGGGATTGCGCAGGTGTTTACCAAGCTGCCACCATTGGCACCAAAGTTTGCTTAACCTCTGCTCAGCTGCCATCTTCTCAGGACTTTCTCGTCCCGCCCTTGGCCAGGCTCATGCTTTTCAAGTTCAGTCCTGAGAAGTCTCTGATTTGCCAGATTGAGGAATGTGGGTTTCTTTCCTGCACGTGCCCCTCTCGCTCCCCCTGGGCTGTTCTCCATCCCACAGCAGTGGAGGTGCAGGGGGCAGGGATGACCTGAACCGTCTGGCCCTGCAGGGAGGGGTTTTATCACCACAGTGCTTAGAATTGGTGGCATATCTATCTGTATAATAAAAACCCAGTGGTTGTGATGCCGTAATGACCAAAGACCGGTCACCAGGAGGCTGCATGTGTGGCGAGGCACGCGTGGGTGGGCAGGGCCATGCGATTTTGCATGCTGGGCTTCTAGTCCTACCTAATAAAATGGTAATATGCAAATTACCATCACTCTGCTATGCCCACGATTGGGCCATTGGGAGGCTGGGGGCGGGACTCAGGGTGACCGATTGGACTGACTCAGGGTGACCGATTGGAGGACCCATGGGGCCGGTGGAAGGCGCCGGTGGCGGAACTCGGAGTGGCTGATTGCGTGGCTGCGGCACCAGTTTTCCGCCAGCAGCAGTTTTCCTCTGGCCACCCGCTGATCGGAGTGCCTCCCGCCAGTGCAATCGGCCACCCCGAGTTCCTCCACTGGCGGCGCTGGCAGGAGGCACTCTGATCGGCGGGCAGCCAGAGGAAAACTGGTGCTGGAGGAACTCAGGGTGGCCGATCCCACTGGAAGGAGGCGCTCCAATCAGCATCAGCGGGTGGCCAGAGGAAAACTGGTGCTGGCGGAAAACTGGTGCCAGCAGCCAGGTGAAGGAAGGTCTTTTGCACGAAACTTCATGCAACGGGCTTCTAGTATATACATAAAGCCCTAATATGCAAATAGACCGAATGGCAGAACAACTGAACAACCGGTCACTATGAAGTGCACTGACCACCAGGGGGTGCACAAGGAACATGATGGGCATCGGCAGCAGGTGGCAGAGTGTGGAACATGGCAGGCATCAGCCATGGCAGGATGATGGAGCAGGTGAGCGGGGGCACCAGACCAATGCGGGGCACCAGTTGCTGTCATCGGGGCAAGCCTCTGGTGGTTACTGAAAATTCTTTGCTCTATCGCACCACAGTCCCGCTGGGTGTTTGCACCCGCTGCCAGCGCCTGGCACCAGCCCTGATCACTCAGGGTTGTCAGCGGGTACAAGCAGCAGCTGCCGACCCCAATTGCCCCTGAGGGCTTCTCCTCCTCCCCCTGCTCCTGAGGGGTGATCGGGGCAGCAGCAGCTGCTCACACCCACTGACGGCACTGGCCCCAGTCACTCTGCACCGGCAGTGGATGCGAGCGGGGCCAGTGCCATCAGCACGTGGGAGCAGCGGCAGTGGAAGCAGGGCTGTCAGCAGACAGGGGACTGGGGGCCGCGGCAGGAAGAGCCAGGTGGGGGCACAGAGGATGGGCCGAGACCCGTCCCTGTGCCCACCACAGCCTTGAGGCCCACAGTTCCTTTCAAAGTGCACGAATTCATGCACTGGACCCCTAGTGATGATAATATAAGCAGTTTGTCATATTCTGCTTCTAAATTATCTACAGCCAATGCACTCTCCTCCTCCTACATCCATGGCCTGCACCTGGGCAGACAGCCCCCACCCATCCCCACCTTGGTGCACCAAGGCCACATGGGGTTGCCAGTCTAGAAGCCTTTATGTTGCTCATGATTGTCACCAGGTCCCCTGGGAGCAGGAATCAGGGTCTCGAGACCATTCCCCAGTTGTCCTAGGAGACTTGTTATCGCCCCCCGCCACCACCACCACCGGCCTGAACGCCCCGGAATCACTCTTCTTCATGTCTGCCTAGTGCTCCTCCCTCGTCACCTCATCACCCATCAAAGTCTGCCCAGCCTCCAGCCTGAGTGGCCAGCTGACCCACCAATCCCACTGCCCCTGGGGCCCTCATGGAAAGGCAGGACTTCTCCAGGCCTCGCCACTCCTACAACAGCAGGATGCCCACCCGGCATGGCTCAGTGGTTGAGTGGCAACATATGAACCAGGAGGTCGCAGTTCGATTCCTGGTCAGGGCACATGCCCAGGTTGAGGGCTCAATCCCCAGTGTGGGGTGTGCAGGAGGCAGCAGATGAATGATTCTCTCTCATCATTGATGTTTCTATCTCACTCTCTCTCTTCTTTCAATAAACAGATTTTTTTTTAATTTTTAATAAAATAAATAAATAAAACAGCAGGACTCCTAGCGAGAGTGGGGTCCATTTGCCAAAGATGGTGCTGCTAATGGCAGCAATGAAACCACTGACGTTCCCAGGAAGGGGAATAAGGACAAGGGACCTCTGCCCAGGACCCTCGGGGACCCTCAGGCGACCCCGTGTATGTGAACGCTGCATGTCCTAAGGCACCAGCCTTCGTTGACTATCCAATGAAATGGCCTGAGCCCCAGCCCCCGGGGGCACAGAGCCTTCCTCCAGATTTCAGAGAGTCTCCTGCCACCTCCCACGTGACTTCTCCTCGACGGGGTCTCCTTGGTCTGCTCTCACCACCTTGTCCCCTGCCTTCATGTCTGTATATCTGGCTGCACTCCCCTCCCCCAGTTCATTTCCCAAATGGATAGAGAATCACTGTTGTGCATAATCATATTTTTACTGAAATTTGGGAAAAACAGAAGAGAAAAATAGCTAACGTTTTCGCAGTAGTCACCAGTGTCCCTAAAGCGGATGTGTGTGCCCACCACTCCTAGCCTCCGGAGCTGGGGGTTCCCTCGCTGAGCTTCTCCCAGCCCGGCTTCAAATCCCTGTTTCTCCCTCCACCCCCAAGCTGCCAAGGAAAAATGGAAAAGTCTGTTACTTAGTCTTACAGACGCATGTACGTCTGCACTCCCCCTCCCCGGGGCTTCGGGACCTCTTCTCCTCATCTGCTTAATGCTGTCTCCTAGCAAAGGACCGCCTTCCCTGGCAGGGGATCCACGGCTCCCAGCGCCCTGGGAAGCGGCAACAGTCATTCCTATTGTGAAACAGCAATTTTCCCTTCCCTGTTACATAGGCAATTTCCTCTCCTGCCTACAGGCCTCGCTTTGATTCCTAAACCAGAAGACGCCTTTCCTTGTGCCAATTCGCATTTCTCGATTACATCTTCTCCATAATATTGTAAAACCACTTCATACATTATTAAATAGCACACAAAAAATGATCCCATTCCTCTTACAACCATTTTCCTTTTCAAAGGCTCCCTTTCCTGGTCTCTGTCCACCCACACATGTTTTAAGGCACCTATGTTTTCTTCTTGCTGCTTTCGGATCTCACACGATAAGACACCTTTCCCTGTCTTCATTGCTACTGTGTGAATAGCGGTGAAAGGTTCCGTTGAGTTACTGCCCCACAGGTTAGCCACACATTCCGAATCACAAAAGCAGCCATCTTTGTCTTGTTCACTGATGCATCCCAAACAGTGGGAAACCATGCCTGGCACCTAGTAGAATCCCAACAAATATTTGTTGAATGAATTCTGGAATGAGACATTTGGATCCTTTCTAGTGTTTTATTGCTGTAGACAGGGTGCAATAAACATCGTTATACATACAACATCTTTCTTTAGCTTAATTATTTCCCTGGTAGTATTCCCCTAATAAAAACTGCAGCAGTAGCAGTTTCAATAAAAAACAGTTTTTAATAAACAGTTAATAAAAAACAGTGACAGCAGCAGGCATAATATTAGCAAACATGGAGCTAATGTAATTATTAAGCAGCTACTGTGTGCTAGGCTCTGTGCTAAGCACTTTACACCCAAAATATCAGTGACTCCTCACAACATCCCTATGAGGAAAGTACTAATTATCCTCATTTTACAGGTGAAAATGTGAAGGACTGTTTTTGGTCCAAGGTCACACAGCTTATACAGGGCAGAGAGGGGATTTGAACCAAGGTCTATCCTACTCCAGACTCTGAGGTCTGAACTGTTACAGTGACTTCTGAGATCAAATAGCATAACGAGCTGAGGACTGTTGGTAGACACCTCCACGTTGCTCTCCCCAAGGGCTGTGGCCGTTTATGGACACAAAGGAAGGGCTCCTATAAATTGACTTTAATGTATGCCACTCATTAGGTGCATATACTTGAGTTATGCTTTTTATTCAGTCTGACAACCTTCACCTTTCAACTGTACTATTTAGTTCATTAACATTTAATGTAATAATTGACTCACTTGGATTTAAAGATCCCAGCTTACTATTTATCCAAACGCTGTGCTCCTTTTCTCTTTTTCCTGACGTATGTATCTAGATTGATGATGATTATAAGAGAGTTGGGATCATGTTTTTTTCTAAATCTCATCTTCTCTTCCTATCCGTCGGGTAGGTATACATTCTTTTGTTTTTTTAGAGGTTACCAGAAAAGGGCTTTTATTATAAAACCTCCTAGCTCTCAATAATGACCACCCTTGGCACCTACCTGTTTGCTAGATGCTCATACGTCAAGCTAACTTAAATTGTCTCCCAGAAACCTCTTCTCCCCACGTGGCATTGTGGGTCATTGACTCAGGTCCCCAAAGGCATGACAGTAGAATTCTCTCTGCACAGGCAGTGCCGCGTTCTGGCTCTAAAATATTAAGCAGCTCCCGCTGCCCTCAAAGGCATTCAATCCAGTACAAACAAGCAGACAAAACACTTGATACCCGAATGCAGATGGCCATCAGGGTAGGACCCAACCTGAGCACAGGCTGATGGTAGAGATGGCCTCAAACCCAGCCCGGGCCACAGACAAAGCCCAGCCTGCCTCTCCCTGGCCTCACAGATGCCACGAAGACGCTCTTTCTGGGAAACAGAACCACCCTTCCATGAGCTGATCCAAAACACTCTTCATCTTCGAAGAGGCGACCTGCCTTCCAGCATGACACGGCAACACTTCCATTATTCATCAAAACAGAAGGCATCCAAATATCCCTTCTTGGCTTTGGACAATGGTTTTATATTTACATTTGAGATGTTCTCAAAACGTTGAGAATAAAATTAAACCATGTTGCAAACGTACAGAGTGAAACAGGCTTGAAAATAGTCGAGGCCCTCCCTCTCCCTCCTTCCTCTCCCCTCCATCCTGCCGCGAATACACCCAGAGTTTGGGGCGGGGTGCCAATTGTTTAAGACCCCAGGGTATCCGTGCATGCACTTTAGCGGTCAAGTACTCTAGGAATTCCTAGAAATGACCTCCCTGGAACCTCATTTGTGACCATGGACACAAATAATGTAAATGGGAAACATCTTTGGCCGGGAAGGAAGCTGTTTCTGTTCTTTAAAAGTGTGATGTTGAATCTGTTAGCAAAGCTTTGCTGTCTTGTCTGGAACCAGAAAGGTCAGTTGGAGGTTAAGCCCGAGTGAATGGTCCATCGTGAAATAAACACAGCGCAACCCAGGGCTACGGGCAATGTTATTCTTTCACCTTCTTCCTGGAATTTCAGAGATTGTGCAAATGGAACACAAACAATGCGCACAATAATGTAACAGTGCGAGATCATGCCAGCGGGGAAACCTGTGTACTTGAGGATTCAAAGAAGAAATAAAACACATCTCTGCTCCCTGCTCCCAACCCCCCCTTCCTTCCAAGAGCAAATCTTAGAGTTTCTCTGATCTTTTCTTTCTTTCCACAGATTTTTCTTGTTTCCAATACCCTTTTTCTCTCTCTCTCCTGCACACACACAGAGAACAAAGCCCGGGATACTAGCACTGGATGGAGGACCCAACAAATCAACAAATCCAGGCCTGAACACTTTTCTTTACACCAAAGGATCTGATTTCTGTATTCGCTATGGCTGCAATGATGCCGTGTAACAAACCACCCCAAATAGAATGGCTCTCAGTGACGTAGAATGGCATTTACTCTCATGCTCACAGATCTGTGGGTGACAGCACGCTGGCCTAGGAGGCACGCAGCTGGGAAGTTCTGCTTCAGGATGCAGGTTGGGTGCAGGTCTACTCCACAGATGTCGCCTTCTCCTCGGACCCATGGCCCCCTGAGGGCACATGCTCATGGTTAATGGAAAAGCACAAGAGACAGGCCCACCCATGCAAGTACATTTAAAGCCTCTAATTATGCCCTGATCAGCATGGGTCAGTGGTTAGGGTGTCGGCTCCCACACAGGAGGGTCATGAGTTCGATTCCCGGTCAAGGGCACATACCTGGGCTGCAGGTTTGATCCCAGCCTCAGTCGGGGCACAAGCAGGAAGCAACCAATCAATGTGTCTCTCTCACATCGATGTTTCTCTCTACTCTCTCCCTCCCCCTTCCCTTCCACACTCCCTAAAAATCAATGGGGAAAAAATCCTTGGGTGAGGGTTGGTTTTTTAAGCCTTTACTTATATCACATCCTCTCCTTGGTCAAAGTTAGTCATATGACCAAGCCCAAAGTCAGCAGGACAAGAGAGTGACAACTGCTCCAAGGGGAGAGGGAAGGGAGTGATTATTTGCTGAACAATAACCCAACTAATCGCAGACACCAAATATATAAGACAGACATAAGTGGCTCTTTGCTAGGTAAACGAGGGAGGGATGATGGGAGCCTAGACCCCATGCTCTCCATCCCCCCAAATTCCCAACGAGTCCTCTGTCGACTCCCAGGGCTTCAAAGAAGACACCATGAAATGCAAGACAACCTTCTCTCTTTACAGATAAGAAGACTGAGGTGCAAAGAATAACTTGGCCACAACCTGAGAAATATCAGGCATGAGACCACAAGTGAGAGGAGTTTTCAAATCTGATGACAGCCGGTCATTTCCCAGCCTCCAGTCCTAGTTACAGAGATTACAACAGTTTTACAATAGTTTACAATTTGCCTCAATTACTTGCAGCTGGAGAAAATGCGCCCAAACCAGGTAGCATAGTAAATAAAGGAAAGAGGGGAGAGGGGAATATAATTCTGACTACCGGATCTCAAACCACGCACTTCACAGGACAGAGCTCAGAACCAACGGCTTCCATGCCCGCCACCCACCCAGGATTTGATGTAGGGTAGAGCAGTGGCAGACAGAATGGGAGAGAAGAACATAGTTGAGCTAAATTCTAAATGCATCTTTTTTTTTTCCTCACCTGGGGATATTTTTTTTCTATTGATTTTCAGAGAGTGAAAGGGATGGAAGGAGGGAGGGGGCGTGGAAGGGACAAGGAGAGGGAGAGAGGAAGAGAGAGAGAAACATCGATGTGAGAGATACACATCCACTGGTTGCCTCCCGCATACATCCCAACTTACCAGGGACCAGAAGCGAACCCACACCCAGGCAACATGCCCTTGATGGGGAATCAAACCCAAGACCCTTCGGTGCGTGGGCTGATGCCCTAACCATTGACCAACACCGGCCAGGGCCTAAATGCATCTTTGATGAAGAAAATTTTCACATGAAAAAATAAAAATAAGACCATAATTCCTGTTGGTAAATGAGACCTTTAGACACCAGATTATTATGGTGGTGGTGATGGTAACTGATGGTGGTGACAAAAGTTCAATCAAGAATTCACTAATGCAAAGCTCCATTTCATTAATGTTCTCCAGTTCATCCTAATGTGTAAGAAGGACTGAGAAGCAATGTGTTTAACAGATACAACTCTGGCCTCAGGATTTTCTTCCATTTGAGCCCCCAGAATTCCCTCACACTCTAGTCCCGTGGTCGGCAAACTGCAGCTCACGAGCCACATGCGGCTCTTTGGCCCCTTGAGTGTGGCTCTTCCACAAAATGCCATGGCCTGGGCAAGTCTATTTTGAAGAAGTGGCATTAGAAGAAGTTTAAAAAATTTGGCTCTCAAAAGAAATTTCAATCGTTGTACTGTTGATATTTGGCTCTGTTGACTAATGAGTTTGCCGACCACTGCTCTAGTCTGATTTAGTTGGGCTGTTTAATTAGGTGGCTCTGAGTGCTAGGTGGTTGAAAAGTAGATAAGAGGAAATGATCCTTCTTGGATGGAGAAAAAGATGAGCCTAAATTTCGATGGGATGCTTTTTATTTGGGATGAAAATTATAGGGAGTTAATCTACAAACTGAAGCAATAAGAAAGGGCGTGTAAGCTGGAGGAGGACCCCAGGGTTGGGGTAAGAGGCTGCTCTTGTCCCTACCCTTATTTCCTACAATGCCCAAAGGCTTAATGGAACCAGAGAAATGATAAACAATGATAGCAGTTGTTAGCATTTGCCAAATACTTATATGTGCCAGGCACTGTGCTGAGTTCTTTGCATGTAGTAAGTAGCTCTTGTAATTAATTCTCAAGGTAACCCTAGGTGGTGGAGGTCAACATTCTCCCCATTGTACAGATGAAGAAACTAAGGCAGATTGGTTAAAAAACTTGCCCAAGCTCATGCAAGTGTCAGTGCTGGGATGTGTGTCCCGGGAATATGCTGGAGTCCACACTCCTAACACTGCACCACACCACAGCTCCACCCCATGAGCCTTGGGGTAGGTCCTGTGCCCATTCTACAGGTGGGGAGACTGAGATCAAGGGACTTTCTCAGGCTGACACATCTTTCTAGCACTTGCCTGGATTTGGAACCTCCACAAAGGGAATGAATATACTTAGAGGGGCTGAGGAGCAGTTTGGCCTAGAGGCAGAGAGATGCTTCTAAATGTCCATCTCTCCCCCTTCACACTCAGAGGCAGCACCGAAATCACATACCAGGATCTTTCAAAATAACTGCATTTTTAAAAACCTACCCAAGACCCAAACCAGCACAGGCCTGTGTACCGAGTCTGGAAATGACACGTCAATAGAAGGAAAGGGTGAATCCAGCCGTGCTCTAGGCTGGGCAAACATCTCCAATTATTTGTTTCTAACATTTTGCAATTGGCCAGACCCAAACCACATTTTTCCAACCCTTCCCTTCTCCGCCCCACCCCACCCCACCCCCACTGCCCCGCTTTACATCGTAAGCCCATGTGTATTTCCCCAAAAATGTAATCCATATGTCTCTGACCCGTTTACACTTAACTCACTCGCTGGTGTTTGCTAAGAGTTGTTTGCTGCGCACAAGCCTCCAAGACTGTCTGTGAGGCCTTCAAAAGGCTCCTCCGGCATCTTTTCTTAGAAACAGGAAGCTACACTTGGCCAAGGGCAAATGGAATTGAAAATATTGGCGGTGGGAGGGAAGAGGCCCCGGGACCAAAAAGGGTGTTCTTACTCCCCACGTGGCAGGCAGCAAGGAGGGTACCCCTGAGGTGGTATTTCTTTTCTATATATACTAGAGGCCTGGTGCATGAAAATTCATGCACTGGAGGGGGGTCCCTCAGCCCGGCCTGCCCCCTCTCACAGTCGGAGAGCCCTCAGGGTAGGAGGCAACATGGCAATCAAGGGAAGGCAACGCCCCCATCACACCTCTGCTGCTGCCACTGCCAGCAGCACAAGCCTCTGCCCAGCCTGGTTACCTGAGCCTCAGGCAGCCCTGGGCGGCTGGGCACCTGCCCCAGCAGGGCTGAAGGGACTGGGCACCACCATCTTGTGGCTGTGGGTGCTGCCATATTTGAGAGTGTGGCAGTCAATTAGCATATTCCCTCCTTATTGGCTGTGGGCACTGCCATCTTTGAGGGCGGGGCAGTCAATTAGCATATTCCCTCCTTATTGGCTGTGGGAGCCGCCATCTTTGCGATGGTGTGAGGGTCTATTAGCATATTCCCTCTTTATTAGATAGGATATTTTTATTGATTTCAGAGAGGAAGGGAGAGGGAGAGATAGAAAAATCAATGATGAGAGCAAATCATCAATTGGCTGCCTCCTGCACACCCCCCACTCGGGGTCAAGCCCGCAACCCGGGCATGTGCCCCTTGACCAGAATCGAACCCAGGACCTTTCAGTCCATAGGCCGATGCTCTGTCCACCCAGCCAAACCAGCCAGGGCCTGAGGTGGTATTTCGAGGTCCTGGAAACTTGCCCAGGTAGAACACCAAGGCCAAACTTGGGTCCAATGCTGTTTTCAGCCACATCCACAGTCCCTCTGTGGCCACAGCCACTAAGGTGACTGTGGAACGTAATGGGGAGCCAGCAGCATGTCCCTGACCAGCTCATCGGGGATCCTGATGGTACCGGCTTCTTCGGTGGAATTAAACCCGGGGTACTGGGTTTCTATCTCAGCAGCTAAAGACCTTGTAAGTTCTGCGTTTCTATCTGCCTTTAAGAACCACACACACATATAGACGACAGACCAAGCACTTCTCAAAACAAACCACTACATCTGATATGGTTTAGCTCATCCATGTTTTGTGGCTTCAGCAAAAGGTCCTAGTTTTGTGCTTTGGGTTTGGGGTTGTTTTTTTTTTTTTTTTTTTTTAATTGCCAAAGTTCAGCTTACTTATGTCCTTTGGGAAAACTGGTCTATGTAAATGTGATTTAACTAGAGGGGGTGAGTCGTTCACATGTGTTTTACATTTTCTAATCATCCTGAGCTCTGTACACAGTGAGCAGACTAGAAAATGATGGTGGTCTCATTTCAACAGCAATTTTGATCCATTCTAACTCCCACGAATGCTGAGTGATGGCTGGAGAGATGGCGCGTCCCCTCTCCAGACAATCAGAAGCTGGTATTTATGAAAACCCTGTAAGTGTGGAAAGTTGATTGAATGGGAAGGGGACTAAGGGGAGAGAGCGAATCTTTAAGATGTCTACGTTCGCAACATTGGCCAAAACTTTAGTGAAGATTCATTTTAAATATTCGATTTCCCTGATTCAATTAAATTCAACAAACATTTCAGAAAGGTCTGCTGTGTTCATTTTCCATTGTTGCATAACCAATCACCATGACTTCAGTGGCTCCAAACAACATCCCCACAACTTCTATGGCTTCAAACCACATACATGTCTATCCCACAGCTGCTACGGTCAGGAGTCCAGGTGTGGCTAACCGGGCTCTCTGCACAGGCTCATGAGGGTGCGAGTAAGATGTTGGCGGGGCTACATTCCCATCTGGAGGCTGCCTGGGGAAGAAGCCACTCCAAGTGCCTTTCGGGGGCAGGCGGAATTCACTTCCCTGCGGCTGTATGGCTGAGCTCCCATTCGCGCAGAGCTGCTGGCCATGAAGAGGCCACCCTCGGGTTCCTGCCTTGGGGGCCCATGTTCTCACAACATGGCTGCTTCCTTCCTCAGAGGCAGCAGCAAAAGCTCTGCCTCCAGGGCCCCATCCTCATTCAAGGTCTGCCCCTGGCTCAGGCAGGCCTCCTCAGCACACGCTCCCTTTTGATGGACTCATAATCCACTGATTTGAGACCTTGATTACATCTGTAAAACCCCTTACCTCAGCCATAGAATACATCCTTCGCAGGGAGTGACATCCATGGCATTCAAAGATCCCATCCACACTCAAGAAGAAGGGATTACTAGTATACAAGGTGTGTATGCGGGGTAGAGGGGAGATAGGAATCTCAGGGGAACTGCTGTTTGACCCAGTGATCCCACTTTTAGGAATATATCCTAAGAATCCGGAAACACCAGGAATTATATAAGGTGTGTATGTTGGGGGGTGGGAGGGACTATGAATCTTGGGGACCATCTTAGAATTCTGCACATCACACTTTATGTGTCCAAGGTTACGGCAGTATATAAGCCATGAACCCCACCCTCACAAAACTCACGCCCTAACAAAGGCAGTGGATATGCGACAAATAATTACTAGTCCATGAGCTATATTCCATCTAGAGATATGTTCCATGTTCAAAAATAGCTCAGAGGTGGTCATTAGAAACTGGGATTTGCAAGATGAATGGGAGCTTGCCAGGCAGGTAAGTATGCAGAGGGGGGATTGAGTGGGATAGGCTCGAAACAATGTGATGTGACTAACAAATTATCAGGAATTTGATTTTGCTAAGAGGTCAGCAAATGTGTTTAGCATTTTTTTGTTTCATTTTTACTTACTTCTTTAAAAAAGAAGGAAAATTATTAACTTCGAGCCCCTCTGTGTGATATGTTGCATGGGACTCCCTGCTCACAGCAATCATGAGAACAGCACTGAGGGGAAAGGTATAATGAATTCACATTCCAGCTGCTGTGGGCTGAATGTTTGTCACCCCTCGAAATTCATATACTGAAGCCCTAATGTCCAGTGCCATGATGTTCAGAGGTGGGGTTTCCGAAAAATAACTAGGTCATGAGGGTGCAGCCCTCATGGTGGGATTAGTGCCCCATAAAAGAACCAAGAGGCTGGCGAAGATGCGGAGAAAAAGGAACCCTCATGCACTACTGGTGGGAATGCAGACTGGTGCAGCCACTGTGGAAAACAGTATGGAGTTTCCTCACAAAATTACAAATGGAACTGCCATTTGACCCAGTGATCCCACTTCTGGGAATATATCCCAAGAAACTAGAAACACCAATCAGAAAGGATATATACACCCCTATATTCATAGCAGCACAATTTACAATAGCTAAGATCTGGAAACAGCCCAAGTGCCCATCAGTAGATGAGGGGGTAAAAAGTTGTGGCACATTTACACCAGGGAATACTATGCAGCAGTAAAAAAGAAGGATCTCTTGCCCTTTGAGACAGCGTGGAGGGACCTGGAGAGCATCATGCTAAGTGAAATAAGCCAGTCAGAGAAATAAGCTAGCACAGAGCCCTTCCGTCAGCTCCTAGAGGCCTGTCGGGCCCCTGGGCAGATGACAGTGCCACACGGGAAAACACAGCATCCTGCACAGCCATCTGAAGTATATTGATTTCATATCTCACCCAGGTGTGGAATCTAAGTAACAAAATAAAGTGACGAACAAAATAGGTGGGGAGGTATGGATGTATGGAACGGAATAACAGATATTGGGGGAAAGGTTGGGGAAGGGTCAGGAAGAGATTAACCAAAGAACATATATGCGCATATGCATAACCCATGGACACAGAGTATAGTGTGGGGAAGGCTTGGGTAAGGCTGGGGTTGCGGGGGGCAAAAAGAGAGAAAATGAAAGACATCTGTAATACTGTCAACGATAACATAAAAAGTTTTTTTAAAAGAAACAAGAGAGAAATGCTCTGTCTGCCATGTGGGGATACAAGAAGGCGGCTGTCTGCGACCAGGAAGAAGGGCCTCACAGGGCCGCTGCTGGCTCCTACCTCAGACTCTGCCTGCAGAGCTGGGGCGACGCGTGGTTTGGGCAGAGCCCCAGCCTCGGATGCCTTGCTGAGCAGCCCGAGGGGGCGCCCCTGGCCTCCCCCCGGAATGCTGCCTTTCTCAGTCAAAGCTTTCCTATAGACCCTGTGTTATCCCAGCAGGTGGAGAGGAGGCCGCACCTACGGGCATGGCGACAGGCAAGCAACGCCAGGCGGTGGCTGGGTCCCCGCACAAAGCACAGCCGCTGAGTCGGGGTGAAGTCAAGCCCATCCCCCGAGCCTGAGGGACATGCGCCAAACGGCACCCCACACCCTGGCCCTTTCGTAACCTGAAACAAGGCTCACTTCTGGAACTTGAAGCCCGGGACTCCGCCAGCACAGAACGTAAACACAGGTCAGACAGAAAGCAAACGCCTCCGGAGCACAGAGCCCTTCCGTCAGCTCCTAGAGGCCTGTCGGGCCTCTGGGCAGATGACAGTGCCACACGGGAAAACACAGCATCCTGCACAGCCATCTGAAGTATATTGATTTCAGAGAGAAAGAGGGAGAGAGAGATGGAAACATCAATGATGGAGAGAATCATTGATGGGCTGTCTCCTGCATGCCCCACACTGGGGATCGAGCCCGTGACCCGGGCATGTGCCCCAACCGGGAATCAAACCCTGACCTCCTGGTCCAATGGACGCTCAACCACTGAGCCACGCGGGCCAGGCTTGCAGGCGGTTTTGGTCCACGTGTTTCACTTCCATTGCCAGGTCTGACGGTGGGGTATTTTCTGGTTACTCAGGGGTTACTCGGACCTGCCCAGGTTAGCGCCTCTCTGTGGCCTTCCTGAGAAAAAAGTACAGTAGGTATGACATTAGGAGGCCTGAGTTCCAGTTTTAATTCATTGTGGTCATTGATTTACCCAGGATCGCTGAAGAGCCAGTGCATTTTCCACTTAGTGGATAAGTGAGTTTTCCAGACAACTGAAAAACTCGCTAGCTGCAGATGTTGGCACTGCATTGTTTAAACGTTGGCAATTCGCCTAAGATGTGGTATCGATTCAGGGCACAGGCCCTGGAGCCAGGATGCCTGGGTTTGAACCCCAGCTCCACCGCATGCTTGCTGTGTGACACTGGGCAAGGGACTTCACTTCTCTGAGTCTCCGGGGACAGTCCCTACGTCATAAAGTAGCGGTGAGGATGAAATAAATTAACTGTATAAAAACGCTTAGAACAGTACCGGGCACATACTAATCATTCCCATGAGCATTGTTGTTGTTACTATAAGAAAGAATGTCAAATATAAAAGATAAGTGAGACTTTTCTTTTCAGGGTCATTATCATAAACCCTAAGCAAAACCACATACTATATACTATTGTACACCCACTCCCACTAACTACATAGAAATGCACACATAGCACATATGTAATTACTGTGCCTTTGTGACCCACTGGCAGACTATGTTGACCATGAATGCCCTCAGAAGGTGGCATCAATGCCTTGTGTTGGCCTCTTTCGAACATCCTTGCCCCCTCCCTCACTGGTCTAGCTGCTAGCTGCCGCGGCTGGCCATGTCTGCCCGTCTGGCCTCTCTGAGTTGTTCTATTCTTCTGTGTCTGGGGAACCCCGTCATAACGCTTGTGAGGACTCAGGCTAGACTAAGAGCCAGAGATCTGAATGGGAGTCTCGCAGGCCCCTTTAAATACCAACTGCCTGGGCTTAACCGTTTGGGCTTGTGTCACTTACTGTGATTGATCAGAGAACAGTGCTTAGCTGCTTCCGGGTTCTTGAACATAGTCCAAGTCTGTGGTTTGGGGCTACATTCACAGGCCCTCAGGCTCTGTGACCACATCTCAGGGGCCCCAGCGTGGGGAGGGGAGGCAAGAGGGTTTTATCTGGTCGGGCTCCAAGCCCTCTGCTTCCACTTCAACGGGAGAAGCTGTGATATATGATTCCTATAACGGGGGTCTGCGTGAGTGCCATTGGGAAAGGGTTCCACTGCTAAATCAATAAATAAAGTTGGCAGCTACTGTTCCACAAAGTTGTGTTTGGAAGATAAATGACATCTGGACATATACACTTTTCTGTACGTCTGAAATATTTCAAATTGGAGAGAGAGAGCGTGCGCCAAAGCATCACTAGGAATTAGACATAACAATCATTCGTACGCGACCAATGAGACCAGACATCTATGGAAAGCAAATAAGCCACCATAACTATGATTTGCGAAAAATTTCAATGAGGTTGCGCTAACCCCATAGCCCACCATATAGCCACCAAGTTAAACATAAATTAATATAAAGTAAGTCTAAAATGGGAAGTCTAAAATGTTAATGATGGCTACAAAGATGGGAGTAAGTTGCATGTCTGGGAAAAGGAGAATTAGTAACAATAATTTGTCGGTATTTTTCCAGAACTGATTCAAAGGGATTCCAATCGCTGATGCTGGGTTTCTATTTGGAATGATCCTCAGAGCAAAGATGGATACCACTACTTTATGAAGTACGGACTATACCCAGAGACTCCGCGAAATGAAGTCTCTTGCCCAAGGTCACACAGCAAGCATGCGGTAGAGCTGGATTCAAACCCAGGCATCCTAGCTCCAGGGCCTGTGCTTTTAATCGATACCACATCTGAGAAGAATTTCAAATGCTTAAACAATGAAGTGCAAACACCGTGTAGGTAGCAAGTTTTCCAGTTATCATGATGCAAATGACCTTTTGGCCACCTCAAACTCCTTCTTGTTCTCTAACTCCATTACCACCTCTATCAGTTAGGATGGCTTTTCAAAGCACAAGCATGACCCAAGTTTATTTCTCTCTCATAGTCGTGAAGCCTGGAGGTAGTTAGTCCAGGATGATCCCTGTGGTTTCAGGGACCCAGGCTTCTACCTTATTGCTCTGCCATGGTGGCTGCCATTCTCAAGGACCCCTCTGGTTCAAAGTGGCTGCTAGAGCTCTGGGCATTACGAATACATCCCACAGAGCAGCAAGGAGGGAGAAGAGAAGGAGGAAATTCCCCTTCCTTTAAGGAGCACTTTTGTTTCACACACCCCTTATGTTTACATTATATTGGCCACAATTTAGTCACGTGGCCACACTTAGATGAACAGAAGCCTGAGAAATGCAGTGTTAATTCCAGACAGTTCTATGACCAGCCAAATCAAGCATTCTATTACTATGGAAGAAGGGAGAACAGTTATTGAATGACAAAAGTCTCTCCATGCCAACTCATTGCCTGATCTCTCTTTGGACTTCCTACATGGACCTAATCAATGGAAAGGGAGTGTTATCCCCATTATCCACTCAATTATATTTTAAAAAATTAATTTTCAAGTCAATGTAATGCCACAAACATTTGTTAAGTACCTATTATGGTTCATACAATGGAATACTATTCAGCAATAAAAAGGAACAAATTATCACTGTGTTGAATAACACTGATGAATCTCAAAATAATATTGCTGAGTGAAAAAACAGCCAGACCATAAAAAAAAATGTACGTTGCATGATTCTATTTATATAATACTAGAGGCCCAGCACATGGATTCATGCACCAGTGGGGTTCCTCAGTCTGGCCTGCATCCTCTCGCAATCTGGGACCTGTAGGGGAATGTCAGACTGCTGTTTTTGGCCTGATCCCCGCAGGCCAGACCTGGGGGTGAGGGAAGGACGGGAGTTGGCTGAAGAGGTTAAATCCGGGGTCACTACAGAAAGGAAGTAGAGAGTGAGACTGAATTCTATCAGAGAAACCTTATCTGGCTCCTGTCTGGCTGAGCACTTTGCCAGGTGGGAAGGAGCAGACAAACCCTGGAGGCATGGAGTGCTGGGTGTAGTGTAGATCCTTTCCGAGCGTTCCCTGGCTGGGCAGACGTACATTTGCTGCCTATGGGGATCAGGCCGAAACTGGCAGTCCAACATCCCGCGAGGGATGTAGTAGTGCGCTAAGGGGAGAAGCCCAATCCCTGCTCCACTGCGCCTTCTGCCACCGCCCGGTAGCTACCGCAGAGGCTGGGGAGGCTCAGGCCACCGTGCGCTCGCCAGCTGTGAGCTCTACGTCTGGCATCTGTTGGTCAGCTGAGCTGCGCTCCTGCTGTGGAAGCGCACTGACCAGCAAGGGGCAGCTCCTGCGTTGAGCGTCTGCCCCCTGGTGGTCAGTGCGCTTCATAGCGACTGGTCGGCCGGTCATTCAGTCGTGTGGTTGTTCAGTTGCTTAGGCTTTTATATAGAGAGATTCTAGAAAATGCAAACGAATCTGTAGTGACAGAAGGCAAGGCTGCCATTGCCTGGGAACAGTGGCTTTAAGGGGACAGGACTGTGAAGGAACACGGGAAACCTGGGGGGCGATGAATGTTTGTCACCTTGATTGTTGTAATGGTCTCATGAGTGCATGCATTGATCAAAGCTCATCAAATGGAAAACTTTAAAAATGTGCAGTTGAGTCTATATCATTTATACTTCAAAAAAGCTGTAAAAACATTTTTTTTAAAAAATAACCTATTGCATGCCTGGCACTGTTAGGTACTGAGGATACAAAATAAACTATGAGTCCTTCCCCCAGAACAGCCCTATAAGTTGTTCTGATGAATCAAGTAGGCTTCTGAATGAAAATGGGGTGAGTGGACCCCCCAACACCTGAGCACCCACCCTCCATGCACGGACTTAATCGGGTGCTCCATCAACACAACGGGGGCCAGGACCCGCCCACGCATCCAGGCAACCGCAGTGCCGCTGAAACAGCTCTCAGGCTTCACCATTTGGCAATGAGAAGCAGTGGACATGCCTATACCACCATTTAGGTCGATGTCTACATCTGGCTGTAGGCACATATGGAGAATAATATCCATGCTTTCCAAGTCCCCAAGCTCACTGTGTATTTTCCACTTTTAGAAATGGAATCCAATGGCATGCTCTCTTCGCGCCTCACATCTGTGTTGCAGAACCAGGAAGGATCACATGACAAAGGCAAGTGGTTGGCACAAACGATTCTTCAGAGGGAACAGTCTAGCAAGACCACATCTGGCTGTTTTGATGACCAATACTGCTCGTGTCTTGCCACCTCTTGGTTCCGCTCGTGTAGCACGGGCCAAATTGCAAGAGTGCAGTGCTAACTTCTGGAAATCTCAGATGTCAACTCAAAGGCAAATGCCATAATCAAATTCTTTATACTCTTTTCTCCTCAATTCTCCCCCTCCCCCTGCTTAGTTCCCCTTGGGGCTTCTGAAGGTTAATAGGACCTTCCCTTAGACCTGAAAGCTGTTGCTCCTCCCTTTTCTTTCCACTTTGAGGGGAAAAAAAAGAAAGAATCATAAAAGACCAGCTGGGTTAGGAGGGGGAGGAACAGATGAGTAGGCAGAGCACAGAGGGTCTTTAGGGCAGTGAAGACACTGCGTGATATCATAAAGATGGACACACGCCATTGCACATTTATCCAGGTCTACAGACCACGCAACACCAGCGTGAACTGCGATGTAAACCGTGGGCTTTGGGTGATGATAATACTTCAGTGTAGATGCATCCATTGTAACAAGTACCCGCCTCTGGTGGGGGGTGCTGGGAAAGGGGGAGTCTATGCGTGTGTTGAAATAGGGGGTATATGCAAAATCTCTATGCTTTTTCCTCAAATTTGTTGTGAACCTAAAACTGCTCGAAAAATAATTCTTCATTTTAAAAAATCAACGTTCAAAATTATAATCTCATTAGAATTATACAAATCCTAATAAAAATGGCAACATATTGACTTTTTCAATAATAATAATCAAGGTGTTCATTTACAATAGGTAGGAGCGTATATTGGCATATTCCTCGGGACAGTAATTTGGCAAGATATACTTATAATGAGCCTTTTGAAGAGTTCATGACCATATGTGCATAAAACATTTCTAAAAGATGGTACAGTAAAGGGGTAACTGCTTTAAAAAAAAAAAAAAAGAAGATTAGATCAATTCAAAATCCATGTCAAAGAAAGAAAGCTTGTTTCCCTGGCCCAGGAGGCCTTTCCTTGTGGGGCAGCGTGGCCTGAACATCAATGAGTAGGGAGCATCCTACAGAGTTGCCTCAAATGCTCCCCACAATCCCAAACATCTCCCCTCTTATACTCTTGTATTATTGACCCCTCAGGGGGTGGGGGAAGCAAAAATCCACCGGAGCACATTGCAGGCCTGGTGGAAGGTGACTCTGCTGCATGGAAATGGACAGAGGCCATAGGGTTGGTCTGCATGGTCCCTGTGGACCTGGTGGCAATGTGACCAAGGACAATAGTAGATGCTGAGGTAATGACAGTAAACTTTGGTTATGGAAAATTTCCTCAAGAGCCAGTACTTCCTGTTGTAAAAAACTAATCTGGAGTAAAGAGATGAATTATTCCATGCGAAATCACCACATCTTAATTCTTTTCACATGTTGGTGTGCTCTTAAAGATCCGTGATTCAAAGCACTGCTTTCACTCTTATTCAGTCGCCCCTCCCCCATAAACGCAGACTTGCTCTCCTCAACAAGCCCACTTGGTTGGCATTTGAAGGGTATTGACTTACTAGGGTCTGATTGCCCTAATTACAGTGGAACTTCCAAAGGCAAGGAACTCTGCTGATGCAAATAATCCCGCCCTAATATTTCCCTTCCGACTGGGCACCAGTGCATTGGAAACATTTCCGGGGCAATCCTGCAAGGGCTCTCTTCGTTCTTATCATGTTAATCTTGCCGTCTTAAGTTTTCCACTGGAAAGTCCGTTTCTTCTAGAAGCCCCTTTCTTAAAGCATTTTGGGAATGGCCTGAGATGCCTCATCAATGAGAAGGCCCAGAGCAGATGTGGGAGGAAAGAGGAGGAATCCATGACAATCGTCAACATTTGTTCTTTAATAACAAGCAGCATGATCCTCCTGCATAGAGCATTTGAATGAACTCCTCACTCCTGAAGCTGATGGGAATCATTCTGTCTGAAACAGAAACCTTCATTATAATGTGGTTTTCATGAGCTGATATTGCCAGGGTGGGAGTGTGTGGAGGGGAGGGACTGGGAGATGTCAAAACACGGCATCAAACCTAACATTATAAAGCCTAGAAAACTCATACAGCTTCAAGGGGGAGTCAGTCCCAATTCCCAGCAGAACACAGAGGCACTTCACAGCATGGACCGCATCACCTGTGTGATGCCCTCACGCACTGGGACCAGTTACTTCTGGCCTCTAAGTGTCACTCCTCTTCCACACAAAGAAAAGGCTGAACTAAGGGACCTCTCCGTCCATCACAACCTATCCCATTCTTGAATCCATACCTTGGTTCTCCCCTAGTGCTCATGTTTGTCTCGGTGCCTTAATTCTCTGTGGCATCACTCCTCCCGAGACTTCTCAAGGAAATGTACTGTGATTTTAAAAAACAACCACCAAGTCTGAAATGCCAAGAAAGCACCTCTTCAGGTGCATGTTAAGGGTGGTTCATGGAGAGCAGTTGGTAAGGGCCTACTGTCTGCTGAAGGTGCCTTCTAAACACCATGTATGCAGAATGGCCCAGACCCGGGGAGTGATTTTGCCCCTCAGGGTACACCTGGCAATGTCTGGAGACATTTTTGTCACACTTGGGTGGGGAGGGATCAGGATATGATCTTGGCATCGAGTGGGTAGAAGCCAGAGATGCTACTAGACATCCTACAATGCCCAGGACAGCCACTGACAACGAAGACGTATCAGGCCCCAAGTGCCCATAGTGCCAAGGTTGAGAACCCCTAGTCCCCAGAATCAGTGGTGTGGTGCAGCCAGCTCCCACCAGCCCTTAAAGTCCACGTGCGCATCTCTTTCCAGTTCCCCATTCACAACGTGCTTTGGTGGCTTGAAATTAGCCACTGTGGGAGTATTTACACCAGACAGTTAGCACACCCTACAGATGAAGGCAGTATTATTTCTGAGAGCCAGGTGTTAAACATTTACCAACACACCACTACTCAGAACCCACACCTGAAAAAAACCGATTCAAAACTCAAAAGTGCTTTCATCAAGAGGCTGGGCTAGAGATGACTGTACCCATGGGCAAGGAGTCCATCCTCATAGCATCGCCATGACAACAGTGACTAAGAGGAAAGGAACAGTACGAGGGGCCCTGTGGGCAGATGTTTGAAGACGCTCATGCCTTATTATCCTGTTTGCTTACTCCTATATACCCCACTTTCTTCCAAAGACTATTTGCAGGGACAATTTAAGAAACAAGCAACAGGCTTGTTTATTAAACTCCTCAGAGGAAAAGCATGATATAATAATAAATTCAATACATTTAATTTTGAAAATTAATCATACAAAACTAAAAATCAACACACAACAGGTGCAAGGCCTGAGGAGTAAGTTAGTCAGTCCTTCTGCACCTGGCACGGCCAACTGTCAGATGCACTTCCCGGTGGGAATGAAGTCAGCAAAGCTCCCCCACAAGGAACCGCAGGGCCAGCTCTCGCCTTCCAGGGCTCTGCACAGACCATGGATGCCCTCCAGAAGCTGAAGCCACATTGCAGGGAAACCCATGCCCCAGGTTCCCTAACGCTGTCCTGATATTTGCCTCTGGTTGCTATGACAAAATGTGGTGTTGAAATTTTTCCGGAAACAAATAGGAAATAGTTGTGGGGGGAGGTTCAAGACCCTACGCACATTTAGGTTTGGTTATAAACACTCCTAGCAAAATAAAGCATTGACTCATTAATACCAAAACAAACCCCGAAAATATTTTTTTAATCCCCATTCAAAAACTCTTGGTTTGTTCCAGAAGTGACCAGCTAGAAAAGCTATTTGTTCTTGTGGACAAGATCACCAGCAAAGCGAATGAACAGGGTGGAGTACTGAGCAGTGGGGTACTGGTCGCCTTGTGCCGACACACCCTCTGCCTTTGGTGTGTCTGGTTTCTGGAGCTGGAGGTGCTAACCCCCCACAGCAGAGGTCTTCCACTTGCTAGAGCTGCTGATTCTGTCCAGCCTCACTGGAGAGAGAACCAGGGACGTGGCCATTGAAACTCTGGCTCCCAGGGTCTGGAAAATCTTACGAGGGCACGCAGGCCTGTGACACATCTCAGGCCCAGATGTGCTGGGGTGTCTCTTTGTTTTTGTCTATCTTTCCCTGAGGCCCTATATCTGAATATTTGTTCCTGAGTCTCCACCTTCCACCTAAATCCCAATTAATCTCTCAGTTCACATCCACCGACTAATCTTCTAGGGTGGACATGAAGCACCTGCCACCTTTATGGAGTGACTTGAAGAGAGAGACAGCCCACTCCACTCTCTGTGAGTGCATGGCCAGTGTGAGTGCATGACCACAGCATGGAAGGCTGTTGTCTAACACAAAAGCTCCAAGGAGCTGCATCAGAGAAGTAGCCTATGGATCCTTCAAATGACCATCTGGCTCCAAGCCATTTCCCCCATCCTCTACCCTAATGCTCTCTCACAAATACCTCCACTCCGGGCAGACTCGACCTCACTATCTCTTGCATCACCATAAATACTCAGAAACCATGATAAAGACACATTACTACACACAGCAGTTTTCGTCTCTCAGAACTCCACTCAAAAAAGAACAGATTTGCTTAGAGGAAATAGTTAGGAAAGCCACTTGGGGAGGAGAAGCAACAACTCAAGGGCTGTTCAAACAGCAAACAGTGGTCACTGAACCACTCTTCATAAAATAAGGAAAGGAGGAAAAAGCAATAGGCAGTAGGAGGCGGGGCCTGTGGGGAAGAGACTAATCGGGTAATAACTATAAGACTAACTGCTTATCTAATGTGTCCCTCTACTTGGCACTGTTCCAATCTCTTTATATATGTCAGCTCGTTTAACTCTTACAGCAACCCTATGAAGCAGTTAGTAATAGTTATCCCCATTTCAAGGGGGAAACAAAGGCCCAGAGTGGTTCAGTAGCTTGTTCAAGGTCACTTGGCCAGTGAAGGGCAGAGCTAGTGAGCAACGGGCTGACTCTGGAATCTGTGCCTCAAACCACTCTCCTCAGTGACCTCAGTGGGGAAGCCTCTGGTCACAGCTGAGAAGGACAGCAAAGCAGAGGCTAAAGGGTTTCATCAACTATAAGAAGGTGTCAGTGTAAGACACACCATTATTTTACGTGCTGCTACAGACGTGCTGCCAACTGTACGTATGCTGTCACACACCACCCCAGTAAGCCAGATTCTGGTTCAGAGGGAGCAGATATCCTTGGGGCAGTGAACACACAACACAGTGTCCAGATGATGTGTTGTGGAATTGTGCACCTGAAACCTATATCATTTTGTTAATCAGTGTCATCCCAATAAAATCAATAAAAATTGGGGGAAAAACATAAAAAATAGATAGCAAATATTCAAATGAAAAATGTGCATCTCAGAAATGATGAAATACAGTGTTGAAGGGGGATTGAGAACCTGTTTGCTGTGGAGGGTGCAATGAACACTTCTTCGTCTCCCCTGGGAAATCCGCAGTGAAGTCTACATTTCTCACTAATGATCTGTGGGTACAGGTTCTTGAGGGGAAGAGGGGAAAAACTTATAGAAGTGCTATTTGTGTGTGTGTGTGGGTGTGTGTGTGTGCGCACGCACGCGCGCGTGCGTGCATGTAGGCCTGGGTGGACAAACACAAGAGAAATGCAGCTTCCTTATTTTTTATAATCGACCTAATCTTTCTCCTGAGCCCTTCACCTTACTATGTAGAGATGGAAAATCAAATGCCATCCAATCCAATCACTTAAACTTCCCCTGATATTTCCATCTTACCGTTTTCCTCGCCCACGTTTCCATTCCTCTCCAACATGGCCCAGGGAAGAGTTCGCTTTGCCTGGTGCTGGCCTGGAAGGGGCGGGGGGTCCTTGATGCACAGGATTCCCATGTGCAGGTCCGTGTGCCATCCCCCAGGTCCCGGGTCCACCCTGAAGGCCTCAGTGCTGAACCTGCGGCTGAGCAAGGTCCGCCATGAGCTCTCTGGGCATGGCCAGGCCCTGCTGTCTGAGCTCCAGTTGGCCCTCCCAGGAGCCACAGACCCTGAGGTCTGGCTGTTCCCCACTTGATCTCTGTCCTGGGCAGTCTCCACGGTGGTGGCAATCGATGGTAAGTTCATCAGCCGGGTTTGCTCATGGCGCCCTGGCTCGATGAGCCTGTCTGTGACCGCAGAATCCTCCCCGTCAGTGTCCTGCCAGCCACCGCACCGAAGTCGGCATTTTAAATAAGTTAATGTGATTCTCTAAGAGGCACACCTGCTGGCAGTTACCTGCGCCCAGAAGACCATAATCACCTGCAGAGGAACACAGGTGATTATGGGAGCATGCGTTCTAGCAAATACAGGCTCACCTCGTTTTATTGCGCTTCATGTTATTGTGCTTCAGAAATGTTGTATGTTTTGTAAATTGAAGGCAAGACCCTCCAGCAGCAAAAAGATTATGATTCACTCCATTGTGGTGATCTGGGACTGAACCCGAAACATCTCCAAGATGTGCCTGTGTTAAGCCTTCATCTTCCACTGGCATGAACGTGTGCTATTCGGGTCAGACCATCTCTCTGACTCCCCCAGGATAACCTGACCCAGTAGGCAAGCATTGTGTCTGGGCATGTCTCAGGAGTTTATCCAACACTTTGGTTATTGTGGCTGGAGAAGCAAAGAGGGAGCGGAGCTGAAGTCTCATCCGTGTATAGAAGTCTGGGATGAGTCCATGAAGCTCTCCAGACTGAGCCTGGGGAGTATACTTTCCTCTGTGGACTAAGCTGCTGAGCGTGGAGAAGTGTGCCCATGCCTTCTCCACAAGCATGGTCCCAACCAATGCCAGGGCCTTCCCCGGGCAGCCTCTCTCAAGAGCTGGCCACAGCCTCAGTCTGCACACCCCGAAGTCCAAAAAGTGGCCACAGGGTGGCTAATAATCCACCTACTCTTTCTCCGTGTGCAGGGGTGGAGCTTGATGTGCAGGCTGGATGTGAGTGAAATATATTTTATTTTACAGTTTAGCAGCTTGATTTATGACTTTTAAATATTTAGGCATGGCATATGAGCCTCCCTTTATACACTTGCCAGAGCCCCGCAAAAGTCGGGGGACAGCCTGGGGAAGGGAAAATAGTTTTTAAGGCGAGGATAAGGGCACTCTTGGGATCAAAAAGGATCACATTGTTTCTTTGCTGTGTGGTGCTTAAAGCAGCATCTGGCGCATGTAAGTGCTCGAATATTTTTTGAGGGAGGGAGGGAAGGGGAAGGGAGGAAGGGAGGGATGGAGGGAGGGAAGGAGGGAAGAAGGGAATGGAGGAAAGAGAAAGGGAAGGGTCTGTGTTAAACCTTCTGTACTTTCAGGAGTCTGTGATGTAGAGTCAGAAAGGCCAATCAAATCCTGTCTCTACCATCCCTCACCTGTGTGTCCTTGAGCAAGTTATTCAACACCTCTAACCCTCAGTTTCCTCATCTGGAAAAAGGGGAGTCCATGGCTATCATACAGTGATATAAAAATAAATAATAGTCCTAGCCGGTTTGACTCAGTGGATAGAGCATCGGCCTGTTGACTGAAAGGTCCTGCGATAGATTTCGGTCAAGGGCACATGCCCAGATTGCTGGCTCAGTCCCCAGTAGGGGACATGCAGGAGGCAGCCGATCAATGACTCTCATCAGTGATGTTTCTCTTTCTCTCTCTCTCTCTCTCCCTTCCCCTCTGAAATCAATAAAAATATTTTAAAATAAAATAAGTAATAACTGCTTTCATTATTCTCATGGTCATCATCATTTTCATTATATACTGCACCCCCTCACTCCCATTTAACTGATGTCATATTCTGAGGACCAATTTGTTCCAAACAATCTCAGGAAGGCTGATGTGCCCAATGCAGAGAGAGAAACACTTCATGGTCTCCATTTCAGTCCCACTGACATCTCAAATGTCCCCCTAACCACCCTAGCAGGTGCTGCAGGCGCCCCACCCACACCCCTGGGTATCAGTACCCTGCAGCCTGACCTCCAATTGCAAGAACGAGCATCTCTTTGCATAAGGGCATCCTCAGTCCTCCAGAGGACTCTGCCCCTTGACTGGCAGGGCAGAAGTGCCGGAGAATTCATGCCCAGGAAGCAGACAGCAGCCAGCATCAGGGGGAGTGGGTCTGAATACCCAGTGCTCTCGCTCCTAGGACAAGAGAGCTCCCAGGAGCACGTTCTACACTGAGTCCCAGCAGGGTCGCCTTCCAGCTGCCCTCAGGGATGAGGACCCCTGGATGAGGACCCCTTTGGCTGCACACAAGTCTGCAGGGGTGTGGCCATGCCAGCCGCTGTGGCCAGTGCCTGCTCCTCCTCATTGCTCAGTGTCCATGCCTTGCTATTGATAAATATTTCAGAAACCACCCTTCATATTTAACCAATAAGTTGCTCCCACAAGTGCTTCTTGAGAAACACCAATATTCTATAAAACTAGGTCCAACGACAATGTCACCCAATAAACTAATAAGTATTATTTTTCCCTCCTTCCTCCTGCAATGTGTGGCATTAAAATTCAGTAGTTAAGTGGCGGAGAATAGACAATAGAAGATCATTCAATGCCTCCACCACATCCAGAAACCAGCAAACACCATGGGTTGTTTTGTTTTTGTTGGACAATTTCCCATATATTGAAGGGAGAGGCCATGACCCCACACAGTGTATCGAATAGGGTATCTGCCCTCACGTGCTTATGTACTTGGCAGTGACCTCAGGGTCTGGCAAGCATGTCATTCATGTTTTATTTATTATCTCATACTCCTTTGGATGGCGGGACATTCTGAAACTATAACAAATACGTTAGCATCCCAATATGAATCTAATGTATCCAAAAATGGTGACCCAGATCTAGAGGGGGTGAATGCCAACCCAAACAGAGGCTGAGCTGGGCAGCTGTTTGCAGTCGGGTCCAATTAGCACGTTGGAAGCACAGCGTGGCGGGGAGCCTCTTTGAAGTGTGTGCTCCGTGACGGTTTTTTTGGAAAGGGGTTTCCTGACGGGAAGCAGTCATAATCCACGGCTGAACAACCGACTTCCTATGTTGACTTGTGTCCCATGGAGTTAATGCGCAGTGTTAATTCGTTTCCCCCAGGTAGGTGTGCAAAGACTTCAAGCACGTAATGGAACGTCGGGAAGGCGTCTTTGCCGGAAAGAACATGTGTAAAGCCGGGAGGAGGGGAGCAGGGGCGAGGCTGCGGGCTCTAATTTGCATCCTGTTGAGCTGCCAATCTCTGCTGGAAAGGTAAATGGTAAAACCATGTCTGTGTTTAGTACGCATGTGGGAGCAGTGGCCACGCTGAGAGGAAAGCTCCCTGAGGGCAAGCGCTTTGTCTCCCTCCCCACGGGCCCTGGCCCCTGGCCTGGCCCACAGGAGACGCCGCTGGATGAAGGAGCGGATGAATGTTTCTGGAACGAATAAGCACACGAATCAAGAAAGGAATAAATTATACGTGCATGGAAAACACAGGCTAAATCCCTCGCCTACATATGTGTGTGTAACACAAAGGCACTAACTGGGACTTCACCTCAGCTTCATCTTTCCAACTCGACAAGCAGATGAGGAGAGCAGCGAGCCTGGTGCCTGGCACATAGTCAGCACTTAGTAAATATTTGAGGGCGGATGCATGAAAAAGCTGCCTGATCCCTGACCAGAAGAGGCTCAGTCCCCTGTGCTCCACAACGCGTGTCTTTCCTGGTCTTGTTCCCCGAACCTGCTGCAGGCCCTTCTGTCCGCAGGCACTGGGCCCCGCCACACCCGGGGGGGCCGGAAGAAGAGGCGGGCGAGGTCTTCCCTCCCAGGCCAGTCCCTGCTCCTCTCTGAGGCCCAGGCTTTGCCGCAGGTGAGGAAGGTGGGAGCGCTCTCCAGGCGGGGGGAGATGCCTCAGGAGCCGGGGGTCCTAAGGCTGGGGCACCCTTTAAATGCGGGCCCCTGGCGTCCAGCCCCCACAGGCTCTGATCCAGTGAGTCTGGGAGTAACCAGGAATCTGCAGAGGAACTACCGCCCTGGGGATTGGGATGCGGATGATAAACTGTTGGGGACACTGGGCTGGAGGAACAGAGTTCTAGAAGCAGAAAACGTTTCAGTCGGTACCTCCAGGGCAGCCATTTCCACAGTGACACATGCATTTCCAGCCCGGGACACATCATGGGGGGCTCCTCAGACATTCTCTAAACAACACTCCCACTCACTTTAATTTAAGAGAAAATAGCCCTGGCAGCGTGGCTCGCTTGGTTGGAGCATCGTCCATACACCAAAAGGTCTGGGGTTTGACCCCCAGCTGGGGCACGTATGGGAGGCAACCAGTGTGTTTCTCTCTCCCTTCCGCTCTCTCTAAAAATCAATAAAAACCCAACGTGGATACCCCGGGAGGTCACTCTCCCCGGGCTCTGTCCAGGTGGCGTCGGGGAGCGTAGGGCTCTGCCCCGTGACGTACAGTCCCTTTCCACAACGTTGGAGAGAAAGCCGGGCCTCGAGTCTGCGCCTGCATATTCCTACAACTTCTCAGAGTCCTGGGGACCATGACTGAGGAGACAAACCACGCAGAAAACATCTAGTACGCAAATAAAAAATAAATAAAATTAAATAAAATTTTAAAAATATATTAAAAAATAAAAATCAATAAAAACATATCCTTAGTGAGGATTTGTTTAAAAAGAGGAGAAAAATGTAGCACCTATTCTTCTTTTCCTGTGGTGGCTGGGGACACACACACACAGACACACACACACACACACACACACACACACACACGGCCCAGCACCAAAGTGGTTTAGCTCCTGGGAAGACGGAAAACAAAAGAACGGCTGAAGCCGGTTTGGCTCAGTGGATAGAGCATCAGCCTGCGGACTCAAGGGTCCCAGGTTCGATTCCGGTCAAGGGCATGTACCTTGGTTGCAGGGCACATCCCCAGTAGGGGGGTGTGCAGGAGGCAGCTGATAGATGTTTCTAACTCTCTATCCCTCTCTCTTCCTCTCTGTAAAAAATCAATAAAATATATTTTAAAAAAAAAAAGAAAAGAAAACAAAAGAACGTCCTTGAGCACAATTTGGGGAGCCATCCACTTCCCCTACACCGAAGACCCACTGTCCCCTCAGGGCCACCCCGAGGGCCGGATGCATCACGGAACCAAAAGGAAAGATCCCCGCTGATGCTAAAGAGAAGCATCGGAGAGGAGCAGAGGCTGTGAGGCCCGGACGCACTGGGACCTGAACTTGGCCATGACTGTCAGGACAGAGGGAGGGGAGACGGAGCTGGGCCCCCTAGAGCCTGGGCGGGACACGCTCCTGCGGCAGGTAACGGGGAGACGTGCAGCGCCCCTGTCCACACGAGCGGATTGCAGGGTTGGTGGTGTCCTCCGTGAAGACAACCTGGACACCTGGAGAGCCCAAGACCAACGGTCTGTTAGCATAAAGGACCTCGATGGTGTCAACCTTGATCCATCACCGGCAGGAGGCTCCCCTGTAAGCACAGGAGCAGCGCCACACGGCCCTGCATCAGACCTGTTCAGCTTGTTTAAAAGGGGCGTGACTTTCCACGGGCGTGTGGTTTCTTCACAATTACACACACACATACACATGCACGCACACACACATGCTCACACACACACTCTCACACACACTCTCCCACACACACACTCACACACTCACATGCTCACACACACACGCTCACACACACACCCTCACACACACACACACACACATGCTCACACACTCACACACACATACACACACATGCTCACACACACACACATGCTCACACACACACACACACACACACACGCACACACACACACACACACTCACATGCTCACACACACATGCTCACACACACCCACACACACACACACACACATGCTCACACACACACACACGCTCTCACACACACACTCTCACACACTCACATGCTCACACACACACACACACGCTCACACACACACACTCACACACACACACACTCTCACACTCACATGTTCACACACACACGCTCACACACACACACATGCTCACACACACATGCTCTCACACACACGCTCACACACACTCACACACACACACACACACGCTCACACACACACACACACACACACGCACACACACACACACACACATGCTCACACACTCCCTGCCTGCCTGTGCACATGGCAGAAAACTCCTACAGCAGGTTCTCGAACAATAACGGGCCTGGCCCTTCCGGGCTCCCTTGGGAAGCTGAAAGCTACAGGCCAGACAGACGCTTCGGCAGCGCCAACCGGTCCACCTTCCATCTCTCTGGCTATCACTGTCCCTCCCCTTCCCAGCGCCTTCCCCCTCCCCTGCACCCAGCCTGTTTGTTCTCAAAACTCTCTGAGTAAACAAAGGTGCTTACTTTTTGTTTACTTGCCATCAAGTAGGGTTTTTCAAGAAGTAAATGGTAATTGTATATAAGCCTTTTATGTCCATGATGTACCATAAAGAGATTCAAATCCATTTCTCTTGACTCCCCAGCATGAGGGTCAGGGCAAAGGCCTGGCGACTGCATGATGGACATGGGTGAGTCACCCTACATGTCAGGAGGAGGAGGAGGGGGAGAGGAGAGGTCTGGCTTCCAGAACAAGCTGTGGGAGCAAACACGGCCAGAATCTCAAGGGGGAAAGGCACCTTTCTCGCTCCACCACCTCTCCCGCCTAGGAGCCAGCCACGGGGGAGCGTGAGCTCCACACAGCGTGCACCAGCGAGCGCAGGCTTGGTCTGGTGCTGACACGTCCCCTCCGCTCACCTCTTATTCCCCAGAACTGGTCACCCAATTACAAGGGGGCCGGGAAGTGAAATCCTACCCTGTGCCCAGAAGGCACAGAGCCAGAAAGATTTGGGGACCAGCACTAATGACCACCAAGACAGGAGGAGGGAGGGAGAAGAACCCAGCACGTGACTGCCGCTGAGGAGGACACCCCGCGAATCTCCCCCACTGCACTGGCTGACGCTGGTCCTGACGCGCCAGCATCTGCCATTGCCTAGGAAACCCTGCAGAGCAGAGGGTGTGTCCCAGACGTTTAAAGAAATAGCCATGCTCCTCTCTAAGATGAGGTTTTGGCAGCAGATAGGTGTTGCCTCATAAATATCCTAAATAATAAAAGGCTAATATGCAAATTGTTCCCACGGGCAGGAGTTCTACCAACCGGGAGTTAGACGTGCGCTGACCACCAGGGGGCAGCGTGGAACATGGCGGGCGACAGCAATGCAGCACTGACAGCGGGTAGCAGTGGAGGCACTGCTGGCCCTGATGGGCCCCAACAAGAACCAGACCACAGTGGGATGGTGGAGCAGGTGAACGGGCGGTGCTAGGCCAAGGCGGGTGCAAGCGGGGGCCCTGATCGCTCTGCCAGTTGGCCCACAGATTGGTCCTGATCGCTGGCCAGGCCTAGGGACCCTACCCGTGCACGAATTTCATGCACCAGGCCTCTAATTTTTTATGAGTTTTATTTTGTTTTACTTATACATTTTTTAAAAGTTTCATTTGCCATGAAATAGGCATTGTCATACATTAAGTTTAGTAACAAAGTTGGTTGGGTCTTTCTGCAACATTGTCACGTGTAGAAAGAACATATTTAAAGAGCTCATTATCCTTTGACTCTAACTCTACATCTAGAAATTGATACCAAGGAAATAAGCAGAAATGAAGATAAAGGTTTCTGTACAAGGATATTTTCTACAGCATTGTTGTTCATGTTTCACACTGTGAGTTACATGACTGCCCAGTGAGAGGGGATTAGTCAATAAAGTCTAATACAGCCCAGCTGGTGTGGCTCAGTGGTTGAGCACTGACCCATGAACCAAGAGGTCACCAGATCGATTCCCAGTCAGGGTACATGCCCAGGTTGTGGGCTCGATCCCCAGTAAGGAGTGTGCAGGAGGCAACCGATCAACGATTCTCTCTCATCATTGATATTTCTATTTCTCTCTCCTTCTCCTTTCCTCTCTGAAATCAATAAAAACATATTTAAAAATAAATAAGTAAAAATAAAGTCTGCTCCATCCATGCTCTGGAATATCGTCACATTAGGTGAGAGGGCCCCCCAAGCTGGTGTGTTAATAGACAGACCACTACGTTGACATTAGGAATCACAATTAGGAGGGTTACCTAGAAAGGTGGAGATAGCCACGTGAAGTAATAAACACAGGACAACACGGAACTCTTAGCAACAGAGACCTTAAGATGAAATAGGAGATAAATCAGGCCTCTCATCAATTCAGAAGGGACTAGGGAATGGACGATGTCTCAGGGGGGTGAGCTTTTCTGGTGATTTCAAATTTATGTTCAGAGGTTTTGTTCAACTCTTGTTCAGCTGCAGAAAGGAGAAAAGTGAGGAGGAGGGGAGGAGGAGGAGGAAAGGGAGAGGAAGTAGGAAAAGGGAGGAAAGTGGAAATAGAAGTAGGAAGGGCAGCAAAAGGAGAGGAAGATGACTTAGAAAGCTCACCACAGCCACCACCTGTGTCTCCACAACCCTGAGGAGGCTCCTCGGGGAGCTCCACACAGAGTGAGTCGAGTCCAGCGAAAGGCATCAATGTTTGCTGTTTATTAAATACACGGAAAGAGTAGGAAAGACCCTCCCTACGTCCACGTCGCCCTCACAGACATCTGCCCACACGGGAAGGAGCCTCGGCAGCTGAGCAGTGTGGCCACGGGGAAGGCCCACCCGCTCCCCGGGAACCGGCTGGTGTTGCTGCGGGACATGGCGCTTGGTCCGGCCCGTGCCCAGCTGATACTGCCGCGGAGCCAGGCTGAGGGACAGGTGCGGGTCTGACTTCGTCAAATGTGTTGTGCTCCGTCCTTGAGGGCGAAACAGAGGACCTAGAAGCCAGTGTTGGACATTTTCAAACAAGCAAGAAACTCTTTGCAGCTCAGTAGGCTGCGGCACTGAGCTACCAGCACACGCCCACCGGGATGGGTTCAGGTCAAGGCTGACGTACCCCGTGTTAGTGACCACGGGGAGCCCTGGAACCTCACACACGCCAGGGACCGTGGAAGAGGGTGGGCCACTGTGCAAAACTGGCCGCTTTTCATGTAAGTCCACTCCTAGGCATCTATTTAAAAGAAAGACATGCAGCCAAAACCGGTTTGGCTCAGTGGATAGAGCATCGGCCTGCGGACTGAAGGGTCCCAGGTTCGATTCCGGTCAAGGGCATGTACCTTGGTTGCGGGCACATCCCCAGTGGGGAGTGTGCAGGAGGCAGCTGATCGATGTTTCTCTCTCTCATCGATGTTTCTAACTCTCTATCCTTCTCCCTTCCTCTCTGTAAAAAATCAATAAAATATTAAAAAAATAATAAATAAAAATAAAAGAAAGACAGGCATATGCCCAGGAAAGAACTTGCACAAGCATGTGCATTACAGTTTTCCTGACTCTGGGATAACTGAACGCCCGAGACCTGCTTCCTCACGACAGCGTCCAGGGGCGCACGAGAACAGAGGACACTTCCCTGCCTCTTGAAGTCCCACCCACAGCCGACACGCGGTCACTCCTTTCCTCTTCCTGTTGGCCAAAGGCACGTGGCAAAGCGTTCACTGAGCATTTACTCCAGGCCTGACTCTTCTCACGCATTTTCATCTTCACAATAATGCAGGGAGGGGGTTACAATTATTATCCCCTTTTGTAGGTGAGGACGCGGAGGCTTAGGGAGGTCAAACCGTTTTTCCAAGTTCACAAGGCAAGTAAATAGCAAGGATTTGAGGGCAAACGCCAAAGGCCCTTGCACTGAGCGGAGTGAGAAGATCCTGGACCAGCGTGTCTGCCCCTCGCACGGCCATTGCAAAGCCCGTGGAGTCCGCTGGGGCATAACTTTTTAAGTTGCTTGAAAAAGCCACTTAACCCATCTGGCTTTCAACTTCTTCTCGTGTGAAATGAGAATTATATTGGATCTCTAAACCCGTTCCAGGTATAAATTTAATGCCAAGATTATGTGAACTCAGCGGAACATTTACCATTAACCTGACAGCAGCCATAAGTGGAAGTCTGCTCATCACTGACAGCGAGCCCGGCTTCAGAGCGGCAACCACCGCCTCGGAGGTCGCAGAGACGGCACAATCTCTCGTGCGGAATAGACACCACTTTAATCCCCACTTTTTTAGCATTGAATTTTGCTTTTTGGTTGATCCTAAAAGCACTAAAAAAAAAAAAGTAATTCATTCTAAAATTAGATAAATCCCCTGTTAATGCTTTTGCTTCAATTTTTAACTGCAAATTGCAGTTCCCATGGAAGCAGTGCAAAGCTGCTGGCACACCGTCTCGTCCTCTGCGCTCTGCGCCTTCTCCACGGGAAGAAGCGAGGTCGGTACCTGGGGAGCTGACGCTGGGTGTGCACTCAGGCAAGTCCCACTCCGGGGAGAGCAGGAGGGAGGGCTGGGCGTGCCTCACATCCATTAGTACTTAAACCTCCCAACGTTTTCTGAGGGTGTTTAAAAACATGCACTTCCCTCGTCTCCCCAACTGGACTTGTAGACTTCGAAAGCAGAGGCTATTTCCACTTGTTTGCAACTCTGTGGTCACTTGGTCTTGTAAAACAGGATGGATGGATGGATGGATGGATGGATGGATGGATGGATGGGTGGATGGATGGCAGACAGGTGAATGCACACACTGTACTGTTAGAAATGCTCTTTCCATTCCACTCTGCCTTTCACCCATTAATTCTGTCCACACATTGGTTCTCAGGTCAAGCACTGCTTCCTCCTAGAAGCCTTCCCTGATCCCCAGCACGGTCAGGTTCCTTCATTTCCTTTCACGGGGCAGTTTGCCTTTCTTCAGAGCACTAATCTGTGTGTAGTTATGCATCAGTATAACCACATAGATGCTTACATTGCTCTCCTCATTGTAGGCTGTGAACTCCATGAGAGCAAAAACCAGGTGTGAGCTTTGGAAAAAAAAAAAAGACTAAACAAATAAATGAATGGATAGGTGAATGTACAAACAGCCGGCTATGAGCTTAGAACTTGGTTATAAAGACACTAGAGGCCTGGTGCATGACATTCGTGCACTGGGGGGGGGGGGGGGGTCCCTCAGCCTGGCCTGCACCCTCTCGCAGTCCGGGACCCCTCAGGGGGATGTCCAACTGCTGGCTTAGGCCTGCTCCCCACCTAAGCCAGCAGTCAGATATCCCCCAAGGGGTCCTTAGTGCTGCTGTGGAGGCAAGAGAGGCTCCTGCCACCACCGCTGCGCTCACCAGCCGTGAGCCCGGCTTCTGGCTGAGCAGCGCTCCTGCTGTGGGAGTGCTCTGACCACCAGGGGGCAGCTCCTGCATTGAGCGTATGCCCCCTGGTGGTCAGTGCGCATCATAGCGACCGGTCGTTCCACCATTCGATTGATTTGCATATAAGCCTTTTATTATATAGCATTTCTAATCATGGAAGTGCAGTATTAAGAAAAGAAGAGACTTTCAAGGTCAAAAGGTCCTCATAGAATGAAATATTCTTAGAGTTTTGAGGGAGCTTCGGTCAACCCTCCACACAATGTCTTGTACTGAGATTTGAACTGTTTGTACAGAGGTATAATTTGTATAAGTTTTTCTTCTTGGAGTGGGCATTTAATTTCTTGGAAAATGTCATTTATTCTAGCACCCTACAACCCTGAGATGTTTAATTTAGATCACATCAGCGACAATGTATTCTAAAGAATTATCTTCCTCATGCTTTTTCAATCAATTTACAGCTCTACCTAGTTCAGTGTAATACAACAAGGGGTGTGTGTGTGTGTGTGTGTGTGTGTGTGTGTGTGTGTGTGTGTGTGTGTAGAAGCCCATATGTTAATTCTATGAAAATCATATTTTCATCATTGAAATAATTTAACGTATACCAAAGTATTTCACTATTAGAAGGGATTTTAAGGTAAATTCTTCTACAAAATGAAGAATATTTCAAACCTTAGGTATTGACTCCTAATTTGTATTTTGTGAGACTACATTTTTAAACTGAGCTTTTTGGAAATGAGACACACCTACAAAGGTACCTCCAGGACTGGGTTTTACAATAAAGAGATTCCTCAGGAAAATGACTGTGGAACATGTTATCATAATACATTATAATAGGTGGGGATTAAACTGGTTCTCTCTAGCATGTCCCAGAAGCCCTAGGGAGGTGACCTTCAGGTTCCTGCCCTTTTTTGCTTCCTTCTCAGGTTAGCGCAGGTGAGTATGGAAATTCTGTCTCAACTCATAGCCAGACCCTGCCCACTCACTACAATGGCTTCTGTCTCTATGTACCTCTGGGAACAGCTTGGATGGCACCTGAAAGCTTCATCCCTGAGCATTCTCAGGGGATTAGTTCATCAGCTCCTCCCCCAGCCTGCCAGCCACACAATGTATAGTAGAGAAGAAGAATGTGGCGGACACCATTCATTGCCAGTAGAACCTTGACTGTCCAGGCAGCACTGTACCACTTCCAGAAGCTGAGTCATGCTTGGTCTACAAGCCGAGCACATCAATCCTCTTCCCCTTTGCCAGTGGTGGGGCCAGGATGGGCAAGTGAACCAGTTCTGATCAGTGAGCGGTGAAGGGAAGGCTGCTGGAGGGGGGTTAGGAGAAACATAATGGGGGGCGGGGGGGCTGGGAGAAGGCCCCTGTTCTCTCTGACCCATATTCCTCCCTTGGGACACTGTCGTGTGAGAACGTGAAGTTATGGCCCCATGGCACATTGGTCTTGAATGACATCATGGAGCCTCTGTCCCAATCTTGGGACCTTATACATCCAGGTAAGTGAATAATAAATGTCTTTATGAGTTTAAGCCAATGTTAATCAAGTTCTAGGCCTCCTTCAGTTAAACACATTCTTGATATAAATCACATCATCAGTATCTTACTTGAGCATAGCATTTCACTCTTCAAAATACTTTTCTACCCATTACTTCATTTAATCCTGCCAATGGTCCTGGGAAGAGATGGTGCAACTACTATTATCCCTTATTTTGCAAACACAGAAACTAAGACTTAAAAAGAATGAGTCTTGTATTTTTAAAAAAGAACCGGGACCGAAACTGATTCAAGATTCATTGTCAAGGGTGGCAAATTATTGGTCCATGAGCCAAATATACATCTGGCAAACTGAGAAATTTTTTTTCATTTTCAAATGGCTGGATGAAAATTGAAAGGACAATAATATTTCGTGACACATGAAATTTGAATTTCAATGTCCATAAGTAAAGTTTTTTTGGAATTGAGCCATGTGTATTCATTTACATATTGTCTACAATCGCTGAGTCGGGTCGTTGTGATGGACTGTGTGAACCACAAAGCCTAAAATATTTACTAGCTGGCCGTTTACCGAAAATATACGCTGACCCCTGTGTTATTCCTATCACGGACACTCAAGGGAACCATTGTTCCAGTCAAAACCAGGTAGAGTGATTAGACACCATATTTCACACCCTAGCAGAGTGATCTGAGGTTGGGTTTGCTGTCATTTTTTTCACCATCTGGATTGAGCCTCCTGACAGCTTCATAAACCCCAGACTGCCCAGAGAGGCACAGGGCAACATCTTGACTAGCTGCTAATTAATCCGCCTGGCTTACATTCTCCCTCAGTAAACACCAGGACACATCTGTTGGAAGCCATGTTTTGATGAAACAGTCCCTCGATCATAAAGAAAAAGCTGACATCCCAGGCCTGCCACGCCGCAGGAGTTTCTCATCTCTGAGCGTGGCCATCCCATGCGTGGGAATGAATCATGCAAAATCTGGTGCAAAGCGGGCAGACGGCGAGGTGCTGGGCAACCGCATCATGCAAACCGAGACTCTGCCGACCAGGAAGCGCAGCTGTAAGACAAACACGTCGCTGTCCGTCCTAGTTGTCTTCTTGTTTTGATCTGTGTAACATCGTACTGTTTAATGAACGATATGTTTCACTGGGTGAGAAATTATACGGACGAACATTTAAAACAGTACTTAGTACTTACTTTGCTGAACCTGAAATGCCACAAATCGTGAGGAAGGGTACTTTTAAACCATTTAATTATTAAAATGGATTTTTTTTAAAGTATGCATCTTTAACACAAACGCTAGGCCTCCGCAATGTACTAAAATTCATCTGAAAATGCATTTTTTCCTCATTTTTGTGGCTTTGGTTTAAACCACTTCATAGAAATATGCCTTAAAAGACACAATGCCAGCTTTATTGCAGCCAACACGGTTATGCCAACATGGTTTTGCCCATTTACAAATCTTTGCGTTGCTCTAAAGCAGAAACCACATGCTGGTTTGTAAAGATCCCTTTAAGAGTTTTACATTAAAATTATGCTCACCTTACCGTCATCACATAGAGGCATGCGTTCTCCATGATGACAGGTTCCTTTGGGGGCTTCTGAACTGCGGGCTCCCTGGCACCAGGGAACCCAGTGTTTTGAGGTTATCTGCTCCCTCTGCTGCCCAGTCCCGTGGTAATTACCGGCTCCCGGAGCCGGGCCGACATCCCGTGTTAGAAGCACACAGGCAAAGAAGTAAACATAAGCAGCTGCGTTGATTCCAGCAGGAGCAGACCTAGCACAGGCTGAGGGAAAGTTCCTGAATCAGAAAAAAAACAAACTCCGGGGGGCGGCGGGCGGGGGGGAACAGCTCACCCAACATTCTAGCAAATAACCTAAGGGCTACATGCAAGAGATCCAACCTCTTGGATACAAAAGAAAATGGGCTATAAAATGTGCAGATTTTAAAAATATAATGGCTGGAAATGTTCTTTCTTTCCTAGCCAAAACTTTTTATTTTAAGGACTGCACATTCTCTGGAAGAACTGATAGGAATTTACTAGTTGTGTTACCAGGGAAGTGGATGGCTTGAAGATAGCATGAGAGCAAAGGGATCGCCGATCACTGCAAATACCTTTGCATCTTTTGAAACGCATGCATGTATAATCTAGTCATTATGTTTTCCAGATTACATATTACACACCAAATACATGTTGTTGAATAGACCAAAGTTGCTAAAAGCACACAATGCAAGTTACGGCTTCTAATGAAATTCTTCACTTTCCCTCACTTAACAAATACCATTTATGAATTAGATGCTAAAGATGCAAAAATAAAAGAAGTGGCTCCTGCCCTTGCAGAGCATTTGGGATGCATACAATGGGCATAAAGCACAGTAGGCACAGAGGAAGGGTGCCAGGAAACACTGGAGCATACAGTCCCACATGACTGTCACAGCCTCCCGGCCGTCACCTGGAGACACCCCTTGTTCCCAGAATGTTGTGCTTGTTCAACGTCGGGAGTTCCTCTTTTAGAATCCGTTTACAAGCTGTGTCAGTTATCTACTGCCAGAACTGTGCTGCGTAACACAAAGTCCCAGCAGCACACGAGACGTATACACTGCTCATCTCTGGGGGGGGGGTGGGGGGGTGGCAGAAAGGCAACTCTGCTGGTCTTCCCAGGCTCACCTGCATGTCTGAAGTGATGGTGGTGGTGTGGGGGTGGTCGGCTGGCTCGCTGATGATCGAGGCTGGCCTTGGCTGTGACCAATGGAGCACTCCTCTGCACCATGTGTCTCTCATCCTTGGTCAGGCTAGCCCAAGCATATCCTCATCGTAATGGCAGAAGTTTCAGAGAGAAAACGGAAACATGTTAGCCTCCTGGGTCACAGGTACAAAAGCAGCACATCCTCACAGCCATTGCCTCCCACTGGCCAAGACAAGTCACGGTGCCCATTCACATTAGAGGGATGGGGAAATGGACACCACCTTTTTAGTAAGAGGATATGCAAAGCCACATGCCAAGAGCATGGATGCAGGGAACGGGTAAGAACTGAGCTTATCATTGCAATTTACCCAGCCATACCAGAAGGGTAGTCTCTCAGTTACCTTCCCTTGGTTTTTACCCATTTCTTTCACTAGATTTATTTCAGACTAGAGGCCCAATGCAGGAAGATTCGTGCAAGAATAGGTCTTCCTCACTCTGGCTGCTGGCATCGCCTTCGCTCTGGCCAGAGCTGCCTTCCACCTCTTGCCTTGTTGCATCAATTTGCATATTCCCTCCTTATTGGCTGTGGATGCCGCCATCTTTGTTGTGGAGTTATGGTCAATTTGCATATTCCATCTTTATTATATAGGATCGTTTGGTCTTTGCTCAAATTTAAATCCATCCAGGCAATTGCCAGGACTGAATATAGGGATGCTATCTCATGCCTTTCTGGCCCTTGACAATGGCCAACACAGGACCTTATGAAGGGAGATGCCTACATGATATCTGTCGAATGAATGAACAAGTCCACTCACACATCACAAGAGCGTTTGGAGCAATAGCTGCATATTAGGGCATTCAGAGTCTCCTCAGGCGGCCACTTGGACACTTTTGAGTATGTATGTGCTCCTGTGTTTGTTTAAAAAAAAAAACTGATCCATAATATTAAGTTACATTCTACTGTTCAACCTTACAAAGCAGACACTTACCTTACTTTTAGCTTTTGTGGGGTTTTTTTTTACTAAGATTTCTAAAACGTACTTCCCAATCTTTCACCCATTCGTTCTCAAACAGTGAAGTCATCCTACAGGTATGTTCCTCCCTAACCCCACGTTGGGTATGTCATGCATTGATCTCCCATGGGCTAGCGGACGACTGTGCAAAGGGTAACCACGACCCACCTGACTGAACTATTCTGGGAAAATGTACACGGAGGATTCCTTGAGGAATGGCCTGCAAATGCGCCCTTTGTGATCTTAATTCCTTACGTTTCTAGAGCTGATTTTCTCTCAAAGAGCTCCAAGCACTCCACATATGGTCAGCCAGGTCCTGTCCGAGGGTAAATTACGCCCCAGGAGTAAGTGAATTGCTTGGAGGAAGGCATTAACTCTTTCAGGTCACTGGGGTCCCACTTAAAGCACTGCAGGAGGCCAGCAATTTAGCAAATAGGACCCTGGTGGCCGGGAAGCATACGTGCAATATAAATGAGTCCCAGGGAGTAATTTATGAACTCAGAAAACCTGGTTTATTATCTCATCTATTCACACGGTATCCCAGTGCGGGGGAGAAAAAGCAAGAAGAGGAAAATAAGTGAGGCTGGGGATGCTAGAAATTTCCCAAGCTCCCATGGCTTGTCAAGGCCAGAGCACTAAATAGATTTTTTTTTTCCTTCTTAAAAAGCCACAGATTGGCTTTTAGACAGCCAATAGACAGGATGTCATCACAAAGGCACAAGGATATGATGAGAGAGAGAGAGAGGGTGAGAGAGGGAGAGACAGGCTTCAGTTGCCTGATCATGGACATGACAACCTCCTAATTAGTGGATCAGGATTTAGGGCCTCCGTTTTCTCCCCGGTAGAATGAGGAGACTGGACTAGAAGCCTCGGGATTCTTCCAGGTCTGGAATATCATAATTCTAGAGCTGGTACATCTCCTGTAAGCTGCAACTTTCGCCCACCTAGAACCAGCAAACCATAGCCAAGTCCTGCCTACCTTTGTATGGGCCACGAGCTAAGAATGGTTTTCACATTTTTTAATGTTGTGGGGGGGGGGGGGGGAATCAAAAGAATAGTATTTCATGGCAGGTGAAAATTAAAGAAAACTAAAATTTCGTGTCCATAAAGTTTTATGGGAACACAGCCACATCCAACGATGTATCTATCTGTGGCTGCTTTTGCAATGCAAGGGTAGAGCTCAGTGGTTATGACAGAGCCTGTATGGCCTGCAAAGCTGAAAGCATGTCCTGTTTTGCAGAAAATGCTTGCCCTTCACAAAAAGCTTGCCGACCCCAGATCTCAGCCTCTAGAACATCTGCATAGCAACAGAGTCTGGTGTTGTTTCCGCCTTACTGAATTCAAGTTTTCTTTCTGGGGGAAAAAAAAACATAAAGGAGTCTCATAAAGTTATGTCAAAAACCAAACACAAAATGAATGGATAATTAGACAATCTGATCCTCATAAAAGAAACTGCTGGAAATCACTGATAAACCTACCATGTCAATGGCAGAATCCATTTCTCACGAGAAAACAATTCACTCCAAAAAATGTGTCTCTTACTGCCACTTTGCAAAGGGGCCCTTGCGGTCCACCACCAACCACCCCCCTTCCTCCCTCTGTCTTGGAGTGCTCTGCGGATAGCGCATTCATCTTTCCTCTGTAATAGCACGACTGGTGAAAATGACTGCTAAAGAGCGAGCGAGCATGAAACAAATCCCTGCCCAATAAAGTGGTGACTTTGAAAAGGAAATTGCCCTGCCCAAGTGATGGATTCTGTTTCAGCCGTCATGACCCAGGTTATGAGGGAGTCCAGGGACCCGGGTCCTGGCCCTTATCGGCAAAGCAGCTGCAAAGCCCCACTGGGAGGCGTGAGGGGCTCTGTGAATGGCACAGGCTGACCCACAGCCCACCGCCCTGCAGGCTGCAGCACTCAGCGTGGCGTCTCCAGAGACACTTTCCGCCTAGCCTGGGACGCCCCCACGTGACCCGCCCCTCTGCTTACCCACCCAAGCAAGGCCTCATTTGAGTTCCAAAGACGGTAATAGGTACTCAAGGCACCTAGCCCAGTGGTCGGCACACTCATTAGTCAACAGAGCCAAATACCAACAGTACAACGATTGAAATTTCTTTGGAGAGCCACATTTTTTAAACTTAAACTTCTTCTAACGCCACTTCTTCAACATAGACTCGCCCAGGCCATGGTATTTTGTGGAAGAGCCACACTCAAGGGGCCAAAGAGCCGCATGTGGCTCGCAAGCCGCGGTTTGCCGACCACTGTCCTAGCCCATTCCTGTATTATTTTTCTCATTTTATGCTTGTGTTTTCTCTTCCCCGGGACCCAAGGATCCTCAGGCACAGACAGCACCCATCATTTAGACACCCTTCCGTTAGAGAGCCACCACAAATTCCAGGGAAGACGAAGATAACGGGAAATGAGTAACGTTCTGACCCTTTTTTCTGAAGGAGGAGATGAAATGCTTGAATGAGGCTAGCTTCTCTCTTTCCGGTTCTCAGGCAGGGTTTCCAGAGGAAGGGCTGAGGTCCAGGGACGATGTGTGTTGCTACGTTATCACAGGACCATCGACCTATTCAGAACAGAAATGCTGCTGCAGGCTGTTCTCTCTGGACTTCACAGAGGGACACTTTCAAACCAAACAGACTTTGTTTCCTCAGGAAAAGAGGAGGCAGAGCCACGGGGCTACAGCGGTCCCAACTTTCAGCTTTGGGGGCGGGGGGGGGGGGGGGCTTTGAGATTGTGATCCAGCCGTCCCCTGTCCCCAGGACATCCAATACTTCCTTCCTGGCATCACTTCGGGAGAAACTTTGCTGTTCATTGTCTGTAAAGGCGGGTCTGAGCAGATGTTTGTCAATATCCATTACAGTCATTTAAATGTTGGGCTCTGTAGGCGGAGAGCTTGAACATTTCAGATCTTTCCCCCTTTTCTGCAGCCACCGGAATGTTGTAAAAATGCAAATAAAGTGTTCTTTCAGAACTAGCAGTATTTGCTTTATCTCTAAATTAACATTTCCATTTTCCTTTTTATTACTGTTTCAAGATAATTAGTAGTATTTCAAAGGGAGTTTACTATTTTGGAACAGTCAGCCCTAGAACCTATCAAAATAAGTGCATTTTTTAGTTTTGCTCTGAAAAAGAATCATGAAGTGATCATGATCCTTGAAAATAAACCAAGTTACTTGACACCTCAACTCTGTTGTTACAGAGAACAACCTGGGGGACGTTTCAACGTTTTAAAAATACCGACCCCTGGGCTCCGCCACCCAAGAGATTCACTTTTAGTCACTGAGGCTCAGGGCTGAGACGTGCGTCTCTTTTGTCCTCTCCCCAGGGTTTTGCTGACCATATGGAGATTAGCCCTGAGCAGCTCATACGGACCTTTATTGGAGTATTTCTCCTTTCATCCTACGCTCACTTGTGTACATGGCTTTCTCTCTTTACAGACGGTCAGCTTAGGAAGAGCTGGGAGCTGTATCTTAGTCATCCTTGAGTCTTGTAAGAGACAGAAGTTTGTCAAACTCCAAGTGCCTGCCATGGGGGCACAAATCCTGTGGAAGGCAGGCAAGGAGGAGCCCTAGGAAGTGTCTTAAGCAAAGATGGCCGGGCTCTGCACCCTGTGACCGGACAGCGTGGACCTGGGTGATTAGATAGCCCCGACCAAGGTCCCCAGGGTGTCCCATGACCCACAGCAGGCCTGACACAAAAGCTCAGTCCAGCTCTAGCACCTGGTTAGTGCCCAGCAGGGCCCATAGATCCTTCCACGACAGGCGTTTAAATGTGAGATCAACAGAAAGCTGAGCAGTTGGTAGCAGGAGCAGAAGCCAAGAGACACCCGGAGAAAAACAGCAAGAGAGAGAGAGAGGAGCTGAATCGCCTGGTGGCTAAGCCTGTTAGGAGGGATCGGAGGCAGGCGCCTGCTGCTTAGGGGCAGCGAGATAACCCAGGCACAGATCTGTATCCTGAATGACCTTCCAGTTCCTGAACTTCAATCCAGTTTTCGTGCGGCCTGGCCGGGCGGCCTGGCCGGAAGGCTTTTCGGAGGCACGTGGCCGAGTGGTGGAGATTCCGGTCAGCCTTGCTTCCACAGCAAACTCCCGTGACTTGGGGTAAACTCGGGGCTCTCTGTTCTTCGCAGCCCCAAACAGCACAACCCGCAGGGGCTAGCGCTTTGCCTGGCACGGAACCAGCTCCAAACCACTGCAGGTGTCTGGATGGCATGACCATCCCCAGCGAAAACCTTTCTGAAAATGAAAGCATTCGCGGTTAGAACACTCACCAGTGTGGCCTGCGCATTCCAGAAACCATGCTAAACTAGGATGAATGGATTAAGCTTATTCCGCCCTCCCATTTCCAAATCCATCTACACTCCTGCCCTGAATCTACCAAAGGACACGGCGCCTTCTGCGGAGCCGCGGTGAGCATCCTCATGTCAGCCACGGTGCGTTTGGATGAGTCGGCTTCCATTCCACTGAATCTGCAAACCACAGGAACGACAGCAAGAACCATTTCCCTCCCACACCAGCCTCACTGACAAACCTCCAGAGTAGCTGGTCTTTGACTTTCACGTTGAATAATATGTGATCTTCACACACACACACACACACACACATATTTCCCCTCGCCTATTGTCTGTATCAGCGACTTAAGGATCACATACTCCCCAACAACCGGATGAGTCATCAAAGCAGAGGTCCGTGGATGTAAACTGAGCCTGTTTATGCTTTCCCTGGCTCCAGCTAATAAAGCCACAGAGGTCCCTCTGAATCCAGGGCCGGTGGCTTCCGGAAGGCGGGATTCTGCTTAGCAGAGACATACCTGGCGTGGTCCCTTATTTTAAAGGTAGAGCTCCCTTCGTGCCCTGTGTGAATGAAGCCTGTTTGTGGGCAGAGTCGTGTGCAGTGTGCAAGGACTTACCCTCCTGGCCGCCTCTACAAAAGAAGGCGCTTGCTGCTTCCGGTGGCAATTAACCAACAAAAGGCACGCCTAGAGGGTCTCCTGGAGATTGGGGACCGGAGCTGCGTCCCCGTCCCCACGCACTGGAGCTCAGCCCCCATGGGAGTGCCCGCTTACGTGTCCCATCTACATTTTTTTTTTTTTTGAAAATCTGGATGAAAGCAAGTTTAGCTCACCCTCCCTGCCCTGTTCCCCATCAAGGGACCTTGCGCCTCTGGAATTGGGATTTTGAATGTATGCGCCCACCCCGCGTCTGGTGTTATGTTACCACGGCATGAAATGGAGCCTAGGACGGAGGAGCCGGCCAGCCTCAGAAGCCTCCTTCCTCGCCTGCCATGTAATACATGATATGCAAAGCCTCTGACTTCAGCCAGCAGATATTTGGAGACCGTGTTGGCCCCGTATGGGACTCAACTAATGTGTGTTTAGGTCGGAAAGCGAATCAGAGAAGCCACGGGAGGGCACGTCACGGAGTGCGCGCCCTATAAATGCATCCCGGCTCTCAGCGTCCCCTGGCAAACACTGGGCTCCCTCCCCGGCTGCTCCGCACCTCTCCTGCGCCGCGCTAGGAGAACTCCGCCCGCAGCTCCCCTCCTCGCCGCCGCCTTCTTCTGCCCGCAGAGCAGCCCGAGGGCTGGATACCGAGGAGGAAGGACAGCCTTGGGCAGGCGACAGGCGACAGGCGGGAGGACCGCTCAGATAGCCCTCCACCCGGCAGCGTGCCCTCCTTCCGCGCGCGGGACGCAGCCAGGGCGCACGCCCCAGTCAAGTTCGGATTGCCCCCTCCGGCGGGACTGCGCAGCGCTCCGCACACGCCTCCGGATCTACCCCGGGCGGAGGAGGCGCGAGCCCGGCGGCGTCTCCAGGCGCTGAGTGCTCGCCCTGCACCCCGGGAGGGGCGCCTCGAATCGCCCACTCGCACCCGGAGCCCCCGCCGCGGGAGCTCGGGCGCCTCCTCGCTGCTCTCCTTTTACCTCTTCCACCGCCGCCTCCCTACCCCTCCCCTCCAGGGGCCCCGCGCCTCCCCTCCCCCACCCGGCCCCCGGCCCCCCGGGCCGGGCTTTCAAGGACCAGCCTGCGCTCTTGGCGCCCTCATGTCTTCAACAGACTCGCTGCGCTGGTTGACGGGGTGCCTCGTTCGGATTTCCAGGCCAGATCTCAGCTGCGGGGGCTGCCTCAGCCCGGCCCATCCCGTGCGCCCAGGCGCTGCGCCCCGAGGAGGCGCGGAGCGCGGCCACCACCGCTGAGCCGCCCGCCGCGCCCAGGGCCCGCGCAGCCCCAGCCGAGAGCGCCGCGCTCGCAGCGGTGTCACCCCCCGACCCAAGGCAGCGGCGGCTGCTCGGACCTCGGCCTCTGGGGGCGCGGGGGCCGGCGGGGGAGCTGTCGGCATCTTTCGCCCTTCTGGCGGCGGCGGCGGCAGCAGGAGCCTTAGCCGCCGCCTCCCGCGCGCCCTCGCAGCCGGGAGCGGCCCCAGGATTGGGAACTCGTCGCGCCCCTGACCTGTGGGGCGGGGCTCCGCGCTCCTGCCCGCGGCCCGGATGGGTGTACTGGCTGGGACTTGGGGCTCCTGGAGTTAATGTCCAACCGGGGGTCTGCGGAGACCGGATCCGAGGTAAGCGGAGGCGCGGGCCCGGGTGGAGGGGGCGGGTGGTGCCTGAAGTCGCCGGCGGGCACGGCAGGCAGCGGGGCGCCGGGGGCAGGGGGCGCGGCTAGACCCCTGGGCAGGCGGCGGGATTGGAAAGGGGAAAGACTAGAGGGAACCGAGGCGCAGGGCGACGAGGAGGGAGAGAAGTTGGACGCGAGAGAGGCCGGCCTTGCGGAGGGGCAAGTTGCCCTCCCACGTGAGCAGAGACCTGGTGCCTGTGGACCCCGGAATGTTCGAGAGGGTCAGTTTTCCTCCCCGACTCGGCGGGGCGCTCTTCTGTCAAGTGCGCGGTTGGGGGGGTCATCTTCGGACCCACTGCGGCCAGAGAGAGTCCCCTGGGGACGTGCGTCTGCATAGATATTGCTGGGAGTGGAACTTACTGGTGATCTTGTCCCGTCTGTTGTCTGTGCCGAGGGGACGCTGCGAAGGTGCTGAGGACCTAACATAGAGAGTTCCCCTCCTCCGGGCGCGGGCGGGCTCACATTCCTCGCCCTTTTGGGAACCCGGTGCCTCGAACGATGCTAAAGCCTGCAACCCCAACTGTCCATGCCGTCGAGGTTAGGAGAGGGTCTCCCTGGACAGGTCAGGACTCGGGCCTCCACCTCAAACACACACTTGAACCTCCCCAAGGCCTCCGCCGGCCATCGAGGTGTCATTTTAATGATGACCTCTTTCCTCCTGCGCTCTGTGCCACTTTCCCCATGACACCCCCCCCCCCACCACCACCACCACCACCTTGCATCCCCTCGGGGCAGATTTCGTCGCGGTTTGATTTCCAGCCCCACCCGGTGCACACGAGCCCTCATCACGGCTGGGAAGGTACTTTCCCTGGACCACCACCACCCACCCCACCCAGCCTTTGGCGCCCCCCTAGTCTGGGCTGTGGAAAACCCGCCCGCAGAGCCGCCGCGCGCGCCCCGGGGGGGCGGGGGCTGCCCACCCCACGCTGCCTACTCTCTGCTTATTGGCGGGACCCGCACAGTCTTCCGGCCTCTGCCACGGCTGTGTCAGCGCGCCCGGCTCCTCGGGGTTTTGAGTCTACGCTCAAAGTATCTCCCAAGGGAGAGAGAGATGCCGCTTCCAAATCACGCACAAAGCTCTTCCCGCAAAACCCTCCAAGCGAGAGCCGCTGCGCTCCCGCCCGGCCCGGCCAGGTCTCGCTCCCGCGGTTTCGCAACGCCTTCGCCTTGCGGGGAGGGAGGGACAGAGTCGCCTTTTCAACAAGTGTTCGGTGTCCAGAACGCCCGCGGCGTCCTCACTCCCACTCTCGAAAAGGGGTTCAGGTGACCCCGAAACCTGAAACCCGGCCTCGGGCCTTTTCACAGAAGGACCCCTCTCCAGACTGTCTCCAGAAAGCGCCCCTCATTCTTTCCCTCCCCCGAGTCTTGGGTCCCAACCCGGGGAGAGTAAGTCCTCTGACAGCCTGGGAGGGACACGAGGCACGGTGAAGTGAAGCAGTCCATTCCAGCAACTTCTGTCCTCACCCCAGAGGCAAACCCCGCGCCACCTCCCTTTTCTCTCCCCGAGATCTGGATCCTTGAAGGCAAAGCCCAGAGGAACCTCCCAGCCTGCCAGACGCAGGAAGGCGCGGAGGCTTAGGCGGCGGGAGCGCTCCCCCGCGGCGAAGCTGTCACCCCGTCGCCGGGGGCCTGGGGGGAGGACTCCACATGCAGGTTGCGGGGAAACCAGCCCCGGTGCGGCGAACAGAGAAACACTAGAGAGAGAGGATGGAGAGGTGGGAGCCCGGAAAGCGGGGGTGCTGGTGGGGGACACCCAGAAGTTCCGGGAGTCCCGGGGATTTGGGGCGGATGGTAGGGGGAGCGCTTGTTCACCGGCCGGTTTTCTATTGGAAGTGACAGCGCAGCCTCCCCGCCTGCGTGGGCGCCGCGGGCCTCCGGCGGTTTCTGGTGCCCCCTGGCGCCGGGAACTCAGAAGCGCCCCGGGCGAGCGGCTGCTTCCGCGGGCCCTGCGGCTCTCGGGGCGGAAAGGACCACCAGGGGCCGGCGCCCCGCTACGCCCCTTTGGCCCTGCGGGGACCGGCCTGAGGGGTACAAGGAGGGGTGCGGAGGCCCCCGGCGCGGCCGACGCGGGAGGAGAGCGTGGGGACCGCACGTGGCCGCGGGTTAAGCAGCTCGCGCGCAGAGGGAAGGCGGCCGAAAGGCGTCGGGCAGATGTGCTTTGAGAAAGTGATCGAGACCGACCGGGAAGCCGCGGGCGGGCGGGCGGGGCAGGGGCCGAGGGGCGCAGAGAATGCCTCCTTGTAGGCCGCTGCGTGTGCCCAGGCCCCAGACCCCCTCCCCCTCCGGGAACCAAAGAGCCGCTCGGGCCCGAGCCGGCCCCCGCGGCGCCCCGAGGGGAGAATTCGCCCTCCCCAGTACGGCTGGTGGGAGAGCTTTTTGGGGGCCTGCGCCGCCGCACCAGCCGCGGGCGGGACGGGAGCGCGCAGCCTCCTCTGGCGAGGCGGGAGTGTTCTCCCGGCGCCCCTTCTGCCGGCCTCGCCACCCTTCTAACGGAGGACCTCCACGTCCAGTTAAAAAGCCCTCCGTCGGCCAAGCCGGAGGAATGGAAAGCCCCTCTTCACGCGGAAGAGGACGCTGGTGCCTCTGTCGCTTCCTGCTGGCGAGCATCGCGAGCGGGGATGGCGCTTTCACCCCGCGCCTGCCCGCTCCTCGGGGCCGCCAGCCGCCTCGCCCGCACCGGGGAGCTGGCCCCGCGAGAGGGGGCCGAAGGCCTCGCGCCCCCAGACCGCGCTGCGAACGCGCGTCGCTGCGCTCCCGGTGCCGGGCCTGGGTGCGGTGCCTTCTCCCCGGGGTTGTGAACCGCCAGGCGCCCCGAGCTGCAGGGTGTCCGAGTTCCTAGTCCCGCCGACCCCCGGAGCCCAGCAGCTGCGTGGCGACCCCGCAGACGCCCTGGGGGCGGAAGATGCCTTCGTCCCCGCGGCGGGGGGAGGTGGCTGCCGGGTTCAGCGCTGCCCGGGGCGGCCTGCACGGGAACCCCGGCGGGGGCGCTGGGCGGACAGGGGGGAAGGAGGGGCGGCTGCTGGGAGGAGGCGGCGAGCCGGGGGATTCAGAGAGGACAGGCGCGGGTCTTCGCACCCCCTGGAAACTGCCTCACTCCCTCCCGTTTCCTAGAACCCGTTTCATCTGGAGGAGGGGGAATAACCGACTTGAGAATTCCCTTAGAAACTGCAACACTGGCTTTGGGAAGGTCCTGGGTAACAGCACCCCGAGGTGCCGGCGTTCCCTCCCCACCTCCTAATTGGGTGGAGTTGGGCCCCGAGTTGACCAAGCCTTTTCCTGGCCCGTCCCGGGTGGCGGGGCCCTCCTCTCTGGGGGGGTGAGGACCGGGAAGCCTAAAGGAGCCCCCTCCCAGAGATGAGCTGAGCCTGAAACTTGTGAACTTGAGGGCGTTGGCGGCCTAGGCCTTCCGAGGCCGGTGCATCCCCCCCCCCATCCACCCCCCCCCCCCACCCCCACCCACACACACACACACAGACAGAGGCCAGGACTCGGGTACAATCGTCCAGGAGTGACTATGATGGGGCGCGGGGAGCTCGGGGAAGGGATTGTAGACTCGAAATCTCGCGAAACTGCAGCATTAAAAGTGTCCGGTGTACCACGAAGGATTAGCTTTTTCCCGTCAAACGCCACCCCTCCCCGTGCACGCTGCACACGGGCTGCGCGGGCGCTTGCCTTCCGCTCCTGGGGCTTGTGCGCACGTCGGTGAAGGTGCACACCTTTAAGAGCGGGAACGAGTGCTTTACACCGAGTGGACGCCCCGGGAGTTACGTAACTTCACACCGATAATCCCACACCGGCTCCAAGTCTCTGCCAACTCCGGGTTCCCACCACCAAACAGGTGGCGTGAGGTGTGGGCGGCCGGTGGGGTCGGGGGTGCCACCGCGCCTGCCGCCGCTTAGCTGGGCGCAGGCAGGATCCGGACCCCGGGCCGAGGGGCGCTGGCCTTGATTCTAAAATACAAGATCTGGTCGCTCATTTGGGCTGAGGGCCGGTTTCCCCGCGGCTGTCTGGAGAGGTCTCTGGCTGGGGCGGCGCAAAACACAGCCTGGGGGCTTCCTGGTCGCCCCCAGAGAATGGGGGGGGCGGGGCAGGGGCGCTCCAGAAATAGGGGCTGACCAGGAGTCCTGGCGTCCTCCAGGTGCCCCGGGGTCCTGGTGTCGTCGTATGGGGACTGGCGGGGCAACAATAAGACCCCGGGACAGGGTGCGGAAGAGAAAGGCGGTTGCGTGTGGACCCCGAGAGAGGGTTGCTCGGGTCGGGGTTGCACCTGGACGGGGAGCGAGTAGGAGAGGCCCAGGGCGCCGCGGGACTGCGGGGGCCTCGGAGGGAGGGGGGCGGGGGCCGAGGTGGGGGGCGCGGGGCTGCTGCGCCCAGGGCGCCCGGGCCTAACCGCGCTCTCCGGTTCTCTCGCCCGCGGGCGCAGGTGCGGCCGCCGGACGGGACTCAAGGATGAAGTTATGGGATGTCGTGGCTGTCTGCCTGGCGCTGCTGCACACCGCGTCCGCCTTCCCGCTGCCCGCCGGTAAGAGGCCTCCCGAGGCGCCCGCCGAAGACCGCTCCCCCGGCCGCCGCGCGCCCTTCGCGCTGAGCAGTGACTGTAAGAACCGTTCCCTCCCCGCGGGGGGCCCACCGGCGGACCCCCGCGCACCCCACCCACCGCCCGCACGCACCCCACCCACCGCCCGCACGCACCCCGGGCCGGCCCAGAGGCGGCATTACCTCCCGGCTCGCGCAGGCGCTTCAGGCTGCTGCCCAGAGGCCCAGCCTAGGCTGTAGACGGCACGTGCTGGTTTGCCCAGGACAGAGGGTGTCACATTGGATGCTGAGCTTTTAGCATTCCCATGGACAGGCATCTTCTAGACCACCGCCACCAGCCACAAACACACAGTCCTCTCTCTCTCTCTCTCTCTCTCTCTCTCTCTCTCCCTCTCTCTCTCACACTCACACACACACACACACACACACACACACACGTGTTTTGTTTTGGTTTTCCTTTCTTCCAAAGCCCTTGCCTGAAAGCAATTGCGTCTCCATCCTAAACCGCCCTTGCCAGGGAAGAGGCTGGGGTTTCACAAGCCAAACCCGCATCAGAGGACACACAGGGGGGACAGGGTTTCCAGAGCAAGAGCTGGGCAGTGTCAGACCTGCTGGGACAAGCGCCTGCAGTCTAGAAGGACAGGGTAACCGTGCTGGCCGGAACTGGGGGGCGCGCTGCAGTTCACCCCACACATGACAATGTTAACGCTTAAGACAAGAAACCAGGTTGTGCAGATTAGAAGATGCATCTGGGATGGCGCCTCTCACAGGTGTTTTAGAGGGCACTTCATTAGGGCGTCAGCTGTGCTTTCATTTACCCTCCGCTCTTCAGAGGTGCATCTGCTGCCTGAAGCCAGGCCTGCTACATGACAGGTTAGAGGTCAGGGGGGGACGGGGGGGGGGGGAATGTAGGTAACGAAGGCATAACATGTGACACAATCCCCAAAGAAAGCCATAGTGAGCTCCAGCCAGGAAGTCACCCTGGCTACTCCCCCTCCCCTGGCCCCCCAGCTAGTTTGCACTTGAAATAGTCTGTGGTCACAGGCACAGCCAAAGTGGCCCCACAAGTCAGCTGTGTGGTAAGCGTCCCCCAAACCCCGCAGCCTTGGGCCAAAGGAAATGGGATGCCTTGATTATATGCTTCTTTACAACAATAAAAGCATCTTCTGCCAGCCGTCCCCCAAAAAGTCCCTCTTTCAAGGCAAATGAAGACTTCAAGAGTGACTTGGGTTAGAAAGAGGACATGCTTGACTCCTTGACATTAAAGTAACTGCCCCGAGAGTTTCCGTCACTCAGGTGTACGGTAGAAACCTATTCTTAAAGGCTTGGGTCTCCAGCGCGAGTTTCCATCTTCGTCTCCACAAATGATTCTGCAATAGGACCTTGAATGTAAAATGCCCCTCAGTACCAGTGTCTTTCAAACAGCGCCCGTGTGAGCTACGTGGCTTTTCATTCATTCGTGTAGCTTAGGCCAGAGGGCCCGAGACACCGTGGCAGACGATCGTTCTCTAACCGGCCGTGCAGGAGGGAACAGTGGCTGCCAGATGATGCAGCCCCTTGATTCCTGGAGCCCTCAGTGTCCTGCCCACCTGGGCTTAGTTCATGCCGGCGCCTGGTTCTGGCTCTGCTTCCCACGGACTCTGTGACTTTGGACCCGTTACTTACTTGCTTGAGAACTTGATAAACAATTTAAAACTGTACAGGAAAGGAGGACTTTCTATTCCCAAATGCCCCTGCCCTGTCCTGTGGGGAAAGTCTCCTGAGAGACCCCTGCTCATTGGAATCACCGGGGGCACTGTGCCTCACCTGAGAGGTTCTGACTTCATGGGTTTGGGGTGTGGCCTGGGCACCTGGAGACTTTGGTCTTCCCCGGTGAGTCTGACGTGCAGTCAGGGTTAGAATCACTCTGACCTGCTAGCACCCTAAGGAAATCTGTGCCTCCAAGGCACCGCCAATCACACAGCAAGGTAGCCTTGTTCCTGCTGTCGGGGGCGGAGGGGGAGCCTGTTGTGGGGGGAGGGCGATTCCTTCCCCTTTCCAAAACGGGTGTTGAGTCGCAGTGGACAGGATTCTGACTGCTCCACTTCCATCCGAACCAGCAGAGCCCACCCAGTGCTGCTGTCTCTGTGGGAAGACCCAGTAGATCCTAGAGCTGTGGTCGGCAAACCGCGGCTCTTTCGCCCCTTGAGTGCGGCTCTTCCACAAAATACCACGTGCGGGCGCGCACGTACAGTGCGATTGAAACTTCGTGGCCCACGCGCAGAAGTCGGTTTTCGGCTCTCAAAAGAAATTCCAGTCGTGGTACTGTTGATTTTTGGCTCCGTGGACTGATGAGTTTGCCGACCACTGGCCTAGAGGAAAGTTGCAGAGAAACTGGGCTGCCTCCTAAGCCAGACTGACTTCTTTCCAGGTATGTTCAATTCGGTAGCGAGCTGTCAGCGCAGGGAAGGCGGGATCCTGACAGTGTGCAGGCTCTGAACACTCGACCATGTCAGCGCGGCCTGTCACGGTGCTGACATTTACATCCTGCACTGTACGCCGTGCCGCTGGGTAAGGCTTATGCAGAAAAACATTAAGTCACTTGTTCCATTTGAAAATATAACGTGCCATCAATCCTGGCCCCTCTTCCTTTCGAACGCGGTAACTTAGTGACGGAGCAAAGGCTCTTCGACGCCGCCCCAGGCATTCTGTGCCGCTCAGAGGGGCCTGGGCTGCGCCCCGTCCACGTACTCGCCCTGGCGTTGCCTGTGCCCCGCTGGTCCCAGTGTCCGTGAAGCAGTGGGGATTCTATTCCGAGGATGAGCTACCCAAGGAGAAGCGGTCAGTGGCTCCCTTGCTTCCCTAGAGGTTGGCTACAAAGTAAATGGGCTGTGGCCGCCCCCTATAGCAACTTCGAACGTGTGGAACCCCACGGACTTGTGATTTTCCCTGTGGGGCATCCAAGACTCTTCTTCCCTTTAGCTCTCTTTGTTCTTTCATTTTGCTTTTTGCCAGTATCTTCTCCAAAGGGGATTAAGGTGGGCATGAGGAATCAAGAAGGTGGGACTCACAGGCGGCATAGCCCTTTAGAGCCACAAGGAAGCCCAAAAGGCAGGCTGCCCAAGAGTCCCAGGGTGGCAGGAGGCGGGTCCGCTGAAGCTGGGGCCAGAGTTTCCCCAAACCACGGACATGCACAGGGAGCATTTGGTTTTGCTATTTGTGGGGGGGAACCCTTTATGTGGGAGGAAGGACGTCAACTATCGACTAAAACCATCTTGCACAGCCTGCGTGAGTGTGTTAGTTCATCACAGTCACATACGGGGTCTTAGCTGTGGGCGACAGCTCTAACCGTGTTTCACAGAAAAGGCATCAAGTGTATGTGGTTTTAAAAAGCTGTGATCTAATAGCATGATTCACTTAACGAAGAGTTCATGTGTGGCTGTCTGTGCCAGGCACTGTCCTCGGTGCTGGGGAACCCTTGGTACACATAAAAGACAGAGGCCCTGCCCTCATGGAACATACTATCCAGTGTGCAGATGTGCGGTACCATTTGGTAGCATTGTAAACTAAGAGTAAATGTGAGAAACCCTGGACTGGTAGAGTGGGCTTTTTGTGTGGGACTGGAAGCGGCTGGAGGGAACGTTGAGTGTTGTTAAGCTGTAATTACAGGTCATCCACAGTTTGTTGTAATATAATGGGATTATGTTCCGCCTGTTTGGTGGCAAGTCACAAAATTGCCTATAGGAACAAACTTCTAAATCAAGCTAGCAAGTAAGCCACGATACAACTGAAACATAATTCACAAGATTATTAGGCTAGAGTCTCTTCCTGGGCGCAGGAGGTCCTTCATCAGTAGGAGGGCAGAGAGCAAGAAATTAGGGCATTTCAATAGCAAGAGCTCAAGTCCCCCCATTCAGTTCAGACTATGGTTTGGATCCCAGCTTGCCACTTACCCAGCTGTTACTTCACATCTCTTAAACCTGAGCTTCCTCGTCGGTAAAATAGGGGTAACATTAAGCCTGCCTCATGGGTGGCCGTGAAGGTTACATGAGGTAATGCTTCGTAAAGCCCCAGAGATGAGGATTGTAGTTGCTGTTTGTCACCCTCCTGTTTCCAATGGCCCATCGCCCTGCACCCACAGAGCGCCTTTTCTCCCACCGCCTCAGCCAAGACGCCACTCTCCACGGCGGGATTTCAAGCCGCGCAGCATGATTCGGAGAGTGAAAGCAATGCAGGCCTTGGGGGGAGGCTATTTTGGGCCCCACCGTCATGGGGTTGGTCAGCACGTAGGCAAGACAGCCTGGCCTGGGAGTCTGCCCCTGGGTCAGCTCCCCCTGGCGCTTCCCAGGTTCCCCTTCCCCCATCTTCTAAGCTCACATCGTTCCTATGGAATTTTCCCCATCAGATCCCCATAGTCATGTTGGGGAGACCCTCTTCCCTATGGGGAGAAAGGAGCCAGGGCAAGCTAAGAGCTTTATATGTGAGCGGTCATGGGGCTGTGAGTTGGAGGCCACCTGTATTGAGAGACTGTGTTTCTGTCCTGAGTGATGCCGGCTGGATATTTAATTTAAGATGTTTCATAAACCCAGCAAAAAAAAACTTTAGTGAACTTTAGTAAATGTTCAGCCCTTGGTTATCCAGCTAAGGACATTTCTGGTGCAACCAGCTGGTTAAATGGTAAGCTTTCAAATGTAATGTGATGGGATATAGAAGAAATACACCACCCATCTATTGCTTCGTATAGCTCTAGGGACTATAGGAATGAGCAATACTGTAATAAAGTGACTGAGCTACAAAGGGGCTCTTGGGATCAAGAAATTGCATGTCAGAAGGAGAAAAAAATTTAAAAAAATAAATACAGGGGCTGGGGGAAGAAATTGAATGTCAGACTTTTAGGAGTCACTGATTCCTCACTTGAGATCTGAGTCCACCATCTCACTCTGGCCTCGGGCTCAAGACCTATTTCAAACTGTGGCTGTTTAGAGAAATCTATTTCAGGCTTAATTTGAATTGGCCCGTCTTAGGACCTTCGGCTGATCCAACAGCCAAAGAATTCTGCTCAAAAGATTCTACTTTTGCCGATAGGAAAATAAAAGCTATCTGGCATGTCCCCCTTCCGACGTCCCTTTCATCTTTGTTTATTCAGTACCAACCTTTAGTCAGTTAAAACACTTGCTCTTTAATTAATCACTTGAGCTCCATCAAGAAGCAAGTATTAAGTATCTTTTGCGCCAGGCCCTATGTGGCATCTAAAAGGCAAAACTGTGAACTTAAATAGCTTATGATCCAGTTGTAAACTATGGATGGGCAGATGGGTGGGTGGGTGGGTGGGCAGGCAGTTGTCAGCCTGACAGATACCTTTGTCTGCCAGAGGTTTACGTTAGCTGCGGTCATGGTAAGAATTCCTAGCAATGAGGTCACTGGAGTTTGGAGATCATAGCAGGAAAGGATTGGGGGAGAGGGAGGATTTGAGCTGGTACTTGAAAGACGGGTATTAGGGAGGGGAAGAAGAAGGAAAAGAGCACATTCCAGACCAAGGAGAAGCATGGGCAAATTTGTGGCCGCCATATGGGGAGGGTGGAGGTGGTGGATACAGGAAGAGGCCAGACCCGTCGCCAAGTACTGGGAACAGGTGGCGGGAAGTGGTGTGAAATTTAGGATATCTCCGTAGGTGATACCCAGATTATGAGATGCTGTGAAATCCAGGAGAAGAAGGTGCTTGCTCTGTTCTTTGATGGCCATGGGCGCCCCTGAAGCTCCTGGCGCAGGCAGGTGGCCGCGAGTGGGATCTGGCTGCAACGCCATCTCGCCCAGTGAAAGTTACACAGGTGGCCGGCTGCTCACGAGTGGGGTCTACAGCACAGGTGCAGTCTTCACTTTGAGATATGGTGCCTTGTGTTTCAAAAGCTTCTAGGTATAAGCACAATTGAGTCCACCTATCAATCCTCAAGTAAGGGACTAGTACCTCTTGGTTACCCACATGCTAACCCTGCTTTTAACAAATAGGTTTTATGTCTTGTCCTAAAATCGAGGGTGTTTGAGCCCCAGCAGATGAGAGGAGATATTAGTATCCCCATTTTGCAGATGAAGAAATGAGACCTAGAGAGTTGTTCAGGGTCACAAATTCAGGAATGGTGAATCCAGAATTCAACCCCCCAACTTCTAGCACCAAAGCCGGTAATTTGGGCTCCACATGGACTGTGCTCCCATATCAGAAGACTAAGGTAACACAAACACTGGTCTGTTAATACTACATCCACTGCCCTGCAGGTGTGGCTCAGTTGTTTGAGCATCAACCCACATACCAAGAGGTCGCTGGTTCAATTCTCGGTCAGGGCACATGCCTGGGTTTCAGACTCGATTCCGTTTCTATCTCTTTCTCCCTCTCCCTAAAGTCAATAAAAACATAAATTTTTTTAAAGCCTCTTCCCTTAAAAAAAAAATACATTGACCAACACCGAAGCACAGATTCCCAGGAAAATCAAGCAAGCAAGCCAATAAATCTCTTGTAGGCCCTTTCCATGATTTTGTTTGGGCTGCAGTGGGGCCTGGCTCATATTATTAACTAGAGGCCCGATGCATGAAACTTGTGCAAGAGTAGGCCTTCCTTCCCCCAGCTGCCGGCACCGGCTTCCCTCTGGCACCCAGGACCCAGGCTTCCCTCGCAGACCTGGCTTTGTCTGGAAGGATGTTCAGTCTAATTAGCATATTACGCTTTTATTATTATAGATGGCTACTTCACAGACCAGGTCAGTGTGTTTTAAGGAGAGAAACGTGAATTTCTCTACGTACTCCGATAACACGGATGCCTTGGGCAATGAGAGAAGGCTCCCTAACTGTTCGGGACATAGCAAGGTCTCCTCATAGCTTGCTAGGCTTACGCCTTTGGGAAGCTTCTGGAAGGTGCTTCTTCTCTGATCCCTCCTCCTCTGCCCAGGGAATGGGGCGTTCACATGGGAACATGCGCCAGTGACTACCACAGGGGGAACAGGAGTGGGTGTGCACGGGCAGTGAGGGTCGCCATGGAAAACGCCTAGTTAGCTCGGTGACACAGAACCCACTTTTGTACGACTAATAACTGAAGTGGGGCGTCATGGTTTTTAAGGTGTCAGCCTTTTTTTGCTTTGTGAACCTGCGCCCAGGATGTTGTAAACTATTGCATACGTCTAAGATGACTTCTATAGCTTTTTATCCTAAGTTCAGTTACTTGTACCCGATGTAAGGTCCGGCCCATTTGAGAACTGTATCTGTGCTTCGCATATATTTTCAGAAAAACCTTGACCCTGCAAATTTAGCTTATTCAACTCCTAGAGAAACATTAAACTAATCGGCCCAAATAAATTGACCTTTTAGTCAGAAAAGGGCCAAGTTCATTTTCAAGTCAAATGCACATGTTAACATGCATCCATGAAAACCATCACACTTGTAGATCTTAATTATAGGATGAATAGATGGATGGGTGGATAGCCAGACAGGCAGATAAGGCACCAAGCTCACCAGAATGAAATACAGCACCACCTGCTTCAATATTTCTTGGGTTGTTCATCCGGGACCTTCCCTCAGTAAGTGTTCATAGCACAGTGAGTCCTCATGTACCCTTCACCAAGTCTCTTTTATTTTACCCTTCACCAAGGTAAAGTCTTTTTTTTTTTTTACCCTTCACCAAGTCTCTTGTTGGCATTCTGCTTCGTTTTTATTTTCTGAATCATTTGAGAATTAGTTCCCAGCAAACCATCAAGTGGCTCAGCGGGTACCTCCTAAGAATAGGGAGATGATCTTATGGAACCACAATCCAGGTACCAGTCTCAGGGAATTTGACATCGATACAATACTGTTATCTAACAGATGACCCATAGTGAATTCCCCCAGTTCTGCCCATCACGTCTTTTATAGTTGTTTTCTTAATCGGGGGTCACATTTGATCGCCATGTCTCTTTATTCTCCTTTATTCTAGAATAGCCCCCAAGCCTTTTTTGTTCTCACGACACTGACATTTTTTAAAAGGTCCAGGCTGTCTCGCCTGCTGCCCTGCAGACTTCCCTTCCATTTGGATTTGTGATGGTTCTAGACAAGTGGTCGGCAAACTCATTAGTCAACAGAGCCAAATATCAACAGTACAACGATGGAAATTTCTTTTGAGAGCCAAATTTTTTTAACTTAAACTTCTTCTAACGCCACTTCTTCAAAATAGACTCGCCCAGGCCGTGGTATTTTGTGGAAGAGCCACACTCAAAGGGCCAAAGAGCCGCATGTGGCTCGCGAGCCGCAGTTTGCCGACCACTGTTCTAGGTGATCAGGGTGAGTCAACCTCACGACGCTAAGTTCACGATGCTGGACTCTCCCAGCAGGAGCTCTGGCCTCGGCTTGTCCCCAGGGGCCACGCGAGCCTGATTGTCCTTCCCTGCACCTTCAGTGTTACCCTGGGCCGTGGCTCCCAGTAGGAGGAGTGAGATGGGGGAGAAGCACACCTCCCAGTGAGCAGGAGGGCGGTTGAGAAAGGGGGGCCGGCTGCAGGGGTGTTCGCAGGCAGGCCAGTTCTGGGAGAGACAGCACGTGTGCCAGTTTGAGGATCTCGAAATTGATTCTCTTAAAACGACCGACAGGCACTCTGGAAAGTGTTCCTGTGCCCTCAGAGGGGGACCAGTCTCCGTCCCAAGGCACTGATCTGAGCCAGAGGGCACACACAATTATTCTTCGTGGGCCGAGGAATCCGCTGATGCCTGTAAGGTTCATGGTCGGGCATTTCGAGAAACACAGAAGACACGGCACAGACTCCCCAGACAGGCCTGCTCCTCTGCCCATGGAACACACCACCATGCCGGGGCTCAGGCCTCTCCTGGGAGCCGTGGGACCAGGGTCTCACCCCTTCGGGGAAATCTTGCTTTGTCTACAGCCGGCGGAGCGGATCTTTGCGCCGTTGCCTCTGTGTAGACATCACTGGGGAATTGCCACAGACGTGACGACCATGTGGACTTCCTGACACCGTGTGTCCCAAGCTTTCAGGCCTGAGCTGAAACCTTCTCTTCCATTCGGGGAACGGGGTGGCCATCCCCGTTTTAAGGGGCAATTGGGACTCTGTGTGGTTAAGCAGCTTAGCCCGACTCCAGACCCAGGGCCGCCCGAGCCCAGCACTGGCTCTTGCGACCATGTCACAAGATCGCGTCCTGCCAGCCCAGGACACAGTGACAGGGCGACACAGCGACGGAGCTCTCTGGCTACGACAGAACGTCAGCAGGGAGAAGAGCCAGGCGCTGGGGTTTGGGGAAAGGGGACGTTTCTGAATGAAACTTAGAACTGATGATATGAAGGGTTAAGAGATTCATTCCAATAACTGTGCTCACTGGGGGCAGGTAGGAAGGCCTTCCCCACGCCTGACCACAGGGTCTGTCTAACAGGCTCAAATGATGGAGAACACTTTTCTCTCGCCCCTCGCTTTTCCTTTCTTCTTCTCTTCGTCCCTCCTCTTCTTGCCCAGGTCCCCCAGGCCTCTGGGAAGGGCTGGGGGTCCCCGGTAACCCTGGCCTCTCGGCCACAGGCAAGCTCGGGTTCCATTGCTTCTGGGTTCCATTGGGGTTTCCCTCAAACTGCCTGCCTCTGCTGACACCACAGGGATTACTTTCCCCAGGGGCTTGCTGTGCACTTAACCTGATCGGGTCACCTCCTCGCCCTTCCCCGCGAAGGTTATTCCAAGGGCAGTAGCCGAGCCCCTGGTGCGCACTCCTTAGCATGCAGCGTTCATTGCTGACTGCGAGTGCTTTTTGCTCACACCAGGTGTGCGTGGATTAGCTAACAAATGGACACCCTGTTGACTGTTTTCCTGTCTTAAAAGCAGGAGAAAGGACATTTTCCCGCCAGGGGAGCCATGCTCTATTACTGTAAAATGATTAGCATCACTAAAATAAAAGTATGGACACAGGTGGAAATCAGAGCAGGGTAATTAGGGTCGGAGGAACAAAATGGATATAGCCTGTCTGCCTGAGCGACGGTTGGGTTTTTTTTTTTGGGGGGGGAGCGGTTAGGAGGGGGTTGTTTTTTGGCTGTTGGTATTCATGCAGCAGTTTCCATTATAATTCGGACAAGTTTTTTTAGTTAAGTGGTAGGATTAAAATAATTCAAGATACGGTATAACAAATAAGTGTGTGCGATATTGGTCCACGTAGGTGGAGATGGGAAAGAAAGTGACGTTGTGGTGGGCGAAGTGGCTGTTAAAAGTGTACCCCGGGCCCTGATTTCTGTTTCTGAAATGGTCTGCAGTCTGGTTGGTCTTTTTCTTCTGCCTTGAGAAGGTCCAGAAATGCAGTTTTAAAACAACAAAACACTGGTGTTTTCACAACGCAAATGCTTTTCAAATAAACCCATGTCATTATGCCTTATTGTCAGCAAACCACTGGTTGTGGAGAGCCGCACTGGTAGCTCTGGCCGTGGCCACGGTGGCTTCGTAGACTGCTCTGTGGGTGATTATCCTTAGCAAATAGGTGCTGGGGACCCCAAGAAGTTAACCCAAGAGGAGTGCCGGGTCAGGGCGGTCTGCTCGCACTAGACAAATGCTCCATCCAAAGCAAGGCAAGGACGCTTGTTACATAATGTGAGACGCACCGCACTCCAGGGCTTAGTGACTGACGGACTGTTTTTTAAATTAGTTCAAATAAATGGCCACATTGACACTTTCAAGTAATAGCAGATGACAGAACGTGGCGGAATTAACATTATATATTTCAGAGGTCAATGAAGGTCAAATGAGGACTAGGGTAGCCGTGTCCAGGACCAGCTGTGGGGCTCTCGCGATCCATTCGGTGGCTCCAGCCTCAGGGACATGAGCTGAGTCTGACCCACACATGCTTCAAGTAGCAAAATCAGAGATGAGTAGGAGAAGAGATTTTAAGGAAGTGGCAAGTCTCCTGTTTGGCTTTTGGATGCTGGAGACTGAAGGCTGGCGGTATAGGCTGTCCTCTCGGAGGTCAGATGGAGACTGAGGTGGAGAGATGTCTCCCACTAGAATCTGGGGGTTTTGAGGCTCAAATTCAGGACCCGTTCTGTACATTTCTTCACCTCTCCCGAACAGGGCACAGGAAGAGGGCTTGATGTGTTGACAGACGCTTGATGTGTTGACAGACGCTTATTTCAAATGTAACTGCGATGTTGAGCCAAGAGGTAAACTGAAAAGGTTGAGAATTAGAACCTACAATACTTCCTGTGCAGTTTCCCGGCCCCTCCATGGTGGAATGCTGGGGGACATCCCCGAGGGGGCCCCTCCCGGACAGAGGTGACCAAAAACCAAGGCTGGGCAGCACCGTCCACCAAGACTCTGTCCACATCTTCGGCTGTTGGGCCTGGGAGGGGCCCAGAGGGTCTGGTTGACCTCACCAGGCTTTGAGTGACTAGTCCAAGGTCATGAGGCTGGGCAGGGCTGACCCAGACTGGCATCCCAGGCTCCGTCCTCTCCGGCTCTGCCACAAGAGCCCGCACTTGGTGCCAGGGTGCGTTTGAGGAGCTTCCGGAGACGGGGCCGCTGTGTCTGAATCTGCCGCTGCCCTTGGCTGCCGGTTTTCCGGTTTCAGCTGGGCCGCCGCCAGCTCTGCCTGCGACCGAGGTGCAGGAGCCAGGAGCTGGGAGAGAGGCCCCTGAGGCCACGCTCTCCCCTCGTGGGCACAGGGTGCTGAGTTCCGTGGGCGAGGCCGCCTAATGTTAGAATTCATACTGAATTTTCAACTGAAGGTGCGTTCCTCACTCCGTGCTCTGGATTTGGTGGCTGACCATGCGCAGGTGGAGTCAGCTGCTTGGCCTTTGGGTGCTGGCGACGGAAGGACAGAGGCATAGGGTGCCCTCTCCGTGCGAAAGCTGCAGGGTAGTCACAGCTTTACCTGGAAACAAGCAGGCGCCATGGAGAACTACACCGAACTTGAGCTTTGACACCAAGTCAGCTGGGTCCGCATTTACGAGCCCTGTGGCCCTGGGCAAAGGCGGCTCTTCGCGGAGCCTCACTTTCCCGATCTGTAAAGTGGAGAGACTGTCCGATCCCTACTTCAGCCTGGCAGCGATGTGGCTGGGTTTAAAGTTAGCTCTGTGTGAAAGTCGGCATCCACCCCACCTTTATATTGGTAAGGTGGGTTTTTTTTTAAGTGCATCAAGGAAGCTGTTTTTTAAAATATAGAATGCAATGTTGCCATGTGAGGAATTATAAAAGACCCCACTACGTGGTTCTGAGAATATCTCAATAGTAGTGAAAGAAACGCATGTTTGTACCTGATTGAAAAAATAGCTAATCTAAAGAATGACATGAGCCCGGCTGGTGTGGCTCAGTGGTTGAGCGCTGACCTATGGACCAGAAGGTCACAGGGCACATGCCCAGATGGCAGGCTCGATCCCCAGTGTGGGGCATGCAGGAGGCAGCCGATCAATGACTTATCATTGATGTTTCTGTCTCTCCCTCTCCCTTCCTCTCTGAAATCAATAAATATATATTTTTTTAATATTTTATTGATTTTTACAGAGAGGAAGGGAGAGGGACAGAGAGTTAGAAACATCGATGAGAGAGAAACATCGACCAGCTGCCTCCTGCACACTCCCTACTGGGGATGTGCCCGCAATCAAGGTACATGCCCTTGACCGGAATCGAACCTGGGACCCTTCAGTCCGCAGGCCAACGCTCCATCCACTGAGCCAAACCAGTCAGGGCAATATATATTTTTTTAAATGAATGACATTAGTTGGGAATTTTCTTGAGAGGTTATATGAATCTTATACTGATCTTTTCATATAAGCATGCATGTGTTTATATATACATATATGTATAATTATCTATAGCTATATAACTACATATAATACACACACACACACACACACACACAGAAGCTGGTGGAGGCTCAGGAGAGAGAGAGAGAGAGAGAGAACTATTTTTCATATACTTGGTCTACAGAGCAATGTGGACTTTGCCTGGGTGCAGGTAGGCAAAGAATACTAGGTTAAATGTCCCCCACTTGGGGGTTCCCACTTGCCTCCTGCCTGCGGGCAGCCCCTAGGGGAGCCTCTCACATGAGCAGGGGCTGCCCAGCACCTCCGCAGCCCCGCACAGCACACCCAGGGCTGGCCCACCCAGCCCGGGCACTGCCTGGCGTGCGGGCATCCAGGCACTGGCATCCAGGCACTGGTTCCAGCCCTCTCACCTTCCGGCCTCGCGTGGCAGTAGCTCAGCCCTGTGGTCCTCGGTGCGCCAACCCTTGCCCGAGGGCAGCACGGATGCCGGGCGCTTTCCGAGTAGAGGCCGGTCCTCCCGGAGCAAGCCACTCCTGGGCCTGAGGCCCTGAGCCCGCGCGGCCCCGAGCTGGCTGGGAAGATGGCTCCTGCTTCCTGGGACCCTCGGGGCCCTTCCCTTGGTCCTCCGAGCCCCCTTCCACTCGGGTCAGGGGTCATCCCCTCGCGCTTGTAGACAACCTTGCGCAGCCTCTCTCGGGCCCATGGCTTGAAGACAGGCTGAAGGCCAGCCCAGCCCCCAGCCTGGCGGGGTGAGAGGGGGACAGCTCTACGAATCACATGACCCCTGTGATGAAAACCCAGCTCACCTGGCCTGTTGTTAAGAGAAATCTGGCATTCGGGAGATTAAAACCCAGCTCACCACGGCCAGCCTCCGCAAGGCAGCATCTGAGTTCTGTGCTTTCGGCGTCGCTGTTGCCGGGAATTCTCTGAGGCCTCACCGTTGTTCCTGTAAAAACTCAATTAACTTTAAAAAATAGTCACTATCCCAGCCCCTTGCTCCCGAGGGGACGTGTTTTCCTCCACAATCGAAGGAGGCAGAGTGTGCTGTGAGCGGCTTGTTCTGGGGGTCGTGCCCCCTCGCAAGGTCCCGTGTGTTTAAATAACTGTGCATACAAAGGGCACACCAACGTGGAAGTATTTTAAATACAACGATGCCAGGATAATGGGTTGCAAACTGAAAAATGACTTAAGTGCATTTGGGTATTTTGATTTTTTCGACAACTTGAGCTTTTATTTATTTATTTTAAATATTTTTTATTGATCTCAGAGAGGGAGGGAGAGATAGAAACATCAGTGATGAGAGAGGACCATTGATCGGCTGCCTCCTGCAGGGCTGTCCCTGGGGATCGAGCCCGCAACCCGGGCGTGTGCCCTTGACCAGAATCAAGCCCGGGACCCTTCAGTCCACAGGCCGACGCTCTATCCACTGAGCCACACCAGCCAGGGCAAAAACTTGAGCTTTTAGATGGACCTGTTTTCCAACCAAGATCCCTCCCCCAAGTTGGTCTGGGAAGTGAGCAAGTGTTTTGTTGGTGGTTGTGTTTGTGTGTTTTTTTTAAAAAAGATTGTCCTCTTTTGTGGTTTGCAGGTATTTTACTATCAACGTTAATACTAATGAGGGCCATTCGTGTAGCTGACAGTCTGCCAAGCCCTTGGTAGCATAAAGAACAAAATGATATGACTTTAAGTCTTAATTCAGGGAACCATTCCAAACCCCAGGGCCTTTCTCCCCCTCAGCCGGGTGGATTCCTGGGACACTGAGGCAGCTCTGGGCTTCCGGCACTCGCCTGCCCGGCCAGGTGTCAGGCCTCAGCAGGAGGTTCGAGGACAGGCTCGGTGAGGTGCATGGCTCCGGGCACCCCCAGATACCTAGTGCTGAGGCGGCTCTGTGAATGAACTCAGTCAGCATCAAAAGGCCCGGAATTGGGAACTGAGTTGGAAGGGACAGGACTACTTGCTCTGTGGTTTAGAAAATATAATGTTGCCCTTTTCTGGTTTCCAAAATTTATATCCTTGTAAAACTCTCAGCATACATATTTTTTTCTCTGTTTTTCAATAAGAAGAAAGGGGAGGAGGGGAACTCCTCAGCTCAATAAGAGTCACCATGGCCTGAACTTGGGACTTAAATAAATATTCCCACATGAACAACAGTAGGAGGGAGGTTTGCCCACAGAAAGGAGAAGTCCTCATTGACTATACTCCTCAGTTGAACACATCGAACGTTTCTCAACTGCTCCCCAGTGCCAGGAGGCCTTTGAATTCAGGGCACCCCTCACCCAAAAGCCGACGTGGTTGGTGCACGTACCCTGCCACTTGCATCATCCCAAAAAGGCCAGTGGCCCCTGAAATAGAGACAGAGGGCCCTGGCCAGTGTAGCTCAGTTGGTTGAGTGTTGTCCCACGCACCTAGAGGTCACTGATTTGATCCCAGTCAGGGCACATGCCCAGTTTCAGGCTCGATCTCCAGTTGGGGGGCATGCAGGAGGCAGCTGGTGGATGTTTATCTCTCTCCCTCTCCCTTCCTCTCGCTCTAAAATCAATAAAAACAAATTTTTAAAAAAGATAAAAGGACTAAACCAGGCGTCCTCAAACTACGGCCCCGCGGGCCACATGCGGGTGTTTTTGCCGTTTTGTTTTTTTACTTCAAAATAAGATATGTGCAGTGTGCATAGGAATTTGTTCATAGTTTTTTTTTAAACTATAGTCCGGCCCTCCAATGGTCTGAGGGACAGTGAACTGGCCCCCTGCTTAAAATGTTTGAGGACCCCTGGACTAAACAGTCTCATAATAAAGTATAAGTATGACCCAGACATTATGGAGGAATGCTTATACTGAAAATGTATCTACTATTTATCTGAAACTCATGTTTAACTAAGTGTTCTGTGTTTTGTCTGGCGGGCAAAGCCAATGGAAAAAGGCATGCAATCAAAATGTCTTAAAAAGGAGGGAACATGTTTGTCAGGAACTTTTAAAGTATCTGGTAATAAATAAGAACACTATAAATGCTGGTTCAAATCATTATTATAACCCTAGTCACATGAAATTGTAATTTATCATCCTATCTAGTAATAGAGTAACATGTAAATTACCATCACTCCGCTACGCCCACGATTGGGCGGCAGGAGGCTGGGGGGTGGGACTCGGGGTGGCCTATCCAGCCATTGAGAGGCACGGATCCGCTGCCACTGAGGGGGGCTACCCTGCTGTTGAGAGGCGCAGGGGGCGGGACTCCCACCCCCTGTGCCTCTCAACGGCCAGATCCGAGGCCACTGAGGGGGCCTGCCGCAGACACCCGGCTGCGCCTCTCAACGGTAGGGTAGCCAGGTGTCCGCGGCAACCCCCCTCAGCGCCCGTTGAGAGGCGCAGGGGGCGGCAGTCCCGCCCCCTGCGCCTCTCAACAGCAGGGTAGCCCCCCTCAGCAGCTGCGGACCATCAAAAGTGGGGGAGCTGGGTGCCTGTCCGCTGGTGCACCAGGCCTTTCAGAAGCCTCCGCCCCACCAGGCCTTTCAGAAGCCTCCACCGCGCCAGAGGCTTCTGAAAGGCCTGGTGCACCAGCGGACAGGCACCCAGCTCCACCGCGAAAAGCGAAAGCGTGTAGGGGACCCTATACGTGCATGATTCAATCATGCACTGGGCCTCTAGTGTTATATAAAGTAATGAGTCTCTAAACCAGCGTAAGTTGAACTTTAGTAAATCAGATGTTTCCCCATTAGTTTATGTTAACATCTTAGTAATGTTTCATCCTCATTGATAATTAATCTCCAGTTGACTCTGAACTGATTTTAACTTTCTGTGTTCCCAGGTTTTTAAGTTAATGATCTATTCGGGGAATTCTTCAATGGCTCCGGGGACCCCATCCTGGGAGTCCTTCGTAAAACAAAGAGTCTTTTTTGCAATTTGAAGACTTCTCTTGATTAATCGCCCCACACACAGCCGTTTTAGAAGTTCAAGCATGGATGCCTGAAACTGAACACACCTATTTTCCCCTTTTATAGCTTATTACTGAAAAAAATCACAGCATAAGCAGCTCATTTTTCAAAATAAGTTCATTTCTTTAAATTAGAGAGATTCAAAGTTTTGTTTTAAGAGAAAAGAAAGCTGCCTAGGGAAGTGCGGTTAGAAAGTGTCGGAGGCAGTGACAGCTCAGCGCCCGCCCCCTCCTCAGTCCTGCAGGGGAAGCCGGACCCGGAGCAGGAGGTGGGCTGCGCCCTAACGCTGGACAGGGCAGGAGGCTGGCAGGGGGGGCGGGGGGAGGTCCGCTTGGAGTTGGTTCTTCAGCTCGGCTCTCAGGTGGGAAAAGACTGTGCCGATCGGTGGGTGGGGCACCGTGGCACCCCTGTGAGGCGGGCTGTGCGTGTTGGAGCCTTTCATTTCATAAGGGTGTGGTGCACAGCAGACGCCAGAGTGCCCCCTGGAAAGATGGGCTCTTTCCGTCCCCCTCTTAATGTGAAGGAGCTCACTCCAAAAGTACTGAGGGCCTTCGGGGACCAGATGCTATTTCAGGCCTTGGGGCCCGTTGGTGAGCAAGCAAGCAAAGGCCCCTGCCTGCTGGGGTTCGTTCACATCTGTCAGAACAGACAGGGGCTGAGTCATCCCGTGTGAGGGCGGGCAGGAGGGGCAGGAGGGCAGGAGGGCCTGGATCGGGGCTTGGGGGAGAGTGCGTCCTAAACAGGTCAGGGTGGGGCTTGGTGGGGGGACATTTGAGAAGGGAGTTGAAGGGGACGTGGGAAGGGAGCCACGGGTGCTCTGAGGAACAGTGTTCCAGCGGAGAGAAAACAGCCCCTGCTCGTGTCTGGTTTATGGTTCTCAACCCACGCCATGTTGTCACCAGGAGCATTTGGCCGTGTCTGGAGGCACTTTAGTCTGTCCCTGAAGGGGAGGAGGGGGCACGCTACTGGCATCTAGTGGGTAGAGACCAGAAATGCAGTTAAAAGTCCTACTATGCACCGGACAGCCCCCAACAGCCAGGAATGAATGATTTGGCCCAAAATGCCAGTAGTACTGAGGCTGAGAAACCCTGTGTTTGAGGAACAGTGAGGAGGCCAGGGATGCTGGAGGGAGGCTGGGAGGAGAAGGTGAGGTCGGAGGGAGCAAGGGCTGGGGGAGAGGCAGTGCAGGGTCAGGTAGGGCCTCAGGCCCCTGTGGACTTGGGCTTTCCCCCCAAGAGAAATGGGGAGCCATTGGAGGGAGTGGAGCAGAGCAGGGTGTGAGCAGCACGAACATGGACGGGAGGAGGGTAAGGTGGGGACGAGGGAGTCATCCTGGCGGGAGATGAGATGGGGCATAGGCCAGGGTGGAGGAGCTTCAGGACTTCAGGCAGCAGAACCGTCCAGTGCCAAATTTTAGACATCGGGCGCCGGGGTGCTCTGGGGATGTCACACGATCCCACTCTGTTCATTACTATAGTTCATACATTATATAATATATGATAGATAGATAGATAGATAGATAGATAGATAGATAGATAGATAGATAGATAGCTGGCTGTGGTTAAGTCATGTCAGCTGGATTTTGTTTTACACAAAAGGACACCTGACACCTGTTTTAACCATCAGTTCATGACAGAACAATTGGACGTGGGGTAGGCACAATGTAATCCTTCCCTGCTCTATCACAGTCTTGGAAGAAAACATTCGCTCTTGCTAACAGCTCTTCTGTGGTATATTTCGTTAAGGCACGTATAACCCTAAACAGACTAAATCTCCTGAAAATGGGATGAGGGGAGCATAAAAGGCCTGGTGCCTAATAAACGGGCATTCGAATTACTCTCCTCTTTCAGAAACGTGTTAACTTGTTCAAATGGTTCGTCCTTTCACTTGACCAGCGAAAGCAAATGCCGAAACACAGCAGAAAACACCAAAAGGTAGCGGACTCCTGCTTCTGCCCGAAGGGCTCAGACATCGTGGCAGGGCTCCTCATCCCTCCATGCGATGGACGTCCCTAAGGCGCACAGGTCTTGTCCTATTTTCACCAAAGACGGCAGAGTCACGTGACAGCCTGCAGCAGCGGCTGGACCCGCCCGGGGGTCACACTCCACGTGTGCGCACACCGCATCTCCTTCCACTTACGGCCGACACATTTCATTGTCATCTTGCAGAATTACCATATTTTTTTTTTTTTTTTTTATCTCATGCTGTTCCAAGAAAGTGGTAAATTAGCCTCTTGGTTGGTGAAAAGTAATCTGTTCTGCAGTCTCTTAGTGGTTTTTTCAGGAAGTTTTAAAATAGACTTGCCTTCATGAGCTTTTCATTTGTTCCATCAGAACGATTCTAGCCCCCTCCGCCGCAGAGGTGTTAGGTCGGGGACATTTCAGGGAGGAGCACTGGGTAGTAGCCATGTTGGGAGACTTCCCATCCAGAAATTCCTTTGTTCAGGATTTCCATGCATCGCCTACGTCAGAATCCCTCCGGGGCTTGGTAGAAGCGGCAGACTCCTTGGCCCCCTCCCACACCCGCCCCTAAGGATAGGAATCTGCCTTTCGGGGGAGCAGCTTGGCTCATTCTCAGTGTTTGTGATCCACTACTCTAGGCTATGTTTTTAGTCTAGAAAACGGGCTCTGAGGACCAGCCTGCTCACAGCAACTTGTTAAAAATGGACACGTTATTCCAATGAAAACCGTGCCTCTAAGGATGTGTTTTCTACAAGAAAGTGTGTCGCCCACGGCTCAGTCTCTCTCAACAGAACCATTTTCCTCCTGCGGAGAGTTGGAGGGTGCCTGTCGGCTCTGTTCTGGGGGAAGCAGTGGTCACTTCGCTGGCCGCGCTGCCGGCTTTGCTGTGCACCCCGTCCAGGCGGAGTTTAGGCGGCACTTGGGTCTAGAAGACGCTGGCAATGATCATGGTCGCTGTCTCACGTTTTCTCTTTTCTCTTTTCTTGTTGAACAGCCAATATGCCAGAGGATTATCCTGACCAGTTTGACGACGTCATGGATTTTATTCAGGCCACCATTAAAAGACTGAAAAGGTCCCCGGACAAACAAATGGCCGTGCTGCCTAGAAGGGAGCGTAATCGGCAGGCCGCCGCCGCCCACCCGGAGAACCCCAGAGGGAAGGGCCGGCGGGGCCCAAGGGGCAAAAACCGGGGTTGCGTCCTCACCTCCATCCACCTGAATGTCACGGACTTGGGTTTGGGCTACGAAACCAAGGAGGAACTGATTTTCCGGTACTGCAGCGGCTCCTGTGAGGCCGCCGAGACGACGTACGACAAAATATTAAAAAACTTATCCAGAAGCAGGAGGCTGGTGAGTGACAAGGTAGGGCAGGCCTGCTGCAGGCCCATCGCCTTCGACGACGGCCTGTCGTTTTTAGATGATAACCTGGTTTACCATATTCTAAGGAAGCATTCCGCGAAAAGGTGTGGATGTATCTGACTCCGGCTCCAGAGACCGCTGTGTGTTGCATTCCTGCTGCGGTGCAAAGAAAGGGACCAAGGTTCCCAGGAAATGTTTGCCCGGAATGGAAGATGAGGACCAAGGTGGAGGCGGAGGAGGCGGAGGAGGCGGAGGAGGAGGAAGAGGAGGAGGAGAAGGAAGAAGACAGCCGTGTGGGAGCCTGGGACAGAGAGATCCAGCTACACAGACCTGGACAGGAGAGAGGAAACAGCGTCTGGATTCTCCCGGACAACAGCCAATGCCACCAGAAGCCCAGGGCTGGTGTCCCTGGGGCGGGGGTGGGGGTGGGGGTTGCCATGGTTTCATCTGAGGCAGCCCACCGGCACCAGCCCACCAGCCACGGGCACAGTTGCGGATGCACTTGAAACTAAACCAGTGTGTCTGCTGTGGTTTGTTCTCACACATCTGGAGACACCGGGGAAACGGAATCCTGGTGTCATTCCTCGTCGTCACGTTTTACTGCTGAAAGCAAGAAAGGTTTATTTTTGTGTCACTCAGTGGAGACACACCCCGGAAAGGAGTGGGGGTGGGCGGGAAGCAGACACAGAGACAGTAACCTTTGCATCTGAAAGGGGAGGCCTGAGGGTTACCACCACCCGCGCGCAGGGAGCGGCTGGCTGGTGATTCCTTTTGAGCTTGGTGTGTGGGGTGGGCAGAAGCTGGCTAGGAACCAAAAAGGCTGTCCTCAAGACTAAAAACCAACCTGCAAGGATTTCCTTTGGAAACAGGAGACCTAGCGGTTTTCGGCAGCATTCTTGCAGGAGAGCGAGCGGGGAAGGCCCCCGCCCCCCCCCCCCCCCCCATCCCGGGGCAGGGAGCGCCAGCGGCTGTCGGTTTACAGAGAGACACGTTACATACACCCCGGCTCCGGCTGTGCGTGGTCCCCGGTGGCCAGAGAAGCTACTCGATGCAATGCATCTGTTTCAGATACGGAAATAGAGAAAGATATTTATTGAGATTTAAGTTATTGTTATTTATTACCGTTCACTAATGAGTTTCTCTTTCGTCCCTTATTTATTAAAGTTTCTTTTCAAAGGTGCCAAAGTATATGTGCTCGCAAAATGCAAAGAAGGGTGACAAAGGAAAGCTTACTTGGGAACAAAGGGTCCGTGCTTGTCAAAGTATTAAAACATGTTCGCTAGGCAAAAATCACTCACTTTACCTTTTTAAGAAAAGCCTTCACTCATTTCCCTGGATTGCAGCATCTCCCCTGTTTTCCTTTCTTTCTTTCTTTTTACAAAAGAAATGTGTCCGAAGGAGCGTGTCTGGCAGGCTCCCTGTCCGGGAGGAGCGTGCAGAGACCCTCGGCACTGAGTGTTATGTCCTCGTTGCTCCAGCTCTTATGCTCCGTGGATTTAAGCTCTTACTCCCCACCACATGTAGCTATCTATGACATGCACAACCATCTATATGAAAGGTTAAGTTCCTTTTGGTGGGCCATTCTGGATCCAACATTGACCTAAAAGTAAAATCCTGTCAGGTCGCCAGGGTTCCACTCTGAACGGAGACTCTTCCTCCGTCCTTCCCACTGTTCCCGAGAGCATGCCGGAGCCCGGCGTGGCCAAGGAGCGCGCTGCTGGCCTTCCAGAACGGGGGTCTGCGGGTCGCCATCAAAGCCCCTTGGATGTCCCCTCAGGTGACAGTGGCTGTCCCTGTACCCCGACCCCTCCCGTGGAAGAAGGTGGCCCAGAGGGTGGACGTGCTCCCCGAGTGGGCCACCTTTCCGATGAACGCCCTGGAGGGGAGACAGGAGGGAGGGGAACCACCACCTCCTAGAGCCCGGACCCCCCAGCCCGTGGTTGCCGGCAGCTGATGCCTGCGCAGTGCACGGGGCCCTGTACCAGAGTGTGGGACACGTGTCATGAAAGGGGTTTTTACCAAGGAGATCCTCTGTCACTCCCTGAGTGGCTAGGAGCCCCCAAGTCTGACAGGTTTAGCCATTAAAAGACCCCCCTGGCCTCCCTCAAATCATATTAATTTCACCAAGTAACCAAGAGGCCGCAGTTACCAGACATCCCTCCCCGCTAACCCCAAACACCCAAGCTCGCCCTCCTTCTCCCCCGCTCCGTCCCTTCTTGCACACTTGGAAATGGAGGGAAAGCGCTTCCCCTCCCCAACCCTCCCCGGGGGCCGGAGCGGGGCACCCAGCCCAGCCCTCGGTCACTCAGGAAGCAGCTAGATGCCACCCCACCCAGAGGCATCTGCCCCATTCAGAGGCCTGGCAGGCTTGGGGGCTGGTGTCCCGGGGGTCGGCTCAGTGAGCCCCAGCTCCCCGTGGGGAGTCCCTGCCCAGAGGACTGTAGGACTCGGTGGCTGTCCTACCCACATGCTGTAGCCGTAGCGTCGCCTGCACACCGTAGCCGGTTCTAACGGAAGCCAGTCCTCCACCAAGTGCACGAAAGGGTAAAGTTTGTGATTTTTCTCTGTCGTTGCGATCACCGCCTGGTCCAGTGAGGAGGGCCCTTCTCTGGAAGTTCTGACTTCTCTGATCTGTCTCGGTCGTTTGTGTTATTCAACCAAAGTTCTCTACAGACTTTATTTTTGTACAATATCATTTTGTAACTTTTTACAAATAAAAACTCATTTCTATTGCTCTCTGTACTTCTGTACTTCCTCACGTGCCTGGGACCAGGGCTGGGCCGGGCAGCCGGCCACAAGCACTCTGTCCCCTGCACCACCACAGAGCCTGCTGGTTGGTCCATGGCCTTGCCTATCAACTCTCCGCAGCCAATCACCACCCAAGTAGGAAAAAACATCCTTTGTTCACTCAACAGATAATTAGGGGGTGTCTACACTGTGCCAGGCGCTGTTCAAGGCCCCAGCGCCCCCCCCCCCCCCCAAAGTGGCCAAAACATAAGCCTCTGCCTCGTGGAGTCGATATTTCACTCGAGTGGAGAAGGACAATATGCAAAAAAGGAAGAATAGCGGTCCAGGTGGTGACACATGCTATCAGGAATCCAGTTAGGAAATCAGAGCAGAAGCTAACAGGGCGCCTGCGTTAGAGGTGACACCGAGGCGGGACTTGAGGAGTAGATCCTGCCAACAAGGAGCATCCTGGCCAACCCTACAGGGCACACCCTGGATGGAGCCACCGCCTTGCGCAAACTTGAGTGACGCCACTCACACCTGTTCCCTGTGCAAGGCGGCAGCACCCCCGGAATTGTGCAAATGGGGGCCCTGAGCTCAGTGTGTTGTGGGGCAAGAAGAACGCACTGAGAAGAGGAAATGGTTGCGGAGGAGAGCACGCCTGCTCCCCCGATGGCAAGCCCCATGGGTGGCCCAGGCCTTGTGGCTGTTCAGAGGTGGCCTTGGGTGGCGTTTTCCATCCCAAACAAAACCCGGGTGCTCTTAACTCTCTCTGAGTGGCCACCAGCCCAGGCTCCCAGCACAGGGCAGGGCTTGCCTGGGCCACCTGCCCTCCCCACGACTCCCCGACTCCCCGACCGTGGGCTCAGCAGGGAGCGCCGGCCAGGGCGGCACCGAGGCCTGCCAGGCTCCCTCTCGCCATGTTGTGGGATGGAGTTAGGGACTCGCAGAGGGAATGCAAAGATTGTAAAGCACTTGCTGACTTCCACTCCCCGCAAGTGTGCTCCCAGGGTGACTGACTGAGTAGGGTGCCCCTCAGAAAAAGGAGGGTGGGAGGGTGGCTCCCTGATCAAATAAGTTTAGAAAACATTTGAGTTCCATAAGATCAAACAGTGGTTGTTGTTTGTTTTGTTTTTTAATTAAAAAGAGGAGTGTAGGCCCTGGCCAGGTAGCCCAGTTGGCTAGAGCATCATCCAGATATGCCCAGGCTGCGGGCTCGATCCCCCGTTGGGGTGTGCAGGAGGCAGCCGAACAATGCTTCTCTCTCACCATGGATGTTTCCATCTCTCTCCCTCTCCCTTCCTCTCTGAAATCAATAAAAATATGTATATATTTTTTTAAATATATTTTATTGATTTTTTTACAGAGAGGAAGGGAGAGGGATAGCGAGTTAGAAACATCGATGAGAGAGAAACATCGATCAGCTGCCTCCTGCACACCCCCCATCGGGGATGTGCCCACAACCAAGGTACATGCCCTTGACTGGAATCGAACCTGGGACCCTTGAGTCCTCAGGCCGACGCTCTATCCACTGAGCCAAACCAGTTTCGGCAAAATATGTATATTTTTAAAAAGAGGCGGACACTACGGGGCAGCTCCAACAGAAAAGCCACCCCCCCCCCCCCCAAACGCGTGAGAGCGCGCGCGCACACACACACACACACACACAGAGGACACTGGGGCACTGTGGTTTCTTGCTCAGCATGACTAACCAGCGATCAACTTGGGGAATTTCAATTCCACAGGGAGACTGTAGAATGAATTGCTCCGGGAGGGGGAGGATGTGTGCAAGCGGGACATTCCTAGCAATCGGAAGGGGACTTGGGCCCCGCGCCCTGGAGACCCGGCCAGGCTCCGGGTTTTGAACCGCAGGTGCTTTGGCTGGTCTGCAGCCCGAGGAATGGGCCCCTCGCAGGTTCCCCAGCAGGAGTGCCTTCTCTGGTCCTCAGCTCTCAACGCCCTGCTACTGGGAATCGCTGTGGAGCACTGAACCCAGGCTGACAGGCACAGCTGGCTCATGCCCAGCCGCTCATCTCCAGCCGGCTTTCTCCATCGCAGCCAAGCAAAGCTTTAAAAGAACTTCTCAAAGAATCGATCCACTCCTACGGTCAAGGTGGGCGATCAGAAGCTCCTGAGCCTAAGTCCCCAAAATAGAAAGCCCTCCCCCTCACTGCAGGGTCCTGCTTGGGCCACTGTTGGTTTGCTGTTTGACCCCAGACTGGCAGGGGGCGGGAGCCCGAGAGCCCACACTGTCCACTTCTCAGGACCGCGGCAGGGAGGGTGGAGGTGTCGGCCACGGGCTGGCTCGGCTCAGCCCTTTGTCCACCAGGTCATGAAATGTCTGAGCCCAGAGTGGCTGCCTGGGACACGTGTCTGTTAACAGCAGTGTTGCTGTGATCCCATGCAAGAGTTAACTCCCCCGTCTCATCACAAACATCCTGAATGAAAATAAACCCCATGCGCTGATGCCGCCACGTCACCCCTGAGAGTAACCGGATCGGGGAAGCAAGGGAAAGCACCATTTACTCATGTGTGACAGCTACGGCATTGCCACATCCCGCCCGTGGCAGGTGAGGGGACGATGACACAGACGGGTGCAGGGAGTGTGGCGACAGGTGCATAGAAAGTGCTGGAACGCCTCCGGGAGCAGCAGGTGGGAAGAAAACCTGAGCGGAAAAGGAGTCAGGGGCAGCGAGGAGGGGAGCAGCTCGTTGGAATCTCCGATAAACGCGCACCATTTCTTCCTCTGACTCTGTCTCCTGCGAGATCTGGGACGTGAGATGTTTGGGACAGACTTAGGCTAAAATGATTACTCATTGTTTATCTGAAATTCAGCTGGGCATCCTGGGTTTTAATTTGCTAAATCTGGCAAGAGACAGTGACATTCGAGCTGGGCCTTGAGTCCGAGCAGGCATCTGTCAGGTGGACGGGGCAAAGGCTGCAGCTGGGATGAGGGACACGTTCCAGGTGGAAGGAACAGTGCGACCCAAAACGACCAGAGGGCCCAGTGTGGGGCGTGCAGGAGGCAGCCGATCAGTGATTCTCTCTCATTGTTGATGTTTCTCTCTCTCCCTCTCCCGTCCTCTCTGGAAGCAATAAAAATATTTAAAAGAAAATAAAGAGAGGACACACAGAAGTCTTGGTGCTGCTGGTAAACTTTCTGTGTCTCTACTCGCAGTTTCCTCCTGGTCTTCCCTTTCTCACGCCATCACTAAAGCCAACCTCCCCTTCAAAACAACAGCAACAAACACCTCCCCACCCTTCCAGAGTGTCATCTGGAGACACATGCATGTCCTTCCTACTCAGGGAAACAGCCTCAGGCAGGCCATTCACAATCCAAACCCATTCCCCGCCGCCTGGGAGAGGACAGGTGGCCCAGGTGGCCCAGCAGGCTGGCGGGAGATGACCAGGAGGAAGGGACAGGTCAGAGAGAAGGCGATGCTGAGAGGTGAGGCCGCAGGCTCCAGGAAACCAGAGAACCAGCAGGTGACGAACAACGATGAGGTGTTTCAATGTGCGGAGTAGATTATTTCAATTTGGGAAATCCTTTAACGTGGTGTATGTCGGGGATTTGAACCCACCTCCTGCTCCGTGCCTGCGCCTCATTCATTCAACTAATTATTGGGCATCTATCTCCTGCCACTGGAAGATTTTTTTTTTTAAATATATTTTATTGGTTTTTCACAGAGAGGAAGGGAGAGGGATAGAGAGCCAGAAACATCGACGGGAGAGAAACATCGATCAGCTGCCTCCCGCACACCTCCCACTGGGGATGTGCCCACAACCAAGGCACATGCCCCCGACTGGAATCGAACCCGGGACCCTTCAATCCGCAGGCCGACGCTCCATCCACTGAGCCAAACCGGTCAGGGCTGCCATGGGAAGATTTAAAGATAAAGCCCTAATCTGAGGGGCTCTCAGATTAGAGGGACAGACATAGACGTTAAAATACATGTGCTGAGGGCAGTAATAAGATTCAGTCTGTGATGGGCGGTTTGAGTCCAGACAAGAAATCCAGCTGTGTCTGGGGCAGGGCCAGGTATCAGGGCAGGGACAGTATCAGGCCTCCTCTCCCTTTTGGACCTGCGCCTCCCGGACCACTGTCTCGAGTCCCACTCCGTCAAGGCCCTGCCTGCACTGCTTTCCTTCTCCCGTGAAAAGCCGCCCCCTCCCCAATCCCGGGACACCTACTTTCCACAGGGGACTCACTAGGACTGAAAAGGCCTCCAGACCAGCATTTCCCAAGCCACTAGTTGACCACTAGGGAGGAATTGAGGAAACGCACATGTTGGTCCCCTCACAGGAGAGAACACACGTTAGCCTGTTAGACGCGGCCCTGAGAAGGCCTGCAGAGGAAGCACCAGTTGGATTTGGGTCAGCCTAGCCTCTCAGATTCTGCTTGACCAAGGAGTCCTGTGAACCTCTAATAACAGAGTTCCGCGGGACACAACTTGGAAAATGGCATTTTAGCAGCAAAGGAATGACTCTCTCATGGAGGAATCGCAGACATCAGAAGCTAAGTACCACCTGACCATGGCCACCGCCTTTGCTTCCATGCAACAATTGGACTGGCCCAGCCAAACTCAGCCTTGTTCTTCCTCCCTGAGCATGAGCTGAGGTAACCAACCCTCCCCCACAGTCCTCATTCTCCACCACCTTCTATACCCTAACCCCACCGGGCTGACCTGCCACCGTTGGCAATCCCTGGGTTGGAAGACACTCCAAGGCATTTTATCGATGCCACACACACAGAAGACTCAGACATCACGGTCATCACTAGTGCTGTTTATCAATAGTGGCCGACCCCTTCCACTCCCGGCCACGTGGTAAGATTACACGTTGGGGTCCCTTGTGGCTGGACAAAGAATGTGCAGAAATGGCAGGTCTTTCTTCTGAGCCTAACATTCCATGGCCATGACAGGGCTCTTGAGAATCTCGTTCTTTTCCTGTAGGAGCAACCTTGATGCTCCAGAGGGTGGCTATGACTGATGGACAGAGCCCCTCTCTCCACCGACAACCATGGCACAGTAAGTGAGAAATCGCCCTTTGTGATCGGAGCCACTGAGATCCGGAGGGTGTTTGTTACTGCAGCATAGCTGAGCCTATCCTGACAGATACAAGCTTTTATTAGGATGAAGCATGTCACGGGCCATGAAGAGAATGAGACCAGCCCGCAGCGGCCGGGAGAGTAGCGGCATAAAGGCTCACGGGATAGGACAGTGGCAACAGAGGCAGCCACTGGTCAGACCATGACAAGTCTGATCGAGTCTTCGGGGCCACATTAGGGATCTCAGGCTTTATTTGGAATCAGGCAGAAAGCCATCAGGGGTTTAAAGAATAGGAGTGACAGGATCTGGCTTGTGATTTTAAAGGACTGTTCTAGATGCTTTGTTGAGTCCAGATGACAGAGGGGCAGAAGGAGAAGCAGGGAGACCAGCGAGGCCACGGCCAAGGTCCACGTGAGTGGTGATGGTGACCTGGACCAGAGTTAGCAGGGGCAGGCCGTGCCCCAGGACTGGGCGTGACGAGGGAGAGAACGCGAGAGGAACCAGGGTGGTCAGAACAGCACCGAGTCTGAAGCTACAGCCGTGGCACCCCTCAAAGACCAAACTGTATGTGTCTCGTGTGGGGGAGGGCTGGAGTCTCGTCCTGGGCCTTTTCTGCGGGGAAGGTCACCGAGGGGGATAGCCGCTCCCTCCTGACACCCAGCTCTGGGTCAGGCAGGAGCGGTGCAGGCAGGGATGAGGGAGTGTGCCAGGCCCCGCGGGCTGGAATGCCATTAGAAGTGTGCGTGCCAGGCCGGCTGGCTCCCGCTCAGGACGATCTGCCAGTGCTCCCTCTGACAATGTTTAGCATGAAATAAAAAGTATGGCTTTCAGATGAGACCACGAGGAAGATTCTTGAGCAAATATGGCCAAAGCCTCTCTGCAGAATGCTGGCGAGGCTGGGATTCCACCGCCTCCAGCCCTCTTTTTCCGTCGGGCCCTTCCCAGGCCTGCGCTGAGGTCCAAGCAGACCACGGCACTGGCTGCCTCCCCCCCCCCCTCCCCTGGCCCACGCCCCTCCCCCTCCCCCCACCTCAGCTCTGCTCACTGCTGCCACAGCAATCTTCCTCATCCTTCCCCCCCCACTCAGATCCCCTCCACCGTCCTGACCCCAGGCAGATCCCCCACACTGCCCATCAGAGCCTCCACAGTTTGTTTCAAACACATCTTTTCTCTCGTTTTCTTTTTGTCCCCCAACCTCTGCCCTCAGTCTCTAGGGGTGACCTCCAGAACCTCAAAGAACACAGTGCGGTTTTTATACTTCCCACGGCTGACCCTGGCCCAAGCTTTCCTCTCCGTGGGGAATGAGGTCCCTCGTCTCTGGAGCGCTCCGGGTCCTCCCCAGTTGATACCCATCCCTCTTCCCTGTGCTCCTGCAGTCAGCCGTGCTCCTCGGGCGTGGATCAGGCGGAGGGCCTGGCGCTCTGCTTGTGGTGATCACACACTGATCTACATGTGCTGAGGGGTGCAGGGGCCCTTGAGTGCAGGGCCGTGTCTGGCTCCTCTCTGAATCCTGGAGAGCCACAAGAAGGTGCCTCACCCGTAGCAGATGCTCAAAAGGCAGCTGCATTTGCCAGGACTTTGGGTTCCGAGTAACAGAAACTCAAGTTCAGCTGCTGTACACAATGGAAGAGAACTGATTGCCTCACATCCTGGGGTAGGCCGGCTTCAGGAAAAGCCAGATCCAGGACAGGAAGTTCTAAGCGAAAGGAACATCCGAAGGTCTTTAGGGAGGAGTGTTCTGGATGTATCTGAGCTGCTGATTGGGCTGGAATGCCGGTCGCCGGGGAGAGAGTGACGTGACCTGAGGCTCGAGATACGGACAGGCCCAGATCAGGCGGGGTCTTGTAGGTCAAGATGAGGAATCTGGGCCTCACCCTAAGAGCACAGAGATGCCCTGGAAAGTTTTAAGCTAGAGGGTATGTTCCAAGTGACTGTCCAGAAAGATCACTGTGGAAGCCACATGCCTATGGCGCAGAGAGGTGGGGGCGTGAGTGCAGTGACACCAGCCAACAGACAAGGGCCGTGGTCCAAGGCAAGAGAGGACAGTACAGTGGCTGGGACTGGACGGTGGCCACGGAGAGAGAGAAACGTGGGAGGAGTTGAGAGATACTTAAGACGTGGACCACTTAGGACAGTGGTCGGCAAACTCATTAGTCCACAGAGCCAAATATCAACAGTACAACGATTGGAATTTCTTTTGAGAGCCGAAAACCGACTTCTGCGCATGGGCCACGAAGTTTCAATCCCACTGTACGTGCGCGCCCGCACGTGGTATTTTGTGGAAGAGCCACACTCAAGGGGCCAAAGAGCCACATGTGGCTCGCGAGCCGCAGTTTGCCGACCACTGGCTTAGGATGTGGGCACGGACTGGGTGTGAAGGGAGAGAGAGGGAGCCAGCTTATACACCAGTTTTATCTCCTGGGGCTGCTGGTACAATGAGCCCCAATCGCCAGGGAGTCTCCGCGAGGCTCGGGGACTTGTCGAGATTGGAGAGCCAGAACGGGGACTTCCCAGAACCCTCAGCTCTTATGTCATCATTATCTCAGGCATGTAAAGGCACTTGTCCCGAGAGCTCATCCCAAGTGCTATCTTACTCCAGGGAGAGCTCGGCGCAGGTCTGATTTCATCCCCGCGGAATTCCACCCGCACCGGGAAGGCCACCTGATGAGAAGGGGCCGGTGCAGTGACATCATGGCCAAATGCAGTCGCTCTCCAGCGTGCGGCCGACTCCTTACACAATCACCTAATTATAGTCGGCGAGGAAGCGGCACAATAGCAACTGTGCGGAAGCCGGCGCGGACCTGCCCGGGCCGGGCCTTTGAATCTGAGCTGATATCTGGGAGAAAATGTGGAAGGAGCTTAACGAGGTCATAAATCTCCCGAGTCCCAAGGCGAGGCTGTCCAGCGTGTGAAACTCCGGAAGCAGCAGTGAAAAGCAGGCCTGACCCTGGAGCCTCCTCCCCTCACGCCCCAAAGAGCGGGGACAGGGAGGTCACGAAGTTCACGGGACAGGTGCGCACCCCACACGCGGGAAGGCAGTCACGCACCTGCCGGCCCACATGGGTTGGCCAGGAGAATGCCGCTTTCTTTCCTGATATTCTGGTCTTAATGGCTGTGGTTAAAGAACTTCCCCAAGGCCCCCTAATTGTAAGGGGCCGAGTGTGGAAACCGAGTCTCTGTGAGCACAGGGTCATCTGCCCGGTGGCCAGCCTGACCTCGTCTCCTCATTGCCCCCCGGCGCTGCGGCGGTGCGGGGAACTGGTGGCCTCGCTCTGAGCGAGGTCACGGCCAGAACTCACACACCGTCGCAAGGACTCCAACAGTGGCAACAGGGTATGTGCCAAATCCGAGAAGGGGTATCGATGGCCATAGCTGACACGAATGATATGCTCCGATTTGCCCAGCACGTCTGAGCCTGACGTTGAGAATCACACACGTATCGGAGGATCACACACCCTCCAGGCTCTGAAGCCATTCAGCGACGGCAGTTTCACGTCGTGTTTGCCTCCCTCTGCTCCCCGGACGCCTCATTCCTGCGCACCTTTCCCAGGCACCTTCCCCAGGCCCCTGCCCCAGGCACCTTCCCCAGCACCTGCCCCAGGCACCTGCCCCAGGCACCTGCCCCAGGCACCTACCCCAGGCCCCTGCCCCAGGCACCTTCCCCACACCTTCCCCAGGCACCTGCCCCAGGCACCTCCCCCAGGCACCTGCCCCAGGCCCCTTCCCCAGCACCTGCCCCAGGCACCTGCCCCAGGCCCCTCCCCCAGGCACCTGCCCCAGGCACCTGCCCCAGGCACCTGCCCCAGGCACCTGCCCCAGGCACCTCCCCCAGGCCCCTGCCCCAGGCACCTCGCGGCCTAGCTGGGCTCCGGATCCGGAAAGCAGCGCAGCGGTGGGAAGGCACTCGGCGGTGGAAAGGCACTCAGCGGTGGAAAGGCACGCGGCACTGGCACCGCCGCCTCCGGCCCAGCCTGGATTTGCCTCCTGCAGCCGACACTCACCGAACCGACTGCATTTGTCAGACATGGCTAGGTCCTGGCTGGACACGGGAGGAGAGGGTAGGGCCAAGGGCATCCCGTGGTCCCCGTTCTCCTGGGGAGAGAGGCCCAGGCGGATGCGATGTGTGAGAGCTATGGGAGCAGGACAGCGGTCCCTCTTTAGCCGTGGTTTGCCTTCCACCGCTCAATGACTTGCAGTCAACCTCGGTCAGAAATCATTAAATGGAAAATTGCAGAGAAAAACAATTCGTGTTGAAACTGGAAACTCCAATCAGAAAGGACATATGCACCCCTATGTTCATAGCAGCACAATTCACCCTAGCTTAGATTTGGAAACAGCCTAGGTGCCCATCAGCAGATGAGTGGATTAGAAAACTATGGTACATCTACACAATGGAATACTACGCTGCCATAAAAAAGAGGAATTCTTACCATTTGCAGCAACCTGGATGGAACTGGAGAGCATCATGCTAAGTGAAATAAGCCAGTCAATGAAAGAAAAATTCCACATGATCTCACTCCTTTAGGGATAATAAAGAACATTATAAACTGATGACAAAAAGATAGATACAGAGGCAGTAAAGCATCAAACAGACTGTCAAATTACAGGGGGAAGGTTAGGGAGAGGTGGGGGAGATAAGAGATCAACCGAAGGACTTGTATGCATGCATATAAGCATAACCAATGGACGCAAAACACCGGGGGGTGAGGGCATGTATGGGTGTGGGTTGGGGGGGCAATGGTAAGATATGTACACATATAATACCTTAATAAAAAAATGGGGAAAAAAAGAAAGAAAACAATTCATGTTCTAAATTTCACGCCGTTCTGGGGAGCGGGATGAAATCTGGTGCCATCCTGCTCTGCCCCCGATCCCACCTGGGACGTAGCATCCTCACGACGCACATGCTGCCGCCCATTAGTCACTGAGTGGCCGTCTAGGGCCGCAGTCTTGTGTCCGAGTCACCCCTCCTTCCCTTACTAATGGCTGCAGAGCTCCGGAGCGGTGGGGCTGGCAATTCAGGGCGGCCCCAGAGCGGCCGAGGCGTCCTGAGGAGAGAAGGTGTGTGCAGGAAAAGCACTGGACAGACAGGGCTCTGCACTGTCTGTGGTTCCAGGCATCCACCTGGGTCTTGGGGCATTTCCCCTTGGAGGATGCGGGGCGGGGGGGGGGGGGGGGGCTGTGAGTCCCACCTGTGTAGGGAAGGGAGGGGAGTTCGCACAGAGCCTGCCTGCCTGCCTGCCTTCCACCCTCCCAGGAAACCCAGCGGGAGGAGCCAGCACGTGACCCATTAGCCAGGGCCGGGAGAGAGGGGTGGATGTGGGTGATCATGGGGAGGAAGAGCCGGGGACCAACGGGCAGGACACCCACTGAGCCCCACAACGAGGCAGTCCCACGGAGCTCCCTGTCCGACAGAGCAGGACAGAGGCCGTGCGGGCCCCTGGCCGGGCCCAGCCTCTTCTCCTCGCCTCACCCCGCTCTCCGGGGTGTATCACTTCCCTTCACCCCGTCCTTAGCTCCTGCCACCAGCAGCTGTCCTCCAGATGGGAGGACGGGCACTGCGCTCCCACCCCTGTGTGATCAAGCACCTCGCCCTGGAGATGGGCTCCGGTCCCTGCCTGCCCTCGCCCTCTGGCTCACAGCGCGGCCGCCCTCCTGTTTCCAGTAAAACCAACAGGTGTCCCTGAGGCAGAGCCATCTCCGGAGGAGCCGCCACCGGTTCCTCTCCAGCTAGCCGCCAGGTCTCACCTGGACGGCAGCTGGTGAAGGAGCGGCAAGCAGGCTGGTCGCAGAAAGCACAGAGAGGTGCAACACGATGATGTACTAGTCTTGTTAGTGTTATTTTAGCTGTACGGCTACCTGACGCCGACTGCAGAGGATTTAAACATGTCTCTGGAATGAAAGTCAGTAGTTGAAAAAAAACCACATTATCTTAATGTGCGGGGACTGCAAAAGTAAGCAACTCTTTCCCGTCCCCTTAGTTATAAAAAGGCCCTCTCCTCCCCGCCTGAGCACGCAGCACCATGCTGCAGAAGTGTAAGCAGCTCTGAAAAGAAGGCACTTTACTGCTCATCTACTTCTAATTTGATTTGACATTAAACACGTTTTTTAAATATGTTTTCATTGATTTTGAGAGAGAGAGAGAGAAGAGAGAGAGAGAAACATTGATGAGAGAGAAACATTGATCCGTTGCCTCCTGCTGCCCCGCACTGGGGATCCAGCCCAGCCACCTCGCGGCCAAGGTCATGAAGGCGCCACGTGTCCCGGATTTCCTCCGGTTCCCATCAGACGGAAGGAACATGCACGCTGTACACTGCCTTGGAGCACGTCCATGACCTCCTGCGTCAGAGTCTCTCGGGACCCCTGGGGCCCCGGGACAAATGCAGGGGCCTGGGCTCTGCCCAAGGACATACCCGACTGGGTGGGCCCGGGTTCTGGCATTGCTAATCCTTGTCCCAGGGACACGGAAGCAGTCTAATGTTCTAGAATCCGTTTCTCCTGACACTGGGCCGCCCTTGTATGTCGAGACTACACGGGAAGCCTGCATCCATAGCGGTCTCTACCCAGAGAGCCCCCTCCGGGCGACAAGCCTTCAGCAAGTTGTAGGACCCGCAAGCTGTCAGAGGGCGGCCGGAGAAGGAAGGCATTGATGGCGTTTGGGTTTCAGGAGGGAGCAGGGTCCAGCTCCCCCTTTCCAAAGAAAGACGGCTCCAGCAAGGGGCTGAGCCAGAGGTCAGCAATGCGGCGGCCACACTCACATCCTCCCCGACAGGCGCTGCCCGTGGGCCTGACCTCCACCCCCGTCACGGCTCTGACTTCTGCGGGCTCTCGGGGCGCATTTCCTAGGACCAGATCACGTTCCCTCCGTCCGAGGGCTAACAGGATGTTCAGGAACACTGCCATACCCGCTACCATGGGGCGCACAGACGCTCCACGCCAGGGTTTAGCCACACCTGCTGGTTTAAGTCGGGTTAAGTCCCCGTCCCTCGGTTTCTTTAGAAACAAAACAGCAACTCTTCCTCTGCCCTGCCTCTGAGGGCCAGGGCCCGGAGGAAAACGCGGGCTTTGCAGAAACCTCGGCCCACCCTCGCACACCCCCGTGCGAACAGGCCCCAGGATTTGCAGCCTCGTCGGAAAGTCAAAATGGACCCCACCTGCCGCAGCTCACACGCTGGGCCCTGCCAAGCGGCAGAGCGAGGGGCAGAGCCAAAGGGAAGCCAGCTGCCCCTTCTAATCCCCCGCCAGGCCTTCCGGTGCCTCACTCCGCTCCTTCCTCACATGCAGGCCCAGCAGCCTGTTCCTCCCACTCAGGGCCTGAGCCCGTGGGTCCACGGCCCACCTGGCTGAGCCCCGGAGCCTCTGTATGCTGCCTTCAAGCCAGGGGCTGAGTGCCCTCTTCCCTTCCTCCTTCCGGAGCAGCCTTGAAATCGTTGGTGGCTTTAAAAAAAAACAACAGTAAAACAGAGATTGAGAGAAAAAGGGAAAGATATCAGGGAGACCAAAGATCAAGAGTGACCTACACTCAAAATCTTCAAAATCTAGTCTTTCAGCCCTAGCTGGTTTGGCTCAGTGGATAAGAGCATCGGCCTGCGGACCGAAGGGTCCCAGGTTCGATTCCGTTCAAGGGCACATGCCCAAGGTTGTGGGTTCACCCCCCACAGGAGGCAGCCAATCAATGATTCTCTCTCATCATTGATGTTTCGCTCTCTCTCTCCCTCTTCCTTCCTCTCTGAAATCAATAAAAATATATTTTAAAATAATAGTACAAAAAAAACCTAGTCTTTCATTTCTGGATTCCCAATGTCTTTATTTTTGTTTATTTAGACTGGGGATCAAGCCTGCAAGGAGGCATGTGCCCTGACCAGAAATCGGACCTGCAACCTTCGGTGCACATGACAATGTTCAGCCAATGGAGCCACTCCAGCCAGGTTCCATTGTCCTTTTTTTATTTTTTTTTAATTTAAGAACCATCTGAATTTTAAGCACAAGGCTCACATTAACGAAAAGACTCCCACATGACTAATTACGGCTGAGGAAGTTGGCAAGATAACATGGAGAGAGTGATTTCAGTTTCCGTGGACTGCGTTAGGAAGACAGAATCCAGGCCCACCTCTGAAAGCCACTCCAAGGCCGACGGGAGGCAAACCAGGCTGAGAGAAGGTTCGTCTAGAATTGTGGGGAAATCCATTTTAGTTAGGCCAAATCTGTGTCGCAACAGCGCGACTGATGTATTGTTCTTTATGGTATACCGGCCCTTCGTGTAACCATAACGGTCACTCTCTGGGCATTTAGTGCTGTCTTGGCCACTGGTTAAGTCTTTTTCTTATATTAATTATCTCATTTAATCTTGACAACAGCCCATGAGTGAAGTATTAACTTCTCAGTTTTATAGATGGGGACACTGAGACTTAAAGAAGTAAAATAACCTTGCCCAAGGTCACACAGTACATGGCACAGCTGGGACTCCTTCCAATCAATGACCCCCAAGCAGAGTGGAGCGAGGGAACCCAGGCTGCTATCCAAGATCTTTATTATGGTCCCAGCCCTGCCATTAACTGACAGTGTGCCCTGTCACAGGTGGCTGCCCCTCAGGGCTCCATTTGCCCAAACGTGGGGTCCAGAGGGGAGGGTCTCCAATGTCCCTTCGAGCCCACCAGTCTCTCATTACAGCCTCGCTCTTCCCATTATCCCGGCCGCCTTCTGCGCCTTCTCTGGGTTTTATGACACATGATAGGTCTTAATGATAACTGATGGGTGCTCAGTCCTTGATCTCCTTGGCCTCCCAATTGCAACACTACTCTTCTGGGTCAAACACCGTCTGCTTGATAAGTGTCTGCTTTGCCACCGGCCGCAGCGTCCGGGCACACTGAGGCAAAGGTGCGGGGCAGCTTTCAGAGAGAAAAGCAGTGACATGTGCATGTGCTGTTCTGTCTTCCCATTGTTTACACTCCTGTGACCCTCAGAGAAGGGGAAACATGGAAAGCCAACTACACACAAATTAAGAGAATAACATTCATTGCTTTGGACTGTTCACAATGACAAAGGTCCTGGAGGATGCACACAGCTGGCTAGGGTCACACATCTGGCCCAGAGCCCACATTGTCTGGCAAAAGAGATAGTCACCCTGTGGGGTCCAGCAAGCCTTAGAGCTGGATGGAATAAGACCCAGGGCCACTGGGGTAGATCGACAGGAGACTCAGGGCCACAGTCTAGTCTAGTCTTAAACTTGCAGGTGGGGCCACAACTGCTGGAGGGCATTGAGCAGGCAGGGGCCAGATCTCAAAAGCAGGGTTGCACATCTTTCAGGTGAAAAATAAATCCGCCACGGGGTCTTCAGGACCTTCTTGTTGCAGATCAAATACACACATGCGCTGATATAGCATTTCCCAGGAGTCTCTGAAAAGCCCGCTCCCCCTGCGAGGGTGCCTGGGAAGGAGAGGCCACAATAAGACCATCCGTGTTGCATTTCGTTGTTTGCAACGGGCTTTCAGACTCCTGACATCCCCCAAGTTGCCGAGGCTCCGGAGAGCTCATGTAACTTGCCCGATCTGGGGTTGGAACCCAGGTCTCCTGGCTTCAGAGTTTTTCTCGATGCTATGTATCTCTGAATAATAACCACCACCACCACCTCCCCCCCAAGGAAAAAGATCTTATTATTTTTAAAACAAAATAAGGGGAAGAAAAAAGTCTCTGTCCTTTGGAGGCAGATGGCTGCTGGCCATTTGTCACGGTTGACTCACTGTGTTTCATAAACAAGAGGCAGCGGAGTCAAAGGAAAGACCACATGGCACCCAACGAAGCGAACACGACCCTTTTTAATGCTGGGGAGAAACAGGGCAAAGAAGGAAAAAGCAGCATCAAAATAGCCTCTGAGAAACGCAGAGGATAACTTTCCCACTTTTCTAAATTTGGATAGGTTTCGATGCTGTCACCACCGGCACCAGGAGGTCAGAGTCCGCATGGCCAACAGTGAGGCCAGCAGGAGGGAGACCAGGGTCTCAGCGGGGTCCGTGAGAAACTGAATCAACCAGGCCAGAGTCCACCTAAGACAACCTTAACCAAAGCCTGGGTAACTTCCCCAGGAGACAGAACCTCTCAAACTCACAGAATCAAATCCTCCCTGTGGGCAGAGTGTCCTATCTGCTACCACAGTGGTTCTTACTTATGGGGCTAATATGAATTTGGGCTTGTTTTCTAAGAATATGCCCTTCACGAACATTCCCTGAGATACTATAATAAACTAGAGGCCCGGTGCACAAAATTCATGCACAGGGGAGCGGGGGTGTCCCTCAGCCCAGCCTGCACCCTCTCCAGTCTGGGACCCCACTGGGATCAGGCCTGAACGGGCAGTCGGACATCCCTCTCACAATCCAGGACTGCTAACACCCAACTGCTCGCCTGCCTGCCTTCCTGATTGCCCCTAACCGCTTCTGCCTGCCAGCCTGATCACCCCCTAACCACTCCCCTGCCAGCCTGATTGATGTCTAACTGCTCCCCTGCCAGCCTGTTTGCCCCCAAACTTCCCTCCTCTGCTGGCCTGGTCACCCCTAACTGCCCTCTCCTGCAGGCTTGATCACCCCCAACTGCCATCCCTTGCAGGCCTGGTCCCTCCCTGCTGCCCTCCCCTGCTGGTCATCTTGTGGTGGCCATCTTGTGTCCACATGAGGGCAGGATCTTTGACCACATGGGGGCAGCCATCTTGTGTATTGGAGTGATGGTCAATCTGCATATTACTCTTTTATTAGATAGGATAACTACAAGAGCCAACAACTATATTAACATTTCATAGCTTGTAAAGTTCGTTCTCTCTCTCTCTCTCTCTCTCTCTCTCTCTCTCTCTCTCTCTCTCTTATCCATCTGCATGTAAGGCTGGGTGATTAATATTGTCCCCATTCTACTGACGAAGAAACTGAGGCTCACAGTTTATCTGACTTCCCTAAACTCGCACAATTAGTAAATAGCAAAGGAGAAACATGAACCCAAAACTTCTGACTTCATACTTCATGCTGCTTCCAAGACACCAGCCATAGCAATGATTAAGCTCCTTGATGAATGCAGTAAGCACCCTTCCATCCTACGTTTATCTTTTGCCATGGTTGATCAAGTTCAGAGATCTGAGGAGCAGCACCAGCCATCTGGTCCCATCAGCTCTGCCAGGCAGATCTGAGGGGAGAGTCCAGTTGTCAGCCACCACACTTGAAAGTGACCTGTAAATAGCAAAACCATCCCAATTCAGCCAGAGATGACCCGAATAAAACAAGCTGTGAGGAAAACTTACTTGTGGGATTCCAACCTCATGGATACTTGAGAGTAGGAGGCTGCAGTGCTGGACATCTGTCTGTCCCGAGGATGGGGGATAAGACCAAGCAGCTCAGGAACCACGTCCAACCAAGTCAGCTGAGGGGAAAATGAAATAGGGGCAGCAACTGTGCTGACTCAGCAGAACTGAAAGAAAGACTATTGCAATGATGTCCTCTAGCTATGATCTCTGAGCTGGTCCCAAGTGGTTCCTGACAGTCTGTCCATCCTGTAGAATAAAATCTGTCCCCTCATGCCATCAAGAAAAGCCAAGTGACCTCACTGTCTTAAAACAAAATCTTAATGAGTCCACCCTAGCTACTCAACGTATAAGCTGTTTTAACTGTCTATTGCAGTGCAACAGATTACCCCAAAACTTAGTGGCTTAAAATAACCACCATAGTAAGTCAAGTCCATACTGACGGTTGAGGCCTGGGGTGGGGTGGGGTGGGGGAGGAGAACAGGATTCTAAACTTCGCTGCTGGACCTCGAAAGTCTTCTTGTGGGTTTCTTTTCTTATCCTGAGCCCTTAATGAACTGTGATGTGCAGCCATGTGGAGTCTGCATCTGGATCCAAGTGTTGCCAGGACTCCCTCACAAACCGCCACAAACTGGGGGGCTTAAACAACAGGAATGTAGTCTCTCAGCATTCTGGAGGCTAGAAGTCTGCAATCAGGGAGTGAACGCGGCCATGTGCCCTCTGCAGGCCCTGGGGAAAGATCCTTCCTTGCCTCTCGGAGCCGCTTGTGGTTGTCAATAATCCTTGGAGGTCCTTGACTTAGAAGCTTCATCACTCCAATATCTGCCTCCATCTTCCCCTGGTCTTTCTCCCTCGGTGTGTGTGCCTCTCTCGGTCTTCACACGACCTTCTTATGGGGATGCCAGCCATGGGACTTAGAGGCCACCCTGCTCCACTATGAATTCATCATAATTTAACTAATCGCATGTACAAAAGCTCAAATAAGATCACATCCTGAGGCTCTGAGTGGGCAGGAATTTTGAGAGAATACTACTCAACCCAGTATACCAGGAATATTTCCCGAAATCATCTTTGTCCTCTCCAGTCGCACATCCACTGATAAGGTAACTAAAAGATTATAACGAGTCTATTATCAAAGCAAATATGAATCATTCTTTTTGCTCCTCCATAATTCCACCTTGGTAACCAATTCTAAGAGAATGGTTAGTATAGGAGTTACTTCTATATTGAGTAGCCTCTAAAATTATATGAGGCTTATAATAATGTAGAAAATGTACATGTTTGTGTAACAAGTGAAAAATATACAATTTTAATAGATATAATTGTTTTTAAAAGAACAGTAAATAAATCTCAAAATTATACATTAAAGAAAAAATTGGGAAGTATTAGCACTGTCTGTATATGGATGAATGATTTTTGTCTTTTAGGTTGTTCCAATGATATATTTTGCATAACAAACAATACAACTTCTTACAATGGCAATAATCACTTCTTTTTCTCACTAATCTGCCATTTGGGCAGACTCAGTAGGGGTTGGCTCATCTCTGCTTCTTGCAACAGCAGCTGATGTGACTCAACTGGCCCCGAAGGATCCGCTTTCCCCGGGAGCTCAATAACACGCCGCCGGTGCCGGCTGTTAGCTGGGAGTTCAGTTGGGGTTGCTGGCCTCAGTTCTCCTCCAGGTGGGCCTCTCCCGGGAGCTACTTGGGCTTCCCACCAGTATGTATGGCGGCAGGGTTACAAGACCGGTGTTCCAAGAGAAAGGAAGTGGAACCTGCAAGTTTCTTAGTGCCTGGCCTGGTAACGAGCATAGCACTGGGCACGCTATCACAGAGCCTGCTCAGCTTCAGGGGAGGTGATCCTCTTATGTCAAAGAACCTTGGTCATCTTTAATCTACCATGAGAAGTCAACATTCTCTCATATTTGGGCACTTTGCTCCTGGCCTGCTCTTCTCTCAGTTTTCTAGTGAGGATATTAAGGAAAAATTAGAGTACTGGTCATGGTGATTTGTGGCACGCCCCACTACAGATACTTTTCAAAAGGTGTCTGTTAACAACGCTCCATTTCCTGATCTCCTCATGTACAAGAAGAATGATGAATGAGTGAAGCTCACCAGCTTTCAAGGGCTACTAAGCAGCTGTGTGTGTACATCTAAGCATCTAAGCAGGCACCAGTTGCCTTCCCTCTCTCCCACCACATCTAACTCAGTGGTCATTAAACAATAAAGGGCTCACAGTTACCTGATATGGTCATATTGATTCTGAAAAGCTTTTCTCAAATTAGCACATCTCATTTTGCGCTTAGATTACCTAAACAAGTACCCATCTTAGGAATCATGAAGCTGACCTCTGCTTTTTGATGGAACAGAAGGCTAATAACCTTTCAAAGGATAAATATTAAGGTCTGACTACAAAGCGTAAGATTAACTGCCTAAGATGAAATGGGAACCAGTGTGTCAGAGGTTTTCATAGTTTGGTAGTGTGTGTGTGTGTATGTGTGTGTGTGTGTGTGTGTGTGTGAGAGAGAGAGAGAGAGAGAGAGAGAGAGAAGGGGGTTGCCTTGGTTTTCAAGTCTGAATGGCCCAATTCTATACAATCCTCTTGGGAGATGCTAGGCCTACTAACAATACCCAATACCCCAGAATTTTAACTAATGCTATGGATCCTCTCTACAGAAAATGTGTATGTACATGAGCATAAGCAAAGTATGCTGCATACTTTGGGGGCTTCAGAGACACCTTCTGAGGTTCAGAAACCCCCACACTAGAGAGAGCTCGGATCTATGGTGACTTGGGACAGGAGGTGAGTGCCTGAAGATGTCATGGTGGCTTAGGTCCTATTGGGCCATGCCAGGAACACACACAACTGTCTACAATCCTGCTTCTTCCCTTTGCCATCACAACAGTGATGTGACTAAATCTCAACAGAGAAACGCAAAGCAGCCTGGGTACAGACCAAGGTTCGGTACCAGTGACCCTCCTGCCCACACACGAGGCAGACATACTTCCTGTACCCGGTGCTCTTTATCCTCTCCTCCCGCTCCCCTGTTCCTCTGCCCAATACTTAATGAGCACCTTTTAAAACCCTCTCTCAGGGCCAGGGGTCTAGGACTACACATGTGAATAAATTCTGGTTCCCATCATTCATTAAACAAAGTCACTGAATATTCACAGAACCCAGTGCACTTTAGTTTTTACAACCTACATCCCACAAGCATGCACATGTGCACATTTGTAATGTGACTCAAAAGAAGGTGACAGTGGAGCGGTACATACGTAAGCAATTGTGAGGGCAGAGGAGGACAACTGTCTTCCAGGGTGGGTCATGAAAGGGGAACTGACCCCCATATTTTAAAAAAATAGGCAGACAAGGAAGGAAGAAGGGACAACATGTGGAAAGGCGTTCAGATGCCAAAGAACATGGTACTGTCTGGTTCAACGTGGCTGGACCTAGGAAGCATGTGCAAGATCAGCAGGAGGGCAGGAGTTAAAGCAAGAAAGGAAAGACAGGGAGAAACCAAATCTTGAATGTCCTAGGTGCCATTCCAAAAAAAAAAAAGCAAACTACTGACACAGAGCCTCTGGAAGACTCTAGGCAGAGCAATAATGTGTTAGGTGAGGGTTTCAGAAAGCTAACTCTGATGCATTAGGTGAGGACCAAATGAGAAACAGGAAGACCAGTTGGAGGGCGGCTCCTGGGGAGGGATGAAAGGGGTCCAAATTCTAGCAGGGCAGCAGGGAAAGAAATGAAGGTCAAATATAAGAAATTCAGAAGAGAGCATGAATAGAAACTGGCACATGATTAAATGAGGGGGAGTGGGGAAGGGAGGGGTCATTATTATGACTTCCAGGTTCCTTATTTGAGCCAAGAGAAATGTAGTTGACCAAGACGGGAACTACGAGGCTGTGTGAGGTAAGGTAATGAGGCCTGAGGAGTGCGAGGTGGGCGAGGGCCTCGAGAGATGTCCGTCTTGGTGATGCAACTACGGGTCCAATGAGCACCACTACTTGCCCAGCCCCGGTTCTAAGGTCCTCGCTCACCAAAATCGAGACTGAAATACTTACGGGTATTTTGCCAATCTTGTGTGGAAGAAAATAATTGTTTCTAAATCTCTCTCCAGTGAGATAGATCATGTCAAGCATGAGAAGGGCCACTTGTGTTGTGGGTAACGATGAGAAAATCATCTTCGTGCAGAATTTGCCTTTCTCTCCCCTTATGTCATCGCAGACCCCGCCAAGACCACTAAGATCGAGTTTTACTCCTCCCTCCACCCTCCCCTGTCACTTCTGGCTGAACAAGACGAATACTTCCATATGGTGCAATGTTTATGTTGAGCCGGGGGGAAATATGAAATGTTTTCAGTAAATTTTATCCAAGAAGCAATAAATTTACAAATCCTAAACAGCTGGAATAAAATATTGGTCTGTAATTGATTTTGGATGAAGGTACTTACACAAGAATAGGAAACTTGGGGCAGTTAATTACTGATGTTTAGGGATCTTGGGTGTCTTCATACAGCGCTCCCTCATGTGATCTCAGACAGATTATTTGCTTTCGTGAGCCTCTTTATTCTCATCTGTAAAGTGGGTTTAACAATTGTACCCACTCAGGGGGGTTTTGTAAGGATGAAGTAAGCTAATGCAGGTAAAGACCTCAGAATAGCAGTCATCAGCTAGTAGGTAGGTCTACTCATCAAATGTTTGTTCTTCCTCTTATAACCTATAAGCTAAGTGACAAGGGATGAGGGAGGGGTTAACTGGAGCTCAAAGGAAAAAGGACAGAATAGTGGATGAGAATGATGGTTTTTAGGACTTAATCTATGGAAGGATGCCAATACTACCCAGAACTGCCAAGGTAAGAAAGCTGTGTGACTGGGCATTAAAGAAGATTTTGGGGAAGGGATGTTATGTGAAGCCTATAGAACCAGGAGCTTTCTGACATGTGCTTTGGATCATCACTCACTTTTGTAATCATTTAATTCACTAGACAAATGAGAGCAGGAAGGCGGAAGGAAGGGCCCGGAAACGCCGGAAACGCCGGAACTGTCCAGCAGGAGCTCTCTGACATGCAGAACCACCCCACGTCTGCGGGAAAGCGGTCCACAGGGTTGTATCCTATTGGCTCGTCATTACTTTGGACAAACTGCCAACTTTTGTTTTAGTTTTCTAGTCACTATAGCACAAGGATCTTTCAGAATGATTCTTAATGTCTTCTCCTTACATAGCTCTTACATTTACAAAGCATTTCTACACCCAATTTAATACGGATCAAAATCAGGCAACGTAGATACCCTTAACTCTATTTTAAAACAGCAAATATTGAGTGTAGATTTACTGTGTGCCAGGTACTATGCTAAACACTCTACAAGGAGTCTCATCGAATCCTTTTAACAAACCTATGAGGGCAGTACGATTATCATCAGAGGCCAGAAGAGAGAAATCTAACAGCTCTTCCGCGGTGACCCAGACAGCAGGAGCAGAGGCAGGACTTGAACTCACAGGGGTCTGACTTCAAAGCCTGCTCCCTAACACCTAACCACTGGACTCTGCTGTAGAAGGGTCACCAGATGCACGTGTTTTCCTCGTGTGGCAGTGCTTTAGTCTGAACGCAGCCGAATTATTTAGTTATGTAAACAACTGTTGTGATATTACACAGAAGTAGCAAACTGTTTGATGTCTGTTTTCATATTCCGCTGCTAGGATTGCTCAAGATGTACATCCCAATGTACATTCCCTTCCCCCAGGTTATGAGAATCTGCACAAGACCAATGGTTGTTGAATAAAGTTTCCAAATACCTAAAGTACTTGGTAATAGGCTAAGAATCTGTTTCTGATTTACTTATAATACAGTTTAATAGTTGTAGATAAGAAAACATAAGCAAAACTTCAGGGAAGGGTAGCTACCTATCTTTTAAATGGTTCAATAAGGCAAAGGACAAAATCTGTTCAAAAAGTGTATTTTTCGTTGCATTTAAAAAAACAAACACAAAAAAACCTATCCAATACACTCCCCCTCATGCAAACAGTTCTCATATGCAATTCTTCAGATTTTACGTTTTTTCCATTCTGGCTCATTCTTTGCTTCCTCATCATCAGATTCAACTTGTGCAAACATGGCTTTGGGCTGAGTCCTAAAAGAAAGTTAAAGAGAAGAGGAAAAGGTAGTTGGCAAGTGCTTATTAGATTAGACTCTACTTTTCATCGAGTGGAAGCACATTTGGGAAATAATTACACTTCAATTATTAAATATCAATCGTTACACTTCTGGCAAAGAAAAGAATAATGAAAACTTAATAATGTTCAAGAAAAGAGCCAGAGTCTTTTAGAGGGTTTCCTCTGTGGTCAACTGTGGATGCTGCCCTTTCCTTGAATAAAACAAACGAGTCCAGTTCAGTGGATCCTCGCATACCCATAACCACCCTCCACTTACACTCAGGCTAATTGGAATCATTTGGGAGGACGATTACTAGTACAGTCACCGAGCAAGAATCTACACGCTCTTTATTTATAGCTCTGTGGCTGTCCCTAGACTTAAGTAGTCCAAACACATGTTGATAACAGTACTCATGAATGGGAGAATTTGAGTTAATAGTTATTTTATCTCATGAGTTTAAAATAGTAGATAACATACAGAGTAATTTGAGCACTGCCAGCACAAGCAAAACAAACAAAAAGACATTCCCTCCAGCACTCAGATCAACGCGTGGGAAGGTCACGCATTTGGGGGAACATCGTAGAGAATCGCTGCTGTAGGACTGGCAATCTTTGCATGAGGACCTCCTGTGCTTTGCAACCGTACCTGGTCCAATGACACTCCTTTTTGCACCGAAAGTCATTTTTAAAAAGTCAAGTAGTTTCAATTTGTGCCCCTTTGGGTCAGCTACTGCTGACTTACTTTTAAAAACAGCTCTATCCAAGTTTAAGGAAACATGAAAGCATTATATCCGAAGAGGATATATTTTAGCTTACATCTTTGTTTAGACTTCAATTCATTATATGAGGTAATTGCAGGATGGTCAATATAATATCAACAACAATAACTGCTTTTATTTGGCAAGTGGAGCAGGGTTAAGACCTTATCTATGTCTTGCTGTTTATTATCCTGGGGAAGAAGTACACAGCACACATGTTCATGCTGGTGTTGTTCTGATGCGAGCCACATACATTTCCACATGCGTGCATCGGTCACAATCCCATCTCTCCAATTACGTCACACGTGTACCTAGGGAGCCCAAGCTGTCCCCATACGCAGTCCAGTTGACCAAACTTCTGTTGTCACGCCCAGACATTGTTACAGCGTCAACAATAGCCACACTCTAACCGTTCCAAACGCAGCTGCAGGTTTTCATAGGTTGGGAGATGCCGAATTACTAGAAAGCAGGACCCGGGCTTTCTAATATGCAATTGGTGCTCATTACACAAAGACAGTGACTGCGCAGGTATTGAACAAACCCATAGAGGAATAAATTTGTCTGGTTTTAAAAATCCTTTGAATTCGATATTTAATCTAAGAGGAAAATAAAAAGAAGATGGTCTTCTAAAGATATCTGGCAATGCGCATCGATTTTAGCTGTAATGAGACTTAAGTACTAAGAAGTGGTAATGCTGCTTTTTTGGATATAAAAAAAGAAAGTGAACAAAAGGTCACAGAAAGAAAACCTAAAGCTTGAAAAGGTTATTTCCGTTAACTACCATAGCAGTTCTTCTTTTCCTGTCCACCTACTTCTGAAAGCATGTCTAGCAGACAGGCGATCACAGAAGGGCACAGCTTTAAGCAGGGGCGGAGGTGGAGGAATGATCACCAGGGGGCTCACGGAACATTCTGGGGGCTGTAAACAGGCTATCATCTTCATTGAAGTGGTGATTATGCAGATGTATACATTTGTCAGGACAGGAAATGAGTGCTTTTTGTGTTTTGTTGTATGTAAATTATACCTCAATAAAGTTGACTTACTAGTATAAGGAAAATCAAGACAAACCCAATGAGGTGAAGGTCAAGAACCAAGGAATTAAAGGGTACATAACTGAGCACAAAAGTGGGCACTGAACTGCCTGGCAGCCAAGACAAAAGGACTAGATTTGTTTTTCAAAGGAGATACCTTTTTTCCCTCCAGCACTGAACTCAGCAAAGTTCATGGAGTAAATTTTTACATCATGGTCACTCATACTTCCAACCACACACTTCCTACTCCCATTTCCTCTGTGGGTACTTTAACTTAGGGGATATCAACCTGTTGGGAAGGTGGGATGGTCCTCTTTGTGAAACTCCACAAAATTTATTTTAAATTCCACTTTTGAACGAATAACAATATCGTCAGAAAAATGGCCATATTATGTGTGTGCGATATCAAATCATGACACTTAACTTTCAGATACCCATGCTCCCCTTCCCCAAATTGCCAAAATCAAGGCATAAACCAGTGTCCAAATTTCCCAGCAATGCAGTTTACCACCTATTCTCTCATTTGGTTGGCCAAGTAGGGAAAATTGAGTGTGAGAACTAGGCTGCTTTCAATACATGGTGCTTGCAAAACTGCATATCCATATACAATGAAGGAAGAAACTGGGCCCTTACCTTACACCAGATACAAAAATTTACTCAGAATGGATCAAAGAGCTGAACCTCAGAGCAAAAACTATAAAACTGCTAAAAGAAAACATACGGGAAATGTATCCCACTACTTCAAGACAGCATTTCCATTACCTACCCATTCCCTGCCTTCTATTTAATCAGTTCCTCCAGAATTCTATGCTTCCTTTCTCAAGACACAGGAAATCATCAACTCAAACTTACAGCCTCATGGCAGGTTTATCTCAGCTCCCAAAACAAAAGCTAATATAGAGGGATCAAAGTGAAGAAAAAGAAAAGAGGAAGAACATTTCATTAGGCAACGGCAACGGTGTAATCACTGTAGGTGCTCACCGGGTTCCTGACAACCAGTTGCGTACCCACTTTATTGAAATCAGCTTCATCCAGACTACTGTATTATTGGCTTATGTAATAAAACCTGCAGTAAGTGTTCATCGGAAACTTAAACATACAGAAGGCTGATGAGAAACTTGTTTTCCAGTTTAACTAACTTTGAATAGTAAACTTTTTTCACTTGACTATATATGTCAACTTGTTTACTAGGGTTACCAAGAAAAGAAGAGCAGATTAGATATCAGCATGGTTATAGACACTAACCATTAAATAAACTAACCAGAGGAGGGCTGGAGGGTTTTTATTTTGTTTTAGCTTCGGTAAACTCTGCATTTGCTAAGTTATTATTTCATATCTATCTTACCTAGTAGACAAACATGTAAATTGACCATACCTCTGCTACGCCCACAGCCAATCAGAGTGAGTATGCAAATTAGAAGGCTAAAGATGGTGGCCGCCCAGCTGCTCCAGGCGTGGAGTGGCCAGGCGGGGCAGGACGCCTGCTATGAGAGGGAGGGCGGGGGGCGAAGGGATCTACAGGAGCGGAGTGCCGCAGCAAAGACAAGACTGCAGACTCCAGAGTCTGCAGCAAAGATGAAGATGGCAGACTCCGGCTGGAGTCTGCAGTGAAGCAGCGAAGACGAACCGGCCGAAGTCTGCAGCGAAGACGAAGAAGGCAGACTCTGGCCTGAGCAAAGGCCTAGGTCCCAGGTGCCAGAGGAAAACCGGTGCTGGAAGCCAAGGGAAGGAAGGCCTATTGCACGAATCTCTTCGTGCAACGGGCCTCTAGTCTATATATAAAGAGGAAATATGCAAATTAGGCCGGGACTCCATAACGGGTCACGACCGGACAGGAGGAGGTTGCGTGCACAGGTGAGGCCCGGAATGGAGGCAGAGACAGGGGGGCAAGCAAGCCTCCGCGCCCTGGCTCAGGCCGGCCCCCCGGAGCTGGAACGGACATGGACAGGGACAGGGTGGCCAGCCTGCAGCCTGCGGCCGAGTGCAGGCCCAGAGAGGAGACGGCGGGCCCAACTCCAGCAGAAGCAGCTCGGCTCCGCAGAATCGGCGCGGCTCCCTCCCGGCTCCCGCGGAAGCGGCGCGGCTCCCTCCTGGCTCCCATGGGTGCCGGTGGCTCGCTTCTGCCTCCCGTGGAATTGGCGCGGCTCCCTCCCGGCTCCCACAGAAGCGGCGCGGCTCCCTCCTGGCTCCCATGGGCGCCAGTGGCTCGCTTCTGCCTCCCGTGGAATTGGCGCGGCTCCCTCCCGGCTCCCATGGGCGCCGGTGGCTCGCTTCTGCCTCCCGCGGAAGCGGCGCGGCTCCTACAGAAGCGGCAGGCAGCAGCCTACTGAGCGCGATATCGCGCGATGGGCTACTAGTGCAAATAAAAGCTTAAGCAAATGCCTCTCTCAACTTTATAAATTATCAGCTACTTTGTGCTAATTAACTCCCCCTTGGAACACCTTAAAAATTGAATTTCAACGTGGTCTGTAGGAAGCGAGGCTCTGCGGCACTGTGTGCTACAGAAAAGGGACCGAAGCCCGGGAGAGCCCCACCCACCTGCAGTGCCACCCCCAAAGGAGTTTCGTGTAGAACAGTGGGGAATGAATAAGATTTCCCAGCAACCTGCCAGAGGGCGCTTGGGGTGCCTGTTTGTGCGAGGGACCCACAGTGTGCGCAGGGCTGCCCTTCTCTCTGGCTGAGCTCTGACGGGCCTCGTCATGCCTCCTCCGGCGCTCAGGCCACAGTGAAGCCGCAAGTGTTTTCAGCTGCAATGAAGGGTCCCCGGGTCAGACTCCTTTTAATTAGGGACTTTCTTCTGATATGATTCATCCAAAAAGCTAACCTGAGCTCCAGGGCAATAAAATGGGTATGAGGGGAAATCCCTTGTAATATCTAGTCATCAGTATGTGAGCACAAACCACAAGCTTTTTTGGCTCAGGGCCCATTGTTTATTATAAAGGGAAACCTCAAAGCCAAAGCCAATTACAGCCATGACTGACAATCGGACACACTTGTTAACCCTGTTGGAATGAACACAGTCCAGATGCACTCTGACCCGATCCTCACAATTGCAGAATTATTAAGACTCAATAAGACTTTGACCAAAAGATTCCACTTGAAATGGTCCCTTCTTTCTAGTGAAGAGCTAATCAAAGATAGTTCTTTAAAAAACATATGAGGGACACATGAGAAGTAACAAGATGTTTCTAGGTTAAAAAAAAAAGTCCTATTTTCTTCAGGAAATGGGACAATGACATTTTGGAAAATAGATAAACATATCTCAGACTCATTAAATAGCACATACTAACTCACAACGATCTGTATGAGAGTCAGAGACTGGATGAGGATGGAGAAAGGGACTTATATGAAACCCGTGGAAACTGGAAACAAAAAGGGGTGGGCGTGGCGGGGGGGAAAGAGAGAGAGAAAGAAAAACAAAAGAACCTTCTAAAATCACTGTTAGCTACCTTACCCCAAAGTGGATATAAAAAACTGGAATGACTAAATCCTTGAAGAGCACACTGAGCCGCCCGGGTATCTCAGTGCCCTCTCTAAGCTCACATTTATAAAGCATGTAACTGTGAGCGCCACGACTTCCATTCAGAAACACGTATGGAAGCTGGCAGTACTGCAGCCCTACGCTCTCACTTCCGGGATGGGCAATGGTCTTGGCGAAGATAAGTCATTCTCAGCAGAAACAGCCCAGCACTTCTGCTTCTTTTCAGCTTCACTATTACTCACTTTTCCCGTAAGTATTCTCGGTTGCTTTGTGATGAGAGGCCGTGCACTGCAGTGTCAAACGCAGAAGTTTGACTCAGAAGCCAGACCACTATGTTCAAATTCCAGGTCTGCCACCTGCAACCTATGTAGCTTTGATCAGGTTAGAAGCCTCAATGTCCTCATCTGTCAAAAGGGGACAATAATGTCGCTTGCTCATAGGACTGCTGTGAGGATTCAATGAATGATACATAACCTTTCTAAATAAGCCTGATATGGTGAAGTATATAAAATGTCATTATTATTATTTACCTTGCTTTGGTTATCACGTGTTCCTCCATATAATAGGTATATTTTTAAAAAGTTATATTTAAAATATATTCAATAAAATAATTTCTATATTAAATATAACATAGGTGTTTGCTATTTTTTTAAACCCTGAGGGAAATACTTTTGTTATGCAATATGTCTTCAGTATGAATCTCTATAACCAAAATAATCTATTATGGACGCTTGAATTTTCTTAAGGGCAAATCATATGTGGTCTGTTCTAAAGGATTACTTTTGTATTATTATCACACTTTCGTGGGCAAAATAATCACCTGGGGAAGTTCATAGGATGCAAATCCCCAGCCCCAGTGCACAGACTGAGCTGGTTGGGGCGGGATCTAAAAATCTGCATTTTCAACCTCTCCATGCCCACCCTCGACTCCAGCACAGATGGCCCACAAATCCTCTTGGAGAAATGCTGGCTCCACACAGGACGTGGTCCGTGATGCTGGGTCACCAAAGCATAACTCAGGAAAAAGTTATGCTTCCCTATGTCTTGTGCTGACACAAATAAAGCTTCACGCACTCAGAGAGCGGCCTCTTTCAATACTGACTTCGAACGCATCCCTTGTGGGGGGAATGGTATTTGATATCCACATATCCGCAGATCCTGTGTCAGAGCAAACACGCTCGGTGAACATGAAAGGGACTGAACCGGCTACGAAGGCGGCTCCTCTGGCAGGAAGAGGCCCCGCTGACAGAGCTGTCAGGCTGTCAGGGCTGGGGGGGCCAGCCTCCCGCACACAGCCCTATGTGAGGTAAGCGAATCGCAGGCCTGGTCTATACCTGCCCACTCCCAGCCAGCCCCTTCCCCCTCCCTCCAGCAGCAGCTTTCAACAAGAAACCGTAATCGAATCTGCCGTGTGTGACTGACCAAGAGTCCTCTGTGACCTGCTGTGTCTCTAAACTCCCACGCTGTCACCCTGCCAGGGCCAGAAAGGAGGCTCAAACACTCCGTCGACAAATGTCAAGTGTGCAAAGACTCTGCGAGCATCCCTGCAGAATGAAGGTGAGTGTGTGCCATGCACAAGCAGGTAGACTGTGTAGGGGCTAGTTGTGCTTTTCTGTGAAAAAGTGAGATGCAGTAAATCTTCATTTCATCGCTGACAGAAGTCAATTTCAGGGAAGAAAAACAACCAGACACACATTCTCAATTACACTGACCTTTATGAGAGGATCCTTTTAAATATTCGCTTCCCTTCAAGCACTCTGCCACTTGGCAGTAAACCGTACACTCGAGCAGGTGAGCAGGAGAAAAACCCTGGCTAACACATGGCATGCCACGCACACGGTGCCATGAACTCAGCTAGCACGCAATAAACCTCAGGTGACAAGATTGGGTGAAGGAAAGAGAGGGGAGCAACATGCAGCAGCAGCAAAGTGTGTCTGAGCAGAGATCACAGTCCATTTCTGGTTGTGATTCACTGTTAATTGCAATCTCGGAGCTTCGGTCTCCTCACTTGTAAGGTGAGGATATGACAATACCTGCTCAACCTGCTTCCCAGAGCAACTACTAAACTAGCATATCATCCAATTGTGAACATAACTAACTCGCCTACCATGCAGGAAAATGCCATTAGGTAATGGTCAACATTATGTCCTTATAAGCACAATGCATGCATATAAGGACAATTTCCACTTCAACTAATTCTATATAAAGGAAGTTGAAGATATGGATGAATGATTTTCTAAGAAAATGTTCATGACAAGCAGATTCAGAAGAGAGAAATCCAAATGGACTCCTTACCCTGAGGGGACAGAGGAGAGACATTAAGGAATTACTACTTGCCCTCGCCTCCACACAAGCACCAGGCCTGGACACTTTGCAGGTGGAGTCTATCCAGTCCTTACCAAGTAGACCTAATGGTATTCAAAACAGCTCGAGAATACACACAGGAAAGGAGCGGGTACAAAGCTTACACAGCCAGGCTAACACCCGGCAAAGAATAAGCCGTAACCTTGTGAGGATCCTACAAAGATGCAAGGATGATGTAATGGGAGAAAACTCAGTAATAAAAATCATATTCACTGAAAAACCCTATGATCACTTCCAAAGAGATAAATAAAAGAATGCAATGAAATTCAGCCTCTAGTACCATCTCACACCTGTCAGAATGGCAATCATCAACAAATCAACAAACAACAAGTGCTGGCAAGGATGCGGAGAAAAAGGAACCCTCGTGCACTGCTGGTGGGAATGCAGACTGGTGCAGCCACTGTAGAGAACAGTATGGAGTTTCCTCAAAAAACTAAAAATGGCCAAAACCGGTTTGGCTCAGTGGATAGAGCGTCGGCCTGCGGACTTAAAGGTCCCAGGTTCAATTCCGGTCAAGGGCATGTACATTGGTTGCGGGCACATCCCCAGTAGGGGTGTGCAGGAGGCAGCTGGTCAATGTTTCTCTCTCATCGACGTTTCTAGCTCTCTATCCTTCTCTCTTCCTCCCTGTAAAAATCAATAAAATATATTAAACATGGCCTTGCCATTTCTTTAAAAAAAAAAACGGAGCTCCCATTTGACCCAGTGATCCCACTTCTAGGAATATATTCCAAGAAACTAGAAACATCAATCAGAAAGGATATATGCACCACTATGTTCATAGCAGCACAATTTACCATAGCTAACATTTGGAAACAACCTAAATGCCCATCAGCAGATAGTGGATTAGAAAACTGTGGTACATCTACACAATGAAATACTACGCTGCTATAAAAAAGAAGGAATTCTCACCAGCATGTATGGACCTGGAGAGCATTATGTTAAGTGAAATAAGCCAGGCAATGAAAGAAAAATACCACATGATCTCACTCATTTATGGAAAATAAAGAACATTATAACCTGATGAATAAAAAGATACAGAGGCAGTAAAGCACCGAACAGACTGTCAAATTACAGCGGGAAGGCTGGGGAGTGTTGGGGTGGGGGGGAAATAGATCAACCAAAGGATTTGTATGCATGCATATAAGCACACCAATGGACACAAGACACTGGGGTGGTGGGATGAGGGCATGCGACAGGGGGTAGGGGAGGCTGGGTGAAGGTCAATGGGGGGGGAAAAAAAGGAGATATATGTATTACTATATGTAATTTAAAAAAAAGAAAATAAATAAATAAAAATAAAAACAAATTATTAGAGTTATAAAAAAAAAAAGAAAAGAAAAGAAAAATTCAGCCTCCACTGCAGATGAAGTGCCGGGGCCTCTGTGTGGTGCCTCCTTTGCATGGATGTCCTTCCCCTGGCGGCCTGCAGGCTCACCCCCTCATTTCGCTCAGGTCAGAACTTCAGCAGAGGTCCCGCCTGATGGCCCTACCTGCTCCTTCCCTCTCCCCGGCACTAATGTGGTTTTTTTCTTCGTATTTGCCACCATCTAACACTTACGGATCTATTTATTGTCTCTCGCTCTCTACTGGAATATAAGCTCCATAAACACTGCTGTTACCCTACAACCCGGAACAGTACCTTATACATTGTAGCTGATCACTAAATCTTTATGGAATAAGTAAACAAAAAGATGGATTTTTCCTTAACATCTTATATGTGTATGTTTTCAGAAGTTATCATGCTTTATGGGGAAATACCATTAAATTGAATAATATGAACTTGCTGCTACTTTTTTCCCCCACATACAAAAAGGGCTATTACATGTTTTAACCTAACAGTCACTCTTGTTGAAGTTCAAAGTGAGAAAAGGATGTGTGCTATCACTGATATTATTTAATATTGTTTTGGCAGCACTAGTCAATGCAGTTAGAGAAGAAAAAGAAATAGGTATAAAATTGGAAAGGAGGACATAAATTTCTCGTTTTTGTACATGGTGGGTCAAAAGCAGGTTTACAGTTATTCATGTGGAAAAAGTTCTGACTCCTAGCATCACAGTAATATTTTGCATACCCTATGTACACACGCTAAAAAATAACAGAATGTGCGGGAAATCCCAAAAAGGAATAAAAACACTAACTAATGAGATTAACTATTTCCCAAATGAATAACATAATGACACAGACAGGAAGGGAGAAGAAAAGATCTAAACTGAGTAACTGGAAACAGTATCTTGGCTGGAGACTGCAAGGCTGAAACAGAAAAAACTGGCACAAATGCTGCAGGCTAGTCAGGGAAGCTGCTTCTCACAGGGGCTAGCACCTCAGCAGCTGCTTTGTGTGCACACAAGGCATGAACACATGAATAAATACCTTGCAGGTAACGAGGCTGGGTTTCTCACTACTGGAGGAAGAAGTTACAAATACGGAAAGGGAAGGTTAAATGAACCCTGGGTATGGAATTGAAATCAGAGGCATCAGTTCATATTCATGGTTTTAAAATACCAACAAGCTTTGCCAGCTGAGAGGGCCTAGAGGCAATGGCATTCCAGTAGCAATGAGGATATCTAGCACCAACTTTTGGTTTCAAAACATCCTTCTCCAACCAAAGGAACCAGGCTCCCTGGAGAAGTGGCTGATTCTAAGACTGTGGCAAGAAAGACAAGGATGACCTGGAACATCTTGTGGTGCCAGAAAGTAAGGAAGTGCTCAAAAAACACAGGGGCTTGTTGTAGGAAGACAGGAGCCATTCTGAAGGAGAGTCCGTTGGCCAAAGCTGGAACGATGTGCGCAAAAACTAAACAGTAAGATTGGATTTTAACCCAGATGATGAAGTATCTTAAAGTCCATACTGATATAAAAAGTACCTGAAAAAAAATGAGTAAATATGGAAAGGACAATTCTTCCTTTCAGTAGAATTCCGATTAATAAAAGCAGAAGAAAAGAGGGAACTAGAAAGTTATCACTGCTGCAGGCAAACATATGGATGGATGATAAAGAGAGAGCGCAAAGTTTAGGGAGAGACAGGATTTGCATCGTCTTAAAACATCTCCCCCACGAAATGTATAATTCAAACCGTAACAGTAGCCTGACGGTGGAGAGACGGAGGACACGTCACTCAACCAAGCGGTCACAGTTAGCATCACCCGCCAGAAGACTCAGTGACTGACAGGAGGCCCTGATACGATGCACTGAGGACGATACATCCCCCTTGTGTTGCTTTTGCCAAAAATGCACAGTTTCATTCCAATCATGAGAAAACAGCGGACAAACGGAGAAAAAGTGTACAAACTAACAGGCTGGCGTTCACGGAAAGTGTCAAGGTCATGAGAGACTAGACAGGATGAGAAACTTTGGGACTGGAGGAGACCAAGAAGTAACAACTAAACGCAGCTGGGATCCTTGGTAGGATGTTAGCGGGAAAATAAAGTAGGGTCCTGAGCTTACTTAAGAGTATTGTACCAATCTCAATCTGTACTGTGCTAATTAACTGTACTTTGCTTATGTAAGGTGTTCACATCAGGGGAAGCTAGGGGAAGAGCATACATGAATACTTTGTACTGTTTTTGCAACTTTGTAAGTTTAAAATAAAAAATTTTAAAGCCCCAATTCTACAATAGTGCCTTTCTTTCGTGTGCGTGTAGCTGGTTTCGTTGCTTTAAGGAACACTACATGCTCACCCATGCTGGGCCATGTAAGGGAACCTGAGCAGGCAGGCTCTCCGCGGCTGTGTAAGTGTTACTCACAGGTACCGCTCTACACATGAAAGGCAGTCTTAATAACAGACCTAGAGCTCCTCCCCTTCGGTTGCTTCCAACCCTCCTCAACTCAGATACTGCACACAGGCAGTAATTGTTTTATCACAGGAGGAATGGACTTCACATAATTAATGGGCTTACACTAGGCTGTAATCTGGTGGAACTGGCCTGGTTTGACAATTCACCACGTTAGAGTCCTAAGACACGCAGATGCCCGGATTTCAGAGCGATGGGTGCCTGGCCTCGTTTTCATGCTCCAGGATAAAACATGAAATGGAGGTGTTAGAACCTCAGAGCAGCCACCGTTCTCCCCAATGCATTAAGCGTGAGGACTTCCCCACGTGAAAGGCTGTTCCCTTACTTGGAATAGGCTGGAGAAACCCAGTACGGGTTGTCCTCTGCGGCCTTGGCGTGGCGCAGGATGGCCTCCCGGGGATTGCTGTCGTCGGTCTTGTCCAAAGCAATGTTCTTCACGATGTATGAGGACAGGGTGCCGCCGTGGGTTCCCACCCGGCCGCCACGACCTGTTCAAAGGGAAACACCCACGTCAGGAACATAACACGCACAACAACGTACCGGTGTGCCCTGTGCACGCTCTACTTCTGACGAGGCTGAGACGCCCTCGGCGCTGGCTTCCAAGGCGCCCGGTCAATGAATGACAGTGGACTGGAGCTCTGGCGCGACCCGATTTTTGTCCTTCCCCCCAGAATCAGGGTCTCGAGCCAGGGGCTCAAGTTCTTCAGACTTGTATGAAGCGCACAGATCTCAGCAGTGCTTGAACATCGTCCTTTCAGCTTTCCTTTATGACGGTCACAACCGAAGGAGCAACGCACTGAACCTCAACTTCCCCGGCATTTTTGTTATGTCTCTGTTGCTTAATTTACATAATGATAGGATGTTGGAAGAATTACAAGTAGTTTGCCATGTATATACCTTAAAAAATTCCTCCGGTATGATCATTTGGAATTCAATTAATAAAAGTAACCAGTATTTGTTAGATGCTATTGTCGTTTTGAACAAACCTATCTTAGGGCTTCCCATCTCCCAAAGGCCCTCGCAGGGGAGAAAACAAGCAAGCTGAGCGCACTGACTCGGTAGTTCACTCACTGCTCTGGGAGACAGCAAGCTTCCAGGCAGGGGCTTCCTTCCCTGTAAGTCCCCAACATGCCTGACAGTCAAAACGCAGGAAGATTTAAAAAAAAAAAAAATGAAAAGCCAAACAGCACTAAAAGACTGATTTAGAGTGAGGTGGTTGCGGGGTCTTTAGGAAGAAATGAATCCGATTGGGGAAAGCTCAGAAGAGAGAGAAGGTTATTTTCGATGAGCAGAATGGGCTAAGTACAAATACAGAAAGGGAAATGCACTGGGCATTGGGGGGCAGGAGCGAACCAACAGCCAGCTCAGAGGCTCGGGGAGGAGAGGAGTGAGGCGCAGAGCTCAGAAGAGTTTGGGTCAGACTATTGAGAACTTCCAATCTCTGGAAATGCAGCTGGCGGTGGGAAGCTTGGGAAGACCTGGGCAGCAGCCACGGGAACGCTGGAGGAGCTGGGAGTGACAGCTGGTGTGAGGAGCATGCAGGCGAGGTGGGGAGGAGGGCGGGGGACGGAGATAAGGTGCCGAGTTCGTCAGAAGCGTTTGTCAGTAATCTAGGCCCTACTATTTCGGAACTTTGATTAGGATGGCAGCAGAGAAAACTTTGCTAAAAAGTGAGACCAATATGTGGTATGTGTTCAGTGCTGAAGGGACAGGCCAAACAGATGTGGGTCCACAACTCGGGTTCAGATGAATGAACAAGTCAAAAGCTGTAGGCTTGTGAGCCTGGGACGGAAGGAAACTCCACGGGGGTGACAGAAAGTGGGGTTCTGGTAAAGGCGTGTGCTGTACTGGGCCAAGGCTGCTTTGCTTCTTTCCGGCACAGACTTTGTTAAAACCTGTAAGGACTTTTATTCATCTCCCAGGGCAATGGGCAGCTCCATTTTACCAGCACGGAACTAAAATGATGGCCATTTTCTGCCGCATGTGAAACTTAACCCAGCCTGGATTCTGGTCAAAGTGCCCAATGGTGCATATTAAGCCAACGCTGAGAGCCACGGTTTTAGCAGTGGGTTCCCAGGAGCCCCAGAGTTCCACCGAGGTCACCTCCAGGGCTCAAGTTAGAAACCGAGCTGACAGGCCCCGGGCTTCCTCTCCACTTCTGCATCGCAGCGCCATCCTGTCAGCTATGTGCACTGGAATTCTGCATCCTGTATCTAAGCAAAAGCTTCTGATGCTAGCAAGAAAATGTCTGAAAACACCTATTTAGTCAATCTCTCTGAAGACAAAGAAGCATCCCGGCCCCAAGGATGGACCCGATTCTCCAGCCTCTCCCCCGTGCTGCGCCCACCCCTCTGCGGGCCACGCCGAGCAGTCACCTGGGCCCGCCACAGGAGGCTCGGGCTTGTGGGACTTCAGGGGGTCCAGTCTGTCCTTCTCCAGCTGCTTCCTGGTGCTCCGCTGGCGGGGCTCACGGAACATCGGCAAGGCGTGAGCTACGAGAAGTCACATTTGAAAAATTTCATTATAATAATAAGCCTTCCACCCAAAGACATAGCTAGGGCATGACTAACCGAAAGATGAAATGGAAGTCATAATGACAGCCTTCCTCTAATAACAAAAGACAGTCTTACTGTAACCAATTAACCAATTCTGTTGGAGACCAGACTCTTGTTCACCTCTCCTGGCAACCAATGGCACGCAGGAAATGGCCAGAGACTGTCACGGAAACACTGGTGAGGCTCCCCGATTCCCAAGCCCTGGGGGGCAGTCAGACCTAATTTCTGTGGTTTGGAGAAGACACACTGTAATGGGGCCGCCTCTTTTCCCTGACGGGCCTGCATGTGCATCCTGCCAACAGCCTGCCGCCAGCCCCGAGGTCTCCTCAGATGCCTCAGAGGCACTGGAATCACTTCACACGTTTCTGAAATGTGACCACCTCTCAGGAGGAGCTGACGACACTGAGTGGCCGGAAGGGAGGGGCACTTGTCCCACTGAAACTGGGATAAAGGTTGCCCGAAGGCAGGGGGTGCCCGGCTCTCCTGCCGTGGCAACTGGATGGGCATTATTCCTACATCTCTGTGGGGCAAAGCCAAACAATAAAAATCAAAGCAGTGCTTGTCCAATTACGGTTGTGAGTTTACTCAGTGTCAGAATTAAATTTCAGAACATAAAAGAGCATATGGATTTAAAAGGGAAACGGATATTCTGGGGGAGAGGGAGAACATCTGGGAGGTGGGGGAATAAAATATCTTTTTTGAACAGAAAAAGCACCTGAATTATTTCTTTGGATGCTTCCGTGCAGATTAAAACCTCCTTACAAGGGAAAATTGTCCCCAGAGGACTGGGAGAGGCAGGTAGAGGAATAACAGGAATTTAAAAGGAGCTTATAATATGAATAACAGAAATGTCTGCACCACCTTCACATGCTCCTAGTACCCGCCCCCCTCCCCGCCCGCCTCCACTCCAGCACCTGGGCCTGGGCCGTATCACGCGCTGGTGAAACAGGCAGCAGAGTCCGGGGAGCTCAGGGACACAGCGCCGTCCCTGTTGGGCAACACGGCACGCAGTATTTTTAGGAGGGGAACATAGCTTTTCACTTCAAACGGCTGGAGGAATTTAAGCAGGCCGCATGCAGTTACATGAGCCAGACTTTATGACCCGACTTTAACACTTCTAGTCCTGCAAGAAGTGTCGTGGGATCCCTTCGCGACCACAAGTTCTAAGGGAGCTGGTCTCACAGGAGGCCCCCATGGGAGAGCCCAGCAGTGCAGCGCCCCTGGGCTTAGAGGAGAGCGGGTAAGTCCACAGGGGCTTCCGCCCAGGACAAGTGCTACAGCATCCGAGGCTGCCTTCCTGGCCGCCGCCTAGGACCGGCCTGAGACTGAGGCTCTGGGGACACAGAATTCTGCCCGACGGACAAGGCTGTGTGGCAAACCCAGAGGAGCTGCTGTCCCGGGGATTTCTGAACAGACCCCAGGTAGTTAGCCTTCCATCTCAGTGCCTCTGGGCCGGGCGGTGGCAGGTCACAGAACTGCAGAGGGAGGTGGGAGAGAGCCTCCACGCGGCCTCCTCCCTCCCCTGATAAAGCTGTTGTCCAGCATCACATGGCCGGTCAGTAATTGAACTGGACGCGCCAGCTCCCCTGATTCCAGGACCAGCACTCTTTCTTGTTTATTCTTAGAACAGATTGTTATTCTTTAAAAGGCTGCTACAGAGTAATGCATTAGGCTCCAACAGGCTTTTCCGTTTGGGGTTGAAAGTTACATAAAATGACTCCGTTTCCGTGATGAGTCACAGAAGCCCAGGGTTAGCGGCTCCCCGGCCGCAGTCCTGTCCACATGCACGGGCGCACTGGTGGCATCCGCCTGAGCTCCGAGGGCTTCTCCTGCCTCCAGAGCCACGAGATCAGCACCGCACTGGAGCAGAGAGAGTGGATGTGAAGAGACCAGCTAACAACTTACGGGTGATGATGTAGTCCTGGGTCAGAGTCTCGGCTTGCTTCGCCTTCCGCTGGGTTTTGACCACACATAACTTTGCTCCCCTGGGGAGGGTAAAGGCACAGTGTTTTCTTTACTTGGTCTCAGAAACAGAAAGCACATGTAGAAAGCATCAGACACTTTCAGGAGCACACTGTGTGCACCGTCTCACCACGCCCTTGACTTTCTCGAGGATGTGACAGATGGAGCCCCGTGATCAGAGACCGACCGTAAGGAAAGCAAGTCTGCTGTCAGTGGTTACTAGGGAGGGAAAGGGATGGAGAGGTAACTGGGCAGCAGAAGGCTGGTTTAAACATGTACAGAAATAACCTACCATGAAAACCTTCAGGAGACAGTAATAACGTTAATCAGCCTTTTCACCCTAAAGGTCGGAGGGTTCAAATGTTCGTTTAAGTCCCAGATGAAAGCAGTCTGGGTGGTCTAGACCCTGAGTGGCATTTGGACGCATCTCAGATACAGGAGTGTGAGCGTCAGGCGCTGAGCTGGCTGGGCAGCGCTGCCAGGGGCTAAGCACAAGAATGCGGGGGATGAACCAAAAGTGTGCTCAGGACACCTCCTTCTCCTTAGCAGCACGAGCCAACCACTCGGGAGAGGCAGACACCAGCCATTTCCTAAAGATCCCGAAGGCAGTGCTCCCCACACGGGCGCTAGCAAATGGGGCTCATCGTCTTCTCAAGTGGACCGGACTCCCTCTCAACCGAGTTATATTAGCATTGTCAAATTCTTTATGAAAAACAAAATCCTACTTGTTCTGAAACACCACAATATGTACCTTTATTTTCTAGGACAAAGGTTCCAACCCTAGTCCAGAAAGTCCTGAAGAAGACAAGACTGTCTGCTTCCACTCAGAGCCCAATTATGGCCAATGAAGACTCATTAGCAAAGGGTGTGGGACCTCAAGGCAGGTCTATGGGGGACTCCAGTGACATGAGCATGAATTTTAATACTCGCTAACCAGGCTTACTCTCCAGAAAGAACCATTCAGTCAGAGAGAAGCAAAACCATCCTTTTCCATGTCCATCCATGTCCATCTTTGTGCCCCAGGAAAATGGGAGTGGACCGACTGGGCTTTAGCGAAGTTCTCTGGTGTGCTTACGTTGGGCATCTGGGGTGAGCCTGGGGTTGGAAGGCGGAAGTCTGTGCTGTCCCCTTCTGCTGGCAGGGAACCACCCTTCTGTCTTATAAAAGGCCAGATAGAGAGGGAACAAAGCAGACTGGCCGGCCCCATTTCCTGTAAGTGGTCAGCTCCCTGCCCTGTTGATCCCCTACATGCATCACTGCTAATGCCACTGTCCAGGGTGGTATGTAGAGTGAGCCGGCCTCCCCCTGCACTCAGCATTTCAGCTAAAGAACTGCAAATCCCCAGAACACTTTCACTTTGAATTCTGTCTGGATCAAGGGTGATACCCAAATCCTCTAAAGCACAATGCTAAAAGTCTGAGGCTTTGCTCTGTGCCAGCTGCATTTTCTGAAAGGGTGGGTCCCCATCAAAGGAGGAATAAATGAAAGCAGGTGAAACGAAGGCCCTCCCCCAGTTGTTGTCATCCATCTACAACAGGCAACGCTGCTGAATACCTCTGACTCTTGTTGGGGTCATAGTAGACTTTCGCCAGCCCGTTTCCAGTTCCCACCATGATCTGGTTCAGCTTTGGATGCCACAGGCAGCGGACCACACTCTGAAAAGGAGAGGCAAGGTGATCAGCTACAGATGGAAAAATCCTGCTGGTACTCCCATGGCCAGTGTACTAAATAGACTCTCAACCTAGTGGCTGCCTCTGTATCTTTTAGGACATTTTCTTCCAATCCTAAGGTATTCCTGAGGTCCATTTCCATTCCAACACCTATTATCTGTGTGACACCTAGTAACGTAAGGAAGATGTTCCCTCCCGAACAGCCCTGACACCACAGCGCTGGGCTTCCCCGCTCCACTGCCACAAGAGGCTGGCATCTTGGAAAGCTCATCACAGAACTCAGTCCTGCGGCCTCGGGCGCAGTTAGAGCTCCGAGTTCAATGCTTGGGCACGCTCAGTGCGTCCCTGGACAGCAGCCTGCGACCAGGTGGTTATTGTTTTTGGTTCACAGGCTCCAGATCTCATAAAGCTTTCTCAGGGACAGCACATACTTGCAGGCATTGAAGAACACCTCCCTGTGTGTGAGATAAACCAGAGGACAATAGCAGAAGGAAAGCAGAGGCGCAGAACACGGACTTGACATGAACCTAAATGAAAAGCTGTTTCAGAGGAGGCTCCGTGGAAGCTCTGATCCCTGAATCCATGGCTGTGAGGGCAGTGAGCGGTGCTCTGGGTCAGAAAGAAGCTCGAGTTCTCAGTGAGAGCCACAACCTGATTTTAATTTCTGTCTGCAGTGAGAGAGCACAGGTGGGAGGACCTGCAGTGAGAGGGCACAGGTGGGAGGACCTGCAGTGAGAGGGCACAGGTGGGAGGACCTGCAGTGAGAGGGCACAGGTGGGAGGACCTGCAGTGAGAGAGCACAGGTGGGAGGGCCTGCAGTGGGAGGGCACAGGTGGGAGGGCCTGCAGTGAGAGAGCCTGCAGTGAGAGGGCACAGGTGGGAGGGCCTGCAGTGAGAGAGCACAGGTGGGAGGGCCTGCAGTGGGAGGGCCTGCAGTGAGAGGGCACAGGTAGGAGGGACTGCAGTGAGAGGGCACAGGTAGGAGGGCCTGCAGTGAGAGGGCACAGGTGGGAGGGCCTGCAGTGAGAGGGCACAGGTGGGAGGGCCTGCAGTGGGAGGGCCTGCAGTGAGAGGGCACAGGTGGGAGGACCTGCAGTGAGAGAGCACAGGTGGGAGGGCCTGCAGTGGGAGGGCCTGCAGTGAGAGGGCACAGGTAGGAGGGACTGCAGTGAGAGGGCACAGGTGGGAGGGCCTGCAGTGAGAGAGCACAGGTGGGAGGGCCTGCAGTGAGAGGGCACAGGTGGGAGGGCCTGCAGTGGGAGGGCCTGCAGTGAGAGGGCACAGGTAGGAGGGACTGCAGTGAGAGGGCACAGGTGGGAGGGACTGCAGTGGGAGGGCACAGGTGGGAGGGCCTGCAGTGGGAGGGCCTGCAGTGAGAGGGCACAGGTAGGAGGGACTGCAGTGAGAGGGCACAGGTGGGAGGGCCTGCAGTGAGAGGGCACAGGTGGGAGGGACTGCAGTGAGAGGGCACAGGTGGGAGGGCCTGCAGTGAGAGGGCACAGGTGGGAGGGCCTGCAGTGAGAGGGCACAGGTGGGAGGGCCTGCAGTGAGAGGGCACAGGTGGGAGGGACTGCAGTGAGAGGGCACAGGTGGGAGGGACTGCAGTGAGAGGGCACAGGTGGGAGGGCCTGCAGTGAGAGGGCACAGGTGGGAGGGACTGCAGTGAGAGGGCACAGGTGGGAGGGCCTGCAGTGGGAGGGCCTGCAGTGAGAGGGCACAGGTGGGAGGGACTTCAGTGGGAGGGCACAGGTGGGAGGGTGGCAGGGATAGGATTAAGGGGAAAAGGATGAAGCAGAAGTTGATAGGAACAAACAGCACAAGCTAGGTCCTGCAGATCCCACTGGGAAGGGACAGGAAGTTGAGTGGAAACCTCAATTCAACGTTTATTAACAACTTATGCACCAAGCAATGTGCAAGGACCAAGGCAGAAAAGGTACATTAGGTGCTGCCGTTTTACATTCTAATAGTGAAATGAAAACCATGGAATTTCTTTCTACTAGGTCTACCTTGGCTTGATCTTTGATATATAAGTCCTTAATATGTATATTATCCTCTCTAATAAAATGGTAATATGCAAATTAACCATCACTCCACTACATAAGCCACGCCCATCAGCCAAGCCATGCCCATCAGCCAATCAGGTCGAGTATGCAAATTAACCCCAATCCAAGATGGCTACAGCCACAGAGAGCAAGGTTTCCCAGGTAACAGAGGAAGCCAAGCTTTCCATAGCTGTTGCAGGCCTAAGCCTCCACTCAAGCTACAAAGTTTCAATTATAGAAGGTAAACAAATTCAAACAGAAATGGCGTCAGAATGGAGCTTGAGAGAGCAGGCCAGGGTTGCCACCGGCAAAAGGGGAAGCAAAGCTTTCCACACACCCTGGCTGGGCCCACCTGCTTAAGGCAACAAAGTTTAAATTATAACCCCAACACAAATGGCTGCGGCCTCAGAGGGAGCCCCAGGCTTGGCTCCACTCCAGGCTACAAAGTTTCAACTGTAGAAGGAAAATAAATTCCAGATACCAGGGCCTCCCCTTGGGTTGCCAGGGGGCGTGGACGGTCTGCAAACCACCACAGGCCCCTCGCTCAGGCCACCCCACACCCCAAGGGAATCCCCACCCTTATCTGTGACACCCTTCAGGGCAAACCAGCTGGCCCCCACCCCTGTACCAGGCCTCTATCCTATCTAATAAAAGAGTAATATACAGATTGATCATCACTGCAACACACAATATAGCTGCCCCATGTGGTCAAAGATCCTGCTCCCATGTGGACACAAGATGACCACTACAAGATGGCCAGCAGGAGAGGGCAGTTGGGAGGCACCCAGCCTGCAAGGGAGGACAGTTGTGAGGGACCAGGCCTGCAAGAGAGGGAAGTTGAGAGGGACCAGGCTTGCAAGGGAGGGCAGTTGGAGGTGATCAACCCTGCGGGAGAGGGCAGTTAGGGGTGACCAGGCTGGCAGAGGAGGGAAGTTGGGGGCAAACAGGCTGGCAGGGGAGCAGTTAAGCATCAACCAGGCTGGCAGCGGAGTGGTTTGGGGGTGATCAGGCTGGCAGGCAGAAGTGGTTACGGGGCAATCAGGAAGGCAGGAAGGCAAGCAGTTGGGAGCCAGCAGTCCTGGATTGTGAGAGGGATGTCCGACTGCCCGTTTAGGCCCGATCCCAGGATCGGGCCTAAACGGGCAGTCGGACATCCCTCCAGGAGTCCCAGATTGGAGAGGGTACAGGCTGGGCTGAGGGACAACCCCCCACCGTGCACGAATTTCGTGCACCGGGCTTCTAGTATCTACATAATATTCACACTTACAATAGTGAGTCACTATTAACCCTTTGCACTCGCTTGCTTTTTTCTCGATTCCTTTATTCTACTCGGGACTTAATTTTTTAAATACCCCAGACTTTACAAAGTGCGGCAGTAGAATAAAAAACTGGAGTTTCTTTTCATACATACTTATTTATTTGGATTTTTTTATATTTCAAATTATTGATACATTCAAAGAGTAATTTTAATCTCGATATCTGAGTGCAAAAGGTTAACAGAAAAACTTGAAAAATCATAAACCATAAAATCACCTAGAGCTTGACTTTTTGGGGAGGGTTGTCATTGTTGTATACATAGTTTTGTACATAGGCTTGTGGAACATACATTAAAATGTATGTGTATATAAAAATCACATTTTTCCTAGTAAAATTATGCCTGGTTGTTAAGATGGAATTAAATATATCAGTAGCTCAGGGTCTGCAAAGTAGCTCCACTACTGAGACTAATTTGAGAACAGTGGAAATTTCCGGTGGTCACGACCAGGCACACGGAAGCATGAGAAGAGTCACAAACATAGTTTCATAGCCCCTGTCGAGCATACTAGTAAGTTCAGCCAAGCCAACATTCACCTCCTTCCGGTCTTTGCTTAGATGGCATTGCTACCCGACCACCCTATTGAGCACTGCACCCCGATTCCCCTGACTCCGAGCTTTCTGTTTTCACAGCGTGCATCACCTTTTAACATAGTGTATAATGTATTGTGAGTTATGCTTATCCTCCTGCCTTCTGCACTAGAACACATGTCCACACAGGTAGAGATCTTGGTCTGTTTGGTGTGGCAATGTATGCCAAGTATCTGGTGCTCAATAAATTTTTGCTGAAGAAATGAATCAAAAGTTACAGTTCACCGAAGCCTAAATGGATAGCTTTGCTAAGTGGAGTTGGAGATGACTTTCAAGTTAAAATATTACCACTTATAAGGAATCATTTTCTTTCTCCTGGCCATTATTATACTCAAGTATGCCACAACTGCAGTGGGGTCGGTTCTCCCGTTGTGGTCCTAAAAAGAGGGAAGAGCATGAACCAGAGAGCAAGAGAGGAGAGTGAGAGGGACTGTCAAGAGCCTTCAGAACCTCGGCCACTCACAAACAGTCCCGGGACAATCGTAAGGATCTAGTACTCAAGTTCTCTCCCTTCCTTGTTTCTCTAGAAGTCTGGCTAAGCATCTAAGATTACCGGTTTTCAAATATGTTTTCAAGTGAGCAGGGTGCAGAATTGGAAACGATCCACAATGTAGGCCTGGGAAATTCCAAGACACCCAGCCAAACAGGCAGTGTGCAGGTCGCTGTTCCTCTCCCTCCGCGCCGCGGGTGTAAATGTTAGAGGCCACGGCCCAGGCCAACAGACCAACGTCTGACTGCTTTCCAGGGAGGCCCCACTTGGACGCTGCACCTCTTCTCCTGTTCACAGCTTCCCTCAGAGCTCGCAGAGACACACATGGCTGGCCAGCACATTTACACCCCTTTCACACGGAAGCAAGGAGCAGGCAAACAAGCGCCCTTGTACTAACCAGTCATTCAGAGCCCATCCATCCACTGTGGCAACGAGTCCCCAGGGCAGCCGACGGGGGCTCTGAGCAGCCAGACTTAGGCAAGGGATACTTAGGGCTCAATTACCCTAAGCCTGGTTATTAATCAAATACTACAGGGATTCCAGAACGTGGAATGGAGAAACAGAATTCAAAGTCAAAGGTTGGGTGGGCCTTTTTTGTTTATTAATATTTATTGTGCGTGTTTAGCTAACCTTCAGAAACTTTGCAGCTAATGCGGCCCCGCACTTTGTCCTGTCAAGGAAATGCATCTTATAGCAGAGAGCTGGCCATCTGCCAACCCAAACAATCCCCGAGACGGCGCGAGGCTGGGAGCGAGCAGAGCTGCCACGCTGCTCACTTGTCAAACATACATGCCGGGCTTTCCTTCACAACAACGGGACACGTGCCTGCTAGAAGCCCGAGGAGCCATCCGAAGACGGATGAGCTACGACTACTTGAAAGAGTGCATTCCCTCGATCAACCACCCACCCACCCACCTGCCTCCAGCCTCTGTTCTGGAAGAGGCGCTTCTGTGGCTGCGGGCTCACACTCAGGCGGTCAGACCTACCGGCCATGCGGCAGGTGGAGAACACATCTGCATCGAAGGACCAGAGAAGAGAGGCGTGAGGGGTCTACAAGGATCAGAGCGAAAGCCTTCACGTCATACCGCGAGCTTCAAATGGCAGCAGACACTGTCATGCAAAGAACTCGATTTTGAAATGAGTCTGCATATTTCACAACTACTTTCACGATTTGCTTAACTACATTGATAAAGCATTTTGTCAATTTCATCTAGTTCATCTTAGGAAAACATGTGGGAACATTAATGGCTTCCCCTAGCTGCTCAAGCTAAACTTCACTATAGCATAAAATTCGATTTTGTCTTTTAAATCAAAGCCTACTTTCATTTTCGTGTTATAAACTGGCAGTGCACAATAGTCCCGATCTGTCCCCAGAGTACTTAGCTCTGCGGCAGCCACGGAGTTAGACGCTACCTGGAGCTGGAAATCGTAAGCAAGATGACAAGGAGTTCCAGACTTTAATGTGCTCAACACAGGTCTTTCTTCCCTGCAGAGACCATAGGAAGAGGGTGGGCAGGGGAGAAGGGACGCCGGGTATGAACGGCAGTGTCCAAACGCCCCGACAGGGATTCCGGAGTTAGCCCTGAACACGAGTGAAAGGCCATGAAAAATTCCAAATAATTTACTTCTGTGGTTTTGGGGTTTACCTTAAGTGAAATTGTGGAAGCAAATAAGGAGAGGAGAAGGAAGCCAATGAGAGAAAGAAACTTACATTTTAGGACATGTGGGAAGAGAACTAGGTATCTGGAATTTTATCTTCTTTAAAGTAACGGAATCCTCACAACAACACTACAAAATTAGTAAACTTATTTCCATTTCACAAGAAAAAAACGGAGGTTTGTCGAAGGGTGGGTAACTTGCCCAAGGTCACGACCTTGTACAGAGAGCAGCTGGGAGAAGCAGGGAAGTTTTTCCAAGTCTAATGCTTGTTCCCTCGCACGACCTAATTATGCAAAGTCCTATTTCAGAAGATGGGGAGGAGGGGATGTCGGAGGTTTTATATGCTTTCCAAACCGACCTAACCCAGAAGCAGAAATCTTAGCAAGTTTATGCTAAAAAGCAGATGGTATTACTAAAACCATAAAGGAAAAAGCCCACCACTGCCCGGTTCACAAATGTTTCTGTGAAAGAAACCAACGCCTGCGGAACATCTCAGGCGTCTGCAACGCACGCATCCAAACAGCGCCCCACTCCACCGCCCGGCTGAGAAGACGGCACCCTTCCTAATTCCCTATCTGCGGCACGACGATGATGAAGGCCCACTTCCTGATCCTCCCCAGCTGCTGACCCGCACTGTAAACCAAGCTGCAGCTGGCTTTTCCTGTTTGTTTCTGTCAGTAAGTCCAAGAATGGATAGGCGCACTCAGGGATCCCAGCGAGAACAAGCGTCTCAGGATTTTCAAATGAAGAGCCCGCACCTGTCTGTGGGGAGACTGTGGGGAGACTGCCGCCCTCTTGCAGCTTTGTTCAGGGGCGGCCCCCGTCATGGGCATCCTCAGGAACTAGCCAATACATCGGCATGGTCCTGTACGTGTGTGTTGATCCCCAAGGCGAAGAACACAGATCAAGATGTTGAGTCCAAAACAAATAAAAAGAGTCAGATGAAAATGGAAAAGTACTGGAGAAAGAACTGTCTTCCGATTTTCACAGGTTTACTTCACAGAGAAAGAAAACCAGCTTTCCACATTAAAATACTGAGCTGGGGAGGTGGAAGAGTGAGGTGGGGATTCTGTACACCTTCTCAGGCTTTGCCCCGGCCTCCCAAAGCCTCGCTCTTCCCAAACTTGGATTATCTTGCCGCATGCACAGGCCATGGGGCTGGGCCTCAGCCCTCTGAAGTTCAGGAAGCAAACGTGTGCGTGAGCTTCAGTCTGATAAACAAGACTCCTCAGCACCCACCTAAGCCCCACGAAGACAACCCTCGAATGGAAAGATCAAAGACAGACATCATCTGCTCTGCTCTGCTCTGCTCTCAGTGAGCTCGCACCTGTCCCACACTCCGCATACTCCAAGGAACTTCCAGCACAGGACCACACCTGTGGCAACTGTCACTGCTCGCTGGGAATCTTCTGTCTTCCCCTTCCCTGCCCCCCTAATCTCTGATCAACCAGACAGAAGGCCAAGGTGAAAAGGCAACAAGGCCAGAGCACTTTCATAAAAACCAAACACGGAAAAGCGTGGCTCCGCCCCTGCCAGAAATGTTGGTTCAGATACACAGATGACGCGTTTAGAAAACTGTCATCTAATTAGCAAATTAATTCTCATTGAGCCCCTAGGAAATGCATGTATTAAAATCAGTTCATTTACAGCTTATGCTCTAAAATGAAGGTAACCACTAAAGCAGCAGGAATCTGGAATCTGGTAGTTGTCCTTGGCACTAAATGAATCACATCTGCATCTGATAATAAACTCGCCTAAAGAATTTCATCACGAGAAAAAGTTCTCGGAGAAAATGGAAAGTCTCTTGGGTAAGAAAATTAAACACAATTTTCTTCATCTAATTGAAAACACTAAATTTTAGTCCAATCCTTGAAAAGAATTTATAAAGTCAAAAGCACAACTTATGGCTGAAGAAAATCTGGTAATTATTCTTATCAACGGCAGTGTGGGAGCAAGAAGCAAACCCGAGCCTGGAAGCTGGAGTCTACAGGGTGAGGGACACGGGTGGTGGGTCCCATAGGCACATGCCCAGAGGCCCCGCCCCACAGGGATCCACTCAGAATCGCTACTGGAAGCACATCCCAGCATCCAGCAGAGCTTCCCACTGTGGGCATGAGATGGGACGGGTGGCGGGTGTGCCGAGACCCGGAGCCCCAGGCCTGAGAGGGACCTGGGGGGCCAGAGCCTCAGGCAAGTCCCTGCCAGCAAAGAGCAGTCTTACCCGTGTGCATCACGTATGATCTACCCTGGGGACCGGGTGTGGAGAAGCTTGGGCAGCAATACCCAGCCCCTCTCTCAACCAAATCCACAGGAACCCAGGCCCTTTAGCCTTCTTCATTCATCAATCGTTAGAGATGGGCATAAAGACAAGAACCACAAATTCTTTGTGTATAGGAATAAACAGGCATAAGTGGATAGAACTACTCAATCCCTAACTTACTAGATGAGGAATATATGTGATCGGAGCTTGGAAGTCATTAAGTACGTAAGACAAAAAAAATACAGGAAAAGCTAAATCTTCAAAGCTGAGCTATACAGGATATATAAAGCGCTATTTATCTTAATAGAGTATAGGAAGAGATGTTTCACAGCTCATGCTCCTTTATTTAGCTCTTTGGGGGTCTCACAACCCCTCCTCATACAAGACACAGCATTACCTGTCACACCACAGAGGGAAAAACCACTCTCCGGGGAGATGTGTTAATTACAGACCTCTCTCCTCCCCACACTATATATAACAGTGAACTCTGGCCGGAGCTCTGCTAGAACAGCTGGGAAACTTATTACTGAAGATCATTCATCAGATTCAGGTTGGGAGAGGGAAAGTGTCACAGAAAACTCTACCAGACATACAGTCTTCTCATGGTCATCGCTCAGTGGGACGGAGCTGGGGTCAGGCAAGAGGGCACCGGTTATTACTGTATTATATGTTTATACAGCATATAAAGAACAGTGTGTCATTTTGAACACCTTCAAACATCTACAAAATCAAGCTCTCCTTCTTGATATGTTACAGAGGAGTCAAGTATGTTTCTCCTTCGGTGCTATATTATCTAGTGCCTGATTCTTCACCCAATTTTGGCATTCACAGCAATTATGGCTATTTAAGGAAATACAGATAAGTTCAAATATCAATTAAGTAAAACACCAAACTCTTGTGCAGAGAAGGGGAAAACAGTTTCTGTTTAACCAAAAGGGAAATGCTGACTTTTCTACTAGAAATGAAAGCAAAACAGTAAACAGAAAACATTTCTTTGAAACTCCTGGCAACCACCTGGCCAGTGTGGCTCAGTGGTTGAGCGTTGACCTATGAACTGGGAGGTTGTGGTTCAATTCCCAGTCAGGGCACATGCCCGAGTTGAGGGATCGATTCCCAGTAGGGGGTGTGAAGGAGGCAGCCAATCAATGATTCTCTCTCATCATTGATGTTTCTATGTCTCTCTCCCTCTCCCTTCCTCTCTGAAATCAATAAAAACATTAAAAAAGAAAGAAAGAAACTGCTGGCACCAAGAAGTAGTAGATGCCTTTTAACATAGGATGTTACAAGATTAAATGACACTAGAAAATGGATAAACTGCTCAACTGGACTAGCCCTCCTCCAGGCCTCATGCTCTGCCTTTGGTGATTTATGAAGCCTGAGGCATCAAGTGGGAACGTTCCTACCATGTAACTCCCCAAACGGGGCCGCGGTCAAACAGGTGATTACAGGAGAAGACATCTCCCTGTGGGTTCCGAGTCTGGATTCCGACAGCAAACAGGATGTCAAAGAAGAGAATGTTGATAGAGAATCAAAATAGCTGCACCTGAATTAAGTCTACTGGTTTACATAAATTTATGAGGTTTTTCTTTTTAAAAAGACTGGAGATGAGAACAGAAATGAAGTGATAAGTATATGAGAATTCTTCCTTCTAAGGAGGAACAGTGATCAGACTTTTGATAAAATATAGTGACAAATTCCAACAAATAATCTTTACTTCAAGGCAGAGTGTGTTCTACAAAATAGAGCCAGGGCACAGATCACATTCATCAACATTATAACAACCCAAACAAATTATATTCATTCGAGTTTTAAATTACTAGCATTTTAAGCATCCGCAGTAAATTTGTTTCCTCCGTGGGACTTGAAACAGGGCTATTTTTAGTAAGACTGAAAAAGGATCATCTCAAGTTTTAAAGAAGCAGACAAAATAAAACGTGCACTTATTTCATCAAATCTAAAAGAAAACATTTATACTCTGAAATACCAAATTAATTTTTGTAATCTATTAACAAAAAAAACAGAAACAAGAAAGGGTGATAGGGAATAGGCCATTACAGTAGGCACCAATAAGGACACACTAGAATAAAACAAAACAAGAGGTAAAGCAACATTAACAAAAACCTTTTCACCAAACACCTCCTATGTGCCACATGGTATGCTAAGTATTGGGAATAGAATGCCCTTACCACCCAAATGGCACCTAGGGGACCCTTACTCCAATTTGGTCACATCAGAATCTAGAAATGGTTGAGAAGAGAGCATCAAAGATAAGAGAAGGTGAGACAATATCCCACAAGGAAATGTTAAAGACAACGACAATACCAAGAACTAAGTGTGGTTCCTTTAGACAAGAGAAGACTGAACAGTAACTTTATAATCCTCAAGGAAACAGAGGAGGCTGACCAGCTGTTCTCCGAGTCCACGAGGACTAGAGTAAAGGACTCGGACTCTAAGGACGCGAGGCTAAAAGTAAAGGAGAAAAAGATCTGACAGTAAGGGCTTTCATAAACAGGAATAAGCTCTTTAGGTAAAATTTTCTGTGAAAAGTAAGCATAACCAGCCTGACCGGCGTGGCTCAGTGGTTGAATGTTGACCTATGAACCAGGAGGTCGTTGTTTGATTCCTGGTCAGGGCACATGCCCAGGTTGTGGGCTCAGTCCCAGTGTGGGGCGTGCAGGAGGCAGCCAATAGATGATTCTCTCTCATCACTGATGTTTCTCTCTCTCTCTCTCTCCCCCCCCACTCCCTTCCTCTCTGAAATCAATAAAATATACATATATATTTTAAAGTAAGCATAACCAGTAAACACAGATAATAGTGTGGTGAAGACCTGAGGTGGGATAGGGGCTGGGGGGAGGTGGGTAGAGAGGGGGGATTGGGAAACATCTGTAATACTGTCAACAATAATAAAAAAATAACAACAACAGTAAGCCTGATTTTCATGTTGGAGAGGTAGGCCGCAGTTCTCAGGTAGGCAAGAAGATAACACTGAGAAACTGAGCGAAGCAGGCCTGACGCCAGGCGGCCGCTCATTAAGCAACAGCCAGCAGCATTGCCTGCAATGAAAAGATGTCAAGAGAACACCCCTCCAGGGTGAGAGAGGAGACTCACTCCGGGATCAGCGACCTCATCCTACTCCCTGCACTAAGAAAGTCCCTGCAAATGTGCAGCACCGGCAGAGGCGCCGCCTCGGTACACTGCTGCCATGTGTACATTTCGCTGTAAGTTTTCCATCCCTGCTGTAAATCCCCCTGGCTCTGGGTGAGCCAGAGGAAAGACATTGCACGCAGTCTCTCCCTCCGAGGGCAGTTGTAACACCTGGACAAAAGGCATGGAGAACCTACTAGAGGGCTCTGAGAAGCAAACAGTAGCAGGTAGATTGGGGAATTCGTTCAGAATTCACAGTGCCACTAAGCGGCAGGGAGTTAACCATTTCCCCCACTCTGGCGCTCCACACCCTCACACCCCCAAAATCTGTGATGAACAAAACATCAAAATTTTAAATAAAGACAAGACCAGATCAACTGATTTTTTTCTTTTGTCTCAGGCCTTAATGCAGCTTGGCACAGCACTGCTAAAATGTCCTTTATCTTAATTACTGATATTTTTGGCACCTTCTTAAATTTTGTTCTTGGACCTGACCCTCATCCTGGCCCTGCCTCAGCTGTATCTCACTCTATTACACAAAAAATTAGCTCAAAATGGACCACAGCTAAGTGTAAAACATAAAACTTTTAGAAGAAAACTAAGAAAATCTGTGTGGCCTGGGTCTGTCAAGGAGTTCTTAGATGCAACACCAAAGTACATTCTATAAAATAAAAAAACTGATAAGTTAGACTTTATCAAAATTAAAATCCTCTGCTTTATAAAACACACTATTAAGAAAAAGTGGGGGGAAAAACAAGCAACAGAGTGGGAGAAAATATTTTTAAATCATATATTTGGCCAAAAAAAATGTTGGCACATAGAATATATAAAAGGCTCTCAAAACTTAACAGTAAGAAAGCATACAACCTGACTTTAAAATGGTCAAAAAATCGGAATAGGTACTTTACCAAACAAGACATAAAAATGGAAAATGAATCCATGAAGATATTCAGCATCATGAGCCATTAGGAAAATGCAAATTACAACCATGATGAGATCCTGCACCACACATATTAGAACATATAAAGTTCAAAATGCCAACAACAGTATGAAATGCTGGTGAGGATGCGGAGAAAATGGAAAATGCATGTGCTGTGGGTGAGAATGTGAGATGTTATTGCTTCTCTGAAGACTGGCCTGGCATATTCCTAAAAAAATAAACATGCACTCGCCATATGACCAGCCAGCCTACTCTTAGGTGCTTATGAAAACTTATGATCATTAATATATATATATATTATTATATATAATTAATTATTATATATAATAATTATATATAATAAATAAATAATAATAAATATATATATATAATTAATATGTATATATCCTACCTAATAAAATAGTAATATGCAAATTGACCGCACCTTCGCTTCGCCCAAGCCACGCCCACCCGCCAAAGCCACACCCACCAGCCAATCAGGGCGAGTATGAAAATTACCCAACAAAGATGGCAGTTAATTTGCATACACTGAGAGAGGGAGGAATGAAGACTGAAGACAACTTAGAAGGAAGAGGGAGAAAAAGCGGAAAGCAAGGTGGCTGCCAGAGGGAAAGCCCGGGCGGGGCGGGGAGGGGCGGAGCGGGGTGGAACAGGGTGGAGCGGGGCGGGCGGCAGTGGCGAGCGGGTGCAGGCGCGGTGGCCGTAAACTTTACGGCCGCAACAGCCGCTTGCAGGATCTTTCTGCAAATGGGCTACTAGTATATATATATATATATATATATATATATATATATATATATATATCAAAAACTGGGAATAATCAAATGTCCTTTAAGGTAAACAAACTGTGCTATACAGTGGGAAACTACTCAGCAATACGCTGTAGGAAACTACTGACTCACAGAAATGACCTGGATGGGTCTCAAAGGCATTCATTCATTCGGCAGAAAGAAGGCGGTCTGAGAAGGTTACGTCCTGTATGAGGGCACTTACAAGATGCTCCTGAGAAGGCAACACTACAGGGATGGAGAACAGATCAGTGAGTGCCGGGGTGGGAGTGGGGCGGGGGGACGGGTGAGAGTGTGACTAGAGGGGGAGCAGAAAGATGCGTATGGGGGTGAGGGAACGCCTTCCATCCTGATTGTGTCGATGGGGCTCTGAGCCTCTACTTGTATCAAAGGCACAGAACTGTACACTGTAAAAAGAGATCAATTGTACTGTGTGATTTTTTTAAATAATAAGAAGGAATCAGCACTAAACTAGTTCCTGTCATTTTCCCCTAAAACAGTTTAAGACTTCATAAGGAAGGTATTAACAGTAAAGCATCATGAAATGGATGGTTTCTCTTCTCTCTGCTCTCATGTGCCTGCAGATGGGCACTCTACTGCCCCGGGACATCCATCACGTGACACCTTTAGGGGCATTGAGGACTGGCAGCCAGCCAGTCCCTGGGCACCGAGAAGCTTAGTCAGCAGGGTGGCCAGCTGGACTCCACTGAGCTCTGTTGTGTGTGCTGCTTGCTTCAGGAAACCTCAAGAAAGGGCTCAGGAACCCAAATCACAAAAGCAGCAAAAATGCAATGTTGTTTTTCATTTAGCCCAATGGCATCTCTCTTTTTCAGCGATGAAAGAAAATACGGTGCAGAAAGTAGTACTGACTGATCACCATGCTTCTTGACCGTAAGCACTGTCCTAGCAGTCATGCTGGAAGCTAGCTCTGGACCCGGGAAAGGGCAGTGCTAGAGAAATAACCATGTAACTGCTGTATGGGCAGAATTCCACTTAAAAGCCACCATCACCTACTTACTCCCAGGTTCCCTATCAAATATTCATACACCTCAGGATCCGAGGGTACAACCAGTGCTCACATACCCTGCCTTTCAGTTCTCAGGGAGCAAAAGCTCCCTATACCTATGATGCACTGTCTTACCGCTTCACTGAGGGAAAATACCTGTTTTATTACACATAAGTATGTTCATCAGGATCTATCTAGAATGTGCACTATTTAATCTTCCCAAGAAAGTAGATTACAGTAAAATTTCATCCAGCTGATATCTCTTTATTCAAAATAATACATAATTCAAAGCAACTGCTATTCCCTGGTCAACCAGTTGCCTGATTGCTCTTTAATAAAAATCAGATAATGGAAAGTTAGTTAACTCAAAGCCTATTTTTTCCATCCCCGTGTGCTACCCATTAAGAAGGTTTCACTGCATTTTAGGAGGCAGATAAAGGCCAAATACAGTCTTTCTTTCAAGTTTATTTTCAGTTGGCATTTGCGCTACCGATAGTGCAAGTTCCCTCTGTGTAGCAGTCCTTTTGTAACCCTGACTGTGCAAGGGGACCCCTTCACTCATTTCTAGAAACCTTTTCAGGAGGAGCAGCTCTGCCTGGCCTGGGACTGTATCAGGAAGACAGATCATTAGCCTATTCCCAGTACGAACGGAAGAACAGGTGAGCTCCTTACTTCCTCAGAGACAAGCTTTCCCAGGCATAGCTTCATTCATTTGTTTGAAGTCAATTTTCAGGTTAGTTATATCTATATTCAAATGTAAGAACAAAGATACACTCCAAAGCTAATTCTGAGAACTCCTGGAATATCCATTCATTTGAACGGCCTTTCTGTTCTCCTACATTGCACAAATAACGGAAGATGACTGTAGTCTGAATGGTCAGCATGTTCCTTACACTTATAAATCAAGATAAGTAGCTAGTTTCAGGGAGGGTCTATTACTCAGTGGCCCTGTTATACCCATTTACTTTTCCTCTTCAATCTCTTTGGATTTAAAATATCAATATTCTCTCCTAATAAGAACACAAAAACTCTTTATGTGAAATAAAAGTGGTGATATTTTCACTTTATATGGTATGCCATTTTATATGTTAACACACAATTTTCTTCTACATCAAAATTTATTAATTTATATGTCACATCTGGTACTATTCTATGAGTGATGTGATTATATATGATATGTACTTCCTTAATGATCTTTTCTACATTCATCATCAATTTCTTAGACTTAATATGTACTGTTTTTATAACCAGAAAAATGCAATTAAAATATAAAAAGCTAATCTGATAGTCCTCATTGAAATGTATATATGAAGAATTAGATCTTATACGGTGAGAAAAAATAATGCAAACTCAAGTTCTCTTCAGAACTTCACCTAATTAAATAAAGAAGAAAACGTAGTTGATACCTTCATGGACATTTTTTTCAAATGAATCATTTTTTACACAATATGGACCTCACTTTCTCCTCAACATATGTAGTAGGCTATCTCTATAATCAGACATATGGATCTTAAATATAACTTTTCCCTCCTTCTGGTAAATATATAAACTGTGACTTAGTTAACATAATTTAACAATAATTATCTATTTTTCATCCAATGCCCATAATAATATGGAGCATGAATACAGCTTGTAGTTAGTAATTAAGTAAGTAAATAAATAAATCTGATGGAAAAACATCTAGTTCTTCCTATCTTTTGGGGAAAGGCCAGAGTAAACATTAACAACAATATCATTTTATTTCACTTTCCTCCATCTGATGAAGATGAAAATAACTGATAAAGTTGCAGGAAGACAGATCCAGAATATATACTTTCTCTAACTGTAGAGGTAGGGCCATGAAAAAAATTAGTAAGATTTCAAACTGATAGAAGAAGATACCTAATACTTGGCATTCTGAGTGGTTGTTTTAAAGAACACAAGGCCGTTGCCTAATCCAGATTTCATTTCTCATAGGAAGGGGATATTCTGGAAAACAAGTAAAAAGAGGCAACTATCTAATATATCCTTGTTCTTTGCTATCTATTCTCTTCGGTGGTTTAAAAAATGTTCCTCAAGATAACCAAATATTCTTTAGGTAATCACAAATGAATTTTTTTCTTCCTTAAAAGACGTTTACTATTATATTTCTTATGTTGGCACTAGGATTCTCTATCAACTTGGAAATGCTAAAGGCAGAGTAGTTGAAAATAGAGCAAATTCCCCTCCTCTTCCCTTCCCTTCAGCTACATCAGTTGTGTTAAGACACTGTAGCTGTTTTTAAAATAAAGGTTTAGATTTTTTCTTTCTTTTCCTCATTTTGTTCAGTCAATGTTCACTGAAACAGGGGTCCCCACCAAAGTACCTAAGCAAACAAACAAATCAGAAGTCAGGATCAGGTGTGACATTTCTGGCTTTTCTTTTTCACCTTTCTTCTCCTTGCCCAGGGAAATGCCTACCAGCATTTTCAGATTATTGCCAAAAGCAACTGAGATAAAGAGGCCACCATCTTAAATAACACCAGGTCAAAACAACTTTATGTCACTATGCCTGGGTTAAAGTATATAAATGGTAATATGCTCATACAATTGCATAAACTACGTCCCTTGAATTATAGCAGCTAAAAAGGAAATTCTATTAGTCACTCTACAACAAATTAGTTTGATAAAAAAATTACTAAGCTAATAACAGTTTATGATGTTATTTAAAGCATTCCCTAAAAGAACTGGAATTTTGAAAAGGTTGAAAATTTTCCATGTTTCTTCTAAATAATTTTTTTAAATTGATGCATCATCTTCAAATTATATTTTGTTTTGTTTTGTTTTTTAATATATTTTTATTGATTTCAGAGAGGAAGAGAGAGATAGAAACATCGATGTTGAGAGGCAATCATTGACTGGCTGCCTCCTGCAGGTTGGACTGAGCCCACAGCCCAGGCATGTGCCCTTAACCGGAATCGAACCTGGGAGCCTTTGGTCCACCGGCCGACACTCTATCCACTGAGCCAAACCAGCTAGGGCCAAATTATATTTTGTCCATTTTTTCACTCCTATACTTTTATCACAGAACATCTATAATAATGAAAGCATAATATGCTAATTGGACCAGACATCCTTCCAGATGACCTTCCAAACAAAGCCGGGTCTGCGAGGGAAGCCTGGGTCTTGGGTGCCTGCTGGAGGCTGAAGGGAAGCCCAGGTCCCGGGTGCCAAAGGGAAGCCAGAGCCGGCAGCCGGGGGAAGGAAGGCCTACTCTTGCACGAATTTCATGCAACGGGCCTCTAGTAAGGTAATAAAAGCCTTTTACACAATATAAAAAGTCTGTCCTGTCTTCCACAAAAACGACAGTGAGGGTGTAAATTCAAGATTCAAGTTATATTCTGGAATTCATCATAGATAGAGGCTAATCACACCACCAAATCACAAAGAATTAGATATGTGAAGAATATGCATGTGTTTCCTTTAACGGAAACACAACGAAAACATCTAAAAAGAATTACAGCAGAATTATAAAATGTATATAAATAGCATATAGTAAAAAAAATAAATGTTAAACATTTGCCATCTCTTAGTGAAGAGAGCTGAGAATCTCAACATTGAACAGAGGGGGGGAAAATTCAGGGCATATGACAATGCAGATAACAAAATTATAACCAGTTTTTTTCTAAGTTTGTTTCAAAAATAAATATGGGAAGTATAATTGTTATATTTTTAAAAGCTATTTATTGTGAAGATTGTAGGACAGTTATTAGTTATTAGGAAACTAATTATGTAGATTCTAATACCCCCTGACTGAAAACAATGTTTGCCTCCATATACATGTTGAGCTTAGCATTCTAACATACCTAGTAGCTATCTATGTGTTTATTTTGTTTAGAAGAGGGTGCGCAAAGAATACTAGTACAATCAATCACACTTTACTGCAGTAAATGGCTACATCTAGGACAGACCTAAGGCCACCACTGTCTGTGCCTAGCCATCAAGCACACCACTGAAGTGTCCACCCCTTATCCATCCCAAAGAAGGCATTTGTTTATTTTCTTTCATTCCAAGAAGACTTAAAACTTGAGAAAACAGATCAAAGAGGCAGTTTAAAGTCTCTTTAACATACCATTCTACTATATAAACAGAAAACAAAGTTGTCTGATGTTAACAACAAAAAAAAGACAAACAAATCCTAAATCAGTGATTTAAAAGGCCCCTGGGAGGTATATGGTTTGCCCCTGTTTGAAGTTCTCTCTCACCCATCTATTAAAATGGATCTCCAAATCTGCCTGTGGCTTTTCTAAGATAATTCAGTAGATGGTCTAGTTGCTTCTGACCCGGCTCCTTTGTTTGCTTCTCTTCACCTGCTCATCCCTTCAATGCTCTGGCTTCCTAGGGCACACTTTCTCTCTCCTTGGTGCCCTTTCCTTAATCTAACTCATCAGCAAACAACATTTTTTGAAAATATATTTTTATTGATTTCAGAGAGGAAGGGAGGAGAGAGGGATAGAAACATCAATGCACGCCTCACACTGGGGATCGAGCCTGCAACCCGGGCATGTGCCCTGACAGGGAATCAAATCGTGACCTCCTGGTTCATAGGGTCAACACTCAACCACTGAGCCACACCAGCCAGGCTGCAACCAACATTTTAATTATGAATTATAAATGCTTCTCCCAAAACTGTCTCCTTTCTCTGAAGCACCAAACTCATCTACCCATCTACCCAGATGTCATACAGGTACTTCAGGTTCAACCTACCCACAACAGAACTCACTGTCTTTCTTCAAAAACCTGCTTCCTTTCTTTTCTTTTTTTAATTTCTCAGAACACTGATCCAGTCTCCCAAGTTATAAACTTCAGCATTCATATATAAATTAACATTGAATATTACAAATCTAACACTTCAGTAAAAATTAACTGCTTTAAAACGTAGAACTGTTTTAACACCTAGTGCCATTCCTTCGCTTTAAAAAAAACAAAACAAAGCCAAACACAATGTCACCTTCCTGTTACGGTGTCTAAGGTCAGTTTGCTTTTCCATCTCTCGATACTTCTCTCCTGCCTCACTCTCCAAAGACACCTGTGCCCCACAGTATACACTACTCACCTCACTCCCAAATATAGTCATCCTCCCAGGGGTGGAGGGGGATTGGTTCCAGGACCCCTGCCCCCACACCAACATCTGCAGATGCTCAAGTCCCTTGCATAAAATGACATAGTATTTGCACACCCTCCCCTATACGTTAAACCATCTCTAGATTACTTGTAAAATCTAATACAATGTAAATGCTATGTAAATAGTTGTTATACTGAAATGTTTGGGGATCACCTTTCTGCAATTTTTTAGAATATATTCAACCCAGGCTTGGTTGAATCCACAGTTCCAAAACCCCTGGATACGGAGGGCCGACTGTATATCATTCACTCATTCACTGTATATCAGACACTCTTCTAAACACTGAGGATGTCACAGTGAACAAAACTGACAAAGTTTGTGCCCTCCTGGGCTTATACATCCTGGTGGCACGAGACAGACAAAAGCAAACACATATACAATAGATGAGCAACTCGGAGCTACACAGCAGCATGTTCTGTGCACTACCAAAACCCAGCATGCCTTTAAAGGTGTGATCATACTCCTGCACCCCTCAATTTTTCACATTTCCACTTAACTTACAATTTAAAAACACAACACCATGAATAAGACTGAAATGCACAGTCATTGAGAGGCATAACAGAACAGCTCAATTATAATAATTTTATTTCTTGAGATTAAAGTTGATAGAATCAAGAGTGTTTTTCTTTGATTCTACTGTTTTAGTTGGCTCTTGGATGCACCCCAAAAAAGTATTATTAGTGCTGGCACACTTCAAATGATGTCATGAGATTAGATCTATAAAACTTAAGTACTCATCTAGAATCGGTCTCATTGTTATTTCTATATTGTCTAACTGTACCATGGTTTCAAATGTAGGCCTACAATTAAGACTCTAAAGTAATGCTAGAATATTAGAGACAGAAGCTTTTTACTGGTGATTTAAAAACAGTTGTTCAATTGTCTGAATCATTTAAGTGCTTAATATGTCTCAAATGTTTATAAAGAGCTAAAACAACTGGAGAAACCTACATAAGAGCACTGTTGAAGATATAGGATATTACTAAAGAACCTGAGAATCTTCACTATTATTATGTTACTAGAGGCCCGATGCATGAAATTCGTGCAAGAGTAGGCCTTCCTTCCCTCTGCTGCTGGCACCAGCTTCCCTCTGGCACCCGGGACCCGGGCTTCCCTCGCAGCCCCGGCTTCATCCGGAAGGTCATCTGGAAGGTCGTTTGGAAGGATGTCCGGTCTAATTAGTGTATTATGCTTTTATTATTATAGATTATATCATGTTCATTCTCAGGACATGAATGAATGAATGCTGATATTGTAGTGCTCATATTAATCTGTAAAGAAAACTAAAGGTTTTTTTTGAGATGTATAAGTTAAATCTGAAACGCCTTAAACTTCCAAATAACTAAACAGAAACTAAATTCATTGTGATGAAGAAAAAAGAAGCTACCATTGTAAGGGGCCAGGGCTTATGTTCTATTTAAAAAAAAAAAAAAAAAGACAGCTCACAGGCAAATTTCACTTCATTCTCAAGGCTGGGGAAGAGAGAATTTACATACCGCATCCGTGATGTCTATTTCATACACCCTCTGGAAAGTCCTGCGCTCAAAGAAAACGAGTTTGCCGCTGCCACATCCCCTTTGAACAGATGTGCCGGTTACTATGAGTTTATCATCTGGACTGAAACAGCAGTCAGTCCTACAGACAAAAAGAGTGTGTAAGTATAAGCTTATGACTTCACAATAGTGCAGCAATAATGTGTGAATTAAATAAAATATAAGCAAGATCACTAACAAAAGTGACTCTTAAATAGGACTTACAACAAGTCAAGCACTTAAATTAATTCACTCATCACAAGAATCCTCTGAGGTAGCTATTATTATCCCCATTTTACTGATGAGGAAACTGAGGCAGGAGGAGATTAAATAAACCTTGTCCAAGATCACCAAAGTAAGTGGTGTAGGTGGGATTCAAACTTAGGCCGTCTGATTCCAGAATCTGTGCTTTGAACTTTGACACATCAGAATATTTTTAATGTAAAGAGAGTCTGGGAAAAACTCCATGCAGACATCGACGGTATCTGTACGCAGACATGGTATGACTAATGTATAAGCAGTGAGTACTTTGACCAGTTTTGGAGTATTTTTCACCACCACCACCACTCCAATACTTTGAATTTTGTTGAGTCGAGTACCATGAAATGAGGAGCAGTCTGCACAGTTGGAACCTAATTGGTGATATGATTCAACTAGAGGCCTAGTGCACAATATTCATGCACTGGAGGGGGAGGAAATCCCCTCTCAGCCTGGCCTGAGCCCTTTAGCAGTCCGGGAGCCATCAGGGGATGTCCAACTGACGGCTTAGGCCCATCAGTAGGACATCCTTAGCGCTGCCACGGAGACAGGAGAGGCTCCCGCCACCACCACTGCATTCGCCAGCCATCAGCCCAGCTTGTGGCTAAGCGGCACATTCCCTGTGGGAGCACACTGACCACCAGTGGGCAGCTCCTGTGTTGAGAGTCTGCCCCCTGGTGGTCAGTGCGCATCATAGCAGTCAGTCATTCCACCATTTAGTCAATTTGCATATTACCCTTTTATTATATAGGAGAATAGCTCTTGTTATTAGAGGTCTGGCCACTGATTGGGAATAGTCTAAGTCATGATCCAAACAAGTTATGTAGTTAGCATTACTTGTAGCAGGCGTAATAGCTCCAAAAAACCTCATCAGCTATTAATCCATGTTTGTCCATCTGTTTGTCTTAACAGATAAATGCCGTGGGCAACAGACCATGTTAGAGTTAGTGCTGTTGTCACACAGCATCCTGCACCTGATGCTCCCCTTACCTCCGCGTCTCCATGCTGGTCATTTTTTAATACAGACGTGAAATTTTATTTCTACCAAAATTGGAAATTTTGTTTAGGCACCAACTGTAGGGCATGGAGGTCAAATTCCAACTCAGCTGCCTGAGAAAAAAATCTTTAGATGCCTCACTTGTCAACTTAGTAAGATAGAGATAACAGTGATCAGCTACCCACAGCAAGATGGTCTGAACAAATCCAGGTTAATGATGATAAGAAACTGGGCCTGACCAGTGTGGCTCAGTGGTTGAGCATCAACCTATGAACCAGGAAGTCACGGTTCTATTCCTGGCCAGGGTACATGCTTAGGTTGCAGGCTCCAATCCCCAGTTGAGGGCATGCAAGAGGCAACAAATCAATGATTCTCTCTCATCATTGATGTTTCTATCTCTCTCTCCCTCTCCCTTACTCTTTGAAATCAATAAAAATATATGTAAAAAAAGAAAATGGTATCTAATAATGCTTACTAACTATAAAAACTCGCTTTGATGATAAAGCATTCAAATTGTTAAAAGACAACAAAAATGTAGGCCTACCCTGTCATTTATACAATATTAAGAGAACAATCCAATCCCTTAAAATATTTTTGCTATCCCAAGACCTATGCATGCATCCAATATATATACACAAACACTTGGACAAACATCATCACAACTTCAAACAAAGTTTTACAGTCTGAAGAATGTGCAAAATGAAAAGGAAAAATAAAATGCATTTTTCAAAACACCTATCTCAATCACTCTCCAAATCCCTTTTCTAGAAGATCTAAAAGACATATGATATAAATTAACACAGCGGTGAATAATTTCTTTTCTATTCTCTTATGCTTATCAAATATTAAGAATATGCTACTTACATTGGAAACATGGTGGGAAGACCCGAGGCTGAAAAAAGTGGCTTATTAAACTGTCGGATGTCCCATAATTTTAATGTATCATCACCTGATAGACGAATAAGAAGGAAAAAAAAAAGGACAGAGTGAATTGTACAAAAAAGAACTAGTTCCCAGCGTAGAGCTTGCTAAACTTAGTGCACAGCCATCAGAAGGGAGAGAGGGGGGAGGATGGGAGGAAGGAGAGGCCCATAGGCATGTTTTCCGTTTTTAACTGTTTGGGGAGCTTGAAAGTGGTAGTTGCGAGAACGGTAGAAGATATATGATAATGCATTGGCCGTCAGAAATTCCTTTCCAGATGGCTGCAGCATCTGTAGGTAGAAGGAGCCCTGGAGAATCCACTCTAAGGAGTGATTTTAGAGCAGATGGTAGTTCCCTGTGGTAGACTTGAGCATAACCTGACTTCTTAGGAGGATATCAGTTTAACAGCCATCAGGACTGAAAATAGCTCAACTCACATCAGATTCTTTCTCCCTCGAGTGTGTGTGTGAAGCTATCCATTAACATTAATGAGGGAGAGCCATGGGACTCCCTTCCCTCCAGCCCAATGGACCTGTGGCTATCATTCTTCGCTTTGCTGGGGAGTACGACTGCTCCACGCTATTTAAAGTATCATGAATATTCTTCTAAGAATCACTTTTTTATATTTCTATAGGGCTACTAACTAATTCCCGACCATAACAAAAGCCAAAACCCATATAAGTAATGTCTTTGCTGTTCTTTCTCCCCGGTGTCCACAGCTGAGACCTGCCTCAACCCCTCGGGTCCAATACGGAATCAGGATCAGGTGCAAGCGAGGTGAGTGGAGAGTTCAATAAAAATCCCCACTCTCCCCAGCGACCCTTCCTCTGAGACCCAACTTAGGCAGGTGTGCTAATCCTCAACAGGCTGGACTGGGACCCGCTTGCATTGGAAGAACTTTGCAAGACTCACCTTTTTGCTTCAGTCTTTAAAAAAAAGGTTACATATTCTTCCTCATAATTTTCAATCAGTAAGAAAACATCAACCTCCATTAAACAGTTTAGCTAACCTGGCAGGTTCTGGGGCTAGTAGGAGCACTTTACAACAGCCTGGGGACTATGCTGAATAGACTTCCATTTGCCATATTCTAGATGCCCAGGAAGGGAAATGATGGAATACAGCATACATGCTGTGTCGACAACTGCTCGTTACCTAACAGCCACTACAGGATGGAAGGGGTGGTAAGAATTATCACCAAAATGACTGACTGAAATGGAATCCATCCTACACTTCTAAGGGAGTGATTATCAACTAGGTGGAGGCTGGCCTATTTGATGAGAAAGTGAATTGTGCAAAAAAGAATTTTCAGACTATGCTCCCTTCTAATTCATTCCCTCTTTCCTCCCCACTCTGCCTTGGAGATCTAGGTATACCTCTCTAAAAAGGCAAGAGTGAATGTGAGGACTTCATTTAAAAAATCTTACCAAGGATTCAGAAACCCTCGTGGGGTAAGAACCACTGTTTATAAGTAAAGAGTATACACAGTCTTACTTAAGAGTTATCTTAGGACTCAAGTGGCAGTTTAGAATAGATGGACCAAAATACATAATTTATACTAGCACATATCTACCTTTGCCATGTGTACCATAAATAGAAAATACAGGCACATGTATTTTTTTACTTGGTTTGGTTATGTGAGCGATGTCATGGATAAAGCTTCTTTGAAGGAAAGGGACTCTGAATGGAATTCCTGGGGGTAAAAAGACCTGCCTGGTTAAACTGGGGGGGAGCTGTGCAAGTCTCATCGCCTCCTCACTTCCACCGCCCCCACACCAGGCTGTAAACTCTCTCAGGGAAGGAGCCTGTGCATGATGTTCACAGTTTATACCCATCGCCCAGCATAATGCTAGCTCAGAGCAGTCGTTCAATATATAGTAGCTGAGTAAGTGAGTGAATGACTACGTGTAGTGCTGCTAGATTAATCTGGCTCACAGAATAAACACTAACTCCTCGACGTCATATTTTAGGGCATCTGTAGCATGGCTCCAACCTACTTACCCTGCTGTTTCTTTTCTCTCCCCACAAATGGGCCTAGGTCCCGTCATGTCCTATACTTCCCCACAATGCTTTGGTCATAAGCTGCCCTCACTATTCTCTTATTTCTGTCTATCAACACACAGCTTATCCTTGTGAGAAAGATTTAGCAAAAAATTAGAAACAACCTCCATTCAACCACATGAGTGTAGTTGAATATAATCTGACCATGAGGAATTGTGTAACTATTAAAAAATAACATCCAGGTATCCAACCTTTTTTTTTTTTTTTTAACTGAATTGAGTAGGCTTCTTTGAAGAAAAGGGAATCTAAATGGAATTCCTGGGGGTAAAAGGACCTATACTGGTTAAACGGGGGATTAATGGTCAGCAAATAAAGATCTTGAAATACCAGACCCAGAATTATAAAATGGCATAAAAATGTAGAACATCATCTACAAAATTCCATAAGGCAGAGGCAAAGTCATCCTTGGAGGCTCCAAACTCATATGGAATTTGAAGCTAAAATAAAAACTTAGCACAAAGGTACATATTTTCTAAATTTTACTTGAAACCTTTAAATAAAATAATATTGCCAGGATGGGCATGCATTTTAATGAAAACAATCAGCCTGGCAAAGGTGCATTAGCCAAAACTAGCTTTACTAAGTGCCAGAATATTAGTGCAACATTTGTTGGAGTTAAATATGATCATTTTATATATAGAAATACATCAAAAAGAAGGTTTTTAACCTACCTCCACGAGAGGCAAGGACATTACCATCATAGGAAAAAGCCACGCAAGAAGTGTCTGTACCCGGGTCATGAGCCTGTTTGTAGTGGAATTTAGGATGAACCTGTTTGAGAAGAAAGCCAAGTGTTAACATCACACCTGAATTCAGATGAGAACATTTTTGTGGCAAGAATATTTCACTTTAGCCCTGACAGGTTTGCTCAGTGGTTAGAGTGCTGGCCCGGGGGCTGAAGGATCTCAGGTTCAATTCCTGTTCAAGGCACGTACCTTTGTTGCAGGCTTGATCTCTTGCCCCAGTAGGGATGCAAACGGAGGCAACCAGTCTCTCTCACATCAATGTTTCTCTCCCCCCACCCCCCTCTGTTCTCCCTAAAAACATCAATGAAAAAATATCCTCGGGTGAGGATTAAAAATACATATATTTCACATTATCATCCATAAAATGATATATATCCATCTGCATGTAAAATATTAATGTCACCTGATTATGGTTTTCTTTACTCTGGGAAAAAGAATGTTTCAAAAAGCTTGCCACTCAGTTATCATTCAGTAACCAGAACAGGATTTTTAGGCATTAAAAGATATGGGAGGGAAAATGACATCCAATTGCTTTAATAAGAGGCAAAAAAAGACATAAGGTACCCGGCTGGTGTGGGTCAGTGGTTGAGTATCAACCCATGAATCAGGAGGTCACGGTTTGATTCCCGGGTCAGGGCACATACCTGGGTTGTGGGCTCAATCCCCAGTAGGGGGCGTGCACGAGGCAGCCAATCAACGAGTCTCTCTCATTATTGATGTTTCTATCTCTCCCTTTCCCTTCCTCTCTGAAATAAATAACAATATATTTTTTAAAAAGAGAGATAAGATTTAAAAAAAAAAAGAGAGAATAAAGTGTCAGTAGAAGATATTTTCCAGACTGCCTTAGTAAGCTCAGAGCAACTAAAGAAACCACAGCCCCTGGCTTTTCGTTTTATACTTACAAAGTTTATTACATAGTTATTGGGACCATTTCTTATAGTTATCTGAAAGTATATGTAAATAAAAATCACACCTGAACATATTATTTACTAACCCAATATATCACTGTATGCCTAGTAGACAGACACTGCACGTAGATGTAAGGCTTGAACCCTCTTTAAAGTGCCTGCAGGATGATGCTGTTGTCGGTGATGATGATAACGATGATGACAGCTAACTAACTCTTTCACAATGCTTATTATATCCTAGCCACTGTATCCTTTTTTATCTTGCCTATTTAATTCTTACAACCACTCTACACAGCAGGTTCTACCATTATCATTTCCATTTTACTAAAGCACAAAGACTTGAGTACCTTGTCCAAAGTCGCACATCTAGTGAGCGGCACTACATTATGCTCCTCTACTAATATATGTTAATAGTCTTTTTAACTCCAATGTCACTTCTACACAGACTTATAAAAGTAACTCTACTACACTAATATTGCCACTCAGTTATCATTCAGTAACCAGAACAGGATTTTTAGGCATTTAAAAGATATGGGAGGGAAAATGACAGAGACAATAGTGTTGGCTGGTTACTGCTAAGTCACATGGATACCCTGCAGAAGGATAATGAGAAACGAGGGTCAGTAACAGTTAAAGACACAGTGGGAGAAGCCAAGGGCCACTTCAGTTGCTTCCAAAGAACTGCAGTGGGAGAGCAGGCACAGCTGAGCAACAAACAAGAGAGCTCTGGTAGTGGATTTATAGAGCTCCGGAGACATTTACACGCTCAGCCAAGGCAGGTCTGGTATTCTGAGGTCAGGGCTCTCACTGGGAAAACCGGAGACCCTGGAACATAAGGAGAGGATACTTGAACAGATGCCCATAACATGCTGGATCTACAGACCCCCTGCAACACTCACGGCTTCCAGAGGTGGCCCGCTCTTGCCTCGTAAGAGCTAGAACTTCCTTTGCGCTAGAAGATGCTATAACTGTGCCACCCCCACAAGGCAGCAGGCACCTTCTCTTTGGACCTGTCCCACCTCTTCTCCTGGCTGCTAGACCAATAACTAAGCTTGAAACCCAGCTTCATGCAGTTGGGGAAGTGGCTGGGGCTGAAAAGGGAGGAGGATATTACACACCAAAAGAGATGCAAGAATTAGCTAGCAGCTACTGGCAGGAGCCATCCACTAACCTTAAGCTTTCGATTTTGAAGATGCTAACTCAAGGGGGCTTCAATGTAAGACTAGATAAGCAAGATCTACTGATTTAGGGACACATTTTTAGACAAGGACAAACTTGCTGCTAGGATGCTATCAAAGGCCTGAAAAAGTGACACCCAACTGCCCTGGCAGATGACAAGGGGAATAAGAAGACTGGGAGAGGTGGGCATGCTGGAATGGATATATTGTGTCAATCCTGAAAACACAGAATATTATTTTTCCTGGGAGGGCCCAGAGGAAATGCCATTCACCAAGGCCATCATCAGGAATGCACAGGTGAGAGGGAGCCAGCAGCGCCAAGAACTTCAGTGGTAGCTCCCCTCCGCAGCCCAGGGCTAACGTCACAGAGTTTGGCCATTCATATCCATGAGAAGATGAGGCCCAAAGCAATAAATCCAGGCTGCAGTGTTTAGTTGCTAGAAGTCAAAAGGCTACAATTAATAATGACTGACAAGGTCAGAGAGACAACCATGGGGGCTTGATGTGTAGGGAATTGTGGGGATGGCTGACAAAACACTGCATTCCTATGGGAGGAGAGATGGGCAGATGACAAAATTATTGCTTAATATCTACAATAAAAAAGAGAACCAAATAGAGGAGCAGGAGGCTAAGGGTGATCACACCAATAAAAGTCATGATCCTGAGCTCTGTCTCCCTATCTGAGCCTATTTTCAGATCAGGAGCCTCCTGGCTACAGAGGTAGCCATATTCCTGAGAGAAAACACTGAGCTACTCAGTGGGGCAATGATTCTAGTCCTTCTAGTTCTACAGACTAAGAAGTGGTCCCAATCGTGGCTGTGCTGAATGGGGTAGCACAGGTAGAGCAGATTAACAAAGCCTAGCGGTGACTTTGACCAAGGACATCCCACTGGCCTGGCCAAAGCTTTCTGAGAACTGGGTGGCAGCCTGAGCATCTTCCTGGCCAATCCTCCTTCCTTCCTTCCCTCTTTCCTTCAGAGGGATCAGCCCGGCATCACCATCTGACACTCCCAGCCTCCCGTGGTTCCCCACCCACTTTGCTCTTACAAGAGTTACATACCTAATGCTGCCTTAGCTTCTGCTTCTCAGCATCCCAACCTCATCAAACAAGACACAAGCACAGAACTATAAAGGCATATACATTGGGACTTGCCCTCCTCTTGCTGCCTTTGGAACCCAGCCACCTTGTGAAATGCACGAGCTAGCTTCCTAGGTGACTAGTCGTGTGCCCAGTCATCCCTGTAGCACCAGCTGACACCCAGCCAACAGCCAGACATTGGGGGAGGCCATCCTAGACCATCCAGCCCTGATTGAGCTGTTAGTTAACTGCAGATGCGATAGAGACCCCAGGAAAAATCAGCCAAGCCAGTTCAGACCAGAAGTACTGCCCACTGATCACAGAATCATAAGAAATAATAAATGTTTGGTGTTTTAAGCTACTAAGTTTTAGGGTAATATCTTATGCAGCAAAAGTTAACTAATGCAACATATATAAAGAATGTGGGCCGAAACTGGTTTGGCTCGGTGGATAGAGCGTCGGCCTGCAGACTGAAAGGTCCCAGGTTCGATTCCGGTCAAGGGCACGTACCTTGGTTGCGGGCACATCCCCGGTAGCGGGTGTGCAGGAGGCAGCTGGTCGATGTTTCTCTCTCATCGATATTTCTAGCTCTCTATCTCTCTCCCTTCCTCTCTGTAAGAAATCAATAAAATATATTATTTTTAAAAAAAAAGAAGAAGAAGAATGTGGGCCTGGCCACGGTGGCTCAGTGGTTGAGCATCGACTTATGAACCAGGAGGTCATAGTTCGATTCCCAGTCAGGGCATATGCCCAGGTTGCAGGTTTGATCCCTAATTGTGCAGGAGGCAGCCGATCAATGATTCTCTCTCACCCTTGATGTTTCCATCTCTCTCTCCCTCTCTCTTTCTCTCTGAAATCAATTTAAAAAAAATACTTTTTTAAACAATGAAGACTGTGAATAGTGCCTAACAGACAGTAAACATTAGGTTAGTTTGTCCCTGTTATAAGTCGGATGATGCTACAGAAGCACTAATAACTTTTTAAGAAGGTGGACTCTCTCTCCCCCAACTTGGCATTCTACCAAATAATAACTAACATCAATTAGCCCTGCCACCCTATAATTCAAATGTATTCAACTTTTTAAAAATATATTTTATTAATTTTCTACAGAGAGGAAGGGAAAGTGATAGAGAGCCAGAAACATCGATGAGAGAGAAACAGCGATCAGCTGCCTCCTGCACACCCCCTACTGGGCATGTGCCCGCAACCAAGGTACATGCCCTTGACCGGAATCGAACTTGGGACCCTTGAGTCCGCAGGCCGACGCTCCATCCACTGAGCCAAACCGGTTAGGGCTCAAATGTATTCAACTTTATCATGGCTTGCTCTTCATATAATCACTACGCTCTTCTCTTGCCATTTTGTATCTGCCTGTGAGAGCACAGCTTCTCTCTAGCAGCGTTCCTTCATCCTTGCTGTGGCTGCTCGGCACACACAGCGTCTCCAGGTAGTTGTAGACTATTTCCAACCAATTGCAGCCGTTTCTTCTATATGTCCTTTGACACCGAATTAAGACAATGATTTTAGCAGACAATAATGAAGTGAGAGAAGAACATGCTTGGAAACATGGAAGGGAGAATTGCGTTTCTGTTGACTTTCTTAATGTAGTAAGATGAAAGCTCTTTCATCTCATTTCCCCACATTTCTGATCCTTCCTTTCAAGTAGGTCAGCCTCAGATTCTCTCTTTCCCAGGCACGTCATCTGAGTCTTGAGTGCAGTGTAATATGCTATGCATCACATACCATGGTGCTTTCAAGAGGAACATACTTAATAAATATAGCAAATGAAACTCTGAACTTCTGAGCATGTTTCAAGGAAACAATATATTTCAGAGTAACTTGACAGTTTTCCAACTTTCTAACTTTTTAAAAAAAGATCATTATTGTTCCAGCCAAGATGTTTTTCCCTTTCCTCTTTTCTTCCTTCTTTCTCTCACCTCCCTCCTTCTCTCTTTTTTTAAAGAAATAATTTAAAGACAAAAGAAATGACACCTGACAAAAGTTTCTGAAAATTCCATTCATCATCCCCCATAAACGTGTGGTAATGAGACTTTTGGAATTCACATCTACAGTGTCAACCACATTCACTGAGGGTCAATTATACACACAACACTGAGATATATAAATAGAGAGGCAATACGGAATTTTCTTCAAATGATGTACAAGTTGGGAAAAAGGGAGAAAGAAACACATTAAAAACCTTCATTCTTTCATAAAGCATTTAGTGCATCAACTTTGAGCTGGGTTTAGAGGGCATCAAAATGACATAAAAATTGGCCTCTGCCGTAATGGGAAGCTCACAAGTCAGAGACAGAGACAGAGAGGGACAGAGACAAAAAGAGAGACAGAGAGAACTAGGGAGAGTGAGCATTTATTTATGATCAGGGCTAAACTCGCAGCAGGGTTCTCCATTCTTAGCCCAGGTTCACTCTGTAATGACTGTGATTTCAGAAAACAGCTATGACTTAGCATTTCTTTTTCAACTGTGTTTGGCAAAGAGATAGCCCAGCCTTCATTCATAACTAGACAGTGTTGCAATCACATGCCTGTTTGGTCATCTCAGACCAGGTGACTGCAGTGTGTGACTACCTTGGGCTCTATCCGAGGACGGCTGGACGCTGCAGCAGCAGGAGACAGCTCAGCCACTGGACGTGTGAGCCACAGGCAGAACATGACGCCACTGCTCTGGAATCCCTGGCTCCCCATGTGCTTGCCACTTGGAATTCAAGGTGTTTACTTTAGTCTATAAAACAAACCCCTTACGGTGAAGGCACAAGGTACCTTCACATTAATCTCTCTTCTTAAAAACCCTAGCTGAGAGCAGTGGATGTACCAGTTAGGCTTCAGAAGTTTAGATTAAGAAATGTCAAAGCCCTACAGAAGACCCACGCTTTTGGAATTTCAAGAAGGCGGGAAATAAAACTTTGGACTCTGATACTCCTTTCTAATGTCTGGACATCATATAGAAACATTTAAAGACGGGGATATTATCTGATTAGACCATGTAATACCTGGTGTTTACTGTTCTGATTTTAAAGAAAGTCTATTTCTTTTCCTGGGGAGAAGATGAGGTTATACAGAATCTCATCTGCTCTTCTGTAGGTTCCAAATGAGGACAGCGCCTAAATCACCAAGAGGAATGACTTCAGAGACAGCCCAAGCAGCTTCCCAGAGGGTGTTTTGTGTAACATCATCGCATCCAGGGGTAGGTGGTGGGTGGGGGTCGTTCTGCAGCCAAGGAAGTCTGGGAAACCAGAGTTTATTTGCACACCATGGCCTTGTCTCGAGATTCACAATGCACATTAGTGTATTAAAAGCCAGAGTCTTTTAACTAGTAGTCTCAGAATAAATCAACTTCTTTAACATGTCCCAAGCTTATCTGACTCTGGAACCTTCCCCCCCACCCACCCACCAGATAGTACTTACTAACACAGATAGAACTAACATTTTCTGGACCTTAATTGGGGAAACGCATATTCAGAACAAGGGTCAGTAAACTTTCTCTGGAAAGGGCCAGACAGTAAATATTTTAGGCGACTCACTTCTGCCTTTGTGGCATGAAAGCAGCCACAGGCAATATATAAAGCAACAGATGAGGCTGTATTCCAATAAACTTTAATCACAAAAAGAGGTGGCAGGCTGGATTTGGCCCACAGTTTGCTGACCTCTGATCTAGAGAGAACAAAAATCTGAGGAACACTCTATCTGTAAAGCCACTGTTACGTAAACTATAATGATTTTAACTTGTGTCACTAGTGGTGGTGGCGATAATATTGACAATCACAACAGATACATTTATTGAACATGCTGATCCTTAGTGCAATGAAATGTATGTCTTCTAATCTCATTCTTCAAACAAGCCTCCAGAGGTATGTAATTATTATGTCATCCTATATAATAAAAGCATAATATGCAAATCAACCGCACGGCAGAACAGCATAATGACCATCCAGACAACCCTCCAGGACCACGCTATGACACCCACTGGTGCCAGGCCAGCCAAGGCAGGTGCGATGTGATTGGTCGGGGGGCTTGCCATTGCCCCATGATCGCCCCGCAGAGGGAGGCCCGGGCCACTGACTGGCAGGCTACAGCAGGTGGGCAGGGCCTCCCTCTGTGAGGGAAGCCCAGGTCCTGGGTGCTGGAGGGAAGCTGGTGCAGGTAGCTGGGGCAAGGAAGGCCTACTCTTGCACAAATTTCATGCATAGGGCCTCTAGTTTAAAAAAAAAAACACCAAAAAAAAAACAACTGAGGCTTAGCAAGGTAATTTACCCAAAGACATATGACTAGTAAACCATCAGAGCAAAAATTCAAACCCTGATTCCAACTTCAGAAACTACTCTTCACTAAAACACCAATTTATTTATATGTATTTTATGTGTGTGTATTATATACATATTTACCTGTATTTTGCATGTGTTTAATGGGCACACATGCATACACACACACACACACACACACACACACACACATTGCCATGTTTCACCAGGCTTATTTTGGATTTGTATAGATTATCATCATAATGGCCCTCAATAAATTGTAAGTACAAGGAGAGAGATGAATGATATGAAATGACTTTTCTCCTTGAAACTACCTAACATATTTTTTTACACTAATAGGGATTTCGGGGGGGGGGGTGAGTTGGGAAGGGAATTCTATTACAAATTCCACCAAAGGCAGAAGCTAGCAGTATTTTATCCATACACAGGCAGTAAATTTCACAAACCAGTCATTTTTCACCCCCCTCTAGTCCCAGTCAATGGAATCTGGTGCATGATAACAGCTAACATTTATTGAGCGCATACTATGGACTAGATACTGTACTAAGTGCAAGGTATGTATTAACCCCTTGAATCTTCCAATGGCCTTATGAGGTAAGAATTATTATTGTCCTCGCTTTCCAGGGAGGGCATGGAGGTGCAGAAAGGTAAGGTTAATTGCCCTAGATCAGTGGTCAGCAAACTCATTAGTCAACAGAGCCAAATATCAACAGTACAACAATTGAAATTTCTTTTGAGAGCCAAATTTTTAAAACTTAAACTCCTTCTAATGCCACTTCTTCAAAATAGACTCGCCCAGGCCGTGGTATTTTGTGGAAGAGCCACAGTCAAGGGGCCAAAGAGCCGCATGTGGCTCGCGAGCCGCAGTTTGCCGACTACGGCCCTAGATCATGTGGCCAGTGAGTGGCAGAGCCAGGATTTGAACCCAGGCAACCTGGCACCAGGGCCCGCACTCTTACCTACTCACAGCTCTTCTGACTCCAAGCTCTCTCCACTCTGATTCCCATTTGCACCTAAGCTGGGCCTGAATAATGAGGCCTCCTTGCTCTTTCCTGCCTAGGCCTGTCCTCTCCCCCACCCGCTATGGAGTCTGGAGATGAAAGGTGAAGGAGTGCAGCAAGAGTGAAGTGTGGGATAGTGGGTGAGCCCTGGCAACAGATAAAACCATCGTCCTTGACTCAACCCAATTCCAGGCCACTAGCTAAACAGTCCACAAGCACAGGTTGATTAGCCTTCACCAAGATCACCAAGGGCCCCTGAATTAACTTAAAACTTGGTAAACAACACAAGTTACAACTGGCAACGAAGAAATCCCACAATGGTGTGGCTCTCCTTGGCTGCTTTGCTCGGTGGCACCGTTTTTCTCCCATCTTTCCTCTGAAGTCGGGGGTAACAGGGCTTAGGATATGAGCCTGTCTCTACCACATAAGACATACACATGGGAACACAAGTGCAGCTCTCACTTCAGCTCTTCAATTGAAGAGGAACTTGAGAGCCACCGCGCCAACACCGGAAGCACAGCGCCATGGAATGACCTGCCTAGACAGGAGGGAAAGCCCGGCGGTGCCCCCCTTTGAAGTCCAGCTGCCTGAGATTCACTGGCAGCCGCCCTTCAAAGAGAGCCGATGCTTCCTTCCCTCAGCCTGGCCGCCAAGCTTCCCGGGCAGCTGAGCAGATTTAGCCACTCTGCCCAGCTGTCTGTGAACTCTGGCAGCCAGTTCAAGTGAGGGATAGAGAGGTGGTGGAGAAGGGAGGGGAGGGCGAGGAAGGGGTGGGGGAGGAGGGTGGCGAGCCCAGTGGCGCCAGGGCAAAGAGGATGCTGGGTTTCCTTGGAGCCAACCTGATCAATGTCAGTCAAAAAGCGAGCTTCCAAGGGGCGCATAATCCAACTCCACTACAAAGCAACTTCGGAGAGACCAGAGAGGTCTCAAATGCACTTTCCTTCCCAAGCTGAGGGACTCTCAAATGTACTCTTGTAAAGATGGCCCAGCTGCTGCAGAAAACAGTCTAATCTCTACACTGGGAAGTAGGGGACAAAGCTAAGCTCAAAACCAACAAGGCACAGCCCTTCACTAATTCTGATTTTCCAGCCACGTGAGTTTACGCTTCTTGGGGGATTTGGGGGTTGTTTGCCCAGTGTGTTGTGGCAACCCTTCTGTTCCCCTGGCAGCCAATAGCTGAAGCCACTGTCTGCGTCTGCGCCTGTACAGCAGATGCTTGGAGAAGATGGGCTCATTGAACATAAACATCGCCCATGTGCTGTTGTGTTTATCCTCTGGAGCCCCAGGCTTGGAGTGGAGAGTAGTGAGTGCTATCAGCTGCAGGTGTAAAGGGGATGAGACCAGTTCTGTTAGTGACAACAAACTTTCAAAGGAAGTCTAACTTAGACCAAGATCTTAAACTTGGGAAACTGAAAGACTATGAACACTGCTGAGATATGAGAAAATGGAAACAAAGAGTTGAGGGTCATGAACAGAATGGTAAATCATCAGATATGCATCTTAGATGGAGCTGTCTGGTAGCTACATGGAGACGGGGGACAGGGAGACAAGAAGCCTGGGGGGAAGTGATCATACATCTCATGAAATCTTTCCTCCGGTTTTGTGCCATTTGGTTAGGAAGGAATGTATGGATGAGCTTATGTAATGCACCATGACAATATGAGAAAGGCCTAAAATATTCAGCTAGACTATAACATTAAGTCACTAGCTACAAACATATCCTCTCCCTGCTCTTTAGATCTCTTTAAAACTATCTGACACCACAGTCAACCAGCATTAAGTACAGTGACATACAATCCAAAAGTTATCTAACTCGAAACATATAATACTGAGCCCACAGAAGCACCACCATTTAATATTTGCTGAAATTAGTACAACTGTTTATTCACTCATTTTACAAATATTTATGGAGTCCTTGCTATGTGCAAGGCACCATGCTAGGTATTAGAAATGAGTAACAGACTAGTAAAACAAGAAGATCTGTCTAGAAAGGAAGGCAGACATAAAAATATGTATTTGTAATGCACATTATCCTATATAATAAAAGGGCAATACGCAAATTGACCCTAATGGCAGAACGACCAGAACGACCGCTTGACCAGTCACTATGAGGCACACTGACCACCTCTCGGTCCCTTTCCCCAGTCTTTCCCCGGCCGGCAGGCTCTGGTCTCCTGATAGCGAACGGGGAACCAGGGGTGAGTGGTGGGGGATGTAGGCAGTGTTAGGCCAAGGCCCCCGCCCCGCCGGTCACCCCACATACAGAAGGTGACCCGCGGCAGGGGCAGGACCGGCGAGCGGGCGGAAGGCTGACCTCTCAGTTCCTCCCCGCAACTGGAAGGCTCTGATCACCCGATGGTGAACAGGGAACCGGAGGTGGGTGGCGGTGGAGGGCGGGGCCGGCTGCGGGCAGCAGGGGAAGATGGCCCTGATTGCAGGCCAGGCCTAGGGACCATATCCATGCACGAATTTCATGTGCCGGGCCTCTAGTAATAAATAATGGCAGTATCCATAAACTACCAGTACGTAGTAAACCCACAAAATAATGGTCAACTCTACCATGGTAGCATAATGGTGATATGTTGGGAGTGGAAGAAAGAGAAATCAGTAAAGCCTGGTGAGGATTCTTGACCGTGGCCTTTGAAGGTTAAGTAGGAGATTACTAGGGATACAAAGAAAAGTAACTCCAGGAGAGCCTCAGAATGTAAGACTCAGGAGTGTGAAACAGCACTCTGCTTTGGGAACTCTAGGTGGTACTAAGAACAGACCAGTGGCACTGAAGACTGAAGAGCTGGAGGTCAAGCTATCAGTGGCCTCACATGCCCTTCCCTGGAGTTTTGAATGTGTGCTCTATGGGCTACGTTGAGCCTCTGAAGGGTTTAAGGAGAAAGGGGTAATCTGATCACATCTGTGTGTCCAACAGATCACCCTGCAGCGGTGAGAAAGACAGCCTGGAAAAGGGAAGACCGTAGACAGGGAGATGAGCTGAGAACCACCTGCAGTGGTCCAGGGGATCAAGTGAGGGCTTGAAGCTGAGTAATGGAAGAGGACGCCTGAGAATAGCTGCAGTTGCATCAGTGACTTAGGAATGGGCACTTTCAATGAATCTGTGAAGTGGACAGAGCAAATATGGTCTATTCTGGAAAGAAACTGGACAAAGAAAGAAGGAAGAGTTGAAGAAGGCTTTTGTTAAATCAAATAAATAAAAAGCAGAAACTTGAGCATATTTTCTAGCAGCCAATAGGGATGAAAAGGATAAAAATACAGGAAAGGGAACAACTGATAGAATTAGGCCTCAGAGGAAGCAGGAAGGACACGATGGAGCGCACAGGTGGCGGGATTAGTGAGGAACTAGTCGAGAAAGGCCTCCTCCTTGGAGACTGCAGGAAGGAGGCTGAGAGGCCAATGGGCACGAACACAGACACATTTGTACACACGAGGTGAAGAGGCCCACAAAAGTCAGCCCACTGCCCTTATTTTTCCATGTAAAGGAGGAGAGATGAGGGATTATAAGATGAACCTGGATAAGTTTGAAAATACCCGATGATATGAAATGACACAGATAACTGGACAGGAAAAAGGAAGCAATTACCAAAGGCAAGAAGGGTGAGAAGAAAATGTATGTCATAAATCTGGAATGGTACCAACCTGCAAAATTGTGGGTTTTATCAAGTTGGACTTACAGCTAGAGCAAGGAAGTACGAGAGCCATACTACTAGGATCTCAGGGCAGAAAACAAAAATTCAGCTCAAAATATTGGAAAACGTACAAAAATCAGATGATTTTTTTTTTTGTGCCTTTTCTCCAAGGACTATGCCCCAGAGTTAACTGTGTTTTTGCCCCAAAAGTCGAAGTTGAGGTCAGTGAAATGCAACTTTAACTTGACAGCTCAATTACAAAATCAGGCTTCTGTCCTTTTTAAATGTACACTTTATTAGAGAAAATGGTTTCACAACAACTGTAAGTGATAGTATCAACATTTTGCTTATTCTGAGCATAGCATTAACTAACTTCAAAAAAGCAGGTGTTCCTGTTTCGCTCACTTAAGAAATCCATTTAAAGCAAACATTTATTGGCTGACTTCTAGGTCCCTGACGTTATGCTATGCTTGTAGGTACAGTGCAAAAACACTATCCTTGCCTTCAAGAGGATTACACGCTAATGCATATTTTTAAGAGTTTCCCCCTTGGAAACCAGTGGTAAGTAGCCAGTCAACTCCTTAACACTTTGCCCCTGCGGAAAATCAAGTACATTTTGTTTACTGATGTTCTGAAAGCCCTCAGGGAAGTTCTGTTGAAGGAAGGGTTGCTGTTTCAAGGCAGTATTTTTTAAAAAGAGTGGGGGTATGAGCAGCAGAGAGAGTTATAAAGGACAGTTTCTTTTCCTTCTCAAAACAGGAAGTAGAGCATGTGAGGGAGGGTCTGGGAGGGAACAAAACACATGCATGGTGTTGCCCTTAAATCTGTCTGCTTTCCTCTCCATACCGACTGCCCCAGAGCTCATGAAGACACACAGCTTCGGTTATCTACTATGCAAATGATCCCCAAATTTTTATCTCACTCAGCTATTCTCTAACTTTCTCTCTAGCGAAGTCTTGTATGTCTAATGATACTAGCCATTTCCACTTAGATATACTATCACACTATCATCTCTCCCAATCAATATTCTTAGGATTATACTCATATATTTTTACTCCCAATCCTAACTTATTTTAGTTACACTTTTTGCAGTCACTAAGCATCATCTTTGATCCTTACCAAGTATTCCTCTCACACCCAATCCTCTTTTTAGTAACTAGTACAATGGCCTACAACCCCTGAGCTGCCAGTACATGCTGATCTATCCTATATAATAAAAGGCTAATATGCAAATTGTCCCCTCAGGAGTTTGACCGACCAGGAATTCAACCACTCGCTATGACGTGCACTGACCACCAGGGGGGCAAGACAGAATGAAGGAAGGCCCCAGCCAGCAACTGGCAGCCAGGGAAAGGAAGGCCCTGGCCGGCAGCCGGGGGAAGGAAGGCCCCGATCGGCCCTGATTGCCGGCCAGGCCTAGGGACCCTACCTGTGCACAAATTTCATGCACCGGGCCTCCAGTCCTATATAATAAAGAGCTAATATGCTAATTAGACTGAATAGCAGAACAACCATCCAGACAACCTTCCGGACGAAGCTGGGGCTGCAAGGGCCAGCCAAGGCTGCAAGGGGCTGTGAGGGCCGGCCGAGGCTGCGAGGGGCTGCGAGGGCTGGCCGGGGCTGTGAGGGCCGGCTGAGGCAGCCGGGGCTGTGAGGGCCGAGCCCCTTGCACGAATTTCATGCATCGGGCCTCTAGTATACATATAAAAGCCTAAGTGACCATTTGACCATTAGCTATGATGCACATTGACCACCAGGGAGCAGACGCTCAATGCACAGGCATGGAAATATGGAACAGACTGATGAATCTCAGAGGGAAGGAAAAAGGGGGAGGGTGGGAAGAGATTAACCAAAGATCTTATATGCATACTAGAGGTCCAGTGCACAGATTCGTGCACCAGTGTGGTCCCTCGGCCTGGCCTGTGGGCATTGGGCTGAGACTAGCAGTCCGACATCCCCCAATGGGTCCCGGATTGCAAGAGGGCACAGGCCAGGCCGAGGGACTCCACCGGTGTATGAATCCGTGCACTGGGCCTCTAGTAGTAATATAAAAAGTAATATAAGCCTAAATGCATGCAAGCTTCACAGTGTACACAGCACTTTTATTGTGTATTATCACTTTCCATGCTCACAACCACCCAGTAAGATAATTAGGAAAGATATTATTACTCCATCCATTGTTCACATGCACCACACAGGGTCAGAAAGGTTAATAACCTGCTCAAGATCTCAAGTCCCACTTCCCATGATGTTCCTCTGCTTCATCCCAGTTTTCATTTTTATATTAGCTTTAGGTAAGAAGAGATCTCATTTCTTTCATCTCAACCAAGTTAATCTTTCTAAACCTTTCTATTGGTTGTGTTACTTCCATATGCATAAAGTTTTGGGAACTGACATTGCAAAATAAGAAGGTAAGTAAGTAAATAGGTAAGAAAGTAAGTGAATGAATGAATGTCTAAAATCAGGCGCAATGACAGTCATCCTCCTTGGCCTGACCCAAACCTAGCTTCCTGGCCCGTCTTCCTACTACTCCCAGTAAAAACCCTTTGCTCTAGCTACACCTGAGTGGTACTGTCATTAGACTTCCATTCTTCACTCTACCTCTGCCCAGACTGATCCTTACTCAGAGAGCTGACTGTCTCCTGTCATTACCCTGCATATCTCAGACCAGGGACCTTTTTACATGAAGCTTTCTAGTGTATGCACAAGCACCCTTTTTAAAATGCCTTTTGAAAAATTTGATTTGAGTTTTATAAAGTTGGGTACAGGAATATGCTTCAGGGAGTTCATCATTCAAAATTCACATTGTTTCGTTTTATGTATTTCTAAATGATTTCTAAAACCACTTCAAAAATTATTCAGTGTATGCTAACAATGTTAATAATTTAAAAAAAGAAACTTAATGCCTTACAAGTAAAATTCAACAGGGTCATAAGTAACAAAATTCAATAGGATCAGTGCAATTTAGAAGAGATAAAAATACAAAATGGCAAAGAAAATTCTTGCTCCAAATTACCATTTTTTTATGTGCTGTAACATTTTTTAATCCAATTTACATGGATTAAAATATATGTAACTCCACATAGTATTTGTCTTTCTTTGCCTAGCTAATTTCACTTAACATAATGCCCTCAAAGTTCAACCACATTCTTACAAATGGCAAGATTTTATTATTTTTATGGCTAAATAATATTCCATTTGTGTGTGTGTGTGTGTGTGTGTGTGTGTGTGTGTGTGTGCACTCATACCACAACTTATCAAAAAAATAAAATATGTAAATAAAATTTCATATTTGAAAAGTCCAGTTACTCTTCCTTTCATAAAAAAAGGCATGCTTATTTTTAGCTATAATTCAAAGGCTGTGAATAACAAACTACAAAGTAGCAGCAAATGCTCAACTTCATAATGTTGTTTCATTAAAGCCAAACAAATATCTCAAACCACTATTTTTGTACATAAACTCCAGATGACAAAAAATCGGTAGAGTACGAAGGATGTTTGTTGATATTTTATTTTATAGTGACCTCTGACAATCTAGCTACCAACAGATTATCACTAAAAGAAGAGCTCTTTTTCTCTGGAATATTTAATTCTTTTTTAGGGGGAAATGCTATTCTTTAAAAAGAAGTTAACAAAAAAAAGTTAAATTCAAGTCAATATTGAGATTAATTACAGTAAGTTTCTAAATTACAGCCTCATAAATTACAGTAGAGTAGCTTCGTAAATGTATATAAAAACAAAAGAAAATTCAACATGCCTGAAAGACACGGCCTTTTAAAAAGGGACCCACAGGTTCTTCATACATTGCAGACATTATCACCACTTTAGTCAAGCAAATAAAGAAAGAAAATACGCTGAAGAAAAGTACTTATTAGCACATCCTCTCAAAAATAAACATTTTCATTTGCTCATCCTACATATTTACGGATGAGCTGTTTTTAGTATGGGGGTTTCTTTGTGAAAAGAAAAGTGGAAAACAAATTGTTTCCATGAAAAAACAACCATTTTATATTTCTGAAACTCCTCTTTACACAAACTTCAGTCTGTCAATAATATTTATTGAGTGTCTCCTGTGTCTGAGGCACTCAAAGCTAAACTATGAATTATTTTCATGAGAAAAGTATTGACGTTCAGCATTTTATGTCGCACAGTTGACACACAGACATTTGGCTACAGCTGATGTACAACAATGTGAACGTGGGAAAGTGGCCAAATGAGTTCACGAGTGTCACAGGCACGGCACTGAATGAAAGACACTCAACTTACTCCACTGACTGGCAACGGTTTTAGAAGAGATTTCAGCTGTCCCTCAGTTCATTGTAACATGAGGCATAGTTTAGTAAGGTTGGAAATATCACAGGTTACCAAAAACGCAGAGCTGTTGCCTTTCTTGTATAAATTATGAGCTAGCTAGAAGAACAAGCACCAACTCTGTTTCCAGGTCTCATGAGAACATTCACCAAGTTCAGGCAGCCTTTGCAGGATGTGTCTGGTTACAGCCTGGGTAGTGTCACAACGGTCACACATCACATCGACTGCAGCTGGGAAGACCCCTCCGAGTTTCCACCTTTTCTGAAGCGACTGCAGACACAAAGCTCTAGCCTTCCCCTAAGGAAGGCTGGAAAGGGAATTTGCTCTTATTCTGTCTTTTCATTTGAGTGAAGTTTAAAAGATTTTAGAAAATCTAAAAATTACTTCCCAAAATGCCCAAGGAAGTCATGAAAAAGTGAAGCTTGACAATGTTTTTGAAAGTATAATATTCATGTTCTAAAGAACATTTTACCTCTTATCTAATCCTATATTTGATAGAAGTAAGAACTGTCATTAGAAGTTCAAAATAGCCTGACCGGCGTGGCTCAGTGGTTGAGCATCAACCTATGAACCAGGAGGTCATGGTTCGATTCCTGGTCAGGGTACATGCCCAAGTTGCGGGCTCAATCCCCAGTGTGGGGCGTGCAGGAGGCAGCTGATCAATGATTCTCTCTCATCATTGATGTTTTTATTTCTCTATCCCTCTCCCTTTATCTCTAAAATCAATAAAAATATGTGTTTTTTAAAAATTTCAAAATATTTCTGGATTTATGAATTAATTAGCAAATGAGTTTTCATTCTTTTTAGGAGAACAAATCACTTATTGCTCACCAAAAAACAAACAAAACCGAAAAAAAAAAAAAAAAACACCAAAAAATGTATTGTGTAATTCTAGTCAGTTTTGAATTGTTTTCATACTTAGATCTGGATCATAATCTTCTAAAATAATGGATCTGGCAATAGTATTTATGCAATAAAAATGAGGTGAACTGAGAGTGCTGGCTTATTTTCTCAATTTATGAACACCTGATGGAATTAATTAGGAGCTGGCAGTAAGAAACTGAAGACATAAAAACAGCTGCGGATGAGTTTTTGTTGATCTCTCTCTTTACCCTTTTCTTTTTCCTATGCCACCCTTAGGTGAGAGAGACATGCCTCTCCATTTTCAGTCCCCTGTGAGTCAGCATGCAAGGCATGCTCACTGTGTACCCCTAGGCACTGGGCCGCCAACAAGGTTCTCTTTTCTAATTCGAATTCTACTTCCCACTTCCTGCTTGTTATGAGCGCCTGGTACCTGTCTTATCTGGACAGCTTTATGCTGGAAATACTGTCTTTGAGAACATCTTTAATGGGACCCCTTCAATATCTGGATATAGGATAGTAACCTATACTCTCATTTTCAAATGTCTCCTCAGTGCTCCTATTTTAAATCTTGGTAACAGAAATCAAGATTAAAATGTCAAATATAAGTAACAATAGGACAAATAATATAGTTTATTTTCTAAACTTAAAGAATTTTTTTAACTATTACTTTCCATACTAAGACGATAAAGAAATGGAGGAAGAAAAACAAAAGAAAGAACTTGACTTAAGCATTTCGGAGGAAAAACTAATGCTAATATAGAGAGAAACAGAAAATAGACCAGGTAATACTGTGGGGAGGTGGTAATAGTAGGCTAAGCAACTAAAATGTGAAATAAATCATCACTAGTTAGTTGATCTTGCAATAAATACTTGTCAACTTAACTGTAGGGAGTTTATACTAATAAAGGAAGACCTACTCTCAGAAAGCAGGTACCACACTTTTAGCAATCACACTTTCAAAACTCCTACAGGTATATTTAAATCAAATATTCTATTGGAAGTTACTAGATCTAGAATACTTAATGTAACCTTTAATGACACCTCCCCACCATCACCAATCTTCTCCGGCCATAGAATAAACAGGCCTCTCTAAAATAGTTTACACCACCATACAGAACAACAAAAATCAATTTACAAAATTAAGTGTTTCAGAGTTCAGTACCTATAGCAGAGAAGTGACCTGAGGTTTCTATCTACTGGAACTAGGCAGTATAGGGCAGGGAAATCCGGAAGAGAAATTCTAAGTATAAGAAAGTGTGCTATGAATCAGAGAAATAAAAGAGGAAAGGCTAAAGGTCATGTTCTTCAGTGGTTTGTGGTGGTGGTAGAACTGAGGAAAAATAGTTCACAAGACCCACAGCAATGCTGCCGTAATGAATGGAGTATTGGCAAACAAGTGGAATGTCAATGATGCTGACGCCGAGAAACGGGCTAGGCTGGGTACAGCCCACAAACACTCTCCTGTCCACTGTCCCCTGGTCAATAAGAAACTGTCCTAACAGGAATTTTAAAGATGCTACCCTACACCTCATTTCATTCAAGTAAGCATGAGGGTCTGCACTTTTAAGCTGCCTCCTATTTCTAGCTTAAATCACCGACTAAAGCAAAGTTCCAATTCTTCGAGGGGACGGAACAAAAAAGGACAAACTTGTTTATTTACGGATCTCCTTTAAGTGACTAGTGATTTTTCATTTCACACAGTATTTCCAAATTTGGAAGGACAATTTAAAATTCACTGAAGTCAAGAATAAGTGCAGCTTTGAGATCAAAAGGTAAGCTAATACAGAGAGCAAGTATCTGTTCAGAGTTTAAACCCAGAGTGTGACCCACTTTCAAGACTTTATAGCCTAGAGGAGAAAGTCTTTAGATCTAAATGTCAGCATGTTCTTTTAAAATTATTATTGTGATTATTTTTAACTCCATCATTCTCTCAAAGAAAAACCGCACAATAGTCTATTGATCAATGACTAGTGACTACTACATCAGAAAAGCTGAGACACAGCTATAGAATTATCATGGAAATACAAAATGCAGCAACACTGACAGCTACCATCAGGAATGTTCGTTCCATAAAACAGCATTAACACAGGTTTTTCAATGTTAGATAAATTACATAAGATATTTTTAGAATTTTTCCCTAATCCATGAAGACAAATAAGTGAAATACACTTGTTTTTCAATGGCATGGTATTAGAATTATGAGAACTCTATAAGCATTCTATAACAAAAAATTTAAATATGTATTTCAGAGATATAAAAGAATCAATAGCACATACAAATATCCATGGGGGTCAAATAAAACCGTGATTGAAAGCAGTGCCTTTGCAGTCAGATGGACCTGAGTTTCTTGGTTTTAATATTTCTAGTTGTACACAAGACGCAAGTTATTTCACTTCTTTAAGCCTTAGTTTTCTCATCTATAAAATGAGACTGTAATACAAATTCTAGAATTCAATGAAATAATAGATGTAAAGTGCTCAAACACACTTCTAGTACCCAGAAAATGATCAACAAACAATACCATAGCTATTATGTTGTTTTGCTATGACACACACAGTTGGAAAGTTGATGAATATTAAGAAATAGTTGCAATATTGTGAAATCTCAAACTATGCTAACCAGAAGTCAAGAGTATATTTCAAATCAAGGGAGCAAACCACTTCATCATCATGATAACCATCAAAGGGTGTTGTCGAACCCAAGCCAAAAGAGACGCACTGCCCTCAAGGAGCTTATAACCCAAAACAGATGACACTGGCATCAGCTCAGAGGTAAAAGGCTAGAGCCATGGACAGAAAATTATACAATGAGCTCAGACCTAAAAGAGCTAAGAGCCAAGAAAGTGAAGGTATTAAGACAAATTTGTGCATAAATAAGGCTCATAGACCAGAGTTCCTGAACCCACAGATGGGGCAGAGAAAGTATTTAGAGAGTAATTTTTAACTTCTTCCTGTCTTGCTAGCAGCCCCAGTGAGCTCTCTGGCTTTCCTTTAAATAGACTTCTAAATAACTACAATAAAAGTCTGAGGAAGTTTTAATGCGTCTTCACAGATAATGTCCATATCCACTGGGGGGAGGGGGGAGGGAAATCATGGTCCTATTATAATGATTAAAATTGCTTCACTGAGTCTTAATCACATGGCCAGAAAGTGTAAAGTTGTTGGGAAAATTTTTTTCAGGTTTTTCCATCATATTAATATGGTAATTATTTAAGGAAAACTTACTCCAATGGGCAACGAGGGGAAGAATTTCAAAGGCTGGACACAATGAAGCTGCTGTTCATCATTTAAATGAAGGCCCTCTCTGGGGTTGTTTTCATGTTTCCGTCTCTTCTGAATGTTCTAACTTACTCATCCCTTGGGCAGCCAGTGAATAGCTTTTGTTCATCTGGCTAATAAAACCATTTAATTAAGGTACATATTTTTCTTTAAGGGCTATGTATATTAAATTATTCTAGAAATACTTAAAAGATAATTCATTGAAGCAAATATTTTAGTCTTGCTCTTGAAAACAAGTGTCAGTTATCACTTTCTCTTATAAGCAACTCAGCGAAAACTTCAGATGCTGCATAGATTCCAATAACTGCCAAGAACAGAGCTAATTCAGCACCATACCAATTCACAAAGTGTGATCTCAGATCTCAGCATCAGGGTGACCTTCTTCTGTGCGACACATACTGGAGAGGTTCACTGAGAGGAAAGGCACTACGGACTCAGAGAGTTAGGACCTGACGTGTTGAAGTCAACCAGAAAAACAAACATAAATAAACTTCTGAACTGATGAGGCTGAACAATGGCTAACATTAGAGAGCTTACTACCTCCCAAGCACTGTTCCAAGCGTGCATACACACACACCACATATATATACACACATACATATGCAAATACACACACCACTCATTTAGTCCTAACAAGCCTGGGGGGGGGGGGGAACGGTGCTGTAATTATCCCCACTTTATAACTGAAGAAACTATCAATAAATGGCAGAGACTGGATTTGAATTCAGGTATATCTCCATAGTGTACACTGGTAACCATTACACCATAATGACTTTCAAACTCAACTTACTAGCTCACCATAATATACATAAAAGCACATTAGACCTCAAAGTGCTAAAAAATGTACATGCCTCAGTCTTGCAACATAAACTCATTTTAGTGTCCTAACAGACAGGATAAGAAAGGTGAAGAGAGTTTCAAGTTCCTGATAGTTCTCCATTAAATAACAGGAAAAGGTTATTAAATCCATTAAAATCATGCTAAAGGACTCTGTCTCACTCCTCACATTTTCACTAACATCTCAGCATTAGTAGATCTGTACATTACAGTCAGAATTCTCCATTGTAGCGGAGAAGGAGTGACTTCAAACGGCAGCTCAGAAGCAGCAGGGCACAGGCCTCGTCCAGCACTCTGCCTCGACACAGCAGTGTTGTATCCTGTCGACTTCCATCAAAATTAGTGCAGAGGGACATGGAGAAAATACAATCTCTATGGAGGATCACTGTGCCATCTCTCTCAATACATGCATCCAGAAGGGATTCTGATCCAAAGCTGAGTAAGGCACCGAGGGAGTTGGTAAGAATCATCGTTAACACGGGCCAGAGTCCTAAGCAAAGTGGTAATACAGGTAAAGAAGGCATGGGGTCAGGGCATGGAAATTCAATCAGCAAAAACAAGGAAATTGGGCTAGGAGATCATGGAGCAAATAATCCAATCTCAGTGAAGTTCTGGAAATAGAAATCTAGCCCTAAGCCAAAAAGTGAGGGCATTTTTCAGTCAAAATTTGGGGAAAGAGAGTAATGGGTATGGATACAAGCCCCAGTAATTAATAAATTCATTGACTTATTCAACTGAGTTGGCTATGGAGTTGAAGATTCTGTGACTCAGCACATCCAAAACTGACTTCCCTGCAGCCTCCTCTGTTCCCCCCACTTCCTCAGGCAGATCTCCCCTCCTTGGAGGGTGGCTTAGGCCTCCAGTCATTCAAACTAGTCAGTCACTCACCCTTCACTTCTCAGATACAAACATCTACCAAGTCATATGTGCCTTGTAACCTAATACTCTCTAATTCACTTCTCTGGATTGGTCTTCCATTCTCACTCCATATACTCAATTGAGCTCCTCATCACCTCTCATTTGGGACTGGACTCACCTGAAATCTAACTGACCACCCCCCCCCCCCCACCGCCACCTGCCTAATTCCCTTTGATTTATCTCCCAGATGGAAAACAAAGTGGTTCTTCAAAACTTAAGTCTGATCAGGCATCTCTCTTGCTTACAGCCCTTTACTGAAAGGGGAAAAAGTAGGCCTCCCTCTCGACATCACCCCACCCCAAAGCCGCCGAGAGAGGCATGGCAAATCACTATGTGGGGTAAGCATAAAGACTCATTTGAAAAGCACACTCAATCTATCCACTGTTTCTGTAGCAGAGTACAGAACATAAAGCGTCACAAAGTCTTCTTAACTAACTGAAAAACAGACTACGCACTGGTTTTTTTAAATATTGAAAACCACTGTCTTATAAGATGAAATAGAAACACTTGGTCCAAGTCTATCTTTGTAAATGGAGAAACGCCATGTAAATGAGCAATCACTATCAACCTCAAACATTCAAACACACACAGCTACCATATCAGTTCCAGGCTTATATAAGAGGGTCACTTTCTAAGAATGTGGATTTAGGGATATGGGGGCTTATCATATCTAACAAAAGTACTCAATTTATCAATATAAAAATAAGTTATTTGTGTCCATTGTTTATGCTTATATGCATACAAGAGGACAATGAGGGAAAATGGGGACATATGTAATACTTTCCACAATGAAGAATTTTAAAAAAAATAAGAAGTTATCATGTGTTTTGCTAGGGTTTCAAATTAATATTTCAGTGAAATGTCTAAAACATCTTTCCTTCTTTGAGATACACAGTTTATGTGTGGGAAAACATTCAAGCCCTGGGCAAGTATCTTTAGCATCTCCATATGTTTTAACTCATAGCATTTGGAAAGTTTGCTCTGCTACTAAATGGTTTACAGACAACTCTTTCTAGGTTTAAAAATAAAACAGCAAGATGTCATCTGGCTACTAGATCTGGTCAATGACAAGGAATTTAAGTTATGGACATTTAAACTTAGCAAAATGTTTTAATTTTATGCCATTTCTTGATTCTCTCAGTAATAAAACATATAAGGCATAAATATAATGCAAAATGAATTATTTCTTCAATTTATGTGGACTCTACACACTATTTTCATGAAGGAAACCAGAAATACAATTTGGAAGTAATTCTAATGCAGCCGATTTAGATGACAGCACTTGGGAGTACAGCTGAGGGAATGACTCGGAAGTCACTGGAGTCTGAACTGATTTCTTGTCTTCCTCAACCTCTATTGCAGTTGGATCCTTGTTAACGTGATAGAAGGGCCTAGAAACTCCCTTTGCACTATGTCCCCTACCCCTTCCTTCTCTCCTAGCTCCCCACACACCCAACTCTGTAGGCCCTGTCTGGACAGACAGACGGAAGTTGGGTCTTTTCAGTGTGAAGCAGATCCTCTATTGGACATGTTTGCCCTGGAGCATATGCGATTACTGGCTTTTCAAACCTTTAGAGGAGAATGAGCGCCCCCTCCCCTGTCACCCCCGTCCCCCTTCTCCCCCCATCTCTTCCTTGCTGATGGTCCTTCAGCTGGAGAGGAAGAATGGGAGTCCACTCCCTGAGAGGCCCAAAAGATTTGGTTAAGGAACAGACTCTGGAGCCAGACTCCCTGGAGTCAAATCCCAGGTCTACCCACTCCTTACGTGTATCCTTAGGTAAATAACTCAATCTCAGTTAACGTACCATTCAGATGGAGACAGGAATATTAGCCTTGGAGCTGTATCACAAGCAAATACATTGGAAGCATTTAGAAAAATTCCTGGTACATAACAGGCAAGCAATGTTAGCTCCTATTCTAATTATTATTATTATTATCACTACTATCACTGCCACCACACTATTACTAATGTAGAGGTAGGTAGCAGTGAGAGGAGGTGAAATGTCTGGTCACATTCTACAGGTCACATCAGAACAATGCCACTGGGTTTATGTGGAAAATGGTCTTGATGCAGTTCTTTAATATATTGAAAAGGACTATGAATGTAAAGGACTGCATAAAAGAATGAATGCGTACTGACCTTCTCCTGAGTACCAGGCCCTGTGCCCAGCACTTTCACAAAGTTTATCTTATTTCATCCTTATAAGCAGCTGGAGATGAAGCTCATTATTCAGAGGAGGAAAATAAAATCTGGGAGGCAAAGTACTCTTATTATCACACCAGAGCCACCTCTGGGGAATGCAAAGAACAGCACAGAAAGATGAGCCACACTGGGCTAATACAGAACATTCACAGTAAGAACTCCTATTAAGTCTTAGTTACAGGAAAAAGTACTCAAGCTCCAAATAATTTAAGCCAGTGAACTTTTAGAATACTACCCACTTACCTAACTGACTATTATCTGTTCTATTTTCTGTGTTAATTGTGCATAAATTAACTTTCACAACAAGATTTATATTTTTTGAAAGTAGTATCTGTCCTTTCCTTAAAACTCCCCAAGCATCTAGTTCACTATTTGGTAAATACCCGATGTGATTCTATCAGGATAATAATGAAAATTACACTCACCATACCTGGTAGAACATGCTGAATTCCAGGGGCTCAGTAACAGAAAACTATGGGGGTAATGTACAGTCCCTTTCATGAGAAGAGGAATGAGAGGAGGTGAAGGTGAATTCAGCTACAGCTGACAAATTTTAGGTGGCTAAAGGGAACAGCATTAAGTAGCAGTAATCTCATAGGAAGAGAGTTATGTTTTTAGAATTCTCCTTCAATTCTTCTGATTATACCAAGCAGAAAGTCTTGATCTGGCACTAATTTGTCTTTAATACCTCCATAACACCTGCCAATATCTCTTGAACACAGAAGGATTTCAGGCACAGAGCCTTGACAGACAGCTAGGTAATATTTATAATTGTTTTACTTTTTACAGAACTTGAAAAACTGCTATGCTCTATTTACAGAAACTTTGGCTTCTTATTTATAGCAGTGTTATAATGTTTCCTTAGGGAAGGGGGGTCTGGGGGGATTACTTGATAGGCACTGCATGTTCTTATGAGGTGATAAAAAGTTTTGAAACCAGAGAGAGCTGGTAGTTGCATAACATTGTGAATACATTTAAAACCACTGGATTGTATGTTTTAAAGTGGTTAGTTACATGTTATGTGCATTTACATCAATTTTCAAAAGTATTTATAATTTTTAAATAAATCGTTTTTTAAATTAAGTAAACAGCAAGGTGGTCTATAGATATGAAGGAACTAGGAGAGTACTATGCAAACAGATGAAGTTTGGGAAACAGGCTTAACTAGAGAGACTGGACTGGATCAGTATGGCTGAGACGGCAGGGGGTGAACTATGGTAATTGCATAGGCAGAGCCCAGCAAACTAATTTTGGTAGCTTTTCAAGAAACTAACAACCTAGTACCTTCTAAGCTCAGGTGACTTCTGGTGGCATATCAGATATCTTCAAGGGCACAGGCAAAAATCCCCAGGCAGGCAAAGCATCTTCTGCCTCCATCCGCCTCCTGTTCTCCATCTGCAGCTCCCTCCCTCTCCCTCACCATTCAGGTGCCCAGTGTTCATGGGGACCTCTGGTCACTCGATGCCCCAAACCATTTCTTTTTCATCATCACTCAAAACTTCTCTGTTTTAGTTATAGGCTTTAACTACGTTTTGAAAGAACTGATATTAGCCTTTCCTGCCTCACAAGGTTGTTGTGAAGATCCAATGATATTTGAGACATGCTTTAAAGTACTGTATAAACTCTGGATTCTAACTCATTAGTGGGTCATAAAACCAATTTAATAGATTATGATCACTACCTTCTTAAAAACAAAAATGAATGAAAAAATAGATAAGAATGCATTGTATATTGCAAGATTAGAAGCTGTTATAGTAAATGTCTATTTCAGTTTTGGGTGTGTGTGCTGGGGTGTACAGATATATGTTCAGTCGCCCACAATGTAAACTGTAATAGACAATGGGTAAAAAAATAATAATACAATTGTCTAGGACAAATCAGCCCTTTCTCTCTCTGTAATATTTCAGGCTGAGAGAGCATAAGACCTGTCTCTTAGAATAAAACAGGGTTATCCCGTGATGTACACAGGTACGGGCTCCTTCACCACCTGTCCCATGCGCATCAGTGTTTTCTGCCCATGAGAGTCACACTTTTCCTGCAAAAAGTACAGTAGTTCCCTTTATCTACAGTTTGGCTTTCCAAAGTTACAATTAACTGTGATCCAAATTATTAAATAGAAAATTTCAGAAATAAACAATTCATAAGTTTTAACTCTTTCACCTATGAGTGGTGTGATGAAATCTCATGCTGTCCACTCCCTCGTACCTGGACGTAAACCACCCCTCTCTCAGGCATAGCCACACTGCATACACCACCCACCCATGAGTCACTTAGCCATATCGCCAGAAGGTCAATGGTAACCTAACGCTACGTCACAATGCCTACGTCCTCACCTCACCTCATCTCTTCACACAGGCACTGTTATCATCTCACATCATCATAAGAAGAAAGCTGAGTACAGTACAATAAGGTATTTGAGAGAGTGATCACATTCACATAGCTTTTATTACAGCATAGTGTTATAATTGTTCTATTTTACTATTAGTTATTGTTGTTAATCTCTTACTGTGCCTAAGTTATCAATTAAACCTTATCATAGGTATATAGATATAGGAAAAAACATAATATATGTTTATATGGGGTTCAGTACAGTCTGGTTTCAGGCTTGGACTTGGGGTCTTGAAAACGTGTCTCCTGCAGATAAGGGGGAACTACTATAAAATTCTTTATCAGATAGCTTCAAGTGAGAGTAATCCTATCTAATAACAGACAAATATGCAAACTGACCGCACCTTCGCTACACCCAAGCCACGCCCACTGGCCAAGCCACGCCCACCAACCAATCAGTATGAGTATGCAAATTACCCCAACAAAGATGGCAGCTAATTTGCATATCAAGACAGCGTCGAAAGAAGCCAAGAGCTGCAGAAGGGAGTAAAGCTTCGAAGCAAGCGGGGGGGCGGGGGGGGGGAGCAAAGTCAGGGCCGGGGGCGAAGGGAAAAGCAGGCGGGCTGGCGGAGAAGGCGGGGCGGGCGACAAGGGAGGAGCGGAGGCGGGGTAGAGTGCAGCAGGAAATCCTATTGCAGGATTTTTCCTGCAACGGGAACGCTAGTTCTTTATATAACTAACTAGAGGCCCGGTGCACGAAATTCGTGCACGGAGGGGGGTTGCCCAGCCTGTACCCTCTCCAATCTCGGACCCCTCAAAGGATGTCCGACTGCCCGTTTAGGCCCGATCCCTGGGATCGGGCCTAAACGGGCAGTCAGACACCCCTCTCATAATCCAGGACTGCTGGCTCCCAACTGCTTGCCTGCCTGCCTTCATGATTGCCCCTAACTGCTTCTGCCTGCCAGCCTGATCACCCCCTAATCACTCCCATGCCAGCCTGTTTGCCCCCAACTTCCTTCCTCTGCTGGCCTGGTCACCCCTAACTGCCCTCTCCTGCAGGGTTGATCACCTCCAACTGCCCTTCCTTGCAGGCCTGATCCCTCTCAACTGCCCTCCCTTGCAAGCCTGATCCCTCTCAACTGCCCTCCCTTGCAGGCAGGGTGCCTCCCAACTGTCCTCCCTTGCAGGCCGGGTGCCTCCCAACTGCCCTCTCCTGCTGGCCATCTTGTGGTGGCGATCCTGTGTCCACATGGGGGCAGGATCTTTGACCACATGGGGGCAGCTATATTGTGTGTTGCAGTGATGATCAATCTGCATAGTTCTCTTTTATTAGATAGGATAGAGGCCTGGTACAGGGGTAGGGGCCAGCTGGTTTGCCCTGAAGGGTGTCCCTGATCAGGGTGGGGTTCCCTTGGGGCGTGGGGCGGCCTGAGCAAGGGGCCTGTGGTGGTTTGCAGGTGGGCCACGCCCCCTGGGATGCAAGCAGAGACCCTGGTATCTGGAATTTATTTTCCTTCTACAATTGAAACTTTGTAGCCTGGAGCAGAGCCAAGCCTGGGGCTCCCTCTGAGGCCGAATCCATTTGTGTTGGGGATATAATTGAAACTTTGTTGCCTTAAGCGGGTGGGCCCGGCCAGGGTGTGTGGAAAGCTTTGCTACCCGTTGCCAGCGGCAACCCTGGCCTGCTCTCTCAAGCTCCATTCTGCCGCCATTTGTTTGAATTTGTTTACCTTCTATAATTGAAACTTTGTAGCTTGAGTGGAGGCTTAGGCCTGCAACGGCTGGCAGAAAGCTTGGCTTCCTCTGTTACCTAGGGAACCTTGCTCTCTGTGGCTGTAGCCATCTTGGTTTGGGTTAATTTGCATACTCGCTCTGATTGGATGGTGGGCGTGGCTTGTGGGCGTGGCTTCTGGGTGTGTCGGAGGTATGGTCAATTTGCATATTTGTTTATTATTAGATTAGATTATAAGCAAATTTGGGCAAAGACTTCAAAAATACTTCTGAATTAAGATCTGATCCTCGCATTACTTTGTAGAATAAAGTTGAAAGCCCCAAAAACTCTGATAAGTCACAAAATGGGTAAATATTTAAAATAGTCTGAATTGTTGAGGTTTAACAGAATCTTGCAATGTTTTCCATTTCGGCCTCACATACAAAAATGCAAGTTTCTGAGAAGTTGTAAGAAATGTGGCCAATCATTAGGGCTTGAGTAATTAGCAGAAGAAAGAAGGAAAAAGAAAAGGCCAGGTGGATTCCCGAAGCACCCAGGGCCTGGGAGCTCGGTCACTGCTGGTTGCGTCACGTCCGTGTGCAATGAATCAGGGTTGGTTAAGAGAATGCACGCGGACCAGAGAACTGTTTCACATTTTTGGCTCAGACTTTACTTTCTGTATATAAAGTCCTACTAGTGGCTCTAGGAGTGAACATTTAACATTTACTATGTTGTTTATAATGGTTAGGACAGTAATGTTTGGCCTCGTCAGCTTACAGAATAAATCTCGGCTGTCCTGCAGCTGAGGAGCCGGCTCAGGAAGTCTCTCCCAGAGAGAGGCATCCCTTATATAGGCTTCTAGGTTCTTCAGCGCGCCCAGAGCCTGGCCCTTTTAGAAGACGCGGCAGTCCTATCTACACACTGCACGGGACGTGACTTGTGCCAGAGAAAACCCCAACAGTCTTTTAAAAAAATAATTGGGGAGCATTCATACCATATTGTCAATGAATACAAGATAACAATAAAAGTAAAATTAGCTGTTCGAAATTTGCTAAAATAACACAATACTGAAGCAGGCTTTTATGCAATCTAAATTCTCTACTCTCACAAAGCCTACTCACCATTAGAAAAATTAAGGCATCATGAAAGGTAATAATCAAATGGGTTATATGGAATCATTTTCTAAATTAAATTATCTATATTATGCCAGTGTACAAGACTTTTAAAAGGCATAGTTTTAAATACTGTGGAAAAATTACCTTTATTAAATTTTACCCATTTGTCAATTGTAGCTTCAAAAACCCTAAAGAGTCCAAACATCACCTCCACCACTGGGGATCGAACCCACAACCTGGGCATGTACCCTGATAGGAATCAAACAAGTGATCTCTTGCCCAGGAAATGATCTGGATGTCTGCAACCACCAACCCCCAACCATCTCCTTGCTTCTGCCTTTGTCCCCATGCAGAACAGCCAGTGTGATTCTCTCTTTTTTTTTATTATAATATATATATATATTTTTTAATTGATTTCAGAGAGGAGGAGAGAGAGATAGAAACACCAATGATGAGAGAGAATCATTGATCAGCTGCCTCCTACACACCCCACACTCAGGATCGAGCCCACAACCCAGGCATGTGCCCTGACTGGGAATCGAACCGTGACCTCCTGGTTCATAGGTCAATGCTCAACCACTGAGCCACACTGGCCGGGCTAGTGTGATTCTTTTTAAAATATAACTTGGATGATGATGTCAATCTTCTAAAACCCAATGGCCCTATTGCCCTCAGAAGAGTCTTCAAACTATTTCCCATAGCCTCCGAGGTACTATTCGATCTGATGTCCTCTGCCCAACCTTTTCCCATTCAGGCTTTCCTGAGACGGAAGATGGCTTCTTAACCTGACCTGTGAATGTGGGGAGAATGCTTGGCTCAGCTCTTCCCTTTTCTTTTCTTTTTTTCCATTTCTTTTTTTTTTTTTAATATGTTTTTATTGATTTTTTAGAAAAGAGGAAGAGAGCAGGAGAAAGAAAAACATGGATGAGAGAGAGAAACATCAATCAGCTGCCTCCTGTATGCCCGCTACTGGGGATCGAACCCACAACCTGGGCATGTACCCTGATAGGAATCAAACCAGTGACCTCTCAGGGACAACACTCAATCAACTGAGCTACACCAGCCAGGGCTTCCCTTTTCTTTCTTGAGTGCAAACTGCCCTTAGGGAATAAGTCTCTGCTTCTCCATGCCCTGAGTCTTCCTGGAGCAAGCCTGGCCAGGTTCAGTGTTGGATGAGACTGGGGTGGGGGTGAGGAGACAAGTCTGTCGAATTCCAGGAGTTAGTCAGCAGGCACATCTGGCTTTCATCTTCCTCTACCATCTGTAACAAAGGGGGACTCTGGCCTTCATCTGTCCTGCTTTAGTGATTAGTCTTATTTCCTCATTAGATTCCAGGTAGGGAAGAGGGGTGCTAATTATTAGCACTGAAACAAACACACTTGTAGGACACACACACCTTATGTGAGTACAGAAAGGAATCTAGAAATGCTCACCTCTGGATGGTGTAGTTTATAGGAGACTCATTTTCTTCAGATGCTTTTCTATTTTGGGTGAACATTTTTACACATAACTATGGTTACTTGATTACTTTTATAATCAGAAAAAAGCCAAAATTAACTTTTTTTGGAGGCCATTAAGAGGGCAAAGCTTGGGATCTGGTTTTCAGAGGAAATTATGAGCTATGCTTTGGATACATGTATAATGAAATTGAAAACAGAGTTACAAAATGACTCTCTGTAATCATGACTGCACACAATGCAGGTAGAAATGTCTGGCCTTTAAAAAATAGTTCATAATTACTTTCACTTTAATTTTTTGGCTAAATTCAAGTCACCAAATAGTGACAAAAATTACATCATTCTCTATTTAATCTACATAGGCCCTCTGGTCTATTTATTCAACATAATGGAAATATAACATTATACCAATTGCTTACTTATAATGTTTATTCATTTCACTCCATAACAGAAGCTTTTATTCATATCTATATATACAAAAGCCTAATATGCGAAGTGTATTAGGCTTAGGAGTTCGACCGGGAGACTGAGAGTTCGATCGCTCGCTATGATGTGCACTGACCACCAGGGGGCAGCGCGGAACGAAGGGAGGCCCCGGCCAGCAGCTGGCAGCCAGCAGCCAGCAGCCAGCAGCAGCTAGGGACCCTACCGATGCATGAATTTCATGCACTGGGCATCTAGTATTCATATATTTTAAATGAGAGGTTTTGGGTTCATGACTGATTTCCATTTTTTCTCTTCTAAGTATCAACATACACCCATGGGTATACATATGTTTTCTATTCCTACCACATTTAGGGAAAATTATTCTATTTTACTTACAAGTTAACATTTTTTAGCCCCTTTGACCCCTTTCACCAGGGTTACCTGGCCAAGTAGCTCAGTTTAGATGTTTAGGGCATCTTCCCGATACGCCAGATTTTAGGTTCAATCCCTGGTTGGGGCACATTCAAGAATCAACCAATGAATGCATAAATAAGTGGAACAACAAATTGATGTTTCTCTCTCTTTCTCTTTATCTTCTCTGTCTCTTCTCTTTCTCTCTCCCACTCTCTCTTTCTCCCTCTCTCCCTCCCTTCCTTCTTCCCTCTCTCCTTCCTTTTCTCTAAAATCAATAAAAATTTTTAAAAATTAAGAAAATGTTTTAAGAGTACTTATAAAATTTTTAAGTTTTAAGAACACTTATGAAACCACAATGAGATAACCCTGACACCCTGTTAGGATGACTATTATATAAAAGATAAATAAGCCTTGGTGAGGATGTAGAGCAACTTCTAGCGACTGGTCATCATTCCACAAAAACTGTAAAACACCTGGGAGCTAAGAAGAAAAAGGAGGAAGAAGGCCAATAGTTATTAAGAACCTGTTTCGTGCAACAAGTCTTATTCTGGGTTCTTTAAATACATTGCCTAATATAAACCTCAAAATAACCTGACAAGTGGGGATCATGCCTTCATTTCATGAATAAAGAAAATGCAGTGTGTAAGAGCTTAGGAAACAGAACTGATCGACAGGAAGTTCCATGTAATTGCATGTCTCAGGTATCACTGACAAAATGTGCTACAGCACTATACAGTAGACTTTCAGCTGTCCATAGATAGTCTTCTAGACTCCCAGTATTATTAAGCCTAATGAAAAGACAAAAATCTCTATTTGAAGTTTTAACATTGCTGTTTATATTTTTTATAGAGATACACCATTTTTCCCCAAAGGATGATACTATAATCATTTTCTAAATCACTTGCTTTTTAAAAATTGTTTTTTAAATGTCAATTTCGCCCTGGTCAGGTGGTTCAATTGGTTGGAGCACATTCCCATACACTAAAAGCCTGTGGGTTTGATTCCCAGTCAGGGCATAAACCTGGGTTGTGGGTTCAACCTCCAGTCAGGGTGCATATGGGAGGCAATTGATCAATGTTTCTCTCTCACCTCTCTCTCTCTCTAAAAATCAATGACCATATCCTCAGGTGAGGATTTTTTTAAAGTCCTATTTCCCCTATAATATGCTTCTCTCCCCCCTATACGCAGTAGTATTTCACTGCTTTAACTTGAACAACGATTGGGTAAAGGCTGTGAATTATTAAGTGATCAGTCTTTGGAGAAAGAAGGGAAAGAACACATTTTTGACTTCTGACTCCTCAGTGAGGTGGTAGGTGCTCAAAAATACGAGGTGAAATTTCCTGACCTACATAGATAGCTAGATATATAAATATACACAGTTATAGAGATATGGAGAAAAGTACAGAGGGATACATACCAGGTAATTTACAAGCATTTGAAGTAGAGATAGGATGATGAGATTAGAAAGGAAAGGCAATTAATAATAAAATAACAGTAATGGATTTTTTTGAAAAGTATACATTTCACATGTATAAAATTATGATTCAATTCAAATAAAAAATTTTGAAAAAAGCAAATCAGAGTTATACGTATTTACTTACAAGGTGGTCCATGCTATATTCAATTAAATTAAGCACATTGCAAATCCTCTCTCTATGTAAAACAAAACCTTTTAATCCCTATTAATGAAGGGTAAGGTAAACAAGGTCATAAATCAAGCAAATGTTAACATGGGTTAGAATGTCAATTTTGCCCTGGTTGGGTGGTTCAGTTGGTACCTGACAGTGACTGGAGACACTTGAAGATTCAGGGCGCAGTGGGTGTAAGTTATTACTGGGGACTTCTTTCCTGCATTCTCTCTCCATCATATGCTCTCTTACTCACCAGGGTTACCTGCCCAGGAGCTTATCTCCTGGTGTGATGCCCAGCTCTAGCCCCAGCTTCCCCGACCCACACTTACATGCAAACGTAAAAATATAAATAAAATATAATGAATGGGATGTGGTATAATAAGCTATACATTCATGTACTATTAAATTCTAACAATATAGAATCAAGGACTGTGATTAGCAGAATGGCTAGAAAAGATGGGGGGGGCGGAATTAGCAGTCCAACAGCTTTATTTTCTACAAAACTGGAAACAGAGGATACTCATTACTTCAAGAGATATGCAAGGCCAATCTTTAAAAAATATATTTAACTTTATAAAAAGATAAAGGTTCTAAGAGAAATACACACACATTAATATATATGAACCATGTTAAACAGATACTATTAAAGCTACACAAGAAAACTTCATGGTTTAGAATTTCTATGTTTAAATCAACAGATCCCAGAGACAATGAAAGCCAGTTACTTAAAAATTTATTGCTTGGCTAAAACTCAGTTTACAATTCAAAGGATTTTAAAAATCTCTGTGCTGTTATGAAGCTTTACGGGGTTTATAGTGAAGATGAAAACAGAAATAAAGAGATCTGACAAACAGAAAATGCCAAAGCTATTTCTGGCATTATAAACATGGATTCTTCTTTCACGACCATTACTTTTTACCTTATTCCTAGAAAACTAACTTTAACTCTTCCGCCTGAAAGGACAACTACTTTCCTGGGACCCCTTTCAAAATGTACATGTTTTATTTAAAAGACATTATTTTTATAATTTTTAAAAAGAACTAGAATGTAAATTCCACAAGGGCAGGAATTCTTTCTTAAATTTTTAATTGACTGATTGGTTTTGAGAGAGAGAAACACGTTGATTTGGACAACGCTTTAACCAACTGAGCCACACAGCCAGGGCCAGGAATTTTGGCTAATCTGCAATATTTCTAGTGCCTAGAATAGTGCCTGCCATATAGTAGGTACTTAATAAAAATGTACTGAATTAATAAAATTAATAAGTAGACCAGAATCCATGGACACAGACAATAGGGTGGTAAAGGCCTGGGTCAGGGCGGAGAGTGGGGGGGAGGGCTAGAAGGAGTCAGTTGGAGAAAAAGGGGGGTATATGTAATACTTTCAACAATAAAGTTTTAAAATATAAAAATAAAATGAATTACTGTTGGGAAAAAAAAGATAACCAAATTGTACTATAGTAACGTAGAATCATTCTACTTATCAAAAGTTCTTATTTTATCACATATACAAATCCCCTCTTCTTTTAAATATATTTTTATTGATTTCAGAGAAGAAGGGAGAGGGGGGAGAGAGATAGAAACATCAATGAGAGAGAATCATTGATCAGCTGCTTCCTGCCCACCCCCTACTGGGGATCGAGCCCACCACCTGGGCCTGTGCCCCGACCAGGAATCGAACCATGACCTCCTGGTTCATAGGTCGACCCTCAACCACTGAGCAACACCAACCAGGCATACAAAGCCCTTTTTAAAGCATATTGGTAATTCACAAAATTAGTCGAAGTCTTTTATATCCATCATTTCTATGATTATAGAATTCTATGATCCTTTCCAATTCAATTTTTATTTATTCTAATAATGTAAAGGAAAAATCTGAAACCTATTCAAATGGAATGTCATGGAATGTAAAGACAAAATATTTTTTAAATTATTACAGAAATAGCTGCAAAGCAATGGCTGTATCTTCTTGGACATCTCACGATTTTCTTCAATCTTTTAAAGGGTATTTTCTAGCCCTAACCGGTTTGGCTCAGTGGATAGAGCATCGGCCTGAGGACTCAAGGGTCCCAGGTTCGATTCCAGTCAAGGGCATGTACCTTGGTTGCAGGCACATACCCACTAGGGAGTGTGCAGAAGGCAGCTGATCGATGTTTCTCTCTCATCGATATTTCTAACTCTCTATCTCTCTCCCTTCCTCTCTGTAAAATATCAATAAAATATTTTTTTAAAAGATTATTTTAAAAAAATAAATAAATAAATAAAGGGTATTTTCTAGCTCTCTGCTTAGCCTTGCTTTATATTACCATCAAATCCTTCATTTTCAAAATCATGTACATTGAAATGCTATATAATAAACTGCACTGTGCTTCTTAATTTTTATACCAAAAGGCCTAATTTATTTTAAAAACAAAATCTAATATGCATTAGAAAATACTAAGCTGGTATATTTGCTGAAATGCTGTTTACTGCAAAAGTTCCAATGTTTTATCAACTAACACTGAAGTTTAAATTAGGGCTAAACTCAGAAAATTGATCTTCATAACATTTTAACATTTGTCTTATATAGTAGTATAAGGTGATTTTCTTCTAAGAAAAACGGACTTAAATGTCCTTGACTCACCGTCAGATTCCGGTCCCAGATCTGTATGCTTCCGTTCTGGCAGGCGGCTGCTATGAGGTTTCCATCTCTACTGTATGTGCACGTGGTGGGAATCACTTTTTTACCCTGCATCGTCCGTGGTTTAAACACACTTTTTTGTTTCTTTGGATTTTCAACTTCCCATGTCCTCACAGTCCTAAAAAGAATAAGGAGATTGTCATGTACCAAAAAGAAAGGAGTTCAAAACACAAAAGAGCCCATAAAGACTGCTTCAACTTTTAAGCATATAAATTTAATAAATATTTTTAAATGAAATGTGCTCTGTGAAACATTCTCCAGTTATAAATGAGGTTACTCTCTGAAATAAGGTGAACCGTGTTGTTGTCAAATCAAACAGCAAATGGCAGATTCTACTTCACATCTATCAGATTCGTTCTGACCCTCTAAGGCAGTGGCCTCCACACATTTCTGACTGATACACTCTGACCAGTAAAACTGCTGACCATACACCGCGTGTACACACATTACTTCCTGAATTCCTTATATGTGTTAATGCACCACTTTATAACATACACTAGAAAGCACACTGAAAAAACAGATCATTAAAAGAGAATGCTGTACTGCTCCACGGCCCAGGCAAAAACCTCATGCCTCTTGGGGAGGAGTGAAAACAAAGCTGTCAGCCCCTGAGTTTTCACTAAGTAACAAGCAACAGCAGTCTAGAGCTAGGGTGGGGATAGAATACAACAGATTTTAAAAGACAGTATATCAAAATTCATGGTATTCAGTTACTACAGGACACAGAGAGAAATACAGCCTTAACTGTACATATTAGAAAAAAATACCTCAAATCAATGACCTAACATTCAACCTTAAGAAACTAAAAATAGGGAGAGAAAATTAAATCCAAAGCAAGCAGAAGGAAGGGAATAATAAAAAAGAGAGTACAAAGAATAAAATAGAAAACAGAAAAACAGTGGAGAAGCCAAAAGCTGGCTCTCTGAGAAGTTCAATAAAATTAACAAATCGCTAGCAAAAGTGATGAAAAAACCACAGAAATGTAGACAATATCAAATATTGAATGAAAGAGAGGATATCATTATAAAGCTTAACAACATTAAAAGGATAAGGAGTTTAATGAACAAATTTGCATACATACACCCTACCCCAGCCTTCCCCACACTATTGTCTGTGTCCAGGGGTTATGCACACATGCACGTAAGTTCTTTGGCTAATCTTCCTGCCCCTCCCCACTTCCCACTGAGATTGGTCAGTCTATCCATGCATACATGCCTCTAGACCTATTTTGCTCGTCAGTTTATTTTACTCATTAGATTCCACATATAAGTGAGATCATGTGATCGCTGTCCTTCTCCACTGGCTTGTAGTGCTTATTAGCATAATACTCTCCAGGTCCATCCATGCTGATGCAAAGGGTAAGAGCTCCTTCTTTTTTACAGCCACAGAGTATTCCATTTTGTACCGCAGTTTTTTTACCCACTCATCTACTGATGGGCTCTTGGGCTGTTTTATACGTGGTACGAAGTCAATGTTCTTTTTCTGCATATAAATATCCATTGTTTTGTAACATTTGTATCTGAACATTCAAACCTTACCCTTACTGAACATATTCTGTATTGCTTACTTGTCTCCTATCTCGGGTCACTATGTCTCCCACAGTTAATATGCACAAAACATTAATAACTTGTGTGCCTTTCCTTTCTACAGCAGCTCTGCAACCGGGGGATAAATTATGACGGTTTCTCCTTTTTCATAACTGAACATCCCCAAAAGTCAGCTGATACTTTAGAATTATGATATGAAAGACCACACACAAATATCATTATCATTATCAGGCTTGTTTAATGTTCTTCATCTCTAAAACTGGGATAATACTGCCACAATGAGGAGTTACGAGGATTAAATGAGATTAGGGATGTAAACGTGTCCAGGACAGCACTTGGAACACAGTAGGCACTCAATAAATACTAGTTCCTTTCTGCTCTTCCTCTCAGACCATAAATAAGATATTAAAGCTAATAAACCCAACACTAAGTATGTTCCATTTATTTCAGTTGTATAGTAACAGGTTGAGCTAGTTATCAAAATAACAGAAGAAAAGAAAGCAGCTAATGTGGCATATAAATGTATGAAGTATAAATTTAGGCAGAATCTGGTGGTGACTAATTACTATGTTTTATGGCTCTGATTCTCTTGAGTCTCGGTCTTCAAAAATAAATGCTAAAGTACAAGGCCAGTAGGTATCTGTCAAAACATTTTATGTTAAAGAACACATATTTTGAAACTTGAAGGGAGATCTGGTCTTGTAAAACTAAAACTGTTTTATAAAAAAGATTTGAAAATAGAAGAAGTATCTGCCTGGGCCTTTCTGGGAACACAACGAAAACACCCAGACGACAAGAAAAAAACACAGGTGGGTCGTTACTTTGCCCCAGGCACAAATGCTTTCTATCTCAAAATTCTGAATTCTTTCCAAATACAAGTTCTAAACTTTCTGGCATCTGCTGCATAAATGCATCACAGCATTTGGCAGAAGTCAAGGGAAGCATTAATTTTGCATGGAAATCACTTAAGAGATCTTGGTTGAATTTTTCCTCGAAAGACTACACAAGGAGCGTGAGCGGTGGAACAGTCTGAAACTGGCTGGCTCTCTTGGCAGAACACATCCAACAAGAACGACCTTCTTTTCAAAAATGCCCAAATACTAAGGTATTAAGGTTCCACAGAAATGGGGAAAATGTTTTAGCTGCTATATAAACCCACAATAATCTTTATAAGCATACATAATTCTCATGCACCCACAGAGTAATTGCAAATAAGAATGCATTTGCACTTAAGAGAAACAGATTTGGTACTAATGCTATAAACGTACAATTACTAAAATTAGGCCTTCTGAAATCTAGCATCAGAGTAGGGAATGAATGCTACAATAAATACCACTTGTACTCTTACATTTATAGTCAACTGATTTTCAACAAAGATACCAAAACAATTAATGGAAAACTGTGTGTGTGTGTGTGTGTGTGTGTGTGTGTGTGTGTGTGTGTGTTTCAAAAAACATGGCCAAGACAACTAGATATCCACATGCAAAAAAGGTGAATGTGGCCTTTACTTCACATCATACAAATATTACCTTAAAATGGACCATAGACACAGACGTAAAACTCTTAAAACATAACCTTGGATTAGGAAATGATTTCTTAGAGGCAGCATCAAAAGCACAAATGATTTAAAAAAAAAAAAGATAAGTTGGATATCGTCAAAATTAAAAATTTATCTGCTTCAAAAGATACTGCCATTAGACCCAGTAATACCACTTCTAGGAATATATCCCAAGAAAACAGAAACACCAATCGGAAAGGATATATGCACTCCTATGTTCATAGCAGCACAATTCACCATAGCTAAGATTTGGAAACAGCCTAAATGCCCATCAGCAGATGAGTGGATTAGAAAAATGTGGTACATCTACACAATGGAATACTACACTGCTATAAAAAAGAAGGAATTCTAGCTGAAACCGGTTTGGTTCAGTGGATAGAGCGTCAACCTGCGGACTGAAAGGTCCCGGGTTCGATTCCGGTCAAGGGCATGTACATTGGTTGTGGGAAATAACATACAAGCAATAAGCCACAGGGCCACAATTCAATACATATATATTAAATACTTTTTATAGATGAGCTATCTTGGTAGATACTTGGGGATACAAAGTTGTCTGTTCTCCAACACATTATCTAATGAAGGAGAAAAACTGGGGGGAAATGTCATCAGGTCAGGAGGCAGCACCCAGAGAAAAGAAAGGTAGCTCATCTGGAAAGGATTCCAGAGATGTGTTTATTTTGGGGAGAGTTGAGATTCTGCAGATGAATCCCAGAAATTGTATAGAAGATGTGGTGTGCCCCAAAGTCAGCCTGGACTGTGCTCCAGTAAAAGGGGTTGGCCCGTGGCTGCAGAGTATGGAACCAAGAAGAAATAAAGACAGTGTCACTGACACAAGTCCTGGACAAAGGAGAACGATGCTGTTATTAACATAAATGGAGAATCTGAGAAAATAGAAAATGAAATTGAAATTGGAAAGATCAAGTGCTTCTAACAGGGACTATTCCTGACCAACTGGAAGTGAACAGCAAGAGGTCATTGATAGAAATCAACTCTAGTGGAGAAGGCACTGAGAACAGGCCGAAGGATTCTATAATTCTCCAGCTGCCTTTCGATGTATACTTGATGGGGAGCAGGAAATTCACAATGAATCCACCTGGGGCATAAAGTAAGTAACTCACGAAATTACTCTTACCACACATATCAAGATAAGAAATCATATGTGAACTTGGCCTTAAAACGTGGAGAAAGGTGAAATGTGTCTATAATTACAAATGACTGTTTTAATTTACGTTAAGAAGTAATTACTACCTCCTGACAAGAGCAGGACAGAGCGCAGTGGGTGGAGGTGGGAAAGGAGGAGATGCAGGGGGAGGGGAAGAGATTAGGGCAGCCAGCACAGGAACAGGCAGGTATGACGAATCTTACAGAAATCTGCCTCCACCCACCCTTTACCGGGTGCTGCCAGGGCTCAGTAGTATTTCTGGACCAACTTCTGCCGGGATATTAGCAGGTGCAGGCAGGCTTTCCAACAAGCCACTGAAGGATGGAGCCATTATTCTTCAAGATTACCGCTTTATTCTTTTTTTTTTTATGCCTCTGAAATGCAATACATATATGAAACTTTCACTCAACCCAGCAAGTTTTACAGCAGCAGGCTCCACATCTGCAAAACAGATTCTAAAAGATAAAATGTTATGTGCCAAGAGTGATTCAGTGCAAATTTGAAAATGAGATAAATATTCTTCTTTTGAAAGAGAATGGTTTTTCCTGACCTAAAAGTTAAACAATGTTAATCAAGTCATAGAGTTGAGCAGTGAAGTCAACATTACTTGAGAAGTTTATACTAAAAATAGTGAACCTTTTCCATATCTCTAGCAAACTCATCCACAGCCGAGCTCTCGTACTTGCAGGATTATTTCCAGAAACCACAAATGCCAAGATGTCTTTGCTAATGAATTCTGAATACTGAACTAATAATCTGAATTAAAGCTAAGATTTGAACTAATAATGGTGATAGCTGACATGTATGTGCTCATAATGAAAACAGCACTATTCTAAGTACTCTATCACTTAATCCGCACAACTCTATGAAGAAAATACTATTATCTCTACTTTACAGAGGAAAACTCAAGCACAAAAGGGTGAAGTAACAAATGTCAATATACACATAAGTGGAATAATCAACTGCCGTGTCTACTGCCTACTCAAGATTCAGTCACCACATGGACCCATGAACACAGGTAAGGTCACAACAATTTTGGATGCCATACATATTGATGGTTTGAGTAATACTTTTACCAGAGAAAGAATACTGCAAAACTTCCATATTTATGAAACTAATGCAAAATAAAGCTGAATAGTATTTGTATTTTGCATCTTTTAGAGATAAGCAGTGACTCTGAAAATCTCGCTGTTATAAAATATATTTTGTTACAGACATGAAGTCCTCACTATTCAATAAAATAAATAACAATTTTTCTCTTCCAATGAAGATATCAATAAGAAAACACTTTGAAAAGGACACAGGATGAGGAATCCCATTATTATAACCACCTGTCTTCTGTTCCCATCCTTCACTTCCCTGTACTTCCAGACCTATCACACGTGTTCACAAGCAGGCAGTTCCCCCTGGATAAGCCCTGTTAGACACTCTTTAAAAATACGTTGAGGGGGTAGATTTTCTGTGTGGAGGGGAGGAGAAAGAAGATGTAGACAGATCAGCAGCAGCTGATGCACCAAGTTCAAAGAGGGAAATAAATAAGGTGAATCCAGGAAAAGTTTTAAACTCACCACACACAGTTTAAAACATTGCACAGGGGCTGTGAACTAGGATCAGCAGGGCAGGGGAACCAAGCAGCATTCTGCCACCAGGAACAGGGTGGCTGAGAAAAGGCGCCGTTGGGGACCACATCAGAGAAGTGTCACACACCAGGGCAGCCCATGCTGAAAACAGGCTGAAACTCAGCAACTCTCCAATGCTCTCTGGCCCCACAGCCTTTACGTGAGATCTGGAATTGAGAATCTAGTGAAATTTGAGAAGACAGAACTGGCTTATGACTGGCCTATGACTTAAAAGGGGATAAGCCATCTAATATTGAACAGCCAGTTAGTGCAAAAGAATTTCTTGCCATTTAGCACACCTAACACTTATCAGAGCTCATGGCCTTAGACTCTCTGCCACCCGACTCTAGATCCATGGGTGGTTTTTGTGGGGAGGTCTGTGCTTTGCCTATGAGAGTTCATATGTATACCTTTTGAAGAAAATGTCTGTAACTTCCCCTCCATCATCAACGAGATCCAAGAAGGTTAAGAACATGGCTCTAGGTCAGTGATGGCGAACCTATGACATGCGTGTCAGCACTGACACGCGTAGCCATTTCTGATGACCCGTGACCGCTGAGGCGGCCGCATGCCGAGGATGAAACATTTGCTGCTCCTGAGGATGAAACATTTGCGAAATAATGTTTTTTCCTCAAAATGACACACTACCCGAGTTATGCTCAGTTTTTTGGCAAACTTTGACACACCAAGCTCAAAAGGTTGCCCATCACTGCTCTAGGTCATCCAAATCTTACCCCTGGCCCAAGTAGGGTCTTCAGAGAGCTGGCTGCAGATTTAGACTGCATTGCATGGTCCCCTCTGAGAACGATTTTTCTTGAATTACATGTTTTGGTTCTGCCCTTGACTTACATTAAAGGGTGCAACAAAAAAATAGTAACAGGAGTAGAGTCCAGAAAAATAAATAAGGGTGAGGACAATGAAGTCAGATTTGCCTGTTTAAACCCTCTCTCCCCTCTTTCCATGACCGTGGACAGGTCAGCCTCTCACAGCCTGTTTCCTCCTCTGAAATAATTACTTCACAGAGTTATTTTAAGGACTTGATTACGAAAATATACATAAAGCACTTAGCACAGTGCCTTGTGTACAGTAAATACCCAATTATTGTAAATTTACTGCTGTGTTTATTGTAAGGATACTGTCTACGTCAACCAGTGCAATCTATATGAGGCCCCTGGGAAACTTTCATCTTTTATGCTCTTTTGACAGGAAAACCTCTATGTTTTCATCTTGAGGACTCTGGGACTCTCAACTGACCAGTCTCCATCTTTGCTCTGGTTATTTGCAAATTTCAAACTGAATCTACAACCTAACTTTACCCACTGTGTAGCAAAACCAGCTCCTAATAATTTCCTGTGAACTAACCTTATCCCTTCACCCTTACTTCCTCATGGTCTTGGATGCTTTTTTCTTTTTTATAATGTGTGTTACTATTATTACTTTGAGCTTCTTTGAATTATTTGTTTACTGATATAAGATGCATAAAACTAAATAGGTGAATTAACAAACAAACAGAAAAAATAAATAGTGCTATTTTTGAATTGTTGGTAATTTGAGTGGGGTTTTTTTAAGTTATTTTCCTAATTCATGGGTATATTAGCTACAGAGCCAGGAGAAAATTTAATTCTTTTTACTTCCCAAAGCAGAACCTGCCCTAGACCAATTTAGACCCTCAAAGAAAAACTGAGTCAAGAGTCATCAGCCAAAGAGCCAAACAAATCACCAGGGTGATGATGAGAATTTAATGTGAAGAGCGATGAAGTCATGGGGAGTGTGGCAGCAGGCTAGTCCTCTGAGGTGAGTGCTTCTATATTCTGAAAGTTAGAACTTTTTTCAGTGATGGACATTTCAGAAAGAAAATATAAATTCACAGTCACGAGCTTAATTGTATCAATTCCTAGGAAAACCAAAGCAGAAGTTTCCAGTCTTTAACTGTGCTGGACCCACAGCTCTGGCCGGTGATACCCAGGCTGACTTAAAGGTCTCCTTACTTCCTGACCCAGATGAATGGAAATGAGCCACAGCCCCACAGCCAGGGTGTGCTAAGCAGATGCGACACCACAGGGGCTGAGCTGTTGGCCAAAGACAAAGCGGGGGAACCAGAATGTAAGCAAAGAAGCTTTCCCTGGCTGCTTGGCAATAAGGCCTCTAAATAAACTACATTCATCTGACTCACATGTGGTGAGTGGGAAATTAAAAACAGGGCAGCGAGGAAAGTAAATGAATTCATTAAAGAGGTAATAAACTTACAAAGCAGTTTCACTAGGACATATGTTGCTATCAGGATTATTTGAGTTTCTAGAGATATCGTCATATCCATACCTTTACAAAGTTATATACTAACTACCTTGGGCATACAACAGATAAGATAAGAACTCTTGAGAAGCAAATATTTTTCCAAGAAGAAAAGCACGGCCCCTAAAGAATCAGTGAGATAAAATAAAATCCAATAATTTTAAGTATATTATCTTAAAACCCCAGGACAACAAATTAAAATGGATTGTTAAGGAAATACAAAAGGGAAGAAACTATGAAGACAAAGCAGAGCTGACCTTCTACAGAAGAATGAACTATGAGATGCTGGGGGGCTTGTTTGTGAGGCTGCTGTCTACCGCGACACTTCCACTGCGGTGCCCAGGCCCTTGAACGCTCCATGTTCACAGCAATGAAACATACACGCCAATACACTGAGGTTCAAATATTCCTTTCAGACTACAATCAAATCTCTGGGTGTTCCTTTTCTTTGTTCTTCCAGTCATGAATATATTTTAAAATTTCCTTCCTTTCTTCTCTCCCTTCCTCCTTCCTCCTTCCATTCAATCAACATGGATTTGCGGCTCTAGTGACAGGCGGAGCACTGCTCTAGGTGCTAGAAACACAGAGGGAACACATCGGACAAGCACCCGTGCCCTGGGGCTCATTCGTTAGTTCTTCCAGGAAATGAAACCCCAGGTAGATGAAACCGCAGAAAGTGACTCTGTGGGTAATAGGGGACTACTGTATTTTAATTTGTTGTTTACTGGTCAGTTTTCCTAGACTGTTCGCTCACAAAAGCCCACGCTTGGCACAGTGCTTTTCTATAGTATAAATGCTCAGAATCTATTTGTGTTATCACTAAACAAATGAAGAGGAAATCCTTAACATTCTTCATCAAAACACTGAGCACACAGATTAAAAAATGGATGTAGGTAAAAGGACAACAAAAACAATAAAAAAAATTATTTGAAAGAAGGTAATTCAATTCAACAGACACTTGGGAGTAGCCAACAGCTATGGAAATCAGCTGCCTTGTCCCTGATTCACAAATTTTGCAGAAATATCATTCAGAATAATTTGCTGAGACAGCAACAACTGACCAGAAAGTAAACTGATGTTTGAAGCTTTTCTCCCTAAAGAAACATGTTCTAAGACCAACATGCACACAAGTTAGACACTGTTGCATAACAAACTATTCCCAAACCCAGGGCTTAAAACAATGAGAATTCCTCACTCTTAATTCTACAGGTCAACTGGCAATTCCATTTTGTGGCATTTTGTGCTTTCTCATGATTTTGTAGTAGTCTGACAGGTCAGCCAAGACTGGCTGGCTTATTGGGAATGGCCTCCCTTGTATACATTGTGGTTGGCTGGCTCTTGGATGCAGTGACAGGTGTGATGGGGACTCAGCCAGCAGGTCAGCCCAGGCTAATTCTCATGGCAGCTAGACAGGATTCCATGCGCAGAAACGCATAAGACCTCTTGAGGCTTAGCCTCATTTTTGATCCACCATCACCTCTGCCATATCTATTAGCCAAAGCAAGTGACAAGGCCAGTCCAGATTCCAAAAGTAAGTAAATAAACTCCACCTCTGAAGAGTCACATTGCAAGAAGCACAGATATATAGAGAGAAAAATCAAGGTCCTTTTTACCGTCAGTTGCCCATACACTATTTGGCCCTATACATGCACCTACTGTGAGTACCGTTCAGTATATGATATTCATAATGACGATTCTGATTCAGCAAGGAGTTAAATAACACTTAGTATGTTATAGGCAGAGATGCGTATTGTAAAAAGCTTTCCATGATAAGAACGCAGATTAAAAGATTTCCACTACCCAGCTCAATTTATTGTGTTGCCACTCCCACTGATTTCAGAGATCAGTGTTTCACTCCAGAGCATTCTGTTTGTTCACTGTGAGTGCTGTCAACAGGCTTGAAAAGTAATAGGACAGCCCATTATATCACTGGTGAAAGATTCAATGAAAATAAACAAGGGCTAAGCCCAAGTCACATCTTTTTAATATACATAAAATCCTGTATTTATAGAATTCAGGAAAAGGACCAGGCCATGGACTCACTTCCTAAACACCTGCCACAAACAGATCAAATTCTCAAAAAACACTGATGGAATCCCTCACTGTACCCTTGTAGAATAGGAGCCAGGTGAGTGGGTGGGTAGGGCTAAATGAGACGTTCTTATGGCAAATACACATAAGCCTGGCACCTACTGGAAAAAAATTAGATTAAAATGGAAAAATACTTTCATACCTGCAAACTGATATTAGTATTTTTCAGCAACCACAGAGACTATGCTGGGCTTGAATAGGTAAATAGAAACCAGACCAAATTACAGATAAGCTTAAAAGCATGCAGGTCTTCAAATCCAAGTGATATTACGGGTGCACTTGATCCTGAGACTATGTGGCCTAGTTTTGCTGGATGACCCTCTAATTTCTGAAAAGTGCTACAGGATCCTCCTGACAACGACCTCTCCTAACTCCAGTACGGGAACTCTTAGCATTTCCGATGTGGATTTGAGAGACAAAGATAGAACACTGAGACCTGCCAAGGCTGAAAAGGATATCACTTTCAAAGGTTAAAAAAAAATCCCCCCTCTTTTTTTCTGATGACTACCCAATTACACAAGCCAGACGTGATAACTGGGAGCCATGAAAAGTCTTCTATAGGCATGGACAAAACAGCCTGTTCAAACTCAGTGAAGAAAAAAACATGAAACACTCAGCAATACATGCATCTTTGGGGGACCAATATGGAAGCTAATCTAGCATGAAAAAAACCTCAGAACCTAATTATATTATTAGAGCTTCTTATCAGGGCCTAGTCTGTGATAGCTAAACAGGGTAGCTTTCCTTTTTTTGTTTCACATAAGAGCATCAAGTTATACAAGTTATTCTTAAAATTCTGTAGGCAGAACACAACTCTGTAAAGTGAAACCCATTCCTCCTCTGAGTGCTATTATAAAATCTAACATGTGTATCCATAGATAAGCATGCTCCCGAGACAAGGGATTCAGGTTGTATTTTTGTGTACCATAATAAAAGCTGTGGTGTGGTGTCCATGTGTATGATGATACTCCTTTTTCAACTGCCCAGTTAATGTAGATGCCAAGCATCTCTTGTCAATATCCAGCAATGGCAATGTTTTAATCCTTTGTTTACTTACGACTCAAAAATAATGTTTTGATTTTATATCCAGAGGAGAAACCTAAGACATGACTTCAAGAATGGAGTACTCATTTGGCCTGGGGGTTTTGTTTTTTGTATTGTTGTGTGTGTGTGTGTGTGTGTGTGTGTGTGTGTGTTTAAATATGTTTTTATTGATTTCAGAGAGGAAGGGAGAAGGGAGAGAGAGATACTAGGGATCGAACCTGCAACCTGGGCATGTACCCTTGACCGGAATCAAACCCAGGACCCTTCAGTCCGCAGGCCAACACTCTATCCACTGAGCCAAAGCAGGTAGGGCCGGCCTGTGGGTTTTTGTAGTATCTTAGTTGTTGAAGGTATCTGCCACTGCTTATTACTACAGAGGCAGTGAAAAGCAGCTGTTCCAGGAATAGTCACTGTGCACTACTATTATGTGCTTTTGGAGACCCCAGGTTCTGTCATCACTTCCAAAAAGAGTCAGAGAAGCCTCAGAGTGATGCTCCTACAAAGGTCTTTTTCCCAGAATTCTTATACAATCAGTTTCACAACCTCTCTCACTCCTTACACATGTTGGAGTTTTATATGATAACAGTTTTAGGATGATTCTGACAGTTCTCATCCCAGGTGAACTACAAAGCAGATCTCTATACTAACGGAATCGTCAGTACACCTGCCAACTTCAAAAAACATTCCCTTTGTCTCTCACTCTCAACCCAATTTAAACCAGGCAAAACTGGACTAACCTGTATAATAAGAAAATACTTGTGATTATTAATCCACTGGTCATTCAAACAGTCAGGTGCCCAAAGTCACACAGCTCACAAGGCCTTAAGAGTTTCCATTAGTGAGCGAATCAGCATGATAAAAGAATACCAATTGTTTGTGTGCAGAAATGGCATGTTCCTAAGACCGAGAAAAAGTGCAAAGTTTATTTTAAGTTCCTTTAAACCAGTGATGGCGAACCTATGACACGCGTGTCAGCACTGACACACGTAGCCATTCCTGATGACACGCGGCCGCTGAGGTGGCTGCATGCCGAGGATGAAACATTTGCTGCTCCTAGGATGAAACATTTGCTGCTCCTGAGGATGAAACATTTGCAAAATAATGTTTTTTTCCTCAAAGTGACACACTACCCGAGTTATGCTCAGTTTTCTGGTGAAGTTTGACACACCAAGCTCAAAAGGTTGCCCATCACTGCTTTAAACATTACTTCTATTATAACTGCTATCTAAATACTTAGTTGTCCTGTGAAGAAACAATATTCCAAGCAAAGATAAATACAATCAAGTTCATTGTATTTATCTCAATTTGGGGATTAAAGGAAAGAAACATTTATCTCAAATTTTCAAAAACAAAGAAAGAGATAGACTCAGATATACTACTACCATGCCTAATTAAAGCATGAAGTGATGAGAAGCTATTGTTTACAACTCGAGGAAAATAAAACCTTAATAACACACTGCTATAAATATTTAATGATATAGAACTTAATTACATAATTTCATTAATATAAAGGATCAGTGGCATTAAACTATTATTTATTTCTATTTCAATGCATCATTTTAAAATTCAGAAAGTACAGGGGGGCAGGTGCAGGGTGGAGGGGTGTGGGGAAAAAAGGGACATCTGTAATAGTTTCAACAATAAAGATAAATTTAAAATAATAATAATAAATAAAGGAAAATTCAAAAACTAAGAAAAAGTAGATTAGTGGCTGCCATGGCTGTGGGAAGGGGAAAATGGGAGTGACTGCTAATGGGTACAGGGTTTCATTTGAAGGCAATAAAAATGTTCCAAAAATTAGCTATCTGCACCATTCTGTGAATATACTAAAAGCCAATGAATTACATGTACATTAAAAGGGTAAATTTTACTTTTTTCTTTCCCAGCCAGCTTGGCAGCTGCTCTTGGTTGGGAGCCACCCAAAGCAGAAAGATGGTGGCCGCAAAAAAGATGACAAAGTCACTGGAGTCGACCAACTCTAGGCGCCAACTTGTTATGACAAGTGGACAGTACAAGCTGGGGTGCAAGCAGACTCTGAAAATAATCAGACAAGGCAAACCAAAACCGCTCACCCTCGCCAACAACCAGCCCGCCGCGGGGAGACCTGAGCAGAGCACTAGGCCATGTCGGCCAAGACTGGCGCCTACCACTACAGTGGCAATCAGACCGCACTGGGCACAGCGAGTGGAAAATACTACAGTGTGTGCATGGCTACCACTGGCCCAGGTGATCCTGGTTCATCAGAGGCACGCCAGAACAGACTGAGAAGTAAATCATGCAAAAGTGTTCTTTAATACAACTGGCCAGAGCTTGTTTAAAACAAGGGGAGAGAGGTAAATTTCATAGTATGTGAATTATAGCTCAATAAAGTTGTTGTAAAAAGAGGTAATGCTAGTCCTAGTCGGCTTGGCTCAGTGGACAGAGCGTTGGCCTGTGGATTGAAGGGTCCCGGGTTCGATTCCGGTCAAGGGCACATGCCCGGATTGCTGGCTCGATCCCCATTAGGGGGCCTGCAGGAGGCAGCAGATCAATGATTCTCTCTCATCATTGATGTTTCTCTCTCTTCATCTCTAATATCAATAAAAATATATTTTTAAAAAGGGTAATGCTCACCATTTGTCCACCATCCAGAACTGAAAAGTCAGTGCCGACATGTACACATAAGGAACTGGTGGACATTGAAATTGGGTCTCAAAAGAACTGTCGGTCCAGAAAGAAACTCACTACGGTCTGATTCATTTGCCCGTCAGCATAACTATTATTGCTCGTCTCACATTCGGTTCTTATAAATATATTTCTAGTTAACACATGATCTCACTCATCTAGGGGAAATGATGAACAACATAGACTGATGAACAAGAACAGACCCAGAAACAAGGAGGCATCGATCGGACTGTTGGGCCTCAGAGGGAGGGTAGGGGAGGGTGGGGGTAGAGGGGAGAGATCAACCAAAGGACTTGTGTGCATGCATACGAGCCTAACCAATGGTTAAGGACAACAGGGGGGTGGGGGCATCTGTGGGGAGGGGTGTGGGATGGGAATGGGGGGATGAGGACAAATATGTGACACCTTAATCAATAAAGAAATTTTAAAAATAAAAGGGTAATGCTAAACATTTTATTTCCTAGGTACATTTCTAAATGGAAAATAATTATTCATCCCAGGGTAATGTGCTGAGCACATTCACATCTCTTATCTGTGGAGGCTTTGTCTACCACCTTGTAGGGAATTACCTCCCTGAATGGTTACTCTAGTGCCCTAAATATCTACAGGCTTCTAACAACTTCTAATAAGCTGTATCCATAGGCTTCTGACAACTCTAAAACACAGAAATTACACTAAACATTGAAGAGTTTGCTATACTGACAGAACCATGTTTTTTAAAAAAGATTTAAATTCCAGTGAGCTACATAATATAAAGACACCTGTTTTCCTGAGAATTAACAGCTGTAAATACAGACAACATAAGTAATTTCACACATCAAGCTGATGTGTAATAAAATAAATCTACTCAAGGTTCTTCTTTCAACAAGATAAGACTCGAACGATAAATGACCACAGCTCATCTTGTTAAGATCAAAAGGGAATGACTTCTGCAGCAAAATATGCCCACCAGCCAAGCTATTTCACCAGCTCGGTTACCAACGACACAAGCAGCCTTGCACCAAGCAGCAAAGCGAGGAAAGGTGGGATTTTTAAAAGGCCTGATTTGTCAAATTTGTAAAATGCTTTGTAACTTTTATCTAGACTTCAGAGTTTTATGTATCCAGCTGAGTATCTCTGAATTGTGCTGACAAGCAAGTCGATAAACTTTTCCTTAATTTGTAAGCTGTCTGCACACACTTCAAATCCACCAAAACTATAGCAGTGGGACATCACGAAAGAGCAAGGTCTGTAAAATCAGCTTCTGTGCCACTATATAAAATGTCATATGAAGTGGTTCATTCTTATGGTGTATTTAAATTTTAACTACATGAGTTACTGCAAATGTCTATGCATAAAAACATGAGCTCCATTTAAGTTGCCTTTGAAATAAAACAAACACTATTAGAAAAATGTCAACATCAGTGGAAAAAAATCTTTTCTAAAAGCATAATTTAGAAATACTAGTACTCCAAAAAACAAGGTAAAAGTTCCCCCACTCCCCGTAACTAATAGTATAAACAGACACCCTCGTGCTTTTTTATATCATACATTTTATCGTGCCGTACCAAATAGTGGCATCACAATTTTTTAGCAAGAGAGAAAAAGGAAAGAGCTAAGCTTCCTCAGGTATTAACATGCCCACATGATGGTCAATGAGGAAAATGAGCCTCACAGTTATTAGGTATCTTGTAGGTTTTAAACCTAAGTCTTCTAATTTTTCTAGAGTGTCATTTTAAAGAACAAAGAAAAATTTCCACTTGACTACAGAAAATTTGAAAATGCATTTGGTGTCACCTACTCATATACTAGTACAGTCCCTAAGACCACAGTGCATCTTGGGTGCCCATGCAAGGGGTACCTAGAGTGCTTGCCCTGTCCTGTTTCCTTCAAATGACCCTCTTTTCCTTCCACGGTTTCCTTCAGCCTCAATTCTCCAAATCCATGAGTTCGTTTTTCCTTTCCCACACTAGCACATTCACTTTATATATGTAAATAGCAAATGCACTTGGAACTTCAGATGCTATCTTTATGTTACATTGACTGAGAGAACTTTGCTAGTTTACTACTAAGAAAATATGTCATAATATAGACGATAACAAAAAGAATTCTACCCACCAGAGGATTGAGCTTTGCCAATACAATGAGACCTGCTTTATAAAAATAACCCTCAAAATGACATGGCCTGTTGCCAAGACCCTCCTACAGCAGATCCTGTCCTTGTTGGGAACAAAACAAGCTTTAGCACCATGCCAACATAACAGCTGCCAAAAATGAATTCTTCTTGAACCATCCATCTCTCCATTGCCCCACCAAGGTAGTCAACTTTATCTGTTGTGACTATGTATCTAATACAAATATTTTATACAATTTTAATTAAACAGTTGTTTTATACAGTGTATGCCATCTCTGTGATATCGACTAGTTAGAAAGCATTTCTTTCTTCTTTTTTTTTTTTTAGAACTTTTATTATGGAAAATTTCAAACATAAACAAAAATAGAACAACAGAATGAACCCCCATGCACCCATTACTCAGATTCAGTAATCATCAACTCAGGATCAATACCATTTAGGAAGCCTTTATTTCCAAAAGAATTCAAAAATATGAATTCTGAGGTTCACCAAAATAATCTATCTCTTAGTTTTCTAGATCAGTTAATTCTATGTTTCTAGTACTTTGAGAGAGGCTACAGGGGATATAAGAAGTGCAAAATGTCTTGGCCTTCATGGCGCTTAAGTAATATTTAAAGAGATATTATTAACAGAGTTGAAAATAATTAAAAATTATTTGAAAATATATATTTCAAAATAAATTCCAGGAGGAGATCTAAATTAGATGTTCACACAATGCAAACCTAAATAACTCATTTATTATTTTATAGTCAACTCTTGTGTATGGATTAGTCATGAAAAATAGGTTTATTTAATAAGATATTTAGAATTACTTGGAACCGGAATAAAATTCTTATTGAAAGATGCCTAACATCTGATACTGTGTAGTCACCAAAGGCTCACCACCGACTCTCCCAGAACTGAAACTTCTCTTATCACTGAGACCACAGCACCCCCTACTTTTTGACAAAGTGCATCCCCAGAACAAGGCAATGACTTTCAGCTCCTACACAAAAAGGAGATGAGGAAAAGAAGAAAAAAGGAAGGGTCTTACAACTGTTCAACCTTTCTTGTGAGACAATTAAATGGGTTAGGTTGTTTAGAAGAGTGCATCTGGCGCATAGCAAGCATTCAATAACATCGGCCACTACCCTCACACAAAAAACAGTGTTTTACAAAAGTCCTCGTCTCCATAAACTGTCTGGGAAGAACAGCTAGCCCGTATTTGGTGAGCTCAGGGTCAGGGCCCTGCCAATGCTCTTCACGTACCACAGGCGTTCATTACAGCAGCAACTTGGGTGGTCATTACCTCAGTGATTTTGTTAAGCTCATTTTTAAAAATGAACTTCATAAAGGTCATGCACTATGTTTGCTGTGTTGAAATATCAGCTTACTTCTTTTCATGCTGGCTGATCATACATGTCATTCTATAATACAAGTATCCCCAGATAAGAGTCAATGAAAGTAAGCTGATCTTTCTTTCAGAAGTTACTCAAGTTGTGTCTAAAGATAAAATTTCAATGATTCACTTCTAATCCATAACTCCATTTCAAAAAGAAAGTAAAAATATTAAATCCAGTGAAACCCCTCATTATATGAACTCCTGAACACTGATTTGGATATGCAACAACTGGACGTTGGCTCCCATCCTCTACAACAGGTTCGCCCCAGTCCTTGCATCTACCTTCCAGTAACAGGCTGTGTTTACCAGCACCCCGCGTTTCCACAATGCAATATCTGTGGCTCCTTTTGCAGTGGTGTGGTATCAGAAAATGACACCCAACATCCAACATAATGGAATTTACTTTGACTCTCGTATTTAGTCACTATCATCTGGAAATGGGCTCCACTGTTCCTGCACTCCAAGAATTCCCAGCCCACTCTTCCTATAGTCCTCCAATTGCTACTATAATTTCCCACAATCCTAGGGCATCTGCCTGGGAAAAGGAAAATTACCAGGAATTAAAAAGAGATATTACATCTAACCTAAATTATAAGATGAAATAAAGAATCATTAAAAAGAGTACTCTATTAAAAAACATGGAGTAAAGTATTGGGTATTTCACCCAACACTGGTAAATTTGCTTAACATCAAGAATATGTAGCTGTGAATCAAGACCATATGGTGTATGTTTATTACAATTCAAATATATAAACTAAAGATTTCAGTTACCAGTGCTAGAACAACCAAGTAATTATTTTAAAATTTTTTTCCAGAATCAGTAAACTAACTAGTTTTTGCAAATTTTTCATGTCCAAAACAGGTAACTAAGGACATCCCACTGGGATGCTCCACCCAGTCCTCTGACCTGTCATCTTACCTAATAATAAACAAACATGTAAATTGACTGTACCTCCGCTACGCCACCAGCCAATCAGGAGTGATATGCAAATTAACCCAACAAAGATGGCGGTTAATTGGCATGCACAGGCGCCAAGTGATGGGGGCGGGATGCTTGTGTCGTTGCCATGGCAACAACACAGGCGTTCTGCCCCACCCATGGTCTCTCAGGGCCTCTGGGCAGCGTGGGAAGGCAGGGCTGGAGCAGAAAGAGGCGGCTCCGGGGCCTGAGTGGAAAGGGGCTGGGCAGGAGTAGAAAAGCGGTGCCGGCAGCCAGGGAAAGGAAAGCCCATTTTAGCACGAACCTTCGTGCATCGGGCTTCTAGTCCTATAATAAAAGCCTAAGTGGCCGGAACGACCAGTCACTATGATGTGCCCTAACCATCAGGGGGCAGACGCTCAATGCAGGAGCTGCCCCCTGGTGGTCAGTACACTTACATAGGGGGAGCGCCACTCAACCAGAAGCCGGGCTCACAGCTGGCAAGCGCAGCGACAGTGGTGGGAGCCTTTCCCGCCTCCATGGCAGTGCTAAGAAGCAGCGAATCGAGCAGTAAGGAGCAGCGAGCAGGCAGGCATAAGGAGCGAGGGGTCCCAGACTGCGAGAGGGCACAGGCTGGGCTGAGGGCCCCCCACCTCCAGTGCATGAATTTCATGCACCGGGCCTCTAGTATAGTATAAGATACAAACAGGATGGCAGTAACTACCACAGAAATGGCCACATCATATAATCAAAGAATAAGCAACAAAAAATAAATTCTTTGGAAACTGAGACTCTTTTTATATTTCCAAATATTTTTCTGCATCTAAATATAGGTGGGCACTGCTGATAAACATACTTTAAAAAAGAAAAAAAAATCCAAAATGTGAAACAAGTTGCAAACATAAAATATTCAACACATTATTTATAATAGATAAATATAGGTAACAAAAAGGCTTTGTAAATTATGGTACTTAAAACTGAATACTATTGTGCCACAACTATGGTAATAAAAAGTACATCACAGCATGAAAACAATATTGGTATAAGGTTATACAGCTTTTGGTATAAGGTTGAGAAAAAACTAAGATTTTGTGTCGTCTATAATTATAGCTATATTCAAGTGCATTTAAAAATACTTAAAGGTATTTCCTCTCCTCTAAACATTGATAGTTATATGACAGCAATGGATGATAATGGGTGAGGGTCTGCTCCTCATACCTGCCTCGGATTTCTGTAATGCTGTTATACAACTTTGTAATTATAAAACATGTATTTTTTTAAAAAAAAGAAAGAAGGAGATAAAAAGGGCACTAGAAAAATGGCATGAACTTATAACTTCATAACTTTGAGATTCCTTTATCAGCTTGAGCATTTGAGAACTTGATCTCATATAGTGCTCATACTTTCAGAATGATAAAATGGAGATAAGATACAATTAGTTCAATGCTTATAGTTTAATAATAATTGGTAATTATTAATATACATGTTTAAGGGTTCTATGAAAAAAGATTACCTCATATCGCTACATTATACTAATTCTTTTTTGACCCGGGTTGGGCTTTACCTGTCAAGTCCTATAAATGTTCCCAATGCATCCATTGCCTGCAATTCCAGCAGCTGCCATTGAGTGGTGCCTGCTAATGGGAGCTATGGCCCAGGTAAAAAGAAGAGGTAAAGCACACAACACAATTCTTCTTTTTCATATATTTTTATTTATTTTATTTATTTTTATTGAATGTATTGGGGTGACATTAGTTAATAAAATTATACAGGTTTCAGGTATACAATTCTACATCATCTGTATATTACTTTGTGTGTTTACCACCCCCAGTCAAGTCTCCTTCCATCACCCTCTTTCACTTCTTCCACCCCCTTCCCTCTGGCAATCACCATACTATTGTCTGTGTCCATGAGTCTTTCATTTTTTCTTTGCTTAATCCCTTCACCCTTCTCACCCAGCTCCCAACGCCCTCCCCTCTGACTGTGTCAGTCTGTACAATTCTAGAAACAAAATACTATCCTATATAATAAAAGGCTAATATGCAAATTGTCCCCATAGGCAGGAATTCGACTGACTGAGAGTTAGACGTGCACTGACCACCGGGGGTGGAGCGGAACATGGTGGGCATTGGCAATGCGACGCTGGCAGCGGGCAGCAGTGGAGGTGCTGCCAGCCCTGATGGGCCCTGATGAGAGTGGGACCACGGCGGGATGGTGGAGCCAGTGAATGGGCAGTGCCAGGCCAAGGCGGATGAGAGCAGGGGCCCTGATCACCCTGCTATTCTGTCCCAGATCAGCCCTGATCACCAGCCAGGCCTAGGGACCCTATCTGTGCACAAATTTTGTGCACCGGGCCTCTAGTTTTTCAATAATCATCATAATAAAATGTAGATATCTATTCACTATAAGATAGGGTTGGCTCTATAAGAAATATAACACATATTTAACCTTTGTTTACTTTTCCAATTAAGTACTTATAAGCATCTGTAACTGATATCCTAGAATATAACAGCCTAGAGTTTGTTCTGTTCACTCCTTCTGCTTATTCTTGCCTCTCTATGACTTCCGGGGTCTGGAGCTTGGTATAATATCTTACTGGTGCCTGGAACGATTCTCCTTTAACTATTTTCCTAGAAGACTTCTACTGATCGTTCAACCCCAAACCCAAATAGTATTTCCTTTGTGAAACTTCCCCTGAACACCCAAGCGACACTTTCCTCCAGACCCACCAAAGACCTGGAGGCAGGTGGACCTAGGTATAGCGCTTTCGCCCTCCACAGCACAGCAGACCAGGACATACACACATATTTTATGGGCTGGCAATGCTGGCCTATGACCAGGAGTAAATCAGCCTGTAAAGCTAGCCTGTGCTTCACAGGCCAAGGTCTGGCAGAGTCAGGCTCACAACTTTCCACAATAACTCAAGCAGACACGTGACTTAGTAGCTGTCATGGGTGGCGCTGGCCAAATAAGAACAATCTGAGTGGTATATGAAAAGGGAGCAGTGCACGGAACCAGTGGCAAAGTTGGCATTCTTGTAGCGTATAAAAAGTTGGCAACAAATTCATTAACCTAATAAATCAAAGCTATGGAAGGCTGTTGTTAAAGCAGCATGTCCACAGCCCCTCTGAGAGAGAGACAAAGCTTTCAGCAGCACCAACGACAACAGTAACAGCAGATAACTCATGGAGTGCTACTGTGAGACAGACGCCATCCCAAGCACTTCAGGGATATAAATTCATCCAATGCTCACACAACCCCAACGAGAAAGAAAATAACCTGCCAAGGGTCACACAGAGAAAACAGCAGAGCCCGGATTCAACCCTGCTATCTGGCTCCAGAGTCCATGCTGAGAACTAGTGCATTTTACTGCCTTATAACTGAAATACAGCATGGAATGTTCTCAAAGCCTGGAGAAGAGACCCATGGTGAACTTGTGACCACATGCTATACTCAGAAAAGGGAGCGACTTTCACATAGCAGGAAATACATTATATTAAGACCCAACACATGCACACACCCGCTCACCCTTCCTCCCACCCTGTATCCCACCCTCATACACTGAAGCAGAAATTTCAGAAAACAGTACTACCTGTGACACAGTCTGACAATTTCTACTCTATTTTATTTTGTAAGAAATGCTGGTCATGACCAAAAAAGGTTTTCCCAAAACCACTGCACTAACCCCAGGATCAGCTTTACTATGCAACCATCTATTCTGAAGGAAGATGTAGTAAACAGGATACAGGTGGTTCTGGGCCTAAAAAAGCTAAAGCTGCCTGGCTGGTGAGAGTCAGTGGATGAGCACTGACCTATGAACCAGGAGGTCATAGTTTGATTCCCAGTCAGGGCACATGCCTGGGTTGTGGGCTCAATACCCAGTAGGGGGCGTGCAGGAGGCAGCCAATCAATGATTCTCTCTCATCATTGATGTTTCTATCTCTCTCCCTCTCCCTTCCTCTCTGAAATCAATAAAAATATTTATTTTTTTAAAAAATAAGGAAGCGCCGAAACCGGTTTGGCTCAGTGGATAGAGCGTCGTTCTGCGGACTGAAAGGTCCCAGGTTCGATTCCGGTTAAGGGCATGTACATTGGTTGCGGGCACATCCCCAGTGGGGGGTGTGCGGGAGGCAGCTGGTCAATGTTTCTCTCTCATTGATGTTTCTAGCTCTCTATCCCTCTCCTCTCCCTTCCTCTCTGTAAAAAATCAATAAAATATATTAAAAAAAAAAATAAAAAATAAGGAAGCTAAAGCTAGGGAGGTAATGTGATCTAATGGAGCCAGATCCCCACTCAACCCCTAAAAAGATGCATGACTAGGAAGTCACTACCTTCTTGGAGCCACTTCTGTGAAAATTAAGTGAGACAGAGTTTACAAAGCTCTTGGCCCATTCTTTATAATAAAAAGGTAATAGGCAAATTGTCCCCTCAATCAGAAATTCAACAAGAGTTCAACCAGGGGGCAGGACCGGCCCGCCAACAGCCCAGGATCCTTCCCCGCCGCCAGACTGCCCAATCGCCCCGATCAGGGCTGGCCAGCCGGACCCCACCTGTGCACAAATTCATGCACCAGGCTCTAGTAACATATACTATAAAGAAAGAGATTTTTCTTCCCCCGAAACCAACCCTTGGAGTTGACTCTGTCGGTTTAAAGTAGTTTTCATAAAAGCAGTTTGGGGTTAATTCAAAATGGGAAAGGATCTAGAAATTGATACTCTGACTTACTGAAGACTAACGCAACATTTTATCTGGAACAAACTGTCTCTTTCCCAGGTGAGCCTGAGCTAACTCCCACACTGAAAAGGACCGATGGGAAAACTCTGCTTTTCCATTTGGGATCCGTGCCTCTTAGCAAACAGGACTTCGTGTTCCTCTGAAGAAACCACCCAGAAGGAGCCCCGCTCCCCGCCGCAATCCCCTTGCTGTAAGACATGGGGTGATGGGTGTCCAAGGGTCCCACAAAACTGGGAAACATCCTGGAGAGTGAGGACCATTTCTGTGCAATCAGCTCAAAGCACAGAGCCTAAGGCAGGGCCTGACCCACAACAACTGACACAGAATGAATGGTTGCTGAGCCTAAGTGAAGAAACCTCTGGATGCAAATTGATGTCCTGTTTCACTTCTGGCTCCTTTTCTGCCTCTTATTCCTGCATCCCCACAGGTGACAGTCCGCCCAGTAAACATTTTTACCCTGCCCATTGCTTTAACCTCCTTCAAAATCAGGGTCTACTTATTGTTGGCTTACTTCTCTGTCGTTTTAGAGTTGTTCTTCACATAGATAAATGGTTATTTCTTGGAAGGCCAGAATTTAAAGTAGTCTAAGACTTTTATTTTACAGATAAGAACATTGGTCTAGAAAAGGGCAAGTGCTGCCTAAGTGCTAACGGGTAGTAGATGGCAGGTGATAAGCTGATTTGTGGTCCAAGCTTTGCACTACAGTAACAGCAAACGTGGCCTTGTATATTTTAAATGCATTTGGTTGAAGGAAAAAAATCACCAGAATAAATGGAAGTAAATTTGTACCAAGCACCAGTTGTGGGCTAAGCACTGTGCTTATCACATTTAAACCTTACAAACAAATCTACAAAGTTGTACAAATAATTATCTTGTAATTTCTCTGGGTAGCATGAAAAAATAGAGAGCTGTGAAGATATTCCAGCGGTTTCTCTGTCAGTGCCTATAGACTACTAGCCTTGCTAGATAATACTAATTGGAGACGCCAAATATGAGCTGCTGAAAATGCTGTTACATATTTTAAAGAAATCTAGTAAATAGAGAACTTTTAATTGCATGCCACCAGTAGAATGAAGGTATTATGTTATGACAAAGGGATCCTTTAAAGGCTGGTAACAAGATGACAATTTGATAAGATGTATCAATAGCTATAAAAATGTCTATGCACCTAAGGAACTTTTGTCTATGTGTACCATGTGCATGGATGTTTACCATAATCGGGATTAAAACACATTTTAAAATATTTATTACCTCAGTTACATTAATAAACTCATTATATGTTAGCACATTTTTTTAAATACATTTTATTGATTTTTTTATAGAGAGGAAGGGAGAGGGATAGAGTTAGAAACATCGATCAGCTGCCTCCTGCACCCGCCCCCCCCCCCACTGGAGATGTGCCTGCAACCAAGGTACATGCCCCTGACCAGAATCGAACCTGGGACCCTTCAGTCCGCAGGCCGATGCTATATCCACTGAGCCAACCCGGTTAGGGCATGTTAGCACATTTTTATGAAAAAAATATATATATATATGTCTCATGAAACAATATTTTCCAAAGCAAACAAACTAAGTAATAATAAATGTGGCACTGGTCTACATTTTTGCAAATCACTTTGAAGTGTGGCTTAGGTCCAGCCGGTACGGCTCAGTGGTTGAGTGTCGACCTATGAACCGGGAGGTCACAGTTCAGTTCCTGGTCAGGGTATATTCCCGGGTTGCAGGCTTGAACCCCAGTGGGGGGCATGCAGGAGGCAGACAATCAATGATTCTCTCTCATCACTTAGGTTTCTATCTCTCTCACCCTGTCCCTTCCTCTTGGATATCAATAAGAATATATTTTTTAAAAATTAAAAATAAAAGCATTATAATCATCAGCCTATTTAGTTCATATAAGTAAAACTGCCTCAGTAAGATACAGAATGCTAACTACCACATAGTCACGTGATATAAAACAAAGGCTGCCCTGCCTCTTCAGTTATTCTGTATGAAGATGTAGCACCAAATTTTTGTTGGCAAGAATGTCATCCATGAGCCTTATTTCCTCCATGAAGACACAGCTATCTATATATATAAAATCCTAATATGCAAATAGACTGAACGGCAGAACAACCGAACAACCTCTGGTGGTCACTAGGACGTGCGCTGACCACCAGAGGGAGTGCGCAGAACATGGTGGGCATCGGCCGCAGCTTGATGGTGGAGCAGGTGAGAGGGGCGGCAGACCAAGGCGGGGCGCCAGTTGCTGTCATCGGGACGAGCCTCTGGTGGTTACTGAAAATTCTTTGCTCCCGTGCACTGCGGTCCTGCCCATCGCTCACACCTGCTGCTGGTGCCAGCCCTGCTCACACCCGCTGCCGGCGCCCAGCGCCAGCCCTGATTGCTTGGCATCATCAGCGGGTGTGAGTGGCAGCTGCCAAGCCCAATCACCCTTGAAGGCTGCTCCACCTCCCCCTGCTCCTGAGGGGCAATCTGGGCAGCAGCCGCCACTCTCACCTGCTACTGGCACCGGCCCCAATCGCTCCGCGCCATCAGTGGGTACGAATGGGGCCAGCACTGTCAGCGCATGGGAGTGGTGGCGGTGCTGGCGGGAGCGGGGCTGCCAGCAGAGAGGGGACTGGGGTGCGGGGCAGGAGGGGCCAGCAGGGGTGCGTAGGATGGGCCGAGACCCGCCCCAAGGCCCACCGCAGCCTCAAAGCCCACAGTTTCTTTCAAGGTGCACGAATTCATGCACTGGGCCCCTAGTTGACTGATATTACAAGACTTAAGCGACTATATGATATGTGGCTGAACAAGTCTATGCTAGTTGTATTTGTTGATAGCTTAGCACAGCTTTCCAAAAATGCCATTTGTTTTATTTTAATTAACAGAACCTAGTCCATTAAGAAAACATGCATCAAAGGAGAGCCTGTAATTACTAACTAGAGATGTCTCTATTTTATAGTCTACTTGATTTTACTACTATAATGACAACAGAAAAATGTTATCAAGAGAAGATAACTTTTCACTCAGAGCACATTTTTAAAAGCAGCAACGAAGCTAACACTTTCATGAAGAGAAATTTTAAAAGTATTATCACATGAAAGGATAGTTTATAAGACAGGAATAGTTTTACAAAGTCATGTAAACTTACAAGATTTAGAAAGAGGCAATGGAAAAGGGCAACCCATTATTCACACTTCCCTCAAAGTGCCTGTTAACCTGCCACCCTGACTTCCCCAACTCTATCAATACGAAACTGAAAAGATGAGGGGACAATTCTTCCCAAAGTTGGGAGTGGACTCAACAGGCTTATACAGCAGAATTGAAAAGAAAGGATTCAGAAACAGAACACATATAAATTTGCCATGTAGGCACAAAAGGTAGAAAAGAAATGGAAAGGATAATTTTAAAAAGAAAAATCACTTAGTGTAACCATCTTTCAGAAAAACAGAGTCAAACCAAAGAAACATTTTGATTTTAATTATACGTTTCAAGAATTACAAGATCCACAATATGGCGATACCCTTTATTCCCATTTCTGCAACTAAGTTCATCAGTTTTCACCGAACAATATTCTCCTCCACGTACGACTCCTCCATAAATGGCCCGCAGGGCCAGCACACACCACAGAGGACGGGGGCGTTAGTCACACACACAGACTCACTTAGTCACGCATGAGTGGACTGGCTGTGCTGATGCTACCTCGCCTGACCTAGAAATCCCCAGAAGAATTCAAACTGCCCCCTATCAAATCCTCAGCGGATTAGGGATGCCAGGACACTAGTATACCCTTCAACGTTTGGAGACATCCACATTCTCCTTCAAAAATACATATAAATAAATATTTTTTAAAATGAATTGCTGTAACATTTAAGAGATGTACTCATGATATGAACAATGTTTTTATATGGATTTCAAGATAAACAAAGAAAATACTAAATAGCATCCTGTACAGTTTATAGTCCATATGTAGGAATTATTGTTCAGCACTGATGTTTATATAGGCAAAATAAATTACTGATTAACAACTGCAAAAAGTGTATAAATAAAGTAAAACATAAAAAAATTGGACTTTATCAAACCTTCCCCCAATGTTTTTGAAAGTGTAAACATCTTGCCTTTGTTATATATGGCAATATACAGGGAGTCCCCAAAAAATGTATACACACTTTAACAACTGATATCTCAATTTTGAAAATGAAATGTATTTTAATAAACACTGCCTTTATAATTACTCAAAGTATGTATATATATTTGTTGCACCCTATATTACATACAAACAACATTTTGCATTAAAATTACATAAAATTCACACCAAGATTTTAGTGTGACATTAAATTTTCTTACAATTCCTAGATATATGAGGTAAAGTTTTATACTTATGGCTACTCTTATGCAAACACATGATAAAAATGTATCTAAGTAAGATGAAAGTATTAAGAAAATTATAAATCAAACAAAGGCTGTTCAAGCATAACAGGAATTTGAAAATTAAAATGTACAAAAAATTAAAATGTGCCGTACTTATTTGGCAGCATGGACAGTACAAAACTCTGCCCAGAACCAGAAGGTAAGCAAGAAAAAGTCCCCTAGCAGGCAAAGATGGTAAAAATTAATGTGCTAAAAAATACATACATTATACTAATGGCTTATTCCATTTTCTTTTGCACTAATTCTCAAAGCTTGGACCGCCCTACCCTGCCCAGGTCCACAATTTATTAGAAGCACAAAACTGAGGAGAGAAACTGAGGTACTTATATAAATTATCACCCCAACAATAGCAGCAAGAAATAACAACAGAAAAGGAAAACCAAAAAATAAAAGCAGCAGTCAAGAACTCAAAAAGATGTAAATATACTTACAAATGCCAAGACATTCTGAGGCTATCATGCCACAAAATAACAATTTATAAATTATAATACTGAATTATATTCAAAACACTTATGAATCACATAGGGAATTAATGTTGTATTTATTTACTTTTGTTAATCCTCACCTGAGGATACTTTTTTCATTGGTTTTTAGAGAGTGGAAAGGAGGGGGGAAAGACAGACAGAGAAACATCGATGTGAGAGAGTCACATTGACTGGCTGCCTCCTGCACGCACCCCGACCAGGGCCCAGGATCAAGTCTGCAACTGAGGCATATGCCCTTGACTGGACTCAAACCCAGGACCCTTCAATCTACGGGCCGATGCTCTATCAACCAAACCAAAACGGCTAGGGCTGAATGTTGTATTTTAAAGTTTCTCCCCAAAATACTTAAAATAAGAGAAAAAAAAATTTTGAGTTACACCAAAGTTTACTTTTCAGGGATCCATTTACATGAACCATTGCTCCTTGGGGAATTTTATAACTGTATGTGCAGATGTTGTTGATTATAAAATCAAGTGAAATCTGCGTAGCAGCCTTCACCAAAAGCCCATGGTGAGACCCAACACGCCCCACACGTGCTCTCAACCAGGAGATGCTCATCAAGCTGTGACTGAAAAGCTCAGAAAAATAAAGACTGAAAACTATATACAGCCTTAATCCAGTTTAAATGAATCCAAGGCTACTCCTATGCATACTCCTATGCTACTTCTATGCATACACTAACTATGCACAAGGCTTTACACATTTAATCCCTATTACAATCTTGTGAATCAAGCGTTATCCCATTTCAGAGGAATCTGAGACTTGGTGGTAAATGACGAGCTCAAAGTCATGACTAGTGGTGGAGCAACCAAGTTCCTCTGGGTCTATAAACTGCGCACCAAATATATTCTGCCATGACAAATTTGCCAACAATTTAATTGCATAATTCATCTGTGTAAGATGCCACCAAATACGAATATTTATAATCTACTGAATCCCACTATCCAAAGCATTTACTAGTGACAACATTCATTTCCCTGGGACACCCCACACATAATAGGTGTAACTGGCTGTAGCAATAATGAGAGAGAATCATTGATCGGCTGCCTCCTGCATGCCCCACACTGGGGATCGAGTCCATACCCTAGGCATGTGCCCTGACTGGGAATCACACCATGACCTCCTGGTTCATAGGTCAATGCTCAACCACTGAGCCACACTGGCTGGGCGTGAATATATTTCTCAGGATGTTTAATATATTTAGTCTTTGGCACTGTGACTCTCCAAGTTTAGGAGGTGGCTGAGTATAAGCTGGTCTAATATGGCCTCAGGTATTAATAGGGCAGCAGAATCCTCCTCCACCACACCTTTCCTTCCTCAGCAGGGTAGCTACAGCTCGATGAGACAATGATGCAAGTTCACAGGGAGTGGAAGCACGGCAGAACTCCCAAGAAGCCTCTGCTCAGAAATGGCATGCTGCCATCTCTCCACCTTCTGCTGGCCAGTCCAGATTCATGGGGTGGGTAAAGAGACTCTGGCTCTTAATGGGAGTAGCTATAAAGTCACACTGCAAAGGGCATGGATACAAGGAAAGATGAAGAATTGTAGCCATGAGTCTGTCGTATCACCTAACTTGCAAATTTCCCCAATTGTCAGCCATAATAGCCTTCTGTTCTTCCTCTATCCTTTTACTTTATTCTTCAAACTTATTACTACCTAAAACCATATTGGTGTATTAATGTAATCTGCACCTGTCTGCTCCAGCACTCACCTCCACTGGAAGGTAAGCCCCATGCAGGCAGGGACTTGAATCAGACAGTATACCTGGTACATAATGAGAACACTCTATCTCTTGATTGAACTAAGTATCTGGAATGGTTTCCCACAGCTTAGCACATTTCTAATTACTGCCTTCAGAGTCAAAGGCCAAGAAAAAGTCAATCCAATGACCTGAATTTATTAGTGGCATATTTCTCTAACAGGTGTAAAGAACATGTATAATGGGGGTCTATGGTTAAGGTCCCCCGATCGTCACATAGGACTATGGACAAAGGAAGCCTATTTCTACAGTGTAAACAGAAACTGGAGCACATTTTCAAAGGTACAATAGACTAGTAAGTCAGTGACTTGGGCAGGGAACTAAAAATTGCTCTTTCAAGGAATGGGATAAACTACATTTTATACCCAATAAAATGATGTCATGCTTTAGAACTTTACCCCAACTGTTGCTTAAAGGAGTAACAAAGTTAAATAAGTTTCTTTACACCCTATCCAAAGCCATTTAAATGTTTATTGTGGCTCATTGGCCTGGGAATATAACATTCAAAATTTCTCAAATTTATCTGACCTTGGAACGCCTTTCTTCGAACCACTAATTTACATATCCTGGAAGTCACTTTGGGGAAAGCTTCTGTAGAGCTCATAAAATTGTGTGATCCTTAAATAGTTCTGAAGACAAGAAATTGTTTTCAATTGCTTTATTCAGCTTATGTTTTTAACCAGAATAGCCTGGATCCTCTGTGCTTTTTTTTTAATAGGATGTTTGCTCTCTTCCAAGAGTAATACCAATTTACTTGTTTTCTTACTTTACTACACTGTATAAAGTCTCTAAATAATTATGGGCATCCCTGTCTTGTTTCCTATTTAAATGCAAGTAGCTTCAGTACTACAATATATAATACAATATTTTAAATTTTGGTAGTTTTCATCAAGATTCCGTAATTTCTTCCTAGTTCTATTTTACTTAGAACTTTTATTGGTAAAGACTATTAAATTTTATCAAATGTCAATTTTATCATATTATAAAATCAATCGATCTTTGCCTTTCATTTGTTAAATGATGAATTATGTTGAAATTTTCTTGATGGTAAAATTTCCTAATTGTTAAATAGCCTTGAATTCCTAAAATAAACCTTACTTGGCCATGGGATACTATTAATTTAGATTAACTGCTAAATTTGATTTTCTAATGCTGAAGTTTGGAATATAATTTTAAACATACATAATTTATTTGAACAAATGATAAGACAAAGCTAAAAAGATACAGCACGTCCTCGAATAACATCATTTTGTTCTAAGTTGTTTTCATATAACATTAATGGGGGAGGGGCTGACTTGAGCTGATCCACTGTCTGTGGAGTTTGCACCATTTCCCCACATCTGAATGTGTTTTCTCCAGGGACTCGTTTCCATCCACACCCCAAAGGTGTGCAGGTAAGGAAACTGCGTGTGTCATCGGCCCAGTGTGAGGGAGTGTGGGTGTGAGTGTGCCCTGTGATGGAAAGGAGTGCTGTTCAGGGTGGGTCCTGCCTTGCGCCCTGAGCTGCCGATTGGCTCCAGCCACCCTCGACCCTGAACCAAAATAAGCAGATTAGAAAAGAATTCTTAATTGTTTTTATTAATCTTTCTTAAATGTATAGCTCACATTTATTTCAATATTTAATATTAGAAGTGTTTGGGGTTTTTATATAGAAGTTTGGTGAAGTTTTCGTGGCCAGAATATGGCATAAGAACTGAACTCTTTTTTTTTTTTTTTAAAGCAAGCTCATTGGTTTGTGTTTAGGTTTAAGATATTTTTCTTTTTAATTTTTTTTAATGATATTTAGAGACAGAGGAAGAGATAGTGATAGAGAGATAGAAACATCCATGAGAGAGAATCATCAATTGGCTGCCTTCTTCACGCCCCCTACTGGGGATGGAGCCTGCAACCCAAGCATGTCCCAAGCATGTGCCCTGACCAGGAATCCAGCCGGTGACCTCTTGGTTCCTGGGTTGACACTCAACTGCTGAGTCCCACCGGCCAGGCTGGAACACTTGTTTACATCATTTAAGCTATGGTAAAATTTGTTTCATTATACTCATTTCACTTAAAGTGGCAATTTCTAAAACCTTATCAAGGATCTTAAGTAAAGGCTTAATGTAGTTCTATTTACCAAAAATTTTATTCAGAAATATTATCTTTTTTCAGTCATATTCTGTATAGATTCCCAAATTTTAGTTCCTTTTAGACTGTTAATTTTTAAATTGTGCTATGGAAGTAAAATTATGTCTTTTGTCTGTTATCTGAAAGATAAAGTCCAGAAAACAAAATATCCAAGAATATGAAGAGCAATTTTGAGTTAATGAGGCAAATGTTAAGTATCAGAGAGAAAAAGGCTAAAAGACAAAATAATCTAAGAACAAAAATATTATTTTTATCTAAAATATAAGAGTGTTTCACCTAAAAAAACACCATCTATGCTTTTTAATTTATAGGATTTTTGTTGTAATTTCTCTGTAATATTATAAATAGCACATTCTTGTGAACTACTCTTAGTACTAAAAGTGAATCATACAATATGACAATGCAGGAAAAAGCTGCCCAAATATTCCCTGTAATATTCTTGAGTCCTAGGCTAACAGATATAATGGAAAAGAATCTTAATAACCATTTAATCAATTTTTTCAGTTATTACTGCCAAGAAACAATCATTTAAACAAGAAACATATTAGCAATTAGACTCAGATGAAAATCAGTCTTAACTATAAAAAGTAACAAATTAGCCCTAGCTGGTTTGGCTCAGTGGGAGGACTGAAGGGTCCCAGGTTCAATTCTGGTCAGGGTTTGTGTGGGAGGCAACCAATCGAGATATTTCTCTCTCTCTCTCTGTCTCTCCCCACCCCTTTCACTCTCTCTAAAAATCAGTGGAAAAAAATATCCTCGGGTGAGGATTAACGAAACAAAAAAAGTAACAAATTATTAGTCACAATTTCAAAGTCATTTGAGTCCATTTAATAACATCCATCTGATCCATTGTACTCCATAATAAACTCTACTGGAATTTATACTAACTCTCATTTGCATAGTTTCAATATTTATTTAAACAAACCTCACACTGCCAGCTAAAGTCTTAGTAAGAGCAAGAATATATAAACATCAGGATTCCTAATACTCTCTCTCCTACTTTACTGGCAAGATTGTTACAATACAAATGTTAAAATATTAAAAGATATGAATGTATTAGATAAATTATCAACAATACTCACGCATCATTTGAGCAAGTCATAAATTCTCCCTTTATTTTAGGATGCCATGAGCCAGTATGAAGCATTGCTGTGTGACCCTTAAAAAATAAATAAATAAATAAATAAATAAATAAATAAATAAATGGAAAAAGATGTTTAATAAACATAAAAAATTATAAACGAACCAGAAACTGACATATGCTTAAACTTTTTAGTCCTCTCTAAAGCACACTATTTTAATAACAAATTGATATTATTTTCTCAGTTTTGTTTCAAAATGCATGTTGTTTATTTCACTTTGTTTATTTTCACTTTGTTTAATTCACTGTGTAACACCCTCATCCCCACCCCACCAAAGCCCAACTGCCCAGGAATTAGCACAGTACTTACATATAGGTGCTTAATAAGGAAGAAAACAGGGGAAATAGCCTCTCTTTAGGAAAGAAAGAGAAATAAAATAGGCCCTTCTTTAAAGATTCTTCTCTCAATGGAAAAGAATTAAAAGGAATACAAAGTATTTTCAAATAATCAAGGCAAAAGCAAGAGGTTGGGGGTAAAAACTCCATGCTTCTTAAAAGTGTGTCAACAATCTTGATTCTGTAACAGTGATCAGCAAACTCATTAGTCAACAGAGCCAAATATCAACAGTATAACGATTGAAATTTCTTTTGAGAGCCAAATTTTTTAAACTTAAACTATATAGGTATGTACATCGTTATTAACTTCATTAGGATACTCCTAAGCTGGCCTTTGCTAAAAACTCAAGGGGCCAAAGAGCCGCATGTGGCTCGCGAGCCGCAGTTTGCCGACCACTGTTCTATAATAATATGGAAGAATATATATGAGGAAAGGAAAAAATCTTTAAAATCATTCAGGAAGATTCGCCTTACTAAGTATAGAGTATAATATAAAAACACTTTAATTAAAACAATATGATGTTGGTATAAGACTGACATCCACACCATACCAACCACAGAGTACCTATCAAACTTAAACACACACATACACACACACTCCCCTCCTAGGTAGCAGTCAGCTAGAGTGGTTGCATACAAAGTCAGGTTCAGAGGGGGCAGAAGAGAACCTAATATATTTTTTAATATATCTTTTATTGATTTCAGAGAAGAAGGGAGAGGGAGAAAGAGATAGAATCATCGACCGGCTTCCTCCTACACACACCACACTGGGGATAGAGCCCACAACCCGGGCATGTGCCCCTGACTGGAATCGAACCCGGGACCCTTCAGTCCCCAGGCCAATGCTCTATCCACTGAGCCAAACCAGCAAGGGCGAACCTAATATTTTTTACTGTAATAATGGTAAGGTCTCTTATTCTGAAAGGGTCAAAAAAAAAAAGCTCTACTACAAGAAGCAAATTGTGCATGTTTAAATGACTTAGAAGGAAACTAACTGTGGTTCTCTGGAAAGCATAAGTTGAAACTACAATACCCACGCGTGGGCCTGGAGACATCTCTAGTGCAAGCTGCCTACAATGCCTCCAGCAGCAGCTGGCCAACTCCTGACATCCTGTTCAAGTCTACAGGATACAAACGGGGACCAGAGATGTGGAACCTCTTCTGCAGTAGGGAGAGATGGGTCATATTTACGTAGACAGAGGGCCAGGCAAAACTTACTTGAATAAGTGGCATGTAACCTGAGATTGAAGGAATGAAAAGAAGCCAGTATGTGAGAGGTCCCAATGAGGGAAAAGAGCTGGGTGTAGTTTGATCCCCAGTTGGGGCATGTGTGGGAGGCAGCCGATTGAGGTTTCTCTCTCTCTTCTCTCTTCTCTCTCTCTCTCTCTCTATCCCCCCGCCCCTTTCTGTCTCTCTAAAATCAATAAAAACACTTTTTTAAATGGGCAGAGGACCTGAACAGACACTTCTCCCAAGAAGACGTACAAATGACCATCTATGAAAAGATGCTCAGCTTCACTAGCTATTACAGGAATGCAAGTCAAAGCTACAATGAGATACCACCTCACACCTGTTAGGATGCCTATTATCAACAAGACAAGTAATAACAAATGTTGGAGAGGTTGTGGAGAAAAAAGAACCCTCATTCACTGCTGGTAGAATGTAAACTGGTACAGCTGCTACGGAAAACAGTATTGGAGGCTCCTCGAAAATTAAGGCTAGAGTTACCATATGACTCAGCAACACCACTCCTGGGTTATCTACCTGAAAATTTTGAAAACATTTATTGGCAAAGATATTTGTACGCCTATGTTCATTGCAGCATTAATCATGGTGTCCAAGACATGGAAACAACCAAGTGTCCTTCGATAGATGACTGGATAAAGACGATGCGTTACATACATACAATGGAATACTACTCAGCCATTAGAAATGAAGAAATACTGTCATTTGCAACAACATGTATGGATCTTGAGAATATCATGTTAGACAAAATAAGTCAGACAGAAAAAGTCATGAACCATATCATTTCACTCATATGTGTGATAAAAAAGTAAAAGCAACAAATGAACAAACAAGAAAAGCAAATAAACAAATCTCATAGATAGGCGTTTCATCTTAAAGGGTGTTTGCTGGTTTCTGTTCTGAAGGAGCTGCATTTAATACCAATCTTGGCAGGTGATACTCACCATGATCTCCACTACTCAAATTGACCATCCCTGGGTCTGGTTGCAAAGAATAATGCAGAAAGGATATTCAAGTAGAATCTGCAGACGTCTCGTGATTATTTCTGGTATTACATTTCTCATCATTCATAGCCTGATGGCCATTTCAGACAGATACTGGGGAGTCACAAGAAATCACCACAATCCAACTAGAATTATTGAGGTGTTTCATTAACAAGGATCGCTCTAGCTGGTTTGGCTCAGTGGATAGAGCATCGGCCTGGGGACTAAAGGGCCCTGGGTTCAATTCCAAAAAGGGCATATCCATAGGTTGTGGGCTCGATCCCCAGTAGGGGGTGTGCAGGAGGCAGCCGATCAATGATTCTCTCTCATCACTGATGTAGGTTAAAATGAAAAAATCTAAAAGACTACGAATGTTGTTTCTTGTTTGTAAAGACAGAAGCATGACAAAGGCAACGGGAATGTTAAGTACCCTTGTGTTAAAACAGTGACCAAGATCAGTCATAACAAAAATGAAGTTCAACTAAGGATTCTTAAATGGATCTAAACAGAATCAGTACCATGGCTAACATTAGTGGAAAAAATTTTAAAATAACACCTATTAAAGAACAGGCAGTGATTAAAACACTTTTTCATCAAATAAACTAGTTGTTCTCTTTTATCTGAACGTAGGCCCTCCTACGGGGGAAAAAAAATCCCTTCCTTTATTTAGCATCCCTAACTGGAAACAGCCTAAAAGAAAAAATTAAGCATCTATTTGTTTCTCATAATAGGCTATACTTTTACTGATCCATGACTAATACTGGCTTCCTCTGTGTTCACACACACACACACACACACACACACACACACACACACATACGTGTGCTGATCTGTACTAAAAACTGTCCAGACTCTTGTGGTTGCTCCTATGACAAAAGCTGCAAAAACAGGTGCCCTGCCCTAGTCAGTTTTGCTCAGTGGTTAGAGCATTGGCCTGTGGACTAGGGTCCCGAGTTCAATTCTGGTCAAGGGCACATACTTTGGTTGACAACTCTCACATCAATGTTTCTCTCTCTCTCTGTCTCTCCCCATCCCTTCCACTCTTTCTAAAAAAAAAAAAAAAAAAAAAATTTAATGGAAAACTATCCTCAGGTGAGGATTAACAACAAAAATAAAAAATATATTTAAAAAAAACAACACAGGTGCCCTGCTGCAATCCCATTTATAGTCAATGAATGAGGTGAGGCTCTGGGAGCCACAAAATACATGTGCCCATGTCTCTGGAATGATGAGCCAACTAACACAGCAACTCCTATGAAGAGAAGAAATGTAGCAGGGAATGTACTGTTGCTGGAGAAAAGGATTTCTCCATTGCTAGTGAGAGTGGGATTGAATTTTCTAAGACTTGCACGGGAGAACTAAATGGTTTTTATTGGCGTTGAATTACATTTCTCAGGTTGCAAAGTCCCACTGTCCTTAACCCAGTCCTGGAGAAGGTGCAGCTGGGGCTCCAGCAGAGCCAAAAGCAGAGCCAGTGTCCAGAGTTTCTGTTCCATGGTGGAGCAGGGTCTGATGTAGTCTCAGGCTAGATTTAGTCCAGTGGTCCACTGTGTGGGTCCCACATGTCTGTGAGCCACGTGGGCCAAGTCAGGGGAGCACACCGCCTGCAATAGGAGTCCCAGGAGCGCAGGCAAGCAGGAGAGGTAAGAGAGCCAGCAACTTCTTTGTTCAGGAGTTTAAATGTTAAATCTTCCCATGATGCAGTGGCCACTGACTTGTTCCCAGGTGTGACTGACAGATGAGCATCTTCCCATGCACCCGGACCTTACTGGGCATGCACCTATTGTCCCACCCTTCCCCCAGCGATTTGCAGGGAACAGGCTTGAAGAGTGTTAACTGCAGCTTCCTAGCCAAGCCATATAAATGGCATGCCTGTATTATCTAGTCTGCCCTTTACTCCTTTTCTCTTATTTAATAACCGGGTTTTTTAACGGTATCAATACTATGAGCCTTGATTCAAAAGTTCTTCTAAACCAGAGTCCATTCACAGGCTTTCAGGAATCACCAAACCTCTTGAAATTGTCAACAAAAATGTTTTATGAATATACCTTGCTGGAGAAAATGTTCAGAGTTTTAATTTGCAAGTTGGCAAACTTTTTCTCTAACAGTCCAGATAGTAAGTATTTTAGGCTTTGCTGGCCACATGTCCTCCCACTGCACTACTCAACTCAACGATTGTAGCACAATAGCAGACACCGACAATCCTATATAATAAAAGCCTAATATGCAAATCAACCAAACGGCGGAACGACCGATCACTATGATGTGCACTGACCACCACAGGGCAGGCGCTCAACGTAGGAACTGCCCCCAACCCGCAGGCTCCAGGTCAGCCAAGGTGGATGCCAGCGGGGGCCCTCCTGATCACCCCACCAGTCATCCCACAGATTGGCCCTCATCACAAGCCAAGCCTAGCAACCCTACCCATGCACAAATTTCATGCACTGGGCCTCTAGTAGTAAATAAATGGGCATGACTGTGCTCCAATGAAATGTTTATTTACAAAAACAGGATGCAGGTTGGATTCGGCCCACAGGCCTTAGTTCCCAGACCCTGTTGTGTAATCCATCACATTCTTAGTCATTTCCTTCTGTGAATCAAGGACTCTGAAGTCCAAGTCTTTCTAATTCCCAAGCAATTTTAAAATCCATCTGAACATATCAAAGAGATAAATTCATTCTTCTTTGATCTACTCAAGTCTAATGATGTTTTTTAAGATATTTCAGCAGCCCCAACTATGGCTAAGTCTTCCATTACTATACATGATCCCTTCTCTGAAATCATGAACTTCCAATACTTGTTGATTTAACAAATACTTATTACCTGATATTCTAGGCTCTAAGCATTCCATTTACTACAACCTATCTTCCAGTTCTCTAACTTTATTTTCAATATCCTAAACTTCAACCTCTCTCTCAGCAGAAACCTGAATGTTCTTTTGCTTGTACCTACAATGTACAACTTTTATTCTGAAATAATTACCCCCTCCCCATCATTGTATTCCATTCAAATACCCAAGCTCCTATATAAGACTCAAGAATATCATATGAATATGCAGAATGACTGTCCCTACAAATCTACATTCTATATCCCTAAATGCTCCCACAATTCTTCTAGTAATTTTTCTCTCACAACCATCAGTGGCCATTCTAAGTCTTTTCTATCCTACTAAAGGCCTCATCACAGCATCTGCAAACACAAAGGTAGGAAGTGACCCTGCCATGAGATGGTGACACCATCAACTTCCTATCTAAGGCCCACCGTCTCTAAACATAACTTCATTTGTGCCCAGCCTGTTCCCTCCATCCCCTCCTCACACTCATAGCTAACTCTTGCTCTTGGGCTTGATCACAATCACTGCCACCTCCTCAGGAACTTTCATTTTTACTTAGTATGGGTGTTTATTTTTTGTTAGTTTTTGCATAACTGTATTAATTTTCTATTGCTGTGCAACAAATTACCATAAATTTTGGGGTTTAAAACACCTCCAATTTATTAGCAAACAGTTTTTTGGTCAGAAGTCCTAACACAACGTGGCTGGATTCTCTGCTCAGGATCTCACAGGCTGAAGTCGGGATGTCAGGGTTGCATTCCTTTCTGGAGGCTTTGGGTTAGAATCTGATTCCAAGCTCACTCAGGTTTCTGGCAGAATTCAAGGCCCTGCGGTCGTAGGACTAAGATGCCTATTTCCTTGCTGTCTGTCTGTTGAAAGCTGCTCTCAGCATCTAGAAGCTGTGTACCTTTCGTGCCACATGGATTCCTCCATCTTCAAAACCAGCAAAAGACAATCTGTTGAATCTGAATTAGACAAAAGCCACGCCCCCAAGTCTCTGCAAAACAGCCCCGTCTTTATCTGTGGCTCCTGCTGAAATGAGTAAGGAGTGATATCCTTCTTACAGGTCACCTGGCTTGCTTAAGATCTATGAGGCACATGCTTAATTTCTAGAAAGAGCCTTTAGTGCAGTGGTTCTCAACCTTTCTAATGCCGCAACCCGTTAATACAGTTCCTCATGTTGTGGTGACCCCCAACCATAAAATTATTTTCGTTGCTACTTCATAACTGTAATTTTGCTACTGTTATGAATCGTAATGTAAATACCTGTGTTTTCCGATGGTCTTAGGCTCTACAGCAGCGGTTCTCGAGACCCACAGGTTGAGTACCGCTAGCAGGGTCGCGACCCACAGGTTGAGAACCGCTAGCAGGGTCGCCTAAGACCATCCGAAAACACAGGTATTTACATTACAATTCATAACAGTAGCAAAATTACAGTTTTGAAGTAGCAACGAAAATAATTTTATGGTTGGGGGTCACCACAACATGAGGAACTGTATTAAAGGGTCGCGGCATTAGGAAGGTTGAGAACCACTGCTTTAGTGTTACTGAATGCTCTGACGCTTATCTTTCTGAGGTTTTAGCAAAAGGTTACATATACAGCACACCCTTGGCTTTTTCTCTCTACCTCACTTGCAGCAGCAGTTTCTTCATTTTAACAATCGTTGCCATCTGTATAGGCTCAAAATTAACTAAATCATCTAGTCCTGGCTACCTTTTTTTTTTTAAATATATTTTATTGATTTTTTTTACAGAGAGGAAGGGAGAGGGATAGAGAGCTAGAAACATCGATGAGAGAGAAACATCTACCAGCTGCCTCCTGCACACCCCCCTACCAGGGATGTGCCCACAACCAAGGTACATGCCCTTGACCGGAATCGAACCTGGGACCCTTCAGTCCGCAGGCCGACGCTCTATTCACTGAGCCAAACCGGTTTCGGCTAGTCCTGGCTACCTTTTAACAAGACTTCAATTTATCTTTCTTCTCTCATAGTTTATTACAAACAGCAAAAAGAAACCAGGTAGTACCTTTAGCACTTTGCTTGGAAATCTCCTAAGCTATTTTTCCAACTTCATCATCCAATTCTGCTTTCATCATCAAAGCCAGCAACAGAGAAAATCCCTCCAGTCAAATCCCTTCCACACTTGGAATATCTTTTGCCAGGAATAGCCAATCTCTTTTTAAATATATATATATAATATTTTTATATATATAATATATATACACATATAAATATATATGTAATATTTTTCAGAGAGGAAGGAAGAGAGATAGAAATATCAATGATGAGAGAGAATCATTGATTGCCTCCTGCACGCCCCACAATGGGGACCGAGCCTGCACACCAGGCATGTGCCCTGAACGGGAATCGAACCATGACCTCCTGGTTCATAGGTCAACGCTCAACCACTCAACCACACCAGCAAGCCGGACGCCAATCCCTTTTAAAGGCTCACCTGATTAGGCTGGATCCACTGAGGATAATCCTGCTTTTTTAAAGTCAGCTGTACCATACATATACCCTAATCACAGGAGTACCTCATCATACTCAGGTTCACATCCTCACTACAGGGGAGGGGTAGGGAATCTTAGGGGTTGTTCTGAATTCTGTCTTCGACAAGGATTATGGGTGCAGCAATTCTGAAACTACTTTCTGAGTAGCATCATACCACTGAACAAATGAGTAAATAGAATGATGATGTTGGAAGACAAGTTTCTCACTGTTGGAGAAGTGAAATACAAATATGGAATTGTTAAATGCTAGGAAGTAGAATTAGAATTTGATGTATCAGTGTGAACTTACAATTTTTCATATATTCTGTTTATTTTCATTCATTGGTTGGTTTACTTCCCCACTCCAGCTCTGTGTTCTGAAAGAGTCTAGAGGCAAGGACACCTCAGCAGCGATGATCATATCTAGTGCCCAGATCTTGATTTATAAACAGAACTCCCAGCTAAAGGAGCCGTGAATCACTAGAAGAATGGGTAACATCAAAGCAGGAAAAGTACAAAATGAGCCTGGAACATTTTGTTGTGCCAGAATGTAAGAAAGTACCCCCAAAGTGATGGGGATATGTCAAAAGAACAGAATCCAGTGTGAGGAAGATTCTATTAGACAAAAGATCTGTAAATAATCAGAAATTGGAAAGAAACATAATGTTCTTCAAATCACTGCACTGTTTAGAGTTTGTATTTGTGGTTAAAACTGTTTAAATAAACAAAAATATACCTAGACTCACAGTTTAAAATATTTTACTCCTTAGGAAACAGTATTTACTATTAACAGGATATGGTTAATAAATTTCATCTACAAATACAAGGGCAATGTTTTAGAGTGGCTGGATATTGGAATAACTACATGTACTATTGAAATATAAATAAAGCATTTGAAAACATTTTCCCCCAACATTCCTTCTAAAGCTTTGAATTTCCATACCTGAAGTACACTCCTGGGGAAATGTCCACTGAAAGGGCAGGAGAGCCAGTCCTCTCCCACTGCCGTCATGCACAGTCATGCACCACTTACCAGCGGGGAGACATTGTGAGCAAGGTGCTGTCCAGGGATTTCATCATTGTGTGAACACCACGGAGAGCACTTCCACAAGCACCGACGGTACAGCCTACTCCTCACCTAGGCTGTATGTTCTCGCCTAATGCTCCTAGGCCTCAACCCTGTATAGCATGTGACTCTACTGAATACTGTAGCCAATTCTAACACAATAGCATGTATTTGTATATCTAAACATAGAAATAGTACGGTATAAAAATACGGTATAAAAGATAAAAGATGGTAGATCTGTACTGGGCACTCACCATGAATGGAGCTTATGGGACTGAAAGTTGTTCTGGATGAGTCTGCGAGTGAGTGGTGAGTGAATGGGAAGGCCTCGGGCATTAGTAGACCTTACTATAGACTGTATAAACAATGCACACCTAGGCTAGACTACATTTATAAAACACAAGATTAATTCAAGCAAAAGAGAAAATGACTCAATCAAGAGCCACGGTAAGCATGAGATGTATGAGGCTCCTACCAGCATAAAACCCCAACAGACTCTTTTATAGCAAACTTTTTTTATAAGTAGAAAAAGAACACTCTGAAATAATGATTAAAAGTAAATACAGAAACAGTGAGACAGTTGTTTATTGTCATTGTCAATGATGCATTATCATTATGTTCTGTACATAATCACACGTGCTTCACTTGTGTGTGACGGCAGCACGTTAGTTTACACCAGCACCTCCGCAAGCACGTGAGCCATGTGCGGCGCTAGTGTTACAACAGCTGTGACATCACTACGTCACTGGTGATAGGAATGTTTCAGCTTCGTTATAATTTTATGGGACCACCCTCGTATATGCAGTCCTTGACTGAAATGTCAGTAAGTGGCGCCTGACTATAATTAAGAAATAAATGGCGCCGAAACCGGTTTGGCTCAGTGGATAGAGCGTCGGTCTGTGGACTGAAGGGTCCCAGGTTCGGTTCCGGTCAAGGGCATGTGCATTGGTTGCGGGCACATCGCTGGTGGGGGGTGTGCAAGAGGCAGCTGGTCGATGTTTCTCTCTCATCGATGTTTCTAGCTCTCTGTCCCTCTCCTTTCCTCTCTGTAAAAAGTCAATAAAATATATTAAAAAAAAAAAAAAAGAAAGAAATGGCGCAGAATTGTTTTGATGTTGAAAAGGGTTGAAGGCAAATGCACTTAACAACTTCAACTGCAGGAGAACTGACAGAATAAAGGAGGTTAGAAGACTGTTACCATAGGCATTCACTTACTAATAATCTACCAAAACTTAGTGAATTTAACTTAACACTGATTTGTTCCAGAGTTTTGAGGGATAGAAACTGAATAATCACACTTTTTGGGCTCTAGGCCAAAGAGCCCCATTTGAATCTCAAAGTATGTGCTTAAGAATTCAAAATAATAAAGGAAAACACTCTGATTGGAAGTAAATACCAAAATCCTGGTTTAGAATAAGTGAGTTGTAATGACAATACAGCTGCAGTTACTTGTAAAGCAAGCTTTTGAATGGCTTAAATTAGTTGATGCCTGCTTATCCCAGTCATATGCTCCTAATTACCTAAACCTGGATAACTAATGTCCCATTCCCAGATAAAATAACTTTTACCTTATCTTATTTATTTTATTTATTTATTTATTTTTAATTTTTATTTTTTTATAATTTTTGTGAGTTTATTTGAGCCAAACTGTCAACAAATGCCGCAAAGCAGAACCTCAACGAATTGAGATAATGCTCCCTATTTTATTTTTCATAAAATTGTTTTAAAGATAATATTTTAAAGAAGCAGTAAAACCTGATTTTCAAAGGATATCTTACGGAGAATTCCAACACATCAACACGTAACAGGGACAAAATAAGCACTTCTGTGGCTGAAGGAAGGCCCTGCCCCTCACTGCCATTCCAGGCCTCTCTCCACCCACAGCAGCAACTGTACCTCAGTAACTACACTTAAAAAATACACATATGTACATACACACACACACAATTTAAAGATTAGAGATACAAATTTAACAAGATAACAATTTGACAATATAATTAGAAAGGCCTGTTTATATTTGAAGTACGTAATATTTTATCAGATATATTTAATTATTTCCCTTAATTACCTATTCACTGAATTTTCCAGTATAGCCACAAGTCACAAATTACTCTTGAAATCAGAAAAGAGGTTAAAAGTTAAGAAAAAAAGTGTCCCTGAAATCTACTACTTTCAAATAATTCTTGCATTTCCAAAACCCATCACGCAAGCAAAAGACTGCAAGATATCAGTAAGCCCTAGCGGGTTTGGCTCAGTGGATAGAGCGTTGGCCTTCGGACCAAAGGGTCTAGGTTCGATTCCAGTCAAGGGCATGAACCTTGATTGCAGACTCCTCCCTGGCCCAGGCCCTGGTCGGGGCTTGTGCAGAAGGCAACCAACTGATGTGTTTCTCTCACATCGATATTTCTCTCTGTTTTCCCCTCTCTTCGACTCCCCCTAACACTCAATGGAAAATATCTCGGGTGAATATTCACAACAACAAAAAGATATCAGTAACATTTCCTACAGAAGTAAACAATCAATTAATTATTTGCTTCTGGGAGATAAAAAGACTAAATATTAACCATGACTTTGAAATCAAAATAGAGATAATATTAGGCAGAAGTTAAAGTATAGTAAACAAACTGTTTTACATATTAATAATTAATAGTATTTTAATTTCCTATATTTCTACCTAGATTTGTTTATCCATCCTTATCCTACTTTCATTATTATCTTACTATATGTACTATGTTTACAAGTCTGAGATTTTGGAAAAAGCCAGACACAGACCCAATAAGATTCCTTTCTTTGTGACATTTTCTTGGCTAAAACCCAAATCAGCAAAGCCTTAGTCTCTTTGTAAATTATGAAACCATGACTGCAATCGTCAAGAAGAGCTTAGAGGCCCGGCCATAGTGGCTCAGTGGTTAAGCATCGATCTGTGAACCAGGAGGTCACGGTTCAATTCCCAGTCAGAGTACATACCCAGGCTATGGGCTCAATCCCTGATCATGCAGGAGGCAGCCAATCAATGGTTCGTTCTCTCTCTCTCTCTCTCTCTCTCTCTCTCTCTCTCTCCCTCCCCGCCCCCTCTCCTTTTCCCTTCCTCTCTGAAATCAATAAAAATATATTTAAAAAGAAAATAAGAGCTTAGAGGCTGGCAAAAACTTCTCTCCCTCACACTTTTTATTTATATTTTATTGAATTATTTGGGTCTTCCTCACACATTTTTTTAAAAAGTATCTATCATAAGCACAAACTAATCCTATCTAATAAAGAGGGAATATGCTAACTGACCATCACTCCATCACAAAGATGGCTACACCCACAGCTGAGGCCAAGTTCCCATAAGGAGCCTTAACGAGCAATCAGCCGGGACCTGAGGCTACGCCCTCCCCCGCCCCCAGTGGGGCTTGACAGGGGACCTCAGGCCGTGTCCCCCACCCGGCAGGGCTTGACAGGGGACCTCAGGCCGTGTCCCCCACCCGGCAGGGCTTGACAGGGGACCTCAGGCCGTGTCCCCCACCCGGCAGGGCTTGACAGGGGACCTCAGGCAGCGCCCCCCACCCAGCAGGGCTTGACAGGAGACCTCAAGGTGCGCTTCCCATCCTGGTGCTGGGCTAGGGGACCTCAGGCTGCTCCCCCCCCCCCCCCCCGCTCCAGCACCGGGCCAGGGGCCCTCAGGCCATACCCCCCACCAGGTGGGGCTTGACAGGGGCCCTCAGTCCATGCCCCCCATCCAGTGGGGCTTGACGGGGGACCTCCAGTGCTGGGTTGGGGGAACTCAGGCTGCACCCCCGCCCAGCAGGGCTTGACAGGGGACATGAGGCTGCGCCCCACCTCCCGGTGCTGGGCCAGGGAACCTGAGGCTGCGTCCCCCCACCTCGCGGGGCTTGATGGGGGATCTCAGGCCATGCCCCCCACCCATTGGGGCTTGACAGGGGATCTCAGGCCATGTCCCCCACCTGGTGGGGCTTGACGGAGGACCTCAAGGCACGCCCCCGCCCCGGTTTGGGCTGGGGGACCTCAGGCCACGACCCCCATCCTGGCGCCGGGCCAGGGGACCTGAGGCTACGCCCCATGCCCAGCAAGGCTTGACAAGGGTGGGACTGGCCGGGTCTGGATCTAGCCCAATGGTGGGGGGGGCGGCCGGGTCTGGGTCTCATGTGATTTTGAGGTGCATGTAGGTGGGCAGGGACTTGACTCTGGGTCCCGTGGTGAGCCCCAGACTCTGACAGGAGGAAGGTTTTCATATACATTTTACTAATTTTCTTTCATCTCTGACACTTCTATTATAGAGAAAGGGCAAATAGCAATATTAACCCTTTGCACTCGCTTGCTTTTTTCTCAATTCCTTTATTCTAATGCTAACCGTGTCAAGTCACACTAGACATCCGAGTGCAAAAGGTTAAATTATTTCCTCTAATTAATCCCCTTTTAATGTGCACGAATTTCATGCACCGAGCCACTAGTTAATAAATAAAAAGAAAGTGCCGTGAGTACTGACTTTAGGGTCACAAAACAATTTTAGCAAGAAAGTCTGCAAATACAGAAACCATGAATGATGAGAATAAACTATTTTCTTAGACAATCAATCTCACATACGATTTTGATATAGGCACAAACCATGAGGATTAGTATATTAGAAAATGTACTAAACAGGTAGAGAAAGAATAAAAGTCAGAATTAAAACGAAGGCTCAAAATTCTGCATCAATCTTATCCATTGACATTCTAATGCTTCTGTGGTACATTGTTATTGTTCCCAATCCATCAACCTTCCCTGGATCCACAACCTTTGACATGGGATACCATAGTTGCTCTCAATAAAGACCAGACACATTTCTCCACTGCACTGATGTTACCCAGGGCCATGTGATTTCCTTTGGCCAATGGAATGTTCATGGACATGATCTAAGCAAAGGTTTGAAATGTACTTCCAGAGTTGGGGTTTCCTTCTTATGTCTCTTCCATCACCATGAGAAAAACATGCCCTCACACAGTACTCTCGTGTAAGGAGGAATGGAGACACATAGAACAGATCTAGACTCTACCTGCAGTTTAAAGCCGAACCCAGCCAGGAGCAGCCAACCCACAGATATATTGGCAATTATAAATAAGACATTAAGTTTTAGAGCATTACTGTGGCCATAGTTAATATCTAATTACTTATACATTAATTTTAAAATATCATAATCCTACTAAAAATCTTTACATAGAAAAGGTTGATGAGACCCTCTTTTCTTCTTGTCCTATAGCCTAGGACAGTAGTAGGCAAACTCATTAGTCAACAGAGCCAAATATCAACAGTACAACAATTGAAATTTCTTTTGAGAGCCAAATTTTTTAAACTTAAACTTCTTCTAACGCCAATTCTTCAAAATAGACTTGCCCAGGCCTTGGTATTTTGTGGAAAAGCCACACTCAAGGGGCCAAAGAGCCGCATGTGGCTCGTGAGCTGCAGTTTGCCGACCACGGGTCTAGGACAAAGTAGGTTTGTAGTAGACTGTATTTCCAAAGATGGCTGCCTCCATATCTCCCTCCCCACAAGGTATTTTAAATGTGACCTTGGCACTCACACATCAAATAGTGGAGTCTATCTCTCTTCTCCCCCAAATCTGGACTGTCCCTGTGATATTACACAGAACTTAAAGCCAGACCTTCCATGTTCATCCTTCATGGAAGCCAGTCATCAAGCACGAAGTCTGACCCCACTAAGTCTATACCACACTGTGAGAAATCCCAAACTAAACATGTGAAAAGTGTGGGTGGGGGGATGGAGGGTGGGGGGAGAAGTGGGGGAGAGAAAGAGATGCCATGGGACAGAGCACCCACCGTGAACCCATCTGACTGAGGCCCTTTTGGACTTTATAACCGTCCTAGTGCTCCAGCTGACACAATATCAAGCAGAAGAACTTCCTGGTTTAAGTTTAAAACTAACTTTAGAGTGAATTGTGGCAACTCAAACGAACTGTTAATAAATGTGTGCTGAATTAATTAAATTCACTGAAATATTCTGTTTGATGCTTACCTTGGTGTTGGCCATGTCCACAATATACTGGTCTCCTTTTATACATTCCATTACTTCAAAACCATCTCTGTCAATCACTTTGGCTTGAGAGCTTCCAGATACAACAAGAATCATGTCTCCTGTGTTACTATACTGCAATGACTTGATCTGATGGCTACGCAAAAGAAAAAGAAATAGTCTGGTAAGACACTGAGCATAATGTTTATACTTTAGCCACAATAAGTACTGTCACAGAAAAAGTCACACAACTGCACAAATTGATAATTCTACAAAATCAGGAACATCATCCTCAAATGTGCCCTCGCCACTAGCGGCTACCGTGTTAGTTCTCTCTTCCCACTCTCCACAGCCATCTATTAAAATCTTCTCTACTCATTTTATTTTTATAATCCTCACTAGAGGATATTTTTTCCATTTACATTTTAGACAGGATGGGGAGGAAGAGAGAGCGACAGAGAGAGAGATAGAGAGAGAGAGAAACATTGAAATGCGAGAGACACATCCATTGATTGCCTCCCCCACCACCCTGATGGGGCCAAAGATTGAGCCTGCAACTGAGGTACATGCCCTTGACCAGGATTGAACCCATGACCCTTTGGTTCACAGGCCAATGCTCTAACCACTGAGAAAACCAGCTAGGGCTCTACTCATTTTAAATCTTTAACCCATCCAACTCCCCCTCTTCCAGCTATTGATTCTTCCTACTCTTTCCCAAGAGAAACAAATAAGAACTGCCTCAACTTCCTCCCAGTAATGTTATAAACTTCCTTGTACCTGAACTCTCTTCTTCCTTCTCTTTGATTACAATGTTAGAAATGAATCACTTCCCGCATGAAGCAAATCTGCTGCCTACATGCTGGATCCCACCCTCTCCCATCTCCTCGGAACGTCTATCGGCTCTCACCTCCCCTTCACAGGTTTGCTGTTCGAACAAGTTTTCACCTCCACCTTTATTTCTCTAGCACTATAGTATCCTTTCTACCCTCACCACTCCACTGAAACTGATCCTGGCATTGTGGCTGTGGTGAACACTGTGGTGTGCCACGCAGATCTACCCCTTCAGGACCGAAGTACTCATTACCCACCTCCCAGGACTTGGCCTGCTGATGGCTAACAACGGAATCCTCACGAATTTCCCCAAGTTGCAGAGAACTCCCTCACCCAAGGTTGTTACCACTCCAAAGCAGCCCACATTCCAGGACTGGCTGACAAGCAGTAAAATGGTCCAGCTCTCTGTTTCAATGTGGGTTATCTGGGAAGGGTTAGTCCGGCTTCAGCTCCCCATGTAGGATCAGTTGAGGCTACTCTTGCAATTACATGGCAGCGCAATTTCTCCATCTTCCTGGTTCCCCTTGCATGCTTTTTTAAGTCATTATGCAACTCCCATGTGTGGCTTTCAGTCACAAGTTTGGAAAGACTATTATAGTAAACTCCTTAGGTAAAACTTCTTATTCACCTTGCTATAAAACAGTCCATAACGTTCTTCAGAGATGGCATGCAAACCATCACAGCAGAGCAATCTGAGAGGCATGTTGTACAAGTGCCATGCTCTTCCAAAAGAAATCTCCAAACAAATGTGAATGGGAAGCTAGAGGTTATGCACCTTAAGTAAATATCAGTAACAATCCCATAAAGAATTCTGTGGAGCCCTAACCGGTTTGGCTCAGTGGAAAGAGCGTCGGCCTGCAGACTGAAAGGTCCCAGGTTCGATTCTGGTAAAGGGCATGTACCTTGGTTGCAGGCACATCCCCAGTAGGGGTGTGCAGGAGGCAGCTGATCCATGTTTCTCTCTCATCGATGTTTCTAGCTCTCTATCCCTCTCCCTTCCTCTCTGTAAAAAATCAATAAAATTTTTTTTAAAAGAATTCTGTGGAGAACCAACTTAATGATCAAGGCCCCAAACATAAATGTTCTCTATCAGAAGTAAAAATAAACATCTTTTTTTAAGCTGTCTTTATAGCCTGCTTTATGATTTATCCTCACAGGTCAATCTTAAAATAAAATAACACAATCTTAAAAAAATGTTAGATTATTTAGTCCAATTTACTTTCTAAGTCTATCATTTCAAGGCTGATAAATAACGGGGTATTTCAGAAAATAATTTTGTCTTCAGAAAGAGAATATATATAAAATTAAAATGTATGTGGGTCTGGCTAGGTCTCAATAGTATTATTCTTCCTGGTTAGTTACCAAATCCAAATCAGATCCTTACCAATGAAATGCCTCTCTGCCAGCCACCACTAATTAGACACTGCTGCTCAGAATTTATACTGACCAGCTCTCCTAAAATGTGGAAATTCTAGCGGATCGTTTTTGAAATAGTTATTCTTCAAGAAGCCACTCGTAATTCTAATTCACAATCCTGCCTCTACTGGCAAAGACCATTCAAACAGAGATCTGAGTGGGCTCTGCGGTGAGACTGACACTGTGAGGAATGTCACCACATGCCCAAGTCAAAGTGTCCGGGTGGATGAGGAACAGGAGCTCCCAAACCAGCTGATGAAAAAGGAACTGAGAAAAGCAAAGATGGAGCTGCCGCCTGGGCCGTTCCTTCCTAAGACGGAAAGACCGCTCCTGGCATCTCAAATCCTGGGAAGGAACGACATCCTCAGCAAAATTCTGACCAGGGTCCCACATTTAAATGTAAGTCCACAAGGAAGCACCGATAAGATAAAAAACTAAATGTTGGATCACACGTTCCAGCTGTCCATTTACTGCCTCTCAGCTACAAAGTCAACCTTCACTGCCTGCTCTGCAGAAATGGATTTGGGCCCTTCCAAGATGATCCCTTTGCCATGGGCATGGGTAGAGAGCACTGGAGAGCAGGGCAGAGGAGGGCTTTCTTCTTGGTCTGGAGTGCTCCGCCAGGTGGGCGTCCACACTGCACTCAGCTTCCCCGTGCCCGGCTCCTGCTGTCTGTGCAGCGTCTCCGCTGGCCAGCTCCTGAAGTGCACGGCAGCCGGCAGCTGGCAGCACCAGGAGCTTCCCCAGCACCTCCTGTGCGGCTTTGTAGGAGGGGACCCTGGTGGGTCAGGTTTCTGGAAAGTTCTGCTGTCATAACAGCACAGCAACCACTTTATCATTCAGTGAGCCACAGCCTTGCCCTCTCAAATGAGGTCCGGATCTGTCTTGAGGCCTCTCCCTTGAAGGTTTTATTTCTCTCCCCTAGGGTAATAGTTGTTCCTTGTATCTGCTATTCCTATAGTCTTTAGAGTTTTCTTTACTTTTTACTAGCCAATCCCTCAATACTCCAATCCCGTTACAGTTAGTAATTCTGTTATAAACTTTCCCGTCCAAATTACTGCGACTTCTCTCTCCTAATCAGACCCTGACTGATATACCAAATTCCAAGCTATGAATTGAAACTGAGAAAAGTGTAGGCGTTTAGTCCAATATTTTTATATGTAAACAAACAGATCAGCTCTTTGATAATTAGATAGTCCAGACTGCTGAGCCAAAGTCCTGTAAAGCAGGATAGAATGAGCCACTTCATTCACAGGCATATCTTTGTTTACAGTTCTCCCATTTGAGGAAGTCTTTATTTTCTTCCCTAACTATGAAAGATCAAGTCCTATGAGCAATCATTTTGTTTCTTTCTGGTGAATCATTTTCATTTCCAAAGGGGAAGGGAAATCTAAAATAACAGTGAAATTTAAGATGACATGGCAGTAAAGAGAGTCAGTGGCTCCCTTTCTCTGCTCTACCAGATTTTACACGTGGAAGGAAGTACAAAATCTCAGTGGCCCACACTAATATCCACCTTGCCCTTTTAACTTCATAGGAAAACTCATGTTTCCCTCTGTCGGTTTCATGCTCTCTTTGCCAACATTAAAGTGAAATGTTCAGCAGCAAGCTCACCATGCCTGTCCCACTTCGCTCCTAATTCTGCTAGCCACAGAGTTAAAAGGACTGGATTAAGAGTTATTAGACACAGTACTAAGGAGAATTAAAGGGGCTTGTTCAGGGGTGTAGCATCTGCTCCTCGAATTCCTGCCTCAACAACTAAGATTCCGATCAAAGAGGAGCAGGGAAAGCCAATCCTGACAGTCAACTGGAGTCCCGAGGAAGCCATGTCCTCTGGGGAGTGACTGCCTCCAGGGGAAGGCTTAGCGACCTTGCGCAACTCTCTCTGTGAAGTTATTCATGGGGTCAGGGGAGTGCTCGAGTGGAAGTGCAGGGGAATGGAAAGGTGAAGACTGAGGATCCTTTTAAGTAGGTTTTGCTCCGCTAGCAAAACAAGCTGAGACATGCAAGACAGATAAACACAGCTGTCTGGGGCTGTCACTTGGGGCTCGGGAGCCAAGGTGTGAAAAGCGCAGCGGAATGTGAGTCCAGAGGCCAGGGACTCCATCCCCGCTGCTAACTGGCTGAGGATGCAAACCAAGCCCCACGAGCCTGTCTCCCGTTTTTCTGGAGCGTCCGTGGACGGGACCAGACGGCAGCGCTGCGCGGAGCTGTGAGACAGAGCTCATGTATGAGGGGACAGCTTGGCCGGGTGCTGGTTTCCTCCACTGAAAACCAGGAGAAATCATACGTGTAGGGCTGAGTGGGAACTGAAACTAGGACACATACAGGTACCTCGCACAGCACATGAAGCAGGTAGTTGCTATTGTTATTACTTCCTTATTTCCCAGGTGTCCTTGGGATTGAGGGGAGAGATATCGGAATTGGAAACTGAAAGGTAGAAACTATTCAGACATTTCTGTTAGAAAAGGACCAGCGAGATTAGAAAAACACCTCCCCCAAAGGGTACAAGAGCCTCATGTGAAAACATCCCCAAACCACGAATTCCTGGGGTAGCAGGTTCTCGAAGGAGAAAGGCTGCCCTTGTGGAAACAGTTACACATTAGACCGCTGGCAGCTGAAAAGGATGTTGAGGACATGACACAGGGTTGATGAAACAGAGATGTGCCAACCAGGCAGAACCTAGCGACTAGCTGCCCTGCAACAGCATCCGTCACAGAGAGGAGACTCCCCTGTGAGGGCCACTCTCAGCCCCTGGGAAAACCCTCAGACCACAGCGCAGCCCACGAGCTACAAGATACTGTTGAAGGAAGTGAGGAGCTGTGCGGACCTAGCCAGCCTGTTGGACACAGGCAAGGGGGTTGTGGAGAGGTTCTGGATAGGGGTCAGCCCACTTTTTCTGTAAGTAGTTTAAGCTTCGCAAGCCATATCCGATATCTGCCACATATTCTTTGTTGTATTTTGTTTTACATTCCTTTAAAATTGTAAAATTCTTAGTTCAAGTGCCGTACAAATCCATGGACTGGATTTGGCCCTCTGGGCATAATTTGTCAATCACTGTACTAGAGCATAAAAGACAAATAATATAGTTTTAATTAAGTAATCACCTGGGAACTTGTTAAAAATGCAAGTTCTTGCACCACACTGGATCCAAAGTATTAGAAACTCTAAACGTGGGGTCTAGCTTTTAACATTTTAACATTTTAACAAGCCCCTCAGATGGTTCTAATGCCTATTAAAGTTTCAAAACCACTGAACTATGTATGGTTAAGCTTCACATGGTATGCTATGCAGCACTTAAAAGAATATAGTATAGATATGGTGATACTAAAAATCTCCAAGCAACTACTGCAAAGTGGGAAAGAAAAACAAATTATAGAATAACAACCATCTGATAATATTTATGAAAACAAAATAAAGTATATACTATTCTTTGATAGGTACAGATATTTGTTGATAACTGCATGGAAAAACCTCAATGAATATATACCATAATGAAAACAGTGATTTCACCTAGGAAGGAGATTAAAATGAAGGTAATCAAGGAAGAGTTTTAGTCTTACCTGCAATGTTTTAATTTCTGTATGAGAAAATAACATGCATTACTTAATTAAAATGTTTTAAAAAGAGGAAATTGAGAGTATCTAACCGTTTTTAAGTGGTGAAAGAGAATTCTTAACTTGGGTTACCCTAAGTAATCCAAAAATTCTTAATATTTTATGAAAAATTTTACTCCATCTATATTTTTTCTGGTATAGAGGATACATCTGAAGGAAGGGTTTGTGATCCCAAGAATTGTGACTCAAACCTACATATGTAATTATTGAGAATCTGTGAGGAAACAGAGAAAATAAAAGATGACTAGCAGACTGGATGAGAGAAAATGTGGTACTGATTTTCACTAAGTGGGACAAAGGAAAACATTAGAAACTAGAGGTCCACAAATCTAATATTGATGCTGGGCAAAAGTCCAAAACAAATTATTAAACAGACTTCAAAATACCAAAAATGGAAGATGCACCACACAGAGGTTAAGCAACAATAAAAGAAAAGCACATTTTAAAATCTGATTTTCATAATGGCAGATCAAGAGAACATTTAACATCCGTCTCTTTAAGGTGTCCCAGGGGAGTGAGAACAAAGCTAAAAACACTGCAGCACCAAAGAGTCCTTTGGAGAAATTCATCAGAGGTACCCCAAATTCACACACCATACCTCAGTCTCATCCCTATACTCAGGACTTCTAGCTCCCCTCCTGAGTGGCTACGGGGGGTCCTTTTGTGTGTGAATGCCTCTTCAACACCCACTTATTCACCATAATGCTGCCTCTTGGATATCAGCCAAATTCTGACATCTGCTACTTCAGGTGAAGAGATGGTCTGAAAACAGCATCCTGTGCTTTTACATCTTCAAGACAGTCTACCAATTCCCTCAAGTTTTCTTGGCAGATGATATAGGAAAAACGTAGATTGTGACAAAAAAAGTTATGGAAGAATTTATCTGAGTTATAGGTATGCATGGGATTCTCATATGGATGAAGAACTTAAGCAAAAAGTTGTTTAACATATCAATGTCAACATAAAGAAAGGCTTCCTTCCAGTGGCATGCCAAGTCTGACTGCCATATTCCACAGTTATCAATTGAATGACAACTTATTGCACATTTATCAAACTGAAAATTGGCAAAAAAAAAACACAAAAAAAAACCCACAAGGATTGATCACTAATATGTTGGGTGTTGGAATAAAAAATTGGAATAATTTGCTACCAAAATAAAGACACTGAAATTGAACCCCAAAAATGTAAATACCTATATTGCACTTTTCCCTTTATTTAAAAAAGTTATTGTGAACCCAATTTAATATTAGATAATACAGACAGGCACACAGGGAAAACATTAAAAGATCATTTGTGGCCTATAAGGCCTAAAATACTTAGTATCAGACCCTTTACAGAAAATTTTGCCAACCCCTGCTCTTGACCAGTAAGTCTTTTCCCAAGAATATGTTCTATCTTTGAAATAGAACATACTCTATTAAGTAAACCTTAAGTAAACATTCTGTAATGCTAAACTTAAATTGGAACAGGGATACAGATTCACAATTCTGAAACTGCATTACATTTGTACTGGGGTTAAACAAATACACACAGGGATGGGTGGTGGGAGTCAGGTTTCTTACTGTCGGCAAGTTGGAGATTTCCCAGGAGGAAGAAGAGAGAAGGCTAGAATGAACCAATGTGCACTGGATTAGAGTCAGAGACATGAGTATGAACACCTATGTAGCTTAAAATAGATGCAAAAGGATACAGAAACAATTATAGATCTAATGGCATGCACAGGTTAGTATCCATGCATATACTTCTAGCTCTGTTGTCTGAGAAGGCCTAAATGCACTGACACCCCTAGAGCAGTGGTCGGCAAACTTGTTAGTCAACAGAGCGGCAAATCACGGCTCGAGAGCCGCATGTGGCTCGTGAGCCGTGGTTTGCCAACCACTGCCCTAGAGCAACAAGCACACTGAGATCCTAGCTCTTGTTTTCTGATACCATTCTCCTCGGAAATCTGACTGATTCTAGGAGGGGGGCAGGAAAGAATATAAGGTGAGTCGGGAGCATCTTATGGTACCAAAACGTAAGGAAGTACTCAAAAAAATAAAAAAGCATGTCAAAGAAAGGGACCTAAGAGCCAAACTGAAATAGCTCCCACTGGGCACAACTGAAACAATCTGAGCCGCACAATAAGTAACTAAGTATTGGCATACAACCCAAGGAAGGAAATAAATGGGCAGTAGTCCATACTGGTGGGGAAAATCTGATTAAATAAGTAGATATGTGGGGGAAAGAAACAATTCTTCCTTATAGAAGAATTCCAAGTAGTTTATGTAAATACCACTTTCTCTAGGAGATAAAGCGTAATCTTTCAACTCTCCCAAGTGTGAGCAGCATTTATTAACTTGCTTCCAAAGAATTAGCGTATAGAAAGGGGAAGGGAAAGTAACGGTACAGTAGAGAAACTTAAAAACACAATAGCATGCCTGGCTGGTGTGGCTCAGAGGTTGAGCATTGACCTATGAACCAGGAGGTCATGGTTTGATTCCCAATTGGGGCACATGCCCGGGTGTGGGCTTGATCCTGGTGGGGGTTGTGATGCTTCTTTCTCATCATTGATGTTTCTATCTCTCTCCCTCTCCCTTCCTCTCTGAAATCAATAAAAATATATATTTTTTAAAAACATGATAGCATGTACATATGATATGTGATAACAAAAGTACTTCACCTCTGTTATATTCAGCCCAAAAACCCACATCACCAATCTAACCATAAGAAAAACATAAAAAAACAAATTGAGGGACTTTGTACAAAATACCTGACCAATACACCTCAAAGCTGTCAAGGTCATGAGAAACAAGGGAAGCCTGAGAAACTGTCATGAAGACTAAATGTAATATTATATCCTGGAAGGGATATTAGTAAAAAACAAAAAACAAAAAAAAAAGTAAAATCTAAAAGTTTGGAGTTTCAAGAAATAAGTAAACAAATAAAAATTTGGAGTTAGCATACCAACATTGGTTTAGTTGTCACAAATGTAGAATGGTAATGTTGAATGTTAACAACAGAAGAAACTGGGTTAGGGGTATACCTGAATTCTGGACTATCTTTGCAGCTTTCTGTAAATTAAAATTTTTTCTGAAATTAAAAATTTACTAAAATTTTGAAATGAAAATATCAATGATCTTGTCATTTTTAAATGTTTTATTTAATTTTTTAAATATATTTTTTATTGATTTCAGAGAGGAAGGAAGAGGGAGAGCGAGATAGAAACATCAATGATTAGAGAGAATCATTGATTGGCTGCCTCCTGCACGCCCCCTACTGGGGAGCGAGCCAGCAACCCAGGCATGTGCCCTTGACCGGAATCAAACCTGGGACCCTTCAGTCTGTAGGCCAACGATCTATCCACTGAGCCAAACCAGCTAGGGCTCATTTAGTTTTTTAAAAATTGATTTGAAAGAGAGACAGGGAGAGGGAAGACGGGAGAGAGAGAGAGAGAGAGAGAGAGAGAGAGAGAGAGAGAGAGAGAGAGAGAGAGAGAGAGAAACATCGATGATAGAGACACAGTGATCGGCTGCCTCCTGCACACCCCCTACCGGTTATTGAGCCCACAACTCGGGTATGTGCCCTGACCGGGAATCAAACTGGCAACCTTTTGGTGCAAGGGACGATGCTCCAACTAAAGGAGTCACAATGGCCAGGCCTGATCTTGTCATTTAAATATACATGCATGCACACACGTAACCATATTTTCCACCTCTTTCCACAGAAAAGGTCAAGAAACAGTAATAACCCCATATCAATGAGCATGTGTAATATCCAGATTTGGTCTCTAAATACCATTTCCACTTAAAAAAAAAAAAGAATAGCCCTACCTGGTTTGGCTCAGTGGATGGAGCATCGGCCTGCAGGCTGAAGGGTCCCGGGTTCAATTCCGGTCAAGGGCACATGCCTGGGTTGCGGGCTCAATCCCCAGCAAGGGGTGCAGGAGGCAGCCAATCAATGATTCTCTCTCATCATTGATGTTTCTATCTCTCTCTCTCCCTCTCCCTTCCTCTCTGAAATCAATAAAAATATTTTTTTTAAAAAAAAGAATAGACCTCCATGGGACATGCTGACTCCAGGACTTGGAAGGGAATGTACCAGGAAGCCTACATCATGTCATGCCAAAAATAAGTACACTTTTAAAGACTAACGAGGTCGTGTCGAAACTACATAGCAATCAGGAACTCCCAATGCCCAAATCTGGGACAATTTAAATATCAAAAAGAATAATGACTGCAATTGACTGAAACACATGAACATTTTAAAGTCATAAATACTGACACTCAGAAAAGAAAAAGTCAAAAAAAAAAAAACAACAACACCATCAACATCAATAACAGTAACAACTCATTTGTCATCAGTAACCCTTAAGCTGAAAGTGGGTAATTAAAGGGAAATAACTGAGCATTTCTCCTGCTTCTCCAGTACAAGCTGTATTTCAGGAGAACCAAATCATATTGGTTAATAAGGAAAAGTTCTTTTAGAAAAATGCCAGCAAACAAACATAGATTTAATAATAAAATTAGAAAATCACCAACTTGGAACCCTCACTGAGATAACTGATTTAGGGACAAATAATTAATGGACACTGAACTTACTAAGTGAAGGGATGGCAAGTATCTGGATATTTACATTGTACCAAAGTATGTCCCCACAAAGTTCCTGCCTATCTCAAGTATATAATATTAACTTTACAATGGAGGAATCAGATGTTACCAATTTAATTCAAGAACCAACTTGAATTGCTAGTCACTAATAGTGGCAACAACTAGACAATACATGTGATCAAATGACAAGATTAGGCCTGGCCATTGTGACTCCCTTAGTTGGAGCATCGTCCCTTGCACAAATGAAATTAAAACTAAGGCATTTATGTGAATGATAATCAAACCTTTGAATCTTCTATCGGAAATATTGGAGATAAAGAAACAGTTAGCCCTGGCCAGGTTGCTAAGTGGTTAGAGTGTTGTCCCATGCAGGGTCCCAGGTTCGATTTTGATCCCCGGTCAGGCTATGTACAGAGGCAACCATGCTTTTGTCTTTCTCTCTCTCTCTCCCTTTCCCTTCCTCTCTCACTAGAATCAATGAGGGGGGAAAAACATATCCTCAGATGAGGATTAAAACAATAGCCAGGCTGGTGTGCCTCAGTGGTTGAGCATCCAGGGCACATGCCTGGGTTGCAGGCTCGATCCCCAGTGTGGAGTGTGCAAAAGGCAGTCTATCAATGGTTCTGTCTCATCATTAATGTTTCTATTTTTCTCTCCCTCTCCCTTCCTCTCTGAAATCAATAAAAATATATTTTACAAACAAGCAAAAAAACAACAAAAGACAAATGTCTTAAAAAGTAGGTTAATGAAACTAAACAAAGAAATTAAGGTACATTTTACTTTCATTTGAATAATGGAAGTAGTATTCAGTTATATAAACCTCCTGTATTTTGGTACAAACCATTTTAGATAGAATTCAAATAAGAACAGTACTGTCTTAAAATGTGAAAATATTAAGTTGAGCGATACATACCATTCACAGGGTTGAAGAGATCGAAATGCCTTAAAAGAAGCGTCCATCCCAGCAAAATCCCAAAACTTAACGTCATAGTCATATCCTCCAGTCACCAAGCGGGCACCTGAGGGGTCCAGACCCAAAGCAGAAACCTGGTTTTAAAAAAAAAAAAAAATTTCATTGGAGAAAGCTACTTATAGTCTACTAGAGGCCCAGTGCAAGAAAATTTGGGCACTCATGGTGGGGGCCCCTCAGCCTGGCCTGCTCCCTCTCACAGTCCGGGACCCCTCAGGAAATGTCCAACTGATGGCTTAGGCCCACTTCCTGGGAGATCGGACCTAAGTTGGCAGTCAGATATCCCTCTGGCAGCCCAGGAGCCCTTGGGGAATGTCCACCTGCCGGCTTAGACCCACTCCCCAGGGGATCGGGCCTAAGCTGGCAGTCAGACATTCCTCTAACAGCCCGGGAGCCCTTGGGGGATGTCCGACTAACGGCTTAGGCCCGCTAACCTTGGGGAGCAGGCCTAAGTTGTTAATCGGACATCCTTAGTGCTGCTACGGAGGCGGGAGAGGCTCCCGCCACTGCTGCTGCACTGGCCAGCCATGAAACGGCTTCTGGCTAAGCAACGCTCCCCCTGTGGAAGCACACTGATCATCACGGGGCAGCTCCTGAGTTGAGCGTCTGCCCCCTGGTGGTCAGTACGCATCATAACAACCAGTCGTTCCCATTCGTTCCACTGTTAGGGTCAATTTGCATATTACCCTTTTATTATATAGGATTATGACCCCCACTTCCTTCCTCTAACTTCACCTCCTATCTTCGAGGCATTGGACATATAGATCAACAAGAGTTGCTACTTCTGAAAAGTGAGAATGGACAACACCGCCTTTATTATTTGATTTTGGAATTAGGAGTATAATTTCTTTTCAAATAATAAAAAGAGCCCTAACCGGTTTGGCTCAGTGGATAGAGCGTTGGCCTGCAGACTCAAGGATCCCAGGTTCAATTCCGGTCAAGGGCATGTATCTTGGTTGCAGGCACATCCCCAGTAGGGGGTGTGCAGGAGGCAGCTGATTGATGTTTCTCTCACTGATGTTTCTAACTCTCTCTCCCTCTCCCTTCCTCTCTGTAAAAAATCAATAAAATATATTTTTTTAAATAGTAATAATAATAAAAAGAAAATATTCTAATTTCTCAAATCGCCAGCTTTGTCCAACTTATGCACCATGTACCCAGAATAGCTATCATTGCAATTCCATATGATAAACTAAGTTATTTTAGTATGTAAGTAGAAATCTCACAAACAATTCAGTTTTTTCAATAAATAATTAGAGGAAACCTTTCAAGATAGTTTATCACAAAATGAAGAACATATCAACCAATGTACGACAAAGTAGAAATTATCTTGTGCACATCACTAAATGACTCAGGATATTACCTTAAATAATTATTTTTATGAAATTCACCTAGCATTATGACCGATCATAAATGGTAGGAAAGTTTCCTTTTAAGTACTAACAGTCTACAATTATTTTCCTTATACTTAAAAATATGAATATTGGTAAAGTACTGTCACAATTTCAGAATAAAAATAACAGAAGTCTGACTTAATAAAATCCTATATAATAAAAGGCTAATATGCAAATTGACCGAATGGTAGAACAACTGGTCACTATGATGCGCACTGACCATCAGGAGGCAGACGCTCAATGCAGGAGCTGCCCCCTGGTGGTCGGTGCGATCCCACAGCAGGAGCGCTGCTCAGACAGAAGCCCTGAGCTGGGCTCAAGGCTGGTGAGTGCAGCAGCGGTAGTGGGAGCCTCTCCCACCTCTACGGCACCGCTAAGGATGTCTGACTGCCAGCTTAGGCCCACATCCCCCAAGGGCTCCTGAACTGTGAGAGGGCACAGGCTGGGCTGAGGGACCCCCGCCCCGCCATCAGAGCACGAATTTCATGCATCGGGCCTCTAGTGTAGATATAATATCAGTAATTAGATAAAAATAATTTCTTAAGGCAGTAACTCTCAGACACTGGTTTCAAGACTCCTTACATTCTTAAAATCTATGGAGGATCCCAAAATGCAGTTGTTTATGTGAGTCATATCTACACTAATAAAAGAGAAAGATGCAAATTGGCCATATCTTTGCGACATCCATCAGCCAATCCAGAGTATGCAAATTAACCCAACAAAGATGGCGGGTTAATTTGCATACGCAGGAGTTCCACACCACCCCAGTCGCTCCAGGCCTCTGGGCAGCGTGGGAAGGCAGAAAGGCGGCTCCAGGCCGTAGCGAAGGCGGTGCTGGCAGCCAGGGGAAGGAAGGCCCATTCTTGCACGAATCTTCGTGCATCAGGCCTCTAGTGTATCAATATTTATCATAGCAGAAATTAAAACTAAGGCATTTTAAAATATTTATTGTTTGCTCCATTTAAAATAACATTTTAACAAATATTTTTATGAAAACAGTATTTTCAAAAGCAAATAAATTTAGTGAGAATGTCACTGTTAATATCCTTGTCTATTAATCATTTTATTTATGTCATTTCTGGGTCTATTTCTATTTATTAATGTTTCACACTCTTATTGGATGTATTTTCTTACTTCTTTACAAGTCAGGCAACTAGAAAAAGGTAGCTTAATTATAAAGAGAAAGCAAGATAATTTTATTCTTTCATTAATTCATAAGCAAATTTCATTCATTCAACTATCACTTTTTAATGGGTTTGGTAATAAGATAAAATTATTTCATCTTAACCTTTAAATAAATATAATAATATAAAAAATAATCTATACATCTCAGTAATATAAACTTAGAACAATACAGTGACTATTTTATGTTCAATTCTTATCTCAACATTCATCTGAAAAATGAACTCAGGCTTTTAATGATATAAAAATAAAGCTAAGAGTAATAAGAAATTTTCCCACACCATAAAAAAGAAAACTGTACTTGAGTTTCATTTCTTTCTTTCACTTGTAATGTTCTTATATCAAAGAAGAAGAGGTTTTAAAGCCAACAATAACAACAATAATAATTGTTCCTATCTTAAATGAAACTCAATGGCTATTTTGGCTGAACAGAAAAATAACCTTTTCTTAATGTCTATAGTGTTTGTGTTATCAGTTGATTGTATTCTTAATATACATGTTATCTTTTTAGTTCACTTTTCTATAAGAGCCCTGTTATTGAGAGAAAAGAATCAAAATTTTTAAACTTACTGTTTTAGTGCCATGCTTTAGCGTTATCTCATGAGAATCAGGGATCTTTTGAACAGGATTCTAAAAAAGAAAAATTCCATGACATTGATGAGTACTATAACATGCCACATTCACAAGAAAGATAATTTTTAAAAACTGCATCATTGACGTTTTAACACAAGCTTAAAATATCAGGAAATTAAAAGTGTAAGGATATCTTATTTCTGCATGTCTAGATAGGTCACAATTGGTCATTTTGAGCTGATAATGAATTTATCTTAAAGCTCTTAAAACAATAAACCTAAAAAACACTCTAGATTGCATGAAACTATAAGGCCCTCTCATCATCCAAAATATTTAAAGTCTGCTTTTCATTGGTACTCTGGCGTACCTTAAAGTAGTTATGCACTTAATTTATAATAGACAACAAAATCCACACAGGGTATATATACATGCTAAGCATACTTGTGTGAGGGCTGAGAACAGATCAAATGTTTCACTTAGAGAAGAATCTATTATGGCCTGTGCCTCATTTCTTAAGTAATATCTTTCTCTTCACTCGGGAAACAGAAACACTGTCACCAAAAGGAGGGATGAAATTATTTCACTGATTTCAGTGCAGAATGTGCCTATATATAGACAATTTCTGACATTTAAAGAAAAATCTTACAAGAACACAGAACAACTTACTATTTACATTAGGAGTGAATTAAATGTTTAAATAAATGTTGTTTACATTTAAAATCAAAGTTTTACTGGAAATCATGTAGGGCATAACTCATAAAAAGCCCATATAATTGGCACAACTAAATCATCTAAAATAGTAGCAATCCATCTTTTGGTAACATATCACTTGATGGTGACTGTTCTTTTTCCAGAACTTTTACTAATGACTCTTTGAAATATGACTTAGTGCAAAATTTGCTATAACAGTAAAATATTTTCAAGACTTTCCTGCCAGGGGACATCATAAACTACAAGACTTCAATTAAGTAATTTATTACCAGAATTCATAACAAGAGCTTCAGGCATAATGGAAGAGGGAGAAAGATACCAGTTTTTGTTTTGGTTTGGTTTTAAATGCCAACCACAGGATTATTTCCCAGGCTCTTTGGTCTACACCCAATAACAACAATGATAGCAAACATATCTGGAATAATATGAGCAATTCCATCTGACGTACATCCTTGTAATGTTTTCAAAAGACTTGCAAATCAGAAATTTCTGGGGTACAGATGTCATAAGTCTAAAAAGCAATTTAATTTTTTATATGTGGTATATATGTTTTACTGTACACCATATACAGTGTGGTGCTATAACCCATAGTAAAAGTCTACTAGTCACACAGGTCTGCCACAAGTGGCTAGGAGTTAGAGCCAACCTGGAGCTTGAAATGAGTGCTTTCTCCTAGAAACTATTTTGGAAACGGGTACCAGTGCAGTCCCCATGTCTTAAATATTGCAGGAAGAAAAGACAATTTCCTATATAATTATTTTTTAAATATATTTTTATTGATTTCAGAAAGGAAGGGAGGAGAGATAGAAATATCAATTATGAGAGAGATTCATTGATTGACTGCCTCCTGTACACCCCACACTGGGTATCGAACCACAACCCAGGCATGTGCCCTGATCAGGAATCAAACTGTAACCTCCTAGTTCATAGGTCGACACTCCATCACTGAGCCATGCCAGCTGGGCCCTATCTAATTCTCACAACTGGTTCCAATCCTTTAATTAGTAGTATTACCATACCACCTCTAAATTACCTTCAAGCTATTCAATGCCATATGGCAAGCTGCAAATCTTGGAGAACATTTCTCAGTAACACAACTTACGAGTGCATGGTTAAATAACTTTTTATACTTGTGTGAGGGCTGAGAAACTCAAAAAAGGATAGTTCATTCTTATCTACACTAATAAAAGAGAAATATGCAAATTGACCATACCTCCTTGACACCCACCAGCCAATTAGGAGTATGCAAATTAACCCAACAAAGATGACAGGTTAATTTTGCATACGCAAGCGCACAGCAACCAGGCAGGACGCCTGCTCTGAGGGGGAGGGCGCCGGAAGGCGGAGGGCAGAGGGAGCTGCCGGAGCAGAGAAGACTGAAGGCTCCAGCCCGAGTGAAGGCTGAAGGCTCTGGCCAGAGCAAACACTGAAGGCTCCAGCCGGAGCGAACAATGAACACTCCGGCTGGCTGGAACAAACACTCCAGCTGGAGCGAAGATGGAAGGCAGCGGCCAGAGCAAAGGCCTGGGTCCCGGGTGCCAGAGGAAAACCAGTGCCGGCAGCCAGGGGAAGGAAGGCCTATTGCACGAATCTTGGTGCATCAGGCCTCTAGTATTTTATAAGAAACTAGTGGCCCAGTGCACGGATTCATGCACATTGAAAGGAAATTAATTAGAAGAAATATTTTAATATCGCTATTCGCCCTTTCTCTATAACAGAAGTGTCAACCAAATTCATGATCGACAATGACAGATGGAAACACACACGTGCGATTGGTGCCAGCGAGAGCTTTATATATATATAGATAAACTTGCTTAATTAGACCTGCTTTCTGATTTAGCTAAACTTTTTCCAGCCCAGTGAAGCACCCCAACTTCTCTTTCAGGTAATTGTCAGCAACACAGCAGTAAGTATCAACACGAAGCAGATTATTATTGTGAATCATGCAGGGAGAACAAAGGGTGAAATATTTAACTATAGCAAATATAGTTTGACTATATTCTGCACAGTGAGAAAACCTGAAGTCATTTTCAAGTTCCACCATTTCTTACTTCTTTTCAGTCGGGTCAAGTTTCTAAACTTTCTAAATCTCCATTTTCTGGCTAATGAAAAAGAAAATGGGATTCTACTGAGTCTCCTATCTATCTACTCCAGGACTTCTGTGAGGATTAAATGAAATGAGGCATGAAAAAACGCTTCACAGACATTTGGTTAAAGTGTAAAATGTTTGCACCTGGCTGTAAAGCAAGTCATGTTCCTGGGATGAAGAAACTCCAAGGAGGCTAGTCAGTAGGGAGAGAAAGCCGGACGTTGCTATGTGACGTCATTACCTGGCACCCACAGCCACTGTTTCCGGGCTGGGCTGGGCTGTGGGCCACATTTTGTGCCATGGGGTCTCAGCAGCGTTGGCTACGATTTGGTGGGCTGTCTCCCCAGGGTGGTAGTGGGGCCTGTGTCCCACCTGGGGGAAGCCGAGTATTGCTTTGTCAGCGCCAGGTCGGTGGTGCTATTTCTTTGTAAATGGACAGTGTGCATCACAGCAGCTCCTGCATTGAGCATCTTCCTCCTGGTGGTCAGTGCATGTCATAGCGACTGGTCGGATGAACACTTAGCATATTAGCTTTTTATATATATATAGACTAGAGGCCCGGTGCACGAAATTCGTGCACGGAGGGGGGTTGTCCCTCAGCCCAGCCTCTCCAATCTGGGACCCCTCGAGGGATGTCCGACTGCCCGTTTAGGCCCGAGGGGATCGGGCCTAAACGGGCGGTTGGACATCCCTCTCACAATCCAGGACTGCTGGCTCCCAACTGCTTGCCTGCCTGCCTTCCTGATTGACCCTAACCACTTCTGCCTGCCAGCCTGATCACCCCCTAACCACTCTGCTGCCAGCCTGTTTGCCCCCAACTTCCCTCCTCTGCCAGCCTGGTCACCCCTAACTGCCCTCTCCTGCAGGGTTGATCACCTCCAACTGCCCTCCCTTGCAAGCCTGGTCCTTCTCAACTGCCCTCCCTTGCAGGCCAGGTGCCTCCCAACTGCCCTCTCCTGCTGGCCATCTTGTGGTGGCCATCTTGTGTCCACATGGGGGCAGGATCTTTGACCACATGAGGGCAGCTATATTGTGTGTTGCAGTGATGATCAATCTGCATAGTACTCTTTTATTAGATAGGATAGAGGCCTGGTACAGGGGTGGGGGCCAGCTGGTTTGCCCTGAAGGGCGTCCCGGATCAGGTGGGGGTTCCCTTGGGGTGTGGGGCGGCCTGAGCGAGGGCCTGTGGTGGTTTGCAGGCGGGCCACGCCCCCTGGCAACGCAAGCGGAGGCCCTGGTATCTGGAATTTATTTTCCTTCTACAATTGAAACTTTGTAGCCTGGAGCAGAGCCAAGCCTGGGGCTCCCTCCGAGGCCAGCCGGCAGCCATTTGTGTTGGGGTTATAATGGAAACTTTGTTGCCTTAAGCGGGTGGGCCCGGCCAGGGTGTGCGGAAAGCTTTGCTTCCCCTGTTGCCGGCGGCAACCCTGGCCTGCTCTCTCAAGCTCCATTCTGCCGCCATTTGTTTGAATTTGTTTACCTTCTATAATTGAAACTTTGTAGCTTGAGTGGAGGCTTAGGCCTGCAACGGCTGGCAGAAAGCTTGGCTTCCTCTGTTACCTAGGAAACCTTGCTCTCTGTGGCTGTAGCCATCTTGGTTTGGGTTAATTTGCATACTCGCTCTGATTGGATGGTAGGCGTGGCTTGTGGGTGTATCGGAGGTATGGTCAATTTGCATATTTGTCTATTATTAGATAGGACTAGAGGCCCCATACACAAAATTCATGCACGGGGGCGGTGTCCCTCAGCCCAGCCTACAACCTCTCCAATCTGGGACCCCTTGAGGGATGTTTGACTGCCCATTTAGGCCTGATCCCACAGGACAGTTGGACATCCCTCTCACAATCCAGGACTGCTGGCTCCCAACCGCTCGCCTGCCTCTGCCTAATTGCCCTTAACCACTTCTACCTGCCAGGCTGATCACCCCCTAACCACTCCCCTGCCAGCCTGATCGATGCCTAACTGCTCCCCGGCCAGACCGATTGCCCCTAACTGCCCCCTCCCCTGCCATCCTGGTCACCGCTAACTGCCCTCCCCTGCAGGTCTGGTCCCCCCCAACAGTCCTCCTCTGCAGGCCTGGACCCCCCAACTGCTCTCCCCTGCAGGCCTGGCCCCCCCCCCAACGGCCCTCCCCTGCTGACCTGGTCTCCCCTAACTGCTCTCCCTGCTTGCCTGATCGCCCACAACTGCCCTCCCCTGCAGGCCTGGTCCCCCCCCCCAACTACCCTACCCTGCAGGCCTGGTTGCCCCTAACTGCCCCCCCCTGCCAGCCCAGTCACCCCTAACCGCCCTCCCCCGCAGGCCTGGTCCCACCAACTGCAGGCCTGGTCCCCCCCCAACTGCCCTCCCTGCTTGCCTGATCGCCCACAACTGCCCTCCCCTATAAGCCTGGTCCCTCCAACTGCCTTCCCCTGCAGGCCTGGGTCCCCCCACAACTGCCCTCCCTTGCTGGCCTGGTCACCCCTAACTGCTCACAACTGCCCTCCCCTGCACGCCATCTTGTGGCGGCCATCTTGTGTCCACATGGGGGCAGCCATCTTTGACCACATGGGGGTGGCCATCTTGTGTCTTGGAGTGATGGTCAATTTGCATATTACTCTTTTATTAGATAGGATTATATTATTGTTTTTAAATTCCATGACATTATCAATAAACACAAACAAGACAATTTTCTGTTTATCATACAACAATGGCCAGTAATAAGCCAACAGGATTTATATCAAAGGACACATTTATTTTCAGCAGCTACCAAAACATGCCTTATCATTTCCTGACACCCTAAAAAAATTTTTTTTCTTTCTTTTTCAATTACTGAAAGTTTACTTTCAACATTATTTTGTATTGGTTTCAGGTGTAGTGCATGATGGTTAGACAACCAGATAATTTACAAAGTGTTCCGCCAATACTTCCTGTACCCACCTGGCACCATACATAGTTATTCCAATATTGTTACTATATTCCCTATGCTGTGCTTTACATCCCTGTGACTATTTTGTACCTTCCAATTAGTGCTTCTGTTCACCTCTTTCACCCAGTCCCCCAACTCCCTTCCCCTCTGGTAACCACCCTAAAGGTTTATATTTCTTACTAGAGGCCCAGTGCACAACATTCGTGCACTGGGGGGGGGGGGGGGGGGGCGGGGGGTGTCCCTCAGCCCAACCTGAGCTCTCTCACAATCTGGGACCCCTCGGGGGATGTCCACCGAGGGGTCCTTAGCGCTGCCACGAAGGCGGGAGAGGCTCCTGCCACCGCCGCTGCGCTCGCTAGCCGTGAGCCCAGCTTCTGGCTGACCGGCGCTCCGCCTATGGGAGCGCACTGACCACCGGGGGCAGCTCCTGCATTGAGTGTCTGCTCCCTGGTGGTCAGTGTGCATCATAGCAACCAGTCGTTCCACCGTTCAGTCGATTTGCATTTTAGGGTTTTATTATGTAGGATTTTTATTACTTGAAATCTAAACCGAACTCTGTGATTAACTGTGTAGAACCTGAGCTTTTTCACTTATAAAAGTGAAAGAGCCCTAACCAGTTTGGCTCAGTGGATAGAGCGTCATCCTATGGACTGAAGGGTCCCAGGTTTGATTCCGGTCAAGGGCATGTACCTTGGTTGTGGGCACATCCCCAGTATGTGCAGGAGGCAGCTGATAGATGTTTCTCTCTCATCGATGTTTCTAACTCTCTATCCCTCTCCCTTCCTCTCTGTAAAAAATCAATTTAAAAAAAATTTTTTTTAAAGTGAGTCAGGCTAGGTAATTCATGACATTCTATGAAGGTGTGGTTTACCTTAAGCATATGCACCTCTGGAACTATGAACACTACCCTAGATCCTTCCATGTGGTACATCTTCTTCACTTCCCTCCACGTTGCTCATTACCATGATGTTACTTTTTCCATTAAAAAGGTTGTTTTTCATTGAAAATATTCACTGGCTCTCCACTGCCTTTAGTAACAGTCAATAACTTATCACAATATTCGCATGTTATTTTAGACACTTTCTATAACATCTGACTTATAATGTTTTTAAGAAGTTTCTGGTCAAAGAGTATAAACTTTCAGTTATAATTTGAATTAGTTCTGGAGATCGAATGTTCAGCTTGATGACTATCTAATAAAGAGGTAATATGCAAATTGACCATCACTCCAACACACAAGATGGCCACCCCCATGTAGACACAAGATGGCCACCACAAGATGGCCAACAGGGGAGGGCAGTTAGGGGTGACCAGGCCTGCAGGGGAGGGCAGTTGGGGGCAATCAGACCTGCAGGGGAGGACAGTTAGGGGTGACCGGGCCCGCAGGGGAGGGCAGTTGGGGGGGACCAGGCCTACAGGGGAGGGCAGTTGGGGGCAACCAGGCCTGCAGGGGAGGGCAGTTGGGGGTGACCAGGCCTACAGAGGAGGGCAGTTGGGGCAGGACCAGGGCCTGCAGGGGAGGGAAGTTAGGGGCAATCAGGCTGGCAGGGGAGAAGTTAGGCATCGATCAGGCTGGCAGGGGAGTGGTTAGGGGGTGATCAGGCAGGCGAGCAGTTGGGAGCCAACAGTCCTGGATTGTGAGATGGGTCCCAGATTGGAGAGCATGCAGGCTGGGCTGAGAGACACCCTCCACCTCCGTGCATGAATTTCGTGCACTGGGCCTCTAGTAGTTAATAATACTGTATTATGTACTTGAAATTTGCTAAGATAATAGAACTTGAGTGGTCTCACCACACCAAAAAAAAAAACAAAAAAAAACGGGTAACTATGCGAGGTGATGAATATGTTAATTAACTTGATTGTGGTGAATATTTTACAAAGTGCACATATATCAGACCATCATGTTGTATAACTAAACACATACAATTTTTATTTGTAAATTATACCTCAATAAAGCAGGAAAATAAATAAAATATCATTAAAAAACAAAGTTTCATATATAATTCAAAGTAGATCAACTTTTCTTGTAACATACTAATCTCTAAAGCACCTAGCAATATTCCTATGATTTGCTGTGACATTTATTTTTCACTCATTACTTATTAATGCACATAAGAGCCCACCCTTACCCAAAGCATTAACCATTCCAGGTAGGAATGAAAGAACACAGGCAGGAGTTCGGCTTGCCAGGAAAGGGGGGTGGCTGGCGATAACAGAATTAAGAAGGAGCAACCTGGCTTTTTAGGATCCCTACAGTGGAACTCCTCCCTCCCCCTCCTTCATCCCCACCTAAAGAGAATGCTTTCTTTTATACCTTTTACAACTATAAAGGAAGAGGCAGAATTTCACCTGCTTAGACTGGGTCCCTGAGTGTTACCATTTGTCCTATTCCTAAAAAAATCCTCAACTCTATGGTGTTGGTGGCAAAGATTTATACATTCTCACATCTTCCCAACTTGAATAATTATCCCTTCAAAGCCTTAAGTCCTTAGCCTCTGTCTACGAAGAAAAAGTATTGGTTAGAATATTTCATTTGGGAAACAAAGCGCCTTTTAAGAGTTGAGTAAAGATTAATACAAGCCTCTCAGCTTGCTATCTCCAGAGTTCTCATAGGAGTTAAAAATTTACTTAAATGCCCTACAACTCAAAGTGCGGTCAAAGGAGCAGCGCCAGGGTCATCACCCAGGAACCTGTAAGAAGTTCTGAATCTCAAGCCTCTCCCAGACCTTCTCAATCCGAATCTGCTTTCTCACAATGTCCCCAGGGATCTACCTGCATGCACATTAAAGTGAGAGAAAAAGGCTTTCTGAGGTTGTCACTTCACTGCAACACAAGTGCAGTCTGACTGCAGCATGGTACTACTTCTGAGCTACCTTGTAGAAACACCTGAAGATACTGTCCATAACCTAAAAAACGATATTCCACTGAAAAATCTTGGACGTGAATATTACTTAGCAAAACTCTTACTCTATAATCCAATTTTCCAAAACTGACAAGTAACATGGGATATTCTTCCAATTCACACACCCTTCATGCAAATTCAAAAGCAACTCATACTGTGTTAAAGAGACAGGGCAAGAAGAGGACAAGAATTTGGATTCTGTCTCTGACTAGTGGCAAGAATGAAAAATCCCTTCTTCTTAGAGCCTCTATTTCCTTCCATCTACTGGATATAAATAATAACAGTAACAGCACATACATGCCTACTATGGGCCAGGCACTTCTCAAACAGTGAATAAACTTTTAGGATAATGCCCCGCTGGAGTGGCTGTTGGTAGAACATCTTCCTGTGCACCAAAAAGCTGCCGGGTCAGTTCCCAGTGTGGGGCATGCAGGAGGCAGCTGATCGATGATTCTCTCTCATTATTGATGTTTCTATCTCTCTCTCCCTCTTCTTTCCTCTCTGAAATTAATTTTAAAAAAAATTTTTTTTTTAAAGAGAAAGAAAGGCTCTCTGAGGGAACAAGCAGAGTTGTTAAAACGGAAAGGTCAGGGTGGGCAGAGAAAAGTGAGCAGGACACACAGTGGAAGGGAATGAAGTCAGAGAAATCTGAAGAGCCAAGTCATGTACGGCTTTAGAGGTCAAGGCAAGAAACTTTGATTTCTTAATAGCGTGACTGGAAGAAACGGGAGGGTTACTGACAGAAACATGACAAGGGAAGTACCAAGAGCTGGTATGTGTTTTTAAAAGACTGGATTACTCTGGTGATCAGAGAAATAAACCTCTTATCTACCTCATAGACTTAAATCTTAAATTATAAAGAGGCTACCCTTAATATTACTGCCATTAAGCCTTATCCTATGCAGGAATCTATTACTGATCTAAAAAGCTTAAAGACAAAAGCAAAAATGAAAAAAAGCAAACACCTAGAAATATCTTTGTTACTATCAAACCATCAAAGAATATAAAGAATTTTTCTGCTTTCTTCTTTTTTTTTTCAGTAATTATTCTAGCTTTAATCACAACCTAAACATCACTTGTTCCAATTTGTAGCACATCCTGTTTTAAGATTTTTTTTTCTTCCACTGTAGACAGGAGACAGTTGAAAAAAAGTGGATTACTGACAAAGCTAAAATGCCTCTATTGCCCCCTAGTGCCCATCGTAAAGAATGAATACCTTCACACATAATCAATTTGAAAATGGTAAGGAATACACACTGGATTTTGGAATAGAGCTTCTAGCATCCTCTGCTGACAGAATCTTGCACATGTAATTAAATTTCTTTGTTTTAAAGAACATTGATTTTCTCTGAAGTTAAAATCACAATGTTTTTAAATTTTTTTATTTTCAGTAAGCTATAGTTAAATTAAAATTGGTCATTAATCAAATACTGGTAATGATGATGAAAACAATGATAAAACCCAGCAATTTAGAGTGCTTAGCATGGGTCTATCCCTATGTTTAGTGTTGACATGAATATTCTCATTCTCATATCAACTCCTGGGAACTAAGAAGAAAGGGTGTGTTTTCTTCCACGTTTTACTCTTAAACCTTCCCACGCCTGAGGGAAAGAGACTGACTGATACAGGTGGTTGGCAATGACCAAGGCCAAAGGGATGAGGAGCCTCGGGCCAGAAGTCACAGAAGTGCAGTGGTGGCCCAAACTTGGACTCCCCACCACAGAACGTGCCAGCCAGGGAGTCAGAGAAAGTTCATGGAAAACAGGTGCTCACAACTAAAAAGTCACTGTTACATCTAGTCTTTAGTTACAGTCATAAAAATTCAACTTTCAATTTTCTGTAGTACTGGGAAACAGGATAGCAAGGATAATGAAAATCCTCAATAATCCCAAAGTCTCCATTTAATTATAAGTTACAAACTTCTCTACCTTAAAAAAAAACAAAAACAGACTTATGCAGAATATGACTTAACAATGATTTTTCACCTCTTGTCTCTGACCCTACCCACTTAAATTTTTATTCACTTATTAAATTAAGAGAAAAAATAATGAACCTTCAAATATTAAATACTTCGAGTTATTTAATAGTTGGTGTAGTTTGACAAAGTTCAAAAATGATTTGCATATGATTTTCATTTGTATTATATTTGAAAGAACAATTTTATTAATATTATTGTATGTAAGTAAATTGGAATAAAGTAAGAATGAGTGAAAAGCAAGTTTGTCATCAAAAGAAATCATGATATACAACATTAACATTTCCAATCCAAGGACTTCAGCAGTAACACTAGTCCAACTACTAACCAACAACTGAAGTCAAAAGCATATAAAAACACACAAAAATAAGGCCCTAGCTGCATAGCTCAGTTGGTTAGAGCATCATCCTGATACATCATGGTTGGAGATCCCCAGTCAGAGCACATACAAGAATCAACCAATGAATGCATAAATAATTGAAACAACAAATGGATGTTTTTTTGTCTGTGTCTCTCTCTGTATCTCTCATCAATAAATAAACAAAAACAAAAAATAATAATCATACTCAAGCAGTATAATTCTTAATGTACCTACTAATTATGTTCTCTTAGAAAACTGATATTTTCTTCCCAATTCTAGTGCTATCAAAAACTCATGTTTAAAAAGTTATGTTACTATTCTGCTCACTGTGATACTGCAGAGAAATTATTCTTCATCACTGCTCAACAAAATCATCGTATATGCTTAATGCTTAATCATCACTTGTATTACTTCATTTTATTTTTTCCAGTTTCTTTACATTATAGTGTCTCCATTACTGGTTTTTAAGAGCTTGTTTATGACTAAAGATGTTAACCATTCCTCATGCATTGCAAATGAAATACCATGTTTTTTGTTACTATTTTACTCTGGTGTTTTACTTTTTGGTTATATCAAACTTGTGTATGAAATATAATCATGATCTGTTTAAAAAAAAGTTATGTTACTGGGAGGGAGCATAAAGAACTATTTTTATGTGATGGAAATGTCCTATATCTTGTGCATATAATTGTCAAAAACTCATCAAACTGAAACCTTAAAGTTCTATACACATTGCATTTAAATTACATCTCAATAAAAACCATCCCATTTTTCAAAAATTTTTGTGAGACTGTTTAAAGAAGAGAAAACTACAACTATTTTTGGTCTCATATGGCAGGTAGGTTCATAAACAGTTATACTTTATACAATTAAATTAACTAATTAATGTAATTGGACTGTGGGGCAGCTCTCATAATTATTAAGCTACTATATAACAAAAGTATAAGATTAGGGTAAGGCACATATAATGATCCTTACAGAACAAGGTGTCTAGTTACATTTCTATGCTCACATTTCCTCAGTTCACACTTCCATCCTACTTCCATTTTCCATTTTAAAACTGGGGATTAATATGTCACAAAGGGAAAACACTCTCAAAAGCCATAAAATAAACTTTTCAATTATAAAAACCAAATATGCTCCATTCCACTTGACAAATATTTACTCTGTATGTAACTATATAAAAGACACTGCACTAGAGGTTGTAAGAGTTTTTCAAAGTTACTATATCATTTATATTTACATATAAGTCCCTATATTTCCTTCTTCTTCTACTTCTTTCTTTTTTTTTTTTTTTTTTTAGACAGAGAGGAGAAGGGAGGAGAGGGAGAAAGAGAGAGAAACATCAATGATGAGAGAGAATCATTGATCAGCTGCCTCCTGCACAACCCCTACTGGGGATGGAGCCTGCAACCAGGGCATATGCCCCCGACTGGAATAGAACCCAGGACCCTTTAGTCCGCAGGCCGACACTCTATCCACTGAGCCAAACCCGGTGGGGGCCAAGTCCCTATATTTGAGGTCATCACATATGACTGCAAAGGGGAGGCAGAGGAGTTAAGACAAGCACACAAGTAATGACTTAACAAGGACAATGGTTTAAGTTTGCTATGGAAGGCAGAAACAGGCCTGAGAAGTAACATGCAGCTGGCAACTGGAGAGGCTGCCTGGAGGAAATCACATTTGAAAAGGCCCCTAAAGGCTGAACAGAATTTTAACAAGCAGAACCTGGAGGAATGAAAAGGAAACATTAAATTTTTTATCAGTATGTACTCAAAACTAGCAGACTCCTTTCTCAGAGAAAATTAATGGGCAAACAGGAATTGGTGAGGTCAGATACATTTACAAATCAGACCTTCTATTTAGTAATTAGCCTATACTGATGAAATATTAGGCATATCCTTGAAAAATATATTCTGAATACATGATAGAGGCAGTGCTAAATGGGGACAAATTATATATAAGTTGTGGAAAACACTAAAAGAGAGCAGCGAGCAGGTAAAACACCTTTAAAAAATTATATCATCAACTCAATTGAGGAAACACTGCTTATTTTGTTTCCAGTACAACTTGCTTCACGAAAGGGCTCATTCCCTACAGTGAAACAATTTAAAATGCACTTTCTCTATTAGCTGTCCTACTGGAAATCCTCTTGTAACTTTTTGTAAGTCATTTTCTTGGGAAGAGGTGTTACCACAGGTTGACTGGGGAATGGCTTACCTGCGGAGCCTCTGCTACAACACAGACTGCAGGTGTTGAGGCAGGGTCCAGCCCAGAGCTACTGAGTCCGTTTCCAGATTACACAGCCTAAGCAGGCTTATTTCTTCATTACCAAAGGTGATTCTTACAATCAGACTAAGACCCACTGGGTTTTTAAAAAAAAAAGTTATCTTAAAAAATATTTTCCATTAATTTCAATAATACTTGCTGAAATATTTAGCCACTCAAGTATGTGAACTTGGCTGCTTTCCTACTCAGTAGAATGTCTCCGTGCTTTGCAAGTTTCTGAGCAAGAGAATAATCACATTATACTCCGGAATCCCCAGATGGAGTCCTGGCTGCTGTGGTGGTTTCTTCTCACTCATCTAGGGAATGAGTAATATTATTTGCAATGTGACACATGTTACAAATAGTTTGATTGTGAAGCAGTGAGGAAAAGGGGATTGGAATGAAAGATCCTAGAGGCAAAAAGACAAGCTAAGTGGTAGAAAATAAAAGTTTGACCTTAGATGTTGAATTTAGAATACTGTTGGAGCTTAAATGTGGACCTGCTTCATGAGGGGTTAGAAAGCTGGACCTGAAGTTCAAATGAGATGGGGCAATCCTTCAGCTGCTCTGAGTGAATAGGAGTCATGAGGACCAGAAGCTGTAAGAAACTCACCTCGGGACAAATGTGAAATGGTAAGGTAAGCAAGGACACGTCCTCCGGGGATGCTCATGGTTGGAGAAGCATGAGGCACAGGAAGAAATAAAAGAGAACAGCAGAAAGGTAAGCACTATCAGAGCAGGGGTTTGCCTGCTTTACTCACTGCTCTGTCCCCAATACCTGGAAAGTACCCAACTCATAAGAGGTGTTTAATAAATATCAGCTGAATAAACAAAGAGACAGGCAGTAGACCAATAGTATAAAGAAATGCCAAAGGAAGAGCTTCGAGGAAGGAGAAGTCACCATTGTCCAAGACTGCAGAGGAGCAGAATGAGAATCGGGAGGGGCCTTTGGATTTGGGAATCTGGAGTTTGTCACTGGAAATCTCTGTGAGAAGAGTTCCAATGAAGTGTGGTAAGGGCAGAAAATAACAACAAAGATTTAAGAAGAAGATTGTGGTGATAAAGCAGAGGTGGCAAATATACAGGGTGTCCCCCAAAAATGTATACACACTTGAACTTTCTATTACATTCTGAAAATGAAATGTATTTTAATAAGCACTGCCTTTATAACTATTCAAAGTGTGTACACATCTTGGGGATATCCTGTAGATGCTGCTTTTGAGACATTTAGTGATAAAGAGAAAGGAAATTGTATAGCACGAAAGGAAAACTAAGTTAAAGGAAGATTTTAGTATGCTTATGAGCTCAGAGCCAAGGACAAGTAGAAAGGAAAAAGTTGAAAGCACAGAAGGAAATAAAAGGCAGAAATTTGATGGTGAAGAATCCAAGTATGATCCCAGCCGGTGTGGCTCAGTGATTGAGTGTTAACCTATGAACCAGGAGGTCAAGGTTTGATTCCTGGTCAGCCTGTGGACTGAAGGGTCCCAGGTTCGATTCTGGCCAAGGGCACATGCCTGGGTTACAGGCTCGATCCCCAGTGGGGAGCGTGCAGGAGGCAGCCAATCAATGATTCTCTCTCATCACTGATGTTTCTATGTCTCTCTCCTTCTCCCTTACTCTATGAAATCAATAAAGAAATATATTTGTTTTTAAAAAAGAATCCAAGTATGAGAGAGAAAAAAGGAGGAAATCAAAGGTACCCATAAAATGATTAAGCCTTGATAAGTAGATGGGACAATTCTTACATATCCCAAATTATAAAAATATAACTAGCATTCTGTTATGAAACAATCTTTTATAATTTTGTTTAGAATTACCTCAAACAGATTTCTTTAAGTAACTAAATTCAGTTCCTGAATCAAGAAGCAAAAAATTGCCCTAACCAGTTTGGCTCAGTGGATAGAGCATTGGCCTTCGGACTAAAGGGTCCCAGGTTCAATTCGGGTCAAGGGCACATGCCCGGATTGCATGCAGGAGGCAACCAATCAATGATTCTCTCTCATCATTGATGTTTCTATCTCTCTCTCTCCCTCTCCCTTCCTTTCTGAAATCAATTTAAAAAAATTTTTTTAAACAAGCAAAAAATTATTACACCCTAAGTCCAACCAACCACAAAAACAAGATTCTTTCAAAGGCCAGAAAGACTTAACCTCGCCCTAGCCGGTTTGGCTCAGTGGATAGAGCGTCGGCCTGCAGACTCAAGGGTCCCAGGTTTGATTCCGGTCAAGGGCATGTACCTTGGTTGTGGGCACATCCCCGGTAGGGGGTGTGCAGGAGGCAGCTGATCGATGTTTCTCTCTCGTTGCTGTTTCTAACTCTCTATCCTTCTCCCTTCCTCTCTGTAAAAAATCAATAAAATATATTTTAAAAAAAATAAATAAATAAGAAATTAAAAAAAAAAAAGACTTAACCTCAATGTTGAGACATAGGCCAAATACTGCAAATTACCTAAATTAATCATGCTAATTTGTCTAGATCTCACAACATTTACACTGAAGACAATAAATGGCAGATTTCCTTTGCCTATGATCCCTGACTCTATTATTGTTGGAGGTAGCCAGTTGTCAATATCCCAAATAGCAAATACAACACAGCGGAAAACTTGTGTTCTCACTCAGAACCTAAAAAACCGCCTAAGGGTGCAACTCATCTACTATCAAACCACAAAATCTGAAAACTGAAGGCCTCCATTCAAGGCCAACATAATTTATCCAAATCTAGGAAGACCACTGCAACGCCACACTCACAACATTCAAACTCCCAAGCTATCTGCTTCACCCACCATGTCCGCCAGCTTGGGAAACGCTGGCTGTGGCATGTCTGAATGAGAACTGGAAAATAAATAAGGAATCTCCCAGTCCTGTTTTGTCTCCCTTCTGAAGCTTCAGAGTTAATCCACAAACAATACTAATAAGCTCTGCATTACCCATTAGTGCACACTTTAAAACTGAGGCCACTGTTGGCACACACCACCAACAGCCTTGCTTTGACTTGCATATTAATTTATCAGAGCACTTCCACAGGGGGAGCACCGCTCAGCTAGAAGACGGCTCATGGCTGGCCAGTGTAGCAGCGGTGGCAGGAGCCTCTCCCGCCTCCACGGCAGTGCTAAGGATGTCCGAATAAGCCGGCAGGTGGACATCCCCCGAAGGCTCCCGGGCTGCCAGAGGGATATCCGACTGCCAGCTAAGGCCCGATCCCCTGGGGAGCGGGCCTAAGCTGTCAGTAGTACATCCCCCGAGGGGTCCCAGACTGCAAGAGGGCACAGGCCGGGCTGAGGGACCCCCGGACTGCATGAACTTTCATGTACCAGGCCTCTAGTGTTTATAATAAAAGACATCATAAAAAAGACTGATTTATTTCCATAAAGAATCAATGCAAATAATCTTATAAAAACAACCCAGCAAGCTGTTAATCTCCTGACAGACATTCATTAGCACCATGAAAAGCTAAAGCTTACAAATGCATTTCTGAGCCCCATACCAAGGCATATTTTTACTTCTCTGCATAGCTGCATTTTAGGTTTAATCACACATCAGTTCCACGTCAAAGGTCTGGTCTTTTTATTTATCAACTTTCTATTCTAGACAACTTGAATTTTCCCATCGTCTTGAATCTATTCTTATACACTGTGCCTTTGTTCCTGCCATTCACTCTACGTAGACAGGATGTGACCTACCCCCACCATGTCTACCAAAATGTCACCCCCTACAAGGCTCATTCAAATTCCAGCTCCTCCAGAAAGTACGTCTATGTGCTGCTCTCTGAGTTTTATCTCATCAGCCTCATCTTTCCACTTGCCCCTAGTAAGCAAACTCAGCCATACACTAATCACATGACATTTCACCACCATATCATGCACTTGTAGAGATTCAGGCCTTCACTTCAGCAAATTTTTCCTGTTCCCAACACCTTTCTGTCTTCCATTCTCTGTTCCCAATGGTTTCCTTTATGTTTTTTCCTTTTACTGTTTTTGAGGCTACACAATTTATTTCTATTCTTTGAAGTTATTCTTAAAAATGCAATTTACATGCTTGACTTAAACTAATTTTGCTTGAAGTTAATTAATATCTCTAGTCTCCTCCAAATAATACAAGGTCTTCCAAATGAACTGATTCTACTATCCCATCTTCCACATTATTTTCCAGAACAATTTTAGACCCATTTTGCTTTAAATCCTCAAATTTATTCATCATTACCATTATTTACAATCAATTTCTTTTTTTTTTTTTAAATATATTTTATTGATTTTTTACAGAGAGGGATAGAGAGCTAGAAACATCGATGAGAGAGAAACATCGACCAGCTGCCTCCTGCACACCCCCTACCGGGAATGTGCCCGCAACCAATGTACATGCCCTTGACCGGAATCGAACCTGGGACCCTTCAGTCCGCAGACCGATGCTCTATCCACTGAGCCAAACCGGTTTCGGCAATCAATTTCTTTTTTAACACATTGCTTCTGGCCCTCCATTTATTATTTTTGAATTCTGTTTCTTTATTCCAGAAGTACATCCTTTACAGTCTTTCAACAAGGGCTTTCAGTAACTCAGATTTTCTCTTTTTAATTTGCTCTCACTTCTGAATAACAGATAACAGTCTAGCAGGGAATTGATGTCTACATTACTCTAAAGACACTATGCCACTGAATTCTTAAATACTTACTTCCTCCTCTTCTGAAGCACCATCATCGTCATCATCATCACTATCTTCCTCTTCCTCGTGAAGAGGTGGCGGTAAACGACCAATAGCTTCCTCCATACGATCAACGGGTTCTTCCGCCATTGCAGGGGGTAAAGGAGGGCCGATCAGCTCATCATCAGAGGAATCAGAACTCTCTTCACTTTCACTACTGCTTGTATCACTGGAAATACAAAAAGAGAACTCTTTGCCTCTGCGGCAACATTTCTCAGGAAACCCCGACTCTCCCTTAACAACTGAGTGTTCAAATTGTTTTCATCTTAAGAACATACTAAAAACCTTATTTTATCTACTTATCTTACACAAACATAAATCAAAGTCAGAAATAAAGGCCGTATCAATTATACATTAGAGGCCCAGTAGACCATGGTTCCTCATAAAGGGCCAGCAGAACAATCGGGATGTGTAAGAAATACAGCAAGGTACTACATCCACAAGAAAAAAAATCGCTCTTTACTATACTTGGATCCAATCACTGTTAGCCACAAAGGTGAATAAAGCCAGTCATGTAAGAAAGTTCATATTATTCCAAGAATATTTCAACATATTTTCTAAAATACAAATTATTTCTCAGTTCTAATCCAAGTTTGCTGAGTTGCTAAAATGCTAAATGTAGCATTAGGGATTCTAAAAATATCTTATTCTGGGAAGTACCATATTGATTCTCTATTGTTTTTCTACCCAGCACATCAGAGAACTAACACACACTCTCAATAAGGTCTTTATCAAACACCTCTAAGCATTCTGGAAGCCACCACCATCCACCATCCCTCCACCGCCTACCCCATCCCAAAGGGTTGAGAACTGCATTCATAATTGTATCAATTAAACTATCAAATATTTTATAGGACTCAAAAGTGTCACTGCCTTCTAATAAAGTATTTCCAGTATGTAAGCTCCGTGAAAACAAAAATTTCTCTCCTTTGTGTTCATTGCTATGTCTCTAGCACCCAAATGATGCCTGACGTAACCATTAAAGAAAAAATCGGATTTTTCTTTTTATTTTTATCTAGGTTCAATATTGAAAGGAATACATTCTCACATGCATGCTATCCTTACACAAAGGTAGGAGCTAGCAAACCTCTATAGAGAGTTTCCCTTTGTTCTTGCAACAGCTCCCGCCCCACAGGCTTCTTCCTAAGTGAGTAGGGTTAGCCGGGTTCAGCACGAGGGTCTTTGCCTGGCAGTTCCCTCTTGGAACTGACTGCATACCGCCTCGTTCTCTTCATCGAGATCTCCTCAAATACCGCCTCTGCAAAGAGGTCTTCTAAACTTTCAAACACAACCTATCACTCACTATTACCTCATTTACCTTACTTTGATTATCTTCATTACCTACATGCTAAGTTATCTCATTTGAGTGTTTATTTGTTGTTTATATCTGTTATCCATCCCTTCAAGTACCCCCACAATAATATGAGCGCAGAGTTCCATCTGACTTGCTAGCTGCTGTATCCCCAGTGCCTGAAGCAGTGCCTAAGCCACAACAGATATTCAACAAATAAGTAATGGTTGGGGGACTGAACAAATTCGTATTAAAACATTCACTCTCCCAAATTTTCTCCCTTGTGATTAAATCAGTTTTCCAGCTGCACTGGTTCAGAAGTCAGACTTTCTCAATGCAAAATTATTCAAACCATAGAGAACTCTAAACTGAAATGCTAATCCTTAGCATCCATGCTTTAACTGAGTTAACTAGTTCAGAAGAAAGCATGGAACTGAGAACTGCATGGACCCATGCTGATTTCATAGCTGAATATGCAGGCCTAATACCCACATGAAACTGGATGGAATGCATCAGCTTCTCTGCAGCCTCTAACTCCATTTCTGCCTTTTTGCTTCTGATGTACACAAGCTAAAAAAAATAAATAATCTTTAACATATTTTCAATATTCTGAAAAACAAAGTCCATGAAATTATGTCCAAAAATGTCCCTGACAGGAAACAGAACACATTACATGTTTAAAAATGCCTTTGACTCAATGTGGTACCAAATATGAACCAGAGCCTGGCCGGTGTGGCTCAGTTGAGCACTGACCTATGAACCAAGGGGCTACGGTTCAATTCCAGGTCAGGGCACATGCCTGGCTTGTGGGCTCGATCCCGAGTGTGGGGCATGCAGGAGGCAGCCAATCAGTGATTCTCTCTCATTAATGTTTTTCTCTCTCTCTCCCTCTCCCTTCCTCTCTGAAATCAATAAAATATGTTCTTAAATATATACATATGAACCATAGCCTGAGAAACAATATGTATTAGATGAAAAGACAGTTAAGAATCAAATCCTAATTTTTTTCTCAGCTGACTTTTTAAAAGACAGCTTAGCTAAGCATTAAATAAGATGTATAGTAACATAGGAAGCAAATTCATCATTGATGCTTCTCTCTCTCTCTTCCTCTCCCTTCCTCTCTCTGAAATCAATGAAAACATTAAAAAAAGAAAAGATGAGAGATTGTTAACAGCAGGGAGGGAGCAATAAATAAGTGGAGCAAGAAGATGTTTAAGGCAGTGAAACCATTCTGATTGATACGATAATGGTAGAGCTACACGTCATTATATATTTGTCCAAACCATAGAATATACAACACCAAAGTTGAACCCTCATGGAAACTATGAATTCTGAGTGATAATGATGTGTTAGTGTAGGTTCATCAACTGTAACAAATGTACCACTTTGGTGGGGGATGTTCATAATGGGAAAGGCTATAAAAATCTCCACACCTTCTGCTCAATTTTGCTATGAATCTAAAGCTGCACTTACAAATAAAGTCTGTTAAATAAAAAATTTTAATCATTCAAAATAAAGAGGCTGGCAAAATTGATTATCCATGTGAAGGAAAAAATAAGAACTGGATGACAACTTCAGATTATCCACAATTTTATGTTAATTAGACTTAAATATGAAAAATAAAACTTTAAAACTTTAGAATACCAGAAATAATGACTACAGAGTTAAGGACTCATTTCTTAAACAAATCATAAAAGCACAGCCCTGGCCTGTGTGGCTCAGTTGGTTGGAGCATTGTCCTTACACCAAAAGGTTGTGGGTTCGATTCCTGGTCTGGACACATACCAGAGGCAACCGATCAATGTTTCTCTCTCACATCTCTCTCTCTCTCTCTCTCTCTCTCTCTCTCTCTCTATCTCTCTCTCTATCTATCTATCTATCTCTCCCTCCCATCTTCCCTTCTTCTCTCTCTAAAAATCCATGGAATAAGTGTCCTCTGGTGAGGATTACAAAAAAAAAAAAGGCACAGATTTCAACACTGCATCTGGAAAACTTTAGAAAACCTCAACTGATTCACTGTGACATAGGACCCTCTCATGATCCTAGGGATATACTATACTATTGCCTAAAGTGGAAGAAATTATGCAAGCTTTTAATATCAGGAACTTTGCCTAACTTGTGTTATGAACATCTAGAAAATGATAGTTTAATAGAATCCTTTTGAGAAAGTCAAGCACCTGGAAGATGATTTAGAGGAATTTCTGACCACATTTGAGCCTGAAGATGTTGGTTCAATATCTTCATTTTGCCTTCTTAATTCTTTCTCTTTGTTCATTTCTTCCTCTTTCTCTCTTGCCTCTGAAAAGATAAAAATAAATTTCCTACAGTTAAAACTTCAAAATTTGTCAGTTATTAAAAAGGTTGGAAATTAACAGTCATGAAAATGTAACTTAGAGTTATCACTAAAAGCAAAAAAAATCACCCTAAATACCCAACACTGGGAAAACAAGTGAATTACTGTATAGATATCAACATAATATAAAATAAAGCCAATACAAGTAATGATAAAAAATGTACAAATCTTGGAAAATATTAACAAATATGCTAAATAAAATTAGCATGTGATTAGAATTTGAACCTGGATTGGACTATGTAGAAAGATATGGAAGGTGATAAGTAAAAAAGTGTTCAAAGGTAAGATTTGATGTAATTTCACTTTTTTACTTTTTTTTCAATTATAGTTTACATTCAATATTATATTATTTTAATTTCAGGTGTACAGCACAGTGGTTAAAAAATCATGTACTTTACAAAGTGTTCCCCTGATATTTCAAGTACCTAACCTGGCACCATACATAGTTATGACGACATTATTTACCATATTTCCCATGCTGTACTTCACATCCCCACGTAATTTCACTTTTTATTTTGAATGCTTTAAACCATAAATTCAGCACTTTGTTCATTTCTGAATTTCCCACACTGGAGTTTTGGCCAGAGACTTCCTACTAAAATCATGAGAAAATGTCAATTATATTAGGTTTGTAGAGTTGTTTACTTTGGAAAGACAAAAGTTTATCCAAGGAAATTTAATCTCTTTCCTCTGATGATCAAACTCTACTATGGGGAATACAACGGGAAGTAAATGAATTATATGAAGAGTCCAGTTCTCACCTGCTACCATCTTCAATAGCCTGAGATAATCTTTAACTAATTTTTTCCTTAATAATGAAAAACAATACACCCAAAGTTAAGCAGTATCAAAGGGCATTTATTAATTAGAATGTTGTACTCTTCAGAGTCTTCCCTTGCTTGGATATGAAGGATGAGAAACAAGGAGATAACCGGCAAATGTCCACAACTAACTAGACTTTTACTTCAAACTAGAGGCCCGGTGCACGAATTCGTACACGGGTGGGATCCCAAGGGGGGTTGGGGGGGCGGGATACAATCGGCCGACCGGATGGGCAGTGGGATGCCCCTGCAGGCCCAGTATCCGGATCCCTCCCGCTAATGTTCACGCCGTTTGTCAGGAGCCACCTGGTGGCCGCTTTTATATCCTTTCCTCCTTGCGGAGCGTCTAAGAAGGGGAAGTGGCTCCAGCGCCCACGGCCGACTTCCAGGAGGCCGGCGGCGCTGTCGGGATCGTGCCAGCAGCGCTGGTCCGTCGGTGCCTGTCCTGTCCTCGGAGATTGGACCTGCCGGACTACTGAGGGAGGGAGTGGCTGCCGCCAGGCTGGTGGGCCACTGGGACGGGTCGGTCAGCTGGGCGGTGCTCCCGCTGTGGGAGCGCACTGACTACCAGGGAGCAGCTCCTGTGTTGAGCACCTGCCTCCTGGTGGTCAGTGCTCATCATTGTGACTGGTCGACCGTTAGTTCTGGTCGTTCCAGCTGTTCTGGTTGTTCCAGTCGTTCTGGTTGTTTGGTTGTAATGGTCGCTTAGGGTCTTATATATATATAGACTAGTGGCCCAGTGCACAAAATTCGTGCACGGGGGGGTATTCCTCAGCCCGGCCTGAACCCTCTCCAACCTGGGACCCCTCGAAGGATGTCCTACTGCCGGTTTACAGTAATCGGGCCTAAACCGGCAGTCGGTCATCCCTCTTGCAATCCAGGACTGCTGGCTCCTAACCACTCACCTGCCTGCCTGATTGCCCCTAACCACTCTGCCTGCTGGCCTGCTCGCCCCCAAGTGCCCCCCGCCGCCAGCCTGCTTGCCCCCAAATGCCCCCCCTGCCAGCCTGATCACCCCCAACTGCCCCCTGTGCCAGTGTGCTCACCCCCAACTGCCTCCCCGGCTGGCCTGCTCACCCCCAACTGCCCCCCTGCTGGCCTGCTCGCCCCCAACTGCCCTCGCCTGCTGGCCTGCTCACTCCAAACTGCCCCCCCTGCTGTCCTGATCACCTCCAACTGACCCCCATTGATGGCCTGCTCGCCCCCAACTGGCCCCCCTGCTGGTCTGCTTACCCCTAACTGCCCCCCCCTGCTGGCCTGATCACCCCCAACGGCCCCGCCCCCCACCAGCCTGATCACCCACAACTGCCATCCCATCCTGGCCTGATCACCCACAACTGCCCTCCCCTCTTGGCCTCTAACTGCCTCTACCTTGGCCCCGCCACCATGGCTTTGTCCAGAATGTCCAGAAGGTCTCCTGGAAGGTCTCCCAGTCTAATTAGCATATTACCCTTTTATTAGTATAGATTGAGGCCTGGTGCATGGGTGGGGGTCATTTGGTTTGCCCTGAAGGGTGTTCCAGATCAGGGTGGGGGTCCCGCTGGGGTGCCTGGCCAGCCTGGGTGAGGGGCTGATGGCTGTTTGCAGGCTGGCCATGGCCCCCAGAGACCCAAGCTCCCAGCCCCTCCTTTTCTTTTTTCAGCGCCTCCTTGAGCGGAGGCCAGGGCCAGCTGGAAGCAGGTATCAGGGATTTATTTATCTTCTATAATTGAAACTTTGTAGCCTTGAGCAGAGGCGAGGGCTGGCCAGGATGGGCGGGAAGCTTGGCTTCCTCCATCACTGGGGGCAACCCAAGCCTCCTGCTTACTCCAGCTCCATGGCCGCCGCCATTTTGGTTGGGTTAATTTGCATACTCGCTCCTGATTGGCTGGTGGGCGTGGCTTGTGGGCATATCAGAGGTATGGTCAATTTGCATGTTTCTCTTTTATTGGATAAAACTCTCCAGGAAGAAGTAAAGCAAATGCCGTAACTCTAGCTCAGGTTGTTTTTTTGGGGGGGTTTTTGAGTGTGTGTGTGTGTTCTCCGGTAGGCTGATATGGCTCAACAATTCTACACTCTGATAGCTGGAGGAGGTTGAAAAAAATTAAAAAATAGGATAATGTCCAAATTTAAGAGTGGGCCTGCTAGGCTCCTGTCACCCAGCTTCTCCAGTAATCTTTCCACGCCCTCCAGGGTGAGGTTGGGAGGCACTGGAATACATTTGGACACCTGGATGCTAGGCTCAGGTCTTTGGGACAGTTGTGACCCTAATCAGGAAATAACACCAAGGCACATTTTCCCTTTTTTACTTACTCAGAAAGCCAGAGCTTTCTCTAGGTAGGGGGCAGCACTGTGCTTCAGGTGCTGGGCCCCTCTCTGCCCACCTGGGGTGCATCTCAATTCCAAGTCAACCATACTGCTCCTTCAATGGCTGTGTTTGGAGCTGGTATGCCACACTAATACTAGCCAATAAGATGTGAAGGTAAGCCAGCTGATGGTACATTTGAGAAAGGTTTTCTCCCTCCTAAAAAGTGATACACAAAACAGTTCCCTTTCAGCCCACAGAAGTGGTCATCTGCAGGTAACAAAATTCTGCTGACAATTTTGGACCATGAGGACAGTCAGCTTAGGACAAGCCAATACCCTAAAAGTGGCAAAGCAGTAAAGGGAGAAAAACTTCGTCCTTCATGTCAGAACTCAGGAGATGGAAGAGCCCCACTCCAGAGTGCCTGTCATGTGTGATACTAAATGTTTCCTATTTGAGCCATTTTTAATTAGGTCTCCTATGACTTCTTTGCAAGTAACCAAAAGCATCTTAGTGTCAGCCTCAACTTAAAAAAAAAATCACAGCTAGTACATGGAGCTTACTATGTACCAGATATTGTTCTAAGCACTTCCTGTAATCTTTACTCTTCATAACAGCTTCTGAAGTTGGTACTACTATTTTTTTTAGCTTTATTGAGGTATAACTGACAAAATTTTAAGACATTTAAAGTATACAACGTGATGATGTAATACACATATATTATGTGAAAGGATTCTCCAAATGGAATCAATGAGCATATCCATTACCCCACGTTTACCTTTTTTTTTTGCCAAACCAAGTTTTTTTTATTTATTTTATCCTTTGTATACTTATTTTTGAAAGTATTACATATGTCTCCCTTTTTCCCCCACTGACCCCCTCCAGCCCACCCTTGCCCCACACCCCAGGCCTTCACCACCCTATTGTCTGTGTCCATGAGTTATGCATATATGCATACAAGTTCTTTGGTTGATCACCGCCCACCCACCCACCCTCCACCACCTTCCCTCCAAGATTCCACATTCTGTTCCATGCTTCCATGTCTCTGGATACACTCCGTTCATCAGTTTATTTTGTTAATTAGATTCCACATATGAGTGAGATCATGTGATACTTGTCTTTCTCTGACTGGCTTATTTCACTTAGCATAATACTCTCCAGGTCCCTCCATGCTGTCTCAAAGGATAAGAGATCCTTCTTGTTTACTGCTGCATAGTATTCCATGGTATAACTCTAAGCCACAGAGAAGTTAAGTAACAGAGCTACTAGGTCCCAAAGCAGTGAACTGAGGCTCCGAAACTGATATGACCACACTTTCTAAGGACTAAAATTGTAGCCTACCTTACCATTCTTTTTGACATTGTTTTTGTAAATCAGGGGTGAGGAACATCCGGCCCACGGGCCATATAAGGTCCTCGAAATCATTTGGTCTGGCCCTGTCAAGGCCTTAGGGGTAGTTAATTAAATGTTTGACCAAATATAGCAGGCTAATGTTTAAGCTGATAATTTTGTATGGCCTGTGAATTATGTTATAAATATCCAACTGGCACTTGGCAGAGAAAAGGTTCCCCACCCCTGCTATAAATGATGATCTGCTAACTAATATGTGACTGCAGATAAACAGCCTATTCGCTTAAGAATTCTAGGAACTAACTTCAAAAAACACAGACTCCAACCTTCAGACCTTCAGACATTACAGCTCTGAGAGATTTGCTGGCCTTCAACCACTTATCTGAACAGACTGTGTTGACTTGCATGTAGCCCCCTCAACAGAAAATTCTCAATCCCTTCCTTTTGATTCCTTGTTCTGTTTTTCTTCTTCCTCCTCCCTCCTTAGAAAAACCCCTGCCTGTGTCAGTAAGAGTGCGCCATCTTCTCAAGCTGCTGGCACTTGAATAAACCACTTTTTCCATTCACCAGGCTGTCTCTGGATTTGGATTTTGTGCAGTGGGCAGCCAAACGTGGCTTTGGTATCAAAACAAAATTATCTAACGAGCACCACTTATCTAACAGTGAGCCTACCTCTCTCCAAAGGGCTCTTGTCAGCACACTATGTGGACATAACACTGGCCATAAATTATTACAGTAGTTAAATCTGTGTGATAAGTACATGGGATTCTATTACTATACTTTTGTATGTGTTTGAAATTTCACACAATAAATATGTAGAAAGCTATATTTTCACAATAAAAACAAACTGTTATTCTTCCAGAGAACAAAAATATTTCATGTGAAGCTCACTTCCCAAATATTAAATACTAGAGGCCCGTGCACTGCCTCCCTCCCTTCCCCCCGGCCAGCCCCACCCCCTAGTCGAACTCCTGGACAACCTCCTGGTTGAGGGGACCATTTGCATACTACACTTTTATTATATTGGATTACTGCTATAATATTTTAAAACCAACAATGACAAGAACATTCAATTAATTTTTTCCAGGAGTCCTGCCTGATTTCTAGCCCCTTCCACTCTATCTAGTGTAAGAACGATCTGAAGCAGTTCCAAAGAAAGCAGTGTAGAGTCAATCTCCTTCAAAGACCCTGAGGTGGTGGTACCTAGAGCTGGCAACCACCTGCTATCAAAACAGAGAGTCTGGAAATTAAGACCTTCATTAAATGTCTGATACAGCTCATTAATGCAGGGATTCAACAGCAGCAGCCACATTCACTGTATGTCTCAATGTTCTATACTGTCTGGGTCAACAGTCAGTGGTGTACACAGCTCTGAGAGCCACCTCTCGCCCAGCCTTCCAAATACTGGTTCCGCTGTAAGCAGGAAAGAAAAAATGAAATGAGGATTAAATAGAGGTGGAAGGAGAGGTAATAAAGAAATTGCTATTCTGATCTCATATATTAATTTAGAATCCTTGTTGTGTTCATAGCACACACTTCTAAAAGACTTTAGCACTCAGACCTTCTTACCCTATTTATATACAGCTTTTACCATGTGTTTTTTTAAACCTCTGTTTCCACTTGAACAGAGTGCGGAATCTTGGAGGGAAGACCCGGGAGGGTGGGTGAGTGGGCGGTAATCAACCAAAGCTCTTGTATGCATATATGCATAACCCATGGACAGACATTAGGGTGGTGAAGGCTGGGGCAGGGGGTGGGGGCAGGCTGGAGGGGGTCAATGTGGGGAAAAAGGGGGATATACGTAATACTTTCAAAAATAAAGATTAAATAGATAAATAAATCCCTGCTTCCAAAGGAACCAGTACATATGGTCTTTTAACAAATTTGAATTTTTTTTAGTCTTATAATAACTGTCAATATCCTTGTATAAGGTATACACAGTATTTAAAACAAATAAAACAGCAGATAATTGAACTTCTTACCCAGTGTTTTCCGACTTCTTTCCACAGCTGTTCTTCGAGTCTGTTCAAACATTGCCTCCAAATCAAATGTACGAGCTTTTTTCCCTAAAATAGGAGTAAGTAGTAGATTGTGATTTTGCACTAAGCTGGCCAAACTTTAGGTACTCAAAACTTTTTACTGATTGATCGATCACTACTTGGTCTAATTTATAGCATGGTTATAAGACAACCATAAAATATCAAGGAAGAAAGAGTTACTTCCCAGGGAATTTTTAATGACAATCTCATCACTAAGTGCCATTAACCAGCCAACTTTCCCATCCTCCTCTCATTCATCTAGACACTACCCCTTGCAACTACAGCACTGATATGGTAGGCAGAAAGGAGCATGAGCAGACCCTGACCTCTGGGCCTGTGAATATGTAACACCACATGGCAAGAGGGTCTTTGCAGATGTAATTAAAGTTATGGACTTCCAACTACAGAGATTTTCCTCACTGGCCCAATCTCATGGCAGGAGCCCTTACAAGCAAAGATGCAGAGCAAACACGGCAGAAGTCAGAGAGATGTAAAGTATGAGGACTGAAGGTGCTGTGGTTGGTTTGAAGATAAAGAGCGAAAGACCACAGGTAATGCAGGTACTTTAAGAAGCTCAAAGACTCACACTTTACAGCCAGCAAGGAAACAGGGCCTCAGCCCTAAAACCATAAAGAACCGAATTCTGACAATAACCTGAATGAGCTTGGAAGCAATTTTATATTTGTTTTCATTGTGTTTTTTAAAATAATACCTACTCTATTAGTAAGAACATGGTAAAAATGGCATTCTTATATAACACTGACGCTGATGTAAATTGAAACCACCTTTCTGCAGAGCGCTGGGGTAATATGTATCAATAAGAGTTAAAAGATACACTCCCCATGTTTTGGCTGCATTTTCATATTTACATGTCTATTAAAGTAGTCCCTCTAGAAAGCTACCCGATGGAAATACACACAACATTCCTTTTACAAAAGGAGATAGTTATTTGCAACAATGTTCATTTTAGCATTCTTGATCAAAGAATTAGAAACTACGTAGGGGAAAGTTTAAAATATTACAAATTATGACACTTAAACAGACTACTATTAAACAGACTACTAAACTATTAAACAGACTACTATTCACCCATTAAAAATCATTTTTTAGTTCACGTTGACTAATGTCATCCCAATAAAATTTTTTTAAGTTTTTTTTTATTTATTTCAGAGAAGAAAGGAGGGGGAGAGAGAGAGAAACATCTATGATGAGAGATGCGCGGCCCCTACTGGGGATGGAGCCCACAACCCAGGCATGTGTCCTTGACTGGAATCGAACCTGGGATCCTTCAGTCCACAGGCCCGACACTCTATCCACTGAGCCAAACCAGCTAGGGCACCCCAATAAAATTTAGTTAAAGCAAATAAATATTTTTTTTAAAAAAAAATCATGTTTTGGAGGAACATTTTACAATATGGGGAAATCCTCACAACATGAAAAATTAAACAAATTATATACACTACCAAAATAAGTGAATACCTGAAAGAATGAACAAAAAGTCTGGGCACATTAGCCTGGCGTTTGTTCTCTCCAAGCCCCAACAGAAATGGAGTGAGAAAACAACGTAAGCTTATTTTTATTAACAGTGACGTCCTGAACGGGTGCCTACATCTCTGTCTGGCTTCTCCCTTAGAGCGAGCCCAGCCCAGGCTCCAGAGAGACGGCGGGATGCTGTGCAGATGACAGGCTGCACTCAGAACGGGCCCTGCTCAGGTCGCCCAGCTGGGAGAGCGTTGCCCCCCATATGTCAAGGTTTCAGGTTCGTGCCCGGCCAGGGCACATATCCGGGCACATATAAGATTCAACCACTGAATGCACAAGTAAGTGGGACAATAAATCAACGTGTTTCTTTCTCTCTCCCTCTCTCTCTAAAATAAATAAGTTTTTTTTTAAAAAAAAAGAAGTTAAAACCGTCCACCCGGAGTGCGGTCAGGGCACATGCCAAGACACGGGCTCCATCCCCAGGAGGGGGCGAGCAAGAGGCAGCGGATGGATGATTCTCATCGTTGATGTTTCTCTCTCTCCCTCTCCCTTCGTCTCTGGAATCAATAAAATCGTGTGTTTTTTTAAAAAAAAAAAAAGAAGAAGAACAACTGAAAACCATCATAACCACTAACAGCCCATCTGTTGCCAAGAGAGCCATCACGTTGCAGACCACACACAGCCAGGGGCGAGCTGTCAGCCTCAGGACGCAACTAAGACGCTCCCTCCGCCAACCCACCCGCTCCGCGCGGCTCACCCCGCCACCTCTCCTTCTCCCTCGGCTTCCCCGAGCCTCACCGGAGCGGCCCCGACGGACAGCGGGAGGTAGGAAAGGCGGGGACAAAACGCAAAGCAAGGGAGAGTGTGGCGACCCTGCGAGGTGCACACAGAGCAAGCCACTGGGACCTGGCGCTCCGGGCGGCGTGGAGGAGGTGCCGCTCGGCCTCCCCAGCCTGCGGACCCGAGAACCCTGCAGGGCCCGGGCGCTCACTCACCGAACCCCGTGAAGCCCATGGTGACCGCCAGCTGCGGGTCCGGTCCCGACGCCTCAGAGCCTGTCACGGGGCGAGAGGAGGAGAGAGAGGGGGCCTCGTTAGCGCGGCGCCCCCGGAGCCCGGCCCGGCCCGCCCCGCCCCGCCCGGCTCGCCTCACCGGACCCACCTTCGCTGGGCCCCGGGCGCTCCATCGCCGCAGAGCCGGCAGCAGCAGCCCACACCCCCGCGGGAGCGGCGCCGAGAGCCCGGCCGGAAGTAACTGCTCGCAGCGCCGGCGGCGCCACGGCCCAGAGCGGCGCCTTCCGCGGAGGGACGGCGGCCTCCGCGCAGCGCCGCCCTGGCGGCCGGGAGGAGCGTGAGCGCGCCGCGCCGCCGTCCCACTCCACGCGGCATGGAACCGCCCCGCGTGTCTCCGACACCCTTTACACGTCAGGTGCGACCACAGCCAAGGTGACCAACCCGCACGGAATTCTAAAGAAAACCCTACTAAGCTCCCTTTCTTTGCATCCCACAGTTTTCCACCTTTTGAGTATCTTTTAAGGAAGAAATGCATATTTACCGCCTGACTGAAAAGCACTCATCGGCTAAAAAGACCCGAGTAGCTAAAAGAATTGTCAGAAAGTTCTCTGAAGCTTATTCGCTTAGCCCAAGCCGCCCTCTGACTGTTAGCCATGCTTAGCTACAGAGTTTCCTTCACAGCAAGGGCTCCCAACGCCCTGTATTCGCTTCACTGTGCTTTCACTTTTCGTTGGTTTTAATTGCTTTATAACATGATTCCTTGTCTGTGCTATGAACGAATGGCACGCTATTTACCTCTGTATTTCTGAATTCTAGCAAAATCATGTCTAATCCTACTCAATGTTGCTGCAAACAGTCTTCCAAAGGGGCTGCACCATTTTGCATTCCCATCAGCAATGGATGAGAGTTCCCATTCCTCCACATCCGCACCAGCATTTGTTGTTGTTAGTGTTCCAGATTTTGGTCCTTGGAATAGGAATGCAGTGGCATCTCATCGCTGTTTTAATTTGCCATTTCCCTGATGACATATGATGTGGAACACTTTTCATATGCTAATATGAAAGGTATAATATTACCATATGTATATCTTCTTTGTCAAGGTGTCTGTTAAGGTCTTAGGTCCATTTTTAAATAAGATTGTCTCTTATTGAGTTTTAAGAGTTCTTTGTATATTTTGGCTTGCAGTTCTTTGTCAGATGTTTTTCCAAATATTTTCTTAGTCTGTGACTTGTCTTCTCATTCTCTTGACATTGTCTTTCACAGAGCAGAAGTTTTTAATTTTAATAAAGTCTAGCTTATCAATTATTTCTTTCATGATTTTGGTGTTATATCAAAAGTCGATCAATTTACCCAATTTCATCTAGTTTTTTAAAAATATATTTAAGTAAAAATTATGTGCAGAATTTATCTCAAAAACTCTCTACAGCATTTTATGTAGGGACATTCTTTGGATCATCCACAACTAATTTGTTTTATAGTTTTGCATTTCACATTTAGGTCTGTCATCCATTTTGAGCTAATTTTTATGAAGTGTATACAGTTTGTGCTTAGATTTTTTATTTTTTTTTATTTTTTGTATGTGGATATCCGGTTGCTCTAGCACCATCTGTTAAAAAAAATCCCATTGTAGCTACATAAAATTTTAAACTACTAAGTGCTAGAGGGGAAAGAAAGGAAACTGGACTAGTGGGAATAATCATGACCATTACAGAAAAGTCACAAGAAGATATATTTGCTTTTGATAAAAGGTAGGGGGAATAATTGCACTAGTGGAGACTTCCATATTAAACTATTTTTTTTCCTGTTTGCTGAAACATCTTCATAATGAAATTGTTAAGTATACCAGGGCAACTTTAATTTTCTTGCAGCAAAGTGAATGTATTCATAAATTGGAGAAGCAGATTAGCACAGTGTTAAGAAAATGAGTGCCAGATCTAGAATGTGTAGGTTCAAAACCTGATTCTGATCATGTGATCTCAGGTGAGTTACTTAGGCTTTCTGTGCTTCAACGATCTCATCAGTTAAGAGGCTAAGGGGAATTCAATGAGGATGACTGCTTGAAAAGAGTGCTTTCGTGCAACCACCCAAGTTGCCTTCACTATCAAATGAAGCCTGCCTTGCCTCTCCTTGCTCATTTCTCCCATTTCAGATGCACCCCCCACACAACAGGCACGGCGCTGCACTTGATGGCTTTGCGGGGTGCCCCTGCACGAGGCACCTTTCCGGCGGGAGAGCTGTCAGTTCGATGTTGCCAGCACTGGGGCACAATGCCCGACACAAATGAAGAATTCCGTTTCTGCAGAGGGACTGGGGATCTCTTGGGAGCTTTGTAACTGCCCCTCTACTATGAAGGAAACGATGGATTAGACCCGTCTAGCTTCCTCTCTGTCATGAGAAATAATGCAAGGCGGCAGCGCCCTGAACGCAGCGGAAGATTCTACACGCACATCATTCTTTTTTAAATATACGGTTTTATTGATTTCAGAGAGAGAACTATCAATGATGAGAGTCATTGATTGGCTGCCTCCTGCACGCCCCACGCTGGGGATCGAGCCTGCAACCCAGGCATGTGCCCGGACCTCCGGGTTCACAGGTCCATGCTCCACCACTGAGCCACGCATCCCTCTTCACCGCAACGGGCCACAAAGTCCAATAGCGGCAACACACAAACAGAAAAGCCTAAGACATTGTAATTGACGCTGAACCCCCTAAGAAATACAGTGACATTCTGGTTCCTACGTAAACTGTCTCTGACAACTTGGTACCAACTCCCGTCCACTCTGCTCCGGGGAGCGCCAAAGACAGCCACGCGCACACCCTTCAGCAGCTGCAGTTGGACCCGCGAGCCCCCCCGACACCCAGACCCAGCGCGCGCCAAGCCCCCCGGAACCGAGCAAGAAGCGCGGCCCGGCCCCTCCGCCTGGCGCCTCCGCCCCGGCCCTGCCCCGCCCCCTCCCGCCCTCCTCCCGTCCCGCCCCTTCCCGCCCCTTCCCGGTCCCCCCTTCCTTCCCTAGACCTCCTCCTCCGCCTGCCCGCTTCCCCGCCCCATCCCCAGCGACGCTCCGCCGCTGCCTCTCCCTCCCTCGCCCCGCCCCGCCCCGCCCCGCCCCTAAGGCCCAGCGCCCTCAACGGCTTCCCGCTCCGGACGCCGCGACGGAGCCTTCGAGTCCCGCCCCCGAGGAGCCGGAAGTGCGTCATGCACCGGCGCCGCGGCGCTCGTTTGGCGCGCGCGCCGCCCGCGTCGGGTCTGCGCTAGGGGCTTGGGTGTTCGCTTACTTCTCGGTGGTGGCTGGCTTCCTCCGGGCGCTCGTGTCCTGGCTCTCCGAGATGCCGTCCTCTCTGCTGGGCTCGGCGATGCCGGCCTCCACGTCGGCCTCCGCCTTGCAGGAGGCGCTGGAAAATGCGGGGCGGCTCATCGACCGCCAGCTGCTGGAAGACCGCATGTACCCGGACCTCTCCGAGCTGCTCCTGGTGTCGGCCCCAAGTGAGTGATCGGTGCCTCGGGCGACCCGGCCGGCTCGGTCGGAAGGACTCTCGCCGGCCTCCCCAACTGGGTCCTTATCCCCAGGGCGCTGTGCGGTCTCCCCCCCCCCCCCCGCCCCCCGGCCTCGCCTTCTTCCTGGCACCCATTGGAGAGGGTCGGAGTGAAGAGCACACGCAGAGAGGCACAGACCCCAGCCTTCGCCTGCTGCTCCCTCCTCCTAGGGGTCCTCCCTAAGGCGGGGTGAGGAGGCGCGCCAGATCCAAGCCTCATCCTTGTTCATTCCTCGGTTCAAAACCCGATTCTGCTCATGTGAAACGGAAGAACGAACGAAGTTCTTTTGGACGCGCATCAGGGTCTCGCAAAGACATGCTCTGTCACGTGTAGAGTTAGTGTGATAGGAAGTGCCGGGAGGCAGTAAAAACTACCAGCGGAATAAAGGCAGAGAAATCAACCACGATGATGGGCAGGGAGGCTAAAGGGCGAGCATGTGCCAACAAGGAAAGTGGCTGGGAAAATGTTTTGTGTAACGTTTCAATCCTGGCTCCTCGAGGCATGTGGAATTACATAGATGGTTAGGGGGGGCGGGGAAGTGGCTCCTTTGTGAGGTGGAAATTAGAGAAAAGCAGAGAAGTGTAAGTGAGAGAGAGACAAGATTTTTGGTGAGCAAGCACCAAGCTAAAATAACCAGGATAATCTGTGCAGTGTAAACCTAAAGGACACCTCTGGCGATGTATACGATTTGTTAATAGAGCTAGACTTGTAATCAGAGAAAAGAAAAAAAAACATAGCAAAGGTGATATTTGTACCTGACTGTTACCAGTGGGCGTATCCTGTAAGAGCTGAGTGGCCTATTAGCAACTCTCTTCTCCTGGACAGCATTACTCACTCTGACCTCCTTAGGTGTGAAGGCAAGATATTAATAGTCCATACATTCTGGTCTTTCCTCATAGCTGACCCTCATGTTCCCTATTCTCCTGTATGCACACCTGCCTCTTCAATCTAATCTCTTCCCCTTCTTCCATTCTCTTCTCAGCCACAGTGTTCCAGTCTCACTGAATTGAACCCGTTTTCCATAAGAAACCCCCTCTTTGGGATTTTATGTTGCATGTACTCTTCATCATTTCTGGAATGTTCTTCCCTCTTTGACAAACAGTTCTTCCAGACTCCCTTAAATATCACTTTTTGCCAGACCTGTGAGCTGGGTGGTTGAGCCTCTCCCCCTGTGAACCAGGAGGTCACAGTTTGATTTCCTGTCAGGGCTCATGCCCAGGCTGCTGCGCTTAATCCCCAGTGGGGGGCGGGCAGGAGGCAGCCGATGGATGATTCTCATCATTGATGTTTCTATCTCTCCCTCTCCTTTCCTCTCTGAAAGCAATAAAAATATTTTTTTAAAATATATCCCTTTCTTTGTGAAGGCTTTCTTAACCATTTACATCTTCACCAGAGTTATTAATTCCGTTCTTTGTGTCTCCACTGCCATTTAACAGGTGCTGTGTTCTATTAAATCGGTTTTAAGACCAAATGGGATGTCTAGGATTCGCTTCAGAAGATCCATTAGGGGAGGAGCAGATAATGATGTAAATGCAATGTGATTGGGCATGATATTGGTAATTGTTGAAGCTAGGTAATTAGTACATAGGAATTGATTGCATTTTTCTCTCTAGTTGTATATATTTTTAACATTCCTAAATACAATTTAAAATTGTCTCACATGTAAGTTTCCCCAACATCCGTGTACTTTAGAGAGCCTGGAAGGGTGCCTGAGTGAAATAGCGATCAGATTTAAACACTTTGTTCAGGACTAGGAAATACAGGCTGAAGAGACCAACCTGCCCCTCAGTATCTGGCTCATAGAAATGTTGTCGTGGGAACCGTTTGCAGAGCAGTCTGTGGTTTTGCCTCAGTAAAATATTGTTTCTGTCGTATTGTTTGTACTTATCTTGTTGGTCTAGGGGGAACCCAGTGGAAAAGGGCGTGGATTATTTTTATCTCTAAATGTTTACCTGAGAAAGGAAATAGCTATTTTTTCTCCCAATCAATATTTTATTTGTCCACAATTGTTTGAGCTAAGAATCACAAAGCAGTTTTTTATATATTCCATTATAGATTAATTAATAATAGAAAAACACTAAAATATTGAACCAACCATTTTCTTTTAATATATTTTATTGATTTTTTTACAGAGAGGAAGGGAGAGGGATAGAGAGTTAGAAACATCGATGAGAGAGAAACATGGATTAGCTGCCTCCTGCACACCCCCCACCGGGGATGTGCCCGCAACCAAGGTACATGCCCTTGACCAGAATCGAACCCGGGACCCTTCAGTCTGCAGGCCGACGCTCTGTCCACTGAGCCAAACCGGTTAGGGTGCAACCATTTTCTTATTTATGGAGTAGCTGGGAAAGTAGTGCTCCCCCTCAATGTCGAAATTTCTCAGGTCTCCTTTGCATCAGGTTATAATTAACTTTATTCTCTCTATACTTTCAGAACCACCAGAAGCACAGTTTTGTTGTAGCTTGCAAGCTTTTGTATACCCACTTGATGTCCAAAACATGAATAATGTTAAGTAAATGCTATATTTGTTTATTTTTTTAGATAGTCCCACTGTTTCTGGCATGTCGGATATGGATTATCCTCTGCAAGGACCTGGTTTGCTGTCGGTACCCAACCTTCCAGAGATCAGTTCCATCCGAAGAGTTCCGCTCCCACCTGAACTTGTTGAACAGTTTGGACGTATCCTATTACTTTGTATTTAATGCTCAAAAAACTTTTTTTAAAGATGTTTTATTGATTTTTAGAGAGAGAGGATGTGGTCAAATAGCATTATTTAGAAATGATAAATTATAAGTATTTCTGTCCTATACTATGGCTTTCATTAAACTCATTGGAAATCAAGGTATTTTATTCTAGCTATTAAAGAGTGGACAGGTCATGATTTTTTTAATCATAAATTTTGTTTAAGATTTTAATTTTAAAAATATATATATTTTATTTATTTTTTTTTTTTATTTTTATTTTTTTTTACAGAGAGGAAGGGAGAGGGATAGAGAGCTAGAAACATCGATTAGAGAGAAACATCGATTAGCCGCCTCCTGCACACTCCCCACTCGGTATGTGCCTGCAACCAAGGCACATGCCCCTGGCTGGAATCGAACCCGGGACCCTTGAGTCCACAGGTCGACGCTCTATCCACTGAGCCAAACCGGTCAGGGCTAAGATTTTAATTTTTTTAAAAATATGTTTTTATGGATTTCAGAGAGAGGAGGGGAGAGGGAGAGATATAAACATCAGTGATGAGAGACATTCATTGATTGGTTGCCTCCTGCACGCCCCCGACTGGGATCAAACCTGCAACCATGGCATGTGCCCTGACCTAGGAATTGAATAGTGACCTTCTGGTTCAAGGGTTGACATTCCACCACTGAGCCACACTGGCCAGGCAATCATACATTTTATATCAAAGTCTTTTGAAACAAGTTTAAAATAGAAATAGATGAGATTGAAATATTTTTACCTTACATCCACACAACTCAGATATGCAGTGTAACTGCATGATGGGTGTGTTTCCTCCTATCAGCAGAGCTTGGCTCACAATTGACAGTGACATATTCATGTGGAACTATGAAGATGGGTATGTATTTAAGGCTGGCATGCTTTAGCATGATTAGAATTTAGATTATCTTATTGCACCTCGTGTTCTTATTAAACCTTGCCTAATGTATGTTTCATTCATCTAACATGTGGGTCAGTGCTCCTCAGTGAGCGTCCCCACCACACTGAGGGGGCAGGGTTAAAGCAGGGACTGTCATAGCGGTTCTGGATGAGGTTAAGAGTTCATTTGTCACAAGCTCTGGTGACGTTGTCAGAGTAGGTGCCACTCGGAGTAGCAGGGGTCTAGGTCCCAAGCTCTTCATCCTGCAATAAAGATTGTCTATCAATACTTCTTTGAAAGATGGTTTGACATTTTTAAAGACTTCTGTTTTCCTTGCATTTCTACAGAATGGGAGACTGTTGATTTATACAAATGACTTTTATGATTCTGTGCTTGACCTGTAAATTAAATGTATGTAATAGAGTCTGAGTGAAGGCCCAAGGCATTTTTGCGTAAAGTTTGTTGATCTAGTGATCTCACTCATGGCTTGTTGGTCCTCTTGACACTCTTGTCTCTGTCCCTACAGTAGATTGCTGTTAGAGACCTACAGCTTGGGTGGAATGTTTTGGAATGGGGAAAGCCATTCCTGTTTTCCTGGTTTATGTGTAGCCTTAGGCAGGCCTCTGTGCCTGGGTCTTGGAACTGAAACAGTTTGTTTGCTCATTTATTTTCCATTATGTTTTGTATAACATGTTTTTCTTCAACTATTGACAGAGGAGACCTTGCCTATTTTGATGGACTTAGTGAAACTATTCTTGCTGTGGGGCTTGTGAAACCAAAAGCTGGTAAGAAATAAAGAACAAGGATTAAAGTTATGTTTGTATACACACAGACTTCAAATACTTTAGGATTAAATGACAACACATTTTAAGTCGGTGAATTTCCTGTTGAAATTTTTTCTGAATTGCTTATCTATCTTCTATATATATAAAAGCCTAATATGCAAAGTGTCCCCCAGGAGTTTAATCGACCGGGAGTTCGATTGCTCACTATGGTGTGTGCAGACCACCAGGGGGCGGTGCGGAACGAAGGAAGGCCCCAGACAACAGCCTGGAAAGGGAAGCCCCAGCCAGCAGCTGCGGAAACCCTACCTGTGCATGAATTTCAGGCACTGGGCCTGTAGTTAGAAATAAAGTAATTAGGAATAGTTAACAGTTTACTTACTTTATGATAGCGTAAATGAGTCTGCTTCTAAAATTATTAAATTGTAGTTCTTGAATTTTACCTTGCTTACCATTTGTTACTTTTGATGTACCTGAAGTTTTTTGCATTGTACATTTTTCATCTCTTACTATAAAAATCATTTTTGTCTCTGCATTTCTCTAGTATTGGTAGCCCAGAAAAGTGAGAACAGAGTTCAGAATAAATCTTAGATAATTCACAAGCATTGTTTAACTTACAGTTTTAATCTCATTACGCCAGATCTTTTATCAGAGCTACAGCCAAGCAGAATTGATTGATTGAAATTTAACATGCATCTCTTGAATGCACCTTCCTACAAAAGGAATAATAGACAAAATTCACTTGTTTGCAAGGCCTACATAAAACTGTTTTAAGGTCACAGAAGTTTTGAGATTACAGTAATTCACCTAAGAACAAATGCAGTTTTATGCACTCTTTAGATGATTACTTTGGAAATGTATTTTCTTTACATAGAACTCAAAAGCATTCTTTACCCGATGTGTGTATCTCTGCATTTAAAAATTTATTGATATAAATGTCAATAGCTGTTCCTGCCCCCTATTTAATAAATATCAATTGTCCATCTCAAATATATAGTAAAGTTTTGTTTTACTTAAATATAAATTTCATCACAAAATTAAAATTAATGATGTAGTCTGATTTGGCAGCACTGGTTTCATCTTTGATAATTAAACAATTCTGACTTTGCTGTCAATAAATCCTGAAAATTCTGACGCTCAAACATATGTTAAAGTCATTAACTTTGAGGTCATTAAAGAAGAATGTAGGACTTCTGTGCCTTCAGCTTCATGGTCTTGAATCTTGATGCACAAAACTGGCTTTTAAGCCCCTTGATATTCATTAGTGAAAGTAAAACCAAGTCATGATGTTAGCTTTATTGTATTTTATATGACATTTAACCCCCTTAGGTAGGCCAAATGCATAAGTATAAAGAGATTTCCATAATCATAACATAAGATATTATTTCATTTTGTTCCTATCAGTGAGACAGTATTTTTAGACTTCATAACATAATTACAGTGACACTTATGCATAGCATCTCATGCCATGCCACACTTCTCAAGTTAAACAGTACCTTAGCAAGCATTACCAAAAAAAATTTGTACTTAGGAATGTCCTCTGTGTTACTGTAAATTGTTTTGATATATAAACTCATTTGGGAAATTCATTGACATATAAGCTCATTTCTCTTTCTATGAATCTGACTACTCCAGGTACTTGATATAACTGGAATTAAATACTATTATCTTTTTGCCACTGGTTTATTTCACTTAGCATGATGCCTTCAAGGTTTATCCCTGTTATAGTATGCAGAATTTCTTTTTTGTTTTTAATATATTTTATTGTTTTTTTTACAAAGAGGAAGGGAGAGGGAGAAGAGGGATAGAGAGTTAGAAACATCTATGAGAGAGAAACATCCATCAGCTGCCTCCTGCACACCTCTTATTGGGGATGTGCCCGAAACCAAGGTACATGCCCTTGACTGGAATCAAACCTGGGACCTTTCAGTCCGCAGGCCAACACACTATCCACTGAGCCAAACTGGTTAGGGCCAGAATTTCCTTTTTTAAAAGGCAGAATAATACTCCATTGTATGTATATACCACTTTTTGTTTGTCAGTTCATCTGTTGTTGGACACTTGAGTGGATTCCACCTGTTGGGTGCTGTGAATTATGCTGCTATAAATGTGGACATACAAATAGAAATCTTTATATATTAATAAATCTAAACTATTTTGTAATATAACTGGTTTTAAATGGCATTAAATACTGAAGTGTTTGTTTACTAAGGTGGTTCTTTTTTGCTATTTACTTTTTTAAATGGTCATAGGTATTTAACAACAAAATGAACTAAATTAGGTTCAGACTTCTCATATACTATTTAATTACTAGCTCACTGTAATGGCAAAACCTTATTCTACACATGCTTCATACTGGATTTGGGGGGAAATAATCCCAAACCCATGTCTGCTTTGTCTTAGGCATCTTTCAGCCTCATATCCGACACCTCCTGGTTTTGGCAACCCCTGTGGATATCGTGATTCTTGGACTCAGCTATGCTAATTTGCAAACAGGTATAGCAACCCACATATTGTGTTTTTAAAGGAAAAATATGTTGGTGGATTTAATGTTATAATTAAAAACCAACAAACTAATATAATTTTCTGTGCTGTTTGCTAACAGAAAAATCATATTTCCCTGTAGATATGGTATAGTTCAGGATAGTAACTCCACAAAGTATTTTGGATGTATTTACCATATTAATGTGTATGTTTTAAATATACAATAAAAACGAGGGCAGTAGAAGAAGAATAGTCTATGCTAGTGAGATTTTCAGTAGTGTCAACGTCTTTATTTCTGATTTATTGAATGGCCATTTTAACATGGAACACTGAAATATAATGCATTATTCTTTACCTTGAAGTAAGAAGCTCTCAATTTGTTACAAGCTCATTCAGTGGTTTCTTTTTCATTGTTTTGGATGAAACAATGTTGAATCAGTGACTCAAATTAATTATTATTACTGCCACATTCTTAGAATCTTTTCCAAAATGTAATAATTGGTTTAGTTTTTTATTGATGTGTTATAATGCTATGTATTATAATTATATGCTATAGGTTCTATTTCACTTGAATCATTGTATCGGACTTTTTATAGTAATTTAAAAATACATGTTATAGAAGCTTTTAAGCATATCAGTAAGAATGCAGTAAATATTTCAGTTCTAAAGATAATTCAGTGACTATTTTCAAACAGCTGAAAAGCAGATAAACTTATTCCTGTATTTTTTTCTTTTAAAAAAAATAGGTCCTGGAGTTCTTAATGACAGTATGTGCGGTGGAATGCAGTTGCTTCCAGATCCTTTGTATTCTCTTCCCACTGATAATACTTACCTTTTAACAATAACTTCCACTGATAACGGCAGAATCTTCTTGGCTGGAAAGGATGGCTGTTTATATGAAGTAGCATACCAGGTAAGTCTGGCATTTATAAACATTATTTTTCTCCCTTTTGATGAAGTAGGGGTGGATTTTGTTTTTAATTTGTAATTATATAAAGCCGTAGTCTTGCATGACTACAACACACCTACAAAACCCAGTCCTCTTTCCAGAGGTAAAAGCCATGATGATCAGTTCTGAGTATGTCTGTTTAGAACATGATACATACATTGATAAGTATCTATAAGTACCTATACATTGAGTGGCCAGATTATTATGATCTCTAAACGCATAATAATCTGGCCACTCAGTGTGTATATGGCCACACACACACACACACACACACACATTAGAGGCCAGCCTGGCCAGGGAGAGGGGGCATGGGTGGTTGGCCGGCCGGCCTGCTGGTCAAACTCCTGGTCGAGGGGACAATTTGCATATTAGCCTTTTATTATACAGGATATACACTGAGTGGCCAGATTATTTTGTGTTCAGAGATCATAATAATCTGGCCACTCAGAGTATATGTATATATGGGTATATACACATATAAAAATAGTGTATTTTTGTGTGTATATATTTTTACTTGAATTGTTGTTTTGTTACATAATTGGCTTTTCACTTAACTATGTCTTGAAAGTCTTGTTGGTGTCTGGTGGATAGATGCATGTTATGTTTGGTGATTGCTGCAGTTATCCATGAAACAAACGGTTGTACATGGTTTACTTATTGCTTCCGTGAAGGATGTGTAGATGCTCCGCTTTTCTTTTCACAAATAAAGCTATAGTAAGTGTTCTTTTGTAGGCCTCCTCGTGCACAAGTAGCTTTTTGTGTGTAGAATCTTAGAATTCTAGTAGTTGGATTATGATGTATTTGCATTTAAATTTGTATTTAATATTTTCATATTGCCCTATTAAAATTTTAGACATCTAGGAATGTATTCCACCTACACCCATTCTCACTAACACTGGTATTGTCCAACAATTTTGGCCAATCTAATGGAGGGAAATTATTTTTTTATGACTGAGATTATCAAATCTTTTCATGTATTTATTGTTCATTTATGTTTTCTCTATTCTGAAATGCCTTTTTTTGTCCTTTTCTCGTTCATTTCCTTACTGTTGCCTTTTGCATAAGGTAAACCTTAGAAAACTGATAAAGTAATATTTTCAATCTAATTAGTTAGAACCCAGGTCAGGTGTGTTTTTAATATTACATTGTACCTCTTTCTTGCCCAGTTTCTCTGGCTTTGTTCATTACCAGGAAATGGTTTTGTATGGCAAAACTCAATCATTGAAAAGTAGATTATAGATTATAATGGTGGTGGCTGCTCTTGTTAAAATTTCCTTTTAGCAGAAGTGGGATAAGATGATATCAACCCTATGTATTCGGGCACTTATAAACTCTGCTTATCATGTTCCTTATACTTTCAAATAGTTTTTAAGAGAATTAAAATGAGTTCACTAGCATAGCACTATTGAGGTTTCTGGAATAGACATCGATTTCACTGCGGGCAGTAATTTAGTTATAGCTAACTACACGTTCTATTTTTAATTACAGGACTAAAGTCTGCTACTTTTGAGTAGTATGTCTTCATTTGCAATTATTGGTATTTCACTAAGATCTGAGGTTTTTTGTAAACGTGGGTATGCAATAGTTGCTATGACGGAGGTATCTACATTTACGAGTCTTCTCTCAATTTTTTCTTTTAAGGCAGAAGCAGGTTGGTTTAGCCAAAGATGTAGGAAAATCAACCACTCAAAGAGCTCACTTTCCTTTCTTGTTCCTTCATTGCTACAATTCACATTCTCAGAAGATGGTAAGTAGAAAACAAATAAATTTGTCAAAAAATTTTAACAGATTGGTGACTTCACATTTTCTTGAGAAATTCTCATTCTTAGTTGAAAGTTTGTCTTATTAAATACATTTGTTATATATCCATGAGATCTTTTTTTTTTTTAATCCTTACCCGAGAATCTGTTTTTATTGATGTTTAGAGGGAGAGAAAGGGGAAGGAAGGGGCAGGGGGAGAGAGAGAGAGAAATATTGATCAGTTGCCTCCCGTATGCACCCCAACCAGGAATCGACTGGGTAAACCTAGGTATATGCCCTGGACAGTAATCAAACCCGTAACCTTTTATGACTAAAATAAATTATTGCCCTTCACACAGTGAATCATTAAACTAAACTGGCAGTTTTTTGATGGAATGGACTGAGGAATAAATATTTCATGTGTTCCTAGCATATAGCAAATACTCATTAAATGTTGGTTAAGTGAAGAAATAACATAGAACTTGTTTTGGGTTTGGTTTAACATTTATTTAGATAGAACAACTTATTTTTCATGCTCTTAACCCAGTCACAGTATTTGATGTCTGCTTTTACCAAGCAAAGCAAGAGGAAAGCCTCTGAATGCAAAGTTCTAATTTGACAATTTTAATTTAAGTGGCTACTTACTGTATTTGATTTGTTAATCTTTGAGGTTTTTTTTGTGTCTTTCAGATCCTATTGTTCAAATTGAAATTGATAATTCTAGAAACATTTTATATACACGATCTGAGAAAGGAGTAATACAGGTAAATGTTAATATTATACTACCATTTAAGGCAGGAATAAGCCTCCATTTTTTGTTTTGTTTATTAATTTTTAGAGAGAGAGAGAGAGAGAAACATTGATTTGTTGTTCCACTTATTTATGCATTCATTGGTTGCTCCTTGTATGTGCCCTGACTGGAGATGGAGATCCAGCCCGCAACCTTGGTGCATCAGGACGACACTAACCAACTGAACTACACGGCCAGGGCCTAGCATCCCTGTTTTTAAAGAAGATGATTTAGTCGCTCTTTAGACTTTTCCTATGAACTGTGTGATTTAATTTAAAAAAAAAAAAAAAAAAAAAAAGACCACTTTTAGGGTCCCTTTTTTATGAATTTTCAAATCTGTGAATGTTTCCAAACCTATATGAAGTACCAAAATTCAAGGGGAAAGTCTATTTAATAAAGTTGTAAAAAAAAAAACAAAAAACAACTGACATACAAAATAGAAACAGGGCACAATCCTTTCTGGAGATCAAGATCAACCCCGCAACCCTGGCATGTGCCTTGACTGGGAATTGAACTGTGACCTCCTGGTTCAGAAGTTGTTGCTCAACCACTATGTCACGCTGGCCAGACTAAAAGTATATATTTTTAAATCAATGAATAAAGCATTAAAAAGTGAAAAAAATATTAAATAAAATGTATACAGGTTATAGTCATGGGTACAATGTTTGTTTGCAGGTTTATGATTTGGGCAGCGACGGACAAGGCATGAGCAGAGTTGCCTCAGTGTCGCAGAATTCTATTGTCTCTGCTGCTGGAAACATTGCGAGGTGATACGTAACTTGTTGTCAGACATTTCATTTGCAGGCATAATTATACTGTTTATGTGCAGCATATTAAAATTACTTCCTTCTCATAGTATCTCTAAACTATGAGGAATGTTGAAGGACATAAGACTGGTATACCCTTGATCTAAACTCACCCATTAGCAATTTGCCTCAGTTGCTCACTCTATGAGCCATTTGAAAAGTAAGTTGCAGAAATCATTACTTTTATCTATAAATCCTTCATCTCTCTCCTAACTACAATATCAATTCCACACCTAAAAATTAATAATAATATAATTATACTAGAGGCCCGGTGCATGGATTCATGCACATTGAAAGTAAATTAATTAGAAGGTGGCCGGTGGGGCAGGACTGGGTGAGACAGGCTGGACATGGTTTCCCCCCTGCAGGCCACACCTGGGGCGGTGCTGGGGCTCGAAGGGTGTCTGCGGAGTGAGTGGGATCCCTCCGGCAGGTGGGGTCCCTCTGCCGGCCTGTGGGGATTGGGCCAAAACCGGCTCTCCAACATTCCCCAAAGAGTCCTGGATTGCGAGAGGACACTGCAAAGGTACTGTCTCTCAGCTCCTGTGTTGAGCGTCTGCCCCCTGGTGGTCAGTGCGAATCATAGCTGTCGGCCGGTCAGCCGGTCGCTTAGCCTTTTATATGTATAGATAGTTCATATTAAAATCACTCACTAATTCCCAAAACTCTTCATAGCTATTTTTCTTTCCATTTTTCTCCAGGTTCAGTCAGAGCTCATGAATTCCATTGGTCATTAATCTTTTTAATATAGAACAGAACTTCCATTACAGTTTTTTTTAAATGTTCACATTTGGGAGGGAGGGGCAGGAGTTTTCTGAATTTGTCTATTTTTCCATACTAGATTAAAGGTAATTTTTCTTTAGCTAGTATTACATAGGTAATGTGAATTTCTTATAGCATTACATCAGGAAGCATAACACCAGTTTACCACTATTGAAGAGTTGGTTAAGATGGTGTTCACCAGATCTCTTCATTATGAAGGTTCATTTTTTCCCCTTTTTAATTGGCTAATTAAAAAGCTTTTACAATGCTAATTTGATGATCTGAGAACATCTTGTTCCCCATTAGCCATTTACCTAATGGACTTAGCCTTCTTTTATGTCTTTGAAAAAAAGGTTACTCTTAATAATATTAACTAATGTAAACAACACACATTCAAGGGTTTTCGCCAGTTCTTGCTGCTGTTGTGTTACTTTCCTGTATATTTTGACATGTAAAATTGCTGGTGGAAAATGTTCCTTAGAATTTAGTAGACACAGCCGAAACCGGTTTGGCTCAGTGGATAGAGCTCAGTCGGCCTGCGGACTGAAAGGTCCCAGGTTTGATTCTGGTCAAGGGCACGTACCTTGGTTGCGGGCACATCCCCGGTAGGGGGTGTGCAGGAGGCAGCTGGTCGATGTTTCTCTCTCATCGATGTTTCTGGCTCTCTATCCCTCTCCCTTCCTCTCTGTAAAAAATCAATAAAATATTTTTTTTTAAAAAAAGAATTTAGTAGACACATTTAAAAAAATATACTAATGTGTGTGTTTTTTTCTTCCTTTTAGGACAATAGATCGTTCTGTTTTTAAACCAATTGTTCAAATAGCAGTGATTGAAAACTCTGAGTCACTGGACTGTCAGTTATTGGCTGTCACACATGCCGGTATGTCTTTATTTATATGTTTGTTGTTGCTTTTGTAACTTAGTAATCCTCAGAATTGGAAATCCATGATTAGAAACATGAGAGAAATTTTTACTTCTGTATCAACTATTGAGCCATATTAATGTTTATAAAATGAAGGATTTGGAAGACTGGAGGATTCCTCGGTTCTGTTTGCTCATTTTTTAGATGGAAAAGCAGCCTGGAAGCTAAGGTGCCAACAATCGGGGACGGAGCCTGGGGCTCACCACTTGGAGTGGCAGGCTCTTCCTGCTGAGATTGTTGACTCACCTCTCACTTTCAAGTGGTCTTGTCATAGAAATCCACTTCTCCTGTAGTACCCCGGTAACTTAAGATCAGTCAGGAGAGTGATGTGGCTTTAACAGAGTTCTGTTTCTCTTTGGAATTGCGTTAGTAACAATACATGTACCTCAGGTCTTTTATTTTCTGTTACTGATTTATACTTTTACCCATCATCAGGTGTAAGGTTATATTTCAGCACCTGCCCGTTCAGACAGCCATTAGCACGACCTAATACATTGACACTGGTTCATGTCCGCTTACCTCCTGGGTTCTCAGCATCTTCCACGGTGGAAAAGCCTTCAAAAGTACATAAAGCTCTCTATAGTAAAGGTAAGTTCGAAAACGCTATCATATTGAAGACTGGATTCTTAAAATTATAATTAGAATGCACTGAAGCATTTGAAAATAAAGATTTTTCAATAAAATATAGAATGTTTTGATTTCTTATTCAGGAACTTTTTTTTAATAACATTTTATTTTAAGCATTTTCAGTTGGTAAGTATATATGCTAAATTTTAAGAAATCTTCTTCTACCACCTTGATATAAATTACTCTCAGTTTTTCACACGCTGGTTATACATTTTAATTAATTATGGTCCCAATGGACTTAAGACTGATATCTCTAAAGTCACTATAAAGGGAGCTAATTAGTGGGAGGAGCTGGAATTGAGCACAAGAGAATATATTTAAAAATCAAACTGATGTCAGCTAGTGTTGAGGTAATGCTCTTATAATACATTTATCTCTGCCGTTCCACTGGGAGCTACATCTTTACTATTTATGATATGTTTCAATTAACCAATATATAAACTGTATTTCATTGAATATTAGATTGATTGTAAGTCACAGAATTTATGTATTAAACATGTTTTTAAAATTAGTAATTAAACTGATAAATCCATTGATGGCAAAATATATTCTAACTTTAGAAATGTCAAAGTCTGAAAAAAATAAGTGTTTACTTGAAAAAAGTAAAGTAGAAGACCTGGAACATTGAATAATCCTACCAATAATTATAAGTTCTTTTAGGGCAGTGGTCGGCAAACTGTGGCTCGCGAGCCACATTCGGCTCTTTGGCCCCTTGAGTTTTTAGCAAAGGCCAGCTTAAGAGTACCCTAATTAAGTTAATAACAATGTACCTACCTATATAGTTTAAGTTTAAAAAATTTGGCTCTCAAAAGAAATTTCAATCATTGTACTGTTGATATTTGGCTCTCTTAACTAATGAGTTTGCCGACCACTGTTTTAGGGGATTTATTTTCATTTTTGTAACTTACCTATAATGATTAATGCTATATGTATATTAATGTTAATTGTTAATATTATTTAGGATGCATATTATTTGGCATCATAAGATTTTGTGTGTTAAACTTTTAGGTATTCTATTGATGGCAGCCTCAGAAAATGAAGATAATGACATTTTGTGGTGTGTCAACCATGATACATTTCCTTTCCAAAAGCCAATGATGGAAACCCAGGTAAGTTATCTTGAGAATTTAAAGAGCTTTCTTTGTAATTTTAAGTGAAGAATAAAATTGTAACAAATTTTACCTTTTGATTTATTACTGTTTGCATCTAACAATCTCATATGATTAGAAATCATAATGGGGAAAAAAGTGTATCCTGTTAATTCTTTGTTTTTTCTCTGTGAAGTTAGAAGTCATATTAATCATTAAAAATACCTTTAAAGTAAACTTTGAAACCATTTTAGTATATTTTTCATAGTGAACCCAAAAATGCACATATCTTTTCTGAATTATCTTTGTCCCATTTAAATGTATTATATTTTTAGTTAAAATGAGGCCATCCATTGTAGTTATGACTTAGGAATTTATATTAATCTCTTTCATTTATAGTCCTTCCTAAACTAAAAACTTAATCTTTTTATTATAGAAATTTGCAAACATGCACAAAATAGAGAAAATGGTAACTTGAACCCCACATTAGCAAATTACCAACATTTCCCCCATCTTGTTTTCTCTTTCCTACATAACTAAATGTACACATACATATACTTGTGTTTTAAAAGCAAATACCACCATGTACTCCCTGAGGTTGATGTTGAGGCTCTGAGTGAGGCAGCGACCCTGCTGTCCTAGCCCAGTCCCACATCTAGCCTGCCATCCCAGCCCCTGAGGACCTAAGGGGAGGCCATCCGCTCCCTCCCCTTCCTGTCCCCTATCCCACCCCCATCGGTCCTAGATGCCCTAGCACAGTCCATGTTGCCTGCCCAGGGGGTGCTGATCAAACAGATAAACCAACTCCCACTGGGGTGTGAATACTCTCTTCGGAACCATTTCTTTAAAGTCATTTTGGTTCCAGCTGTCACTTCTGCTTCCTGGTTATTCTCCAGCTTAAGTCCTTTTGATCAGAGCAGTGAGAAAAGGTGTGTAGATGGAGGAGGAAGAACCCAACCCCCAGGATGGGTTCACGGTTTGTAATGGCTCCAAGTTTCTGACCTGGACCAAAGTTGCCGGGGTAGGAGCAGAAGGTTGGTTTGGGGTCAAGGAGCACCTTTCTCAAATTCTTTCCTTTATCCTTTGGACTTCACTGAGCACCTACTGTGTTTCATTCTGTGATAGACTAAGGGTTCAGAACTTAGTAAGGTATAAACCCTGTCCTGATGGGAGTGCAATGTCAGTGGTTGAGGTTTGCATTCTGGCTCCATTTCCTCGAAGCTATGGCTCAAATGACTTAACATGTCTCTGGCCCTCAATTTCCTTGTCTTTAATAGTTATAGTTCCTACCTGTATGGGACTATTGTGGGATTAAATGAATTAATGTATGTAGCACTAAGAACACTACCTGGTACGTAGGAAGCACTCAATAAATGTTAACTTTTTTTTAAGCAAATACTTTATATCTTATTTCGTTTATATAATACTTTAGTTCTTTTTAAACAAGTATGGACTTTAAAAATATATATATGCATATACATATATATGTGTGTGTGTGTGTGTGTATATATATATATAGTTAATAAACTTTAGCCAATTTCTGATCTCCCAAAAACAGCTCTAAAAGACATTGGAACAATGGGGAAATTCAATATTGTCTAGACATTAAGTTAGAGAATTGTTAATATTCTTAAATGTTATAATAGTATCATGGTTAAAACTTGCTTATGTTTAGGAGATGCATCCAAAAGTATTTAGCAGTGATATCATATCCATAACTTTCAAATGGTTCAATAAAAGAAAAAAAAAGAAAGCAAATATGGCAAAATTCTAACAATTATTGAATCTAGGTACTGGGCATATGGATGCTTGAAATTTTTTACAATAAAAGTATTTTAGGAGATTAAAACATTTTTTTAAGAAATATCTTATCTTTGAAGAGAGTAGAAATCTACGTGTCAGCAAAATGTAAGCACCGAACCTACGTATAGATCAGTCGGTCCTGGAAAGATGGTGGAAGGTAGTTAGTGTTTGGTTATGTCAGTCGGTCCTGGAAAGATGGTGGAAGGTAGTTAGTGTTTGGTTATGGAAAGAATAGTAATTCTAGTAAATACTATTATAGTTTACCAGGAAAAATTTCCTTTATCCTTTGGTATTACAGAAGATGCCTGATTGAAATAATTAGAAAATTAAACACAGACTTTTGAGAATATTTGTTAATGTATTAATTTGTTAAATTCTACACTTAATTACAGATTCTGTATAATTTTTCCTTTTTAAAGGTTTTCCTTAATATTAACTTGAGTACTATTAGTATTAAGTTTGTTTCTTTCATATAGATGACGACCCGTGTCGATGGTCATTCCTGGGCTCTTTCTGCAATAGATGAATTGAAAGTTGATAAGATAATTACACCTTTAAATAAGGATCATATTCCAATAACTGACTCACCAGTTGTTGTACAGCAGCACATGTTGCCTCCAAAGAAATTCGTTCTCCTCTCAGCACAGGTATGTACATACTCTATTAAGATGAAGACAAAAAGAAGGGACGCCATATTTAATGTTTTTATATTCAGAATAGTTGCTTGGTAGTCATTTACTTAAGTACTTGGAAATGTTTACTCTTTTTTTTTTTTTTTTTTAATCCTCACCCGAGGACATTTTTCCATTGATTTTTAGGGAGAGTAGAAGAGAGAGGGAAAGATAGAGAAACATCGATGTAAGAGAAACACATCCATTGGTTGTCTCCTGCATGAGCCCTGCCCAGGCCCTGGTTGGGGAGGAGCCTGCAGCCAAGGTGCCCTTGATCGGAACTGAACCCGGGACCCTTTGGTCCGCAGGCTAAGGTTCTATCCACTGAGCCAATCTGGCTAGGGTGGGAATGTTTGTAAATCCTAAAAATTCAACAAAGGGTATATGTGCATTTGTAATTTGGATGGATGTTGCCAGACTTCCCTGTACACACACATAATGTTAAGTGCCTGTTTCCTCGCATCCTGTCCAAGTACAATATGCCATCTTGTTAAGAGTAAGATCCATTGTCATTTTAAGTGCTTATTTTTCTGGGAACCATCTTTCTATTTTGTACATACTTTCCTGTTGAATTGTCTTTTTTATTTAATTAATAAAAGCTCTTTGTGTATCAAGGAGTTTGATACATTTATAAGTAGTTGAAACTTTCAAGTTATCTTTTAGGGTTTATGTGATAGTGAAAAACTCACTCTGAGGTTCATAAAAGCATTCACCTATAGTTTCTTTTTTTTATTTCATCCTTTAAATCTTTGATCTGCCTGGAATTTATCCTGGTGTAAGGGATGAATAAGGATCCAGCTTCATTTTTTTTCTAAATGAACATGCTTGTGCCAACATGATTAAGACAACCCGTGTCAATGGTAATCTAACTTTAATCTTCTAGTCGGAAGGACAGCTTTCTTAATGCATGGTAATGGCACATGCTGTACTATTGTGTGTGTCTGATGGAGCAGTGTTTTCTTACTAAATTTGTTATGGATATATAGATTTAGTTTAGGTTGGGAGTTGAAATGTAGATGCTCTTTTTGACTAGTTTACTTTGATTATTGTATTTTTTGTTGTTGGTTTCGTTGATTTTATTAAATAAGATAACAGGGTCAGTTATCAAACTTGGTAAATTTATTATTCATGTTGTTTTTATTTTTTTCAACTTTGTAGGGGAGTCTTATGTTTCATAAACTTAGACCAGTAGATCAACTGAGGCATCTACTTGTGAGTAATGTGGGTGGAGATGGAGAAGAGATTGAAAGATTCTTTAAATTACATCAGGTAATTATATGTACTTTTTTTTTTTTTTTTTTTACTGTGATGATAATTTAAATAATGAAACAATGGGAAAGATAGCTAATTTTTGTTTGTTAGGACCAAAAATACTGTAACAGGTAATCTTACCAATCTTTCCTTCTTTACATTAACCACTACATATGCACTGATATTTGGGAGCAGTTCTAATACATTATAAGTTTAAAACCAATACTTTTTTATATCCCCTTTTTCATATCAATTGATTTCATTAAGTCAGCAAGTATTTATTGAGACCTGCTCTCTGCCAGGCACAGATTTAATCACTGGGTACGGCATGAAGCAACACTTAAATGTTACGCTTAACATAAGGGAAGATACTCTTTTTATACAGGAGGACCAGGCTTGTGCCACTTGCCTTATCCTTGCGTGTTCCACGGCCGCCTGTGATAGAGAAGTGTCGGCGTGGGCTGCTCGGGCTTTCTTCAGGTACCTGTCAGTTTGCTCTTGCTCTGGGCCCCTTTTTAAATGGTTGCTATGTTGGTGAGTGTGATACTTGAAGGGCTTGACAGACCATTGAGTTACTAAAATTTGTTTGCACAAAGGTGAACTCTGGAAAGATTATAATGCTAATAGAAGCAGCTAATTAATTAGCAGGTTATGCAGTGTTACCCATTCTTCTGTCTGGTCTCCTTTCTACCTCTTTCTACCTCAGCTACTCTCTTTTCTGTTTCCCCACTGAGCCACTTCTGCGATATGGGTCTTACTGGCACTGAGATTTTGAATCACTCCAAGGAAACTTGGTATCAAACAGATACTTTTATTTGGAAAACTTTTAGCTAAGGATAAGAATTTGAAATGTGACTTCTTTAAAAGAATTTTTTTAAGTTCTGTCTGTAATCTAGTATGAAAATTATAGTACCATATCTCATTAAGTAAATTCTTTGTTTTGCTAACCTTTTATTAGAAATTGCCAGTCCCTTATAATTCTGATAGAATTTCAGGTCAACTTTTACTAAATATTTTTTAATGTATCTGTATACACAGGATGAGCAAAAGTAATACAAGAAAAACTCTGTACTCAAAACTGTAAACCTACGCCGAAACCGGTTTGGCTCAGTGGATAGAGCGTCGGTCTGCGGACTGAAAGGTCCCAGGTTCGATTCCGGTCAAGGGCATGTACCTTGGTTGCGGGCATATCCCCGGTAGGGGGTGTGCAAGAGGCAGCTGATCAATGTTTCTCTCTCATCGATGTTTCTAGCTCTCTGTCTCTCTCCTTTCCTCTCTGTAAAAAATCAATAAAATATATTTAAAAAAAACAAACTGTAAACCTACTTTTGCTACACCCTGTATTTCACTGTAAACACAATACCTGTATATTAAAGTCTCTAGTGTTTGAAGCTCTATTTTGAAAGCTAAGCAGGCCTTAGAACAATTCCAGCCTTTAAGGTGGACTGTTTCACTGAATAAACTCAGTCTGTGTTGTCATCGACAGGTACGGCGGTGAAGCACAAATGAGATTTCCAGCCACTCTCCCCACCCCGAGTAATGTTGGTCCCATCTTGGGCTCTCCTGTCTATGCTAGTGAGTATGAAACACTGAAATGAAACTGTTTCCAATAGAGTGAATTGTAGAACCTTTAATGGACAAAGCTTTTCATTATATTTTACTTACTGCTGCTGTATTGGTGAATAATTTTACAGATATCTGACTCTTAAAAGTAATGGTATATTGAGTTCTTAATGTATATTAGGAAACAAAATAAGATGTGACAAATAGTGTTTACAGAACTCATTTGTTATTTAGCCAAAAGGAAAGAAATGAATGATTTAATAATAAACAAACTCCCACCTCAATGTTTTCCAAAGTGGGAATGTTAAAAATTACTGGGAAATGAGTTGAGTCCCTAATTCTTGAGCACAGCATGAGTGGTGCCACTCCTCACTCTTTATGTTTAGAAACAACTTCTGTGTGTAATTTTGAACAAATTCAAAAATTGGGGAGTTATTGTCTAAATCTTCATATTCTTATTTCCTTGTAGGCTCTCCTTTTCCTGGTGGTGGTCAATATCCAAACCCGTCCTTGTTGGGAACACCAGCTCAAGGTGCCTCTTTTCTTTAGATCACTACTGCTGTTCTTTATGAAGGGCTAGCCTTCTGTCTTGTCACTGAGGCGCTTTTCTATCGAAATAATGTGATTTCAAAGAAATGACATGCAGATCCTGGCTGGGTAGCTTAGTTGTTAGAGCGTCGTCTTGATTACGCCAAGGTTACAGTTTCTGTGTCTGGTCAGGGCACATACAAGAATCAACTAGTGAATGCATAAAGAAGTGGAACAACAAATCAATTTCCCTCCACCTCCAATACCCCCACTTTCTCTTTCTTTCTAAAATCCAATCTAATAATAGAGTAACATGTAAATTACCATCACTCCGCTACGCCCACGATTGGGCAGCGGGAGGCTGGGGGGCGGGACTTGGGGTGGCCTATCCGGCCATTGAGAGGCACGGATCCGCTGCCACTGAGGGGGGCTACCCTGCTGTTGAGAGGCGCAGGGGGCGGAACTCCCGCCCCCTGTGCCTCTCAACGGCCAGATCCACGGCCGCTGAGGGGGCCTGCCACGGACACCCAGCTGCGCCTCTCAACAGCAGGGTAGCCAGGTGTCCGCAGCAGCCCTCAACAGCAGGGTAGCCCCCCTCAGCGGCCACGGACCATCAAAAGTGTGGGAGCTGGGTGCCTGTCTGCTCCAGCACCAGCGGACAGGCACCCAGCTCCACCGCGAAAAGCGAAAGTGTGTAGGGGACCCTACACATGCATGATTCAATCATGCACTGGGCCTCTAATCAATAATAAAATAAAACAAGTGACATGCAAGCAACTATTGGCATTTGGCTACGAATATCTTTACTTCGAAAATCTTTACTAGTACCTGATAGTACCTGGAAAGCCCCTTAATTGGGTACCAAGATTTAATTACCAGCCATGAAAACTGTACAGTTAGTTAGTTTCCCTTCCAGCATTAAGGAGCAGTGATGGCAAGCTGTCTTTCCATCCTGCATTGCCCATATTGGAAAGCCTACATGGCAGCACCCATTTAAGTCTCAGTCTCTCTGTCAAGAAAAATCAAATATCTGTTTATTCCAGTATTTTTGTAAATGTTTATTCCTATGGGTTTAGATACAGCAGACTTGGGTTGTTGAGAATGTTTATTGTTCGATGTTAAGATCTGTTTTTCTTATGTGTGTAAAGGTGTACACCCTCCTGTCATGTCTACCCCAGCTTCAGGGAACCCAGCCATTCAGGCCCCAACTATGAGCTACATGGCTGGGCCAGAGATTGTGTACTCCGGAAAGCACAATGGCATATACATTTACTTTTCTCGGATCATGGGGTAAGTTTTTCATGGAATACCTGACTGTTGCTCATCTTAGCCTAGTTTGTGTCATTGACTATTTTTAATTCTGTATTTGGGACTTCATTTATTCCTATTAAATTGTACCTAAAGTTTAATTCACTTTCCATTAATAAGATTGTTCTCTAGTATTCAACTTCTTTATTATCTAACCATCTATATTTCTGTATTTGTTCATATATATGTATATATATTCTACATAGCGTTACAAGCCCCATAACTCTGTGACATGTGCCTGCAAGTCAGCTACACAGTTCCGGTCACGGCTAGGCTCCCTCTTGGTTGTGCAGTCACTGTGAGGTTGAAGAGAGCTCTCTCCCCGTTGGCGGGACTCTCACATGCTTCCGGTCATGTTTCTATGCTGGTCCGGAGCGGTCTCAGCTGGAGCAGCTGGGCTGTTCCACGTGCCTCTGATCCTCCAGCAGGCAGCCAGGGATTTTCACGTGGTGGTAGCCAAGTTCCCTGAGAGAGCAGAGACTCGCAGAGCCTCGGGATGCCTGTGCTCAGCACCGGCCTACCACCGTTTCCACGTCGTTTACTTGGCCGACCCAGGCAAACCCAGATTCAAAAGGTGGGGCATGGGCCCCTCATTATGAGAGCAGCATCAAAGTCAGCTGAAAGGGGATAGGCACAGGGAGGGGTGAAGAATAGCAGCCACTTTTGCAATCAGTTCTATCATATTATCTAGTTAATGGTCATACTTAGTATGTATTTTTCTTAGATTTGAGATGTATGCTTTCACTCTAATTATTTGTTTAGTGTTTTGAAACAGTGCAGAACCCCTTTATAAATTTGTTTTTGCATTATAAGCTTCCTTGTTTACAATTCATTAACTAAGCCTTTCAACTTAGTTAAGTAAGTTAGATATATCAGCTTTTAAAATTTCCCTATTTTCATCTTTCCAGATAACTTAATACAATGTTAAATGAAACGATGACTACATTTTAATAAACACATAGAAGAAATTTACTACATATTGTAATTATTTTTATTCAACTGCAGCATAATTATGAAAACATTTTTTGTTGCAGAAATATCTGGGATGCTAGTTTAGTTGTGGAAAGAGTATTCAAGAGTGGCAACAGAGAGATCACTGCAGTAAGTGTGGTCCATTGTTTGTATGTAACCAGGTTGTTATTGATGAGTGAGTGTAGTGTTGCACATTTCTTGGTGTTATACACATGATGCAATGGTTATTCTTTTACATTTGTGTACTTGTCCAATAAACTGTCCAGTCCCTGGATTAAGTCTCTGCTCTAACCCTTATTAACAGATGAGTAAAGTCCTTAGCATTTCAGAGCCTGATACCTCTTTGTAAAATGAGAAAAATCATATATCTCTCTCAGGAGGTTTTTGTGAGGGTTAGAGTAAGTCCTACTCAATGTTGCTCAAAGCTACCATTTAAATACTTTGTTATTATATCCAGTCATGGACCCAGTACTAATTTCTATGTACTTGCCTACATTCTAGATTACTTTGAGAAAGCATCTTATAGAACTATGTATTATCATAAATTGAGGTTGTAAGATTTTTTTATGTGGAATATGAATGCAATTTATTTTGAACTTATTCTTTTTTTAAATGAAAAGATACCAAATATCTTTTAAATTCTGATGATCTTTTTCAGTTCACATTTCTAAGAATAGGCATGTACTTATTATAGTATACTAGAGGCCTGGTGCATGAAATTCGTGCACGGGGGTTGGGGGGTGTCCCTCAGCCCAGCCTGCACCCTCTCACAATCTGGGACTTCTGGCTCCTAACCGATCGCATGCCTGATTGTCCCTAACCGCTTCTGCCTGCCAGCCTGATCGCCCCCTAACCGCTCCTCTGCTGGCCCGATCGCCCCCAACTGCCCTCCCCTGCCAGCCCCCAACTGCCCTCCCCTGCTGGCCTGATTGCGCCCCCAACTGCCCTCCCCTGCCGGCCTGATTGCCCACAACTGCCCTCCCCTGCTGACCATCTTGTGACTATGACGTGAGGGCATCGCACGAGGACCACCTAGGCTTTTATTAGTATAGATTATTCCATTTATATAAAGTTTGAGAACAGGCTACACTAATCTATAGTGATAGAAGTAAAAAAAAGTAGTTGCCTGGAAGAGGGAATGAGTAATGGGGCATTAATGAACTTTACTTGAGTGTTGGAAATGTTTTATACTGTAGTATGGCTATGACTGTATTAAAATGCAAAAAGTTAATAAGATACTCAAGATTTGAATGTTTTACTGTCTGTAAATTATATCTTAATCAAACCAGAGTAGGAGGGTAGGGATGTGGTACCTAGCCCTTGATTTTGGTCACCAACAGTGAATTGATATAAGAAATAATTTTACTGTTTATGAAGTTAGGGTACTTCAAAATTAAAGTTTACATTTAGTTATAGATATACTAGTACAGTGTATGTTTTTCATATATATGCCTTTTCACTGTTTCAAACTTTTGAAAATACTTTCTTTCTTACAGATTGAAAGTAGTGTTCCCTCCCAAATGCTGGAGTCGGTGCTGCTGGAACTAAAAGGCTTGCAAGAATTTCTAGACAGAAACTCCCAGTTTGCGGGAGGACCGCTAGGAAATCCAAAGTAAGAATAAAGGGGATTTATTTACCCTTTTTTTTTCCTATTCTTTTTTTCTCCTGAGGTATAATTCACATATTATAAAATTCATCCTTCTATAACATACAGGTCATTGGTTTTTAGTATAGTCACAAGGATATGCAGTCATCATCCACCACTATCTAAAATTCTAGAATATTTTCATCACGCCAGAAAGAAACCGTATACCCATTAGTAGACACTCCCTGTCCTAGTTCAGGCTGGAGTAACAAAATCACGTGGGCTGGCTTATACAACAGACATTTATTTTTCACAGTTCTTGGGCTAGAAGTCTGAGATCAGGGTGCCAGCACATTCAGGTTCTGGTGAGGACCCACTTCCTGGTTTACAGACAGCTGCCTTCTTGCTGTGTCCTTACATGGCAGAGAGAAAATGGGAGCAACTCTCTGGTACCTTCTTATGGGGAACCAATCTCATCATAGGGCTCCATTTTCATGGTCTCATCTAAACCTAATTAGCTCCCAAGACCCCACCTCCCAACACCATTACTTTGGGGATTAGGGCTTCAGCTTAGGAATTTGGTGGTACTCCAACATCTAGTCCATATCACTCCTCCCTCCCCCTCCCCCTGGTCCCTGGCACTAATGTACAGAGGAAAAATATTTGCATTTTCTAGTTCATTTATATGAAATATTCAGAAAAGGCAAAATAAGTTTATAGACACAGCGGGTAAGACGAATGGTTGCTTAGGGTAGAGGTGGGAGAAAGGGGGAAATGGGGATTGACCGTTAATCAGGGGTGTTCTAAAATTGGATTGTGGTGATAATTGTGCAACCCTATGAATTGTACGCTTTAAATTGTTGAATTATGTGGTGTATGAATTATATAATGCTGTGAAAACACAAGCACACATTCTGGAGTTTCTGTTTCAGTGCTACCGCCAAAGTGCCGCAGAGGCTCATAGGGTTCATGCGTCCTGAAAATGGGAACACCCAGCAGGTGCAGCAGGAGCTGCAGAGGAAGCTTCATGGTGAGTTACTGCTTCTGGTCACTCACTGTGCACGAACCTAGTAAAGAGTTCTATTAGTTGAATAGAAAATAATGCACATCTCTCACTAAGATCTTGTTTGTGGTAACAAATATTTTTTATTAAAATATCAGTCTGATTAGGGAAAGTGGACAGTATGGATGTCATGTATTTTCATAACTTTCAGCCCATTTTTTCCCATCCTCCAGAAAACATGATACACACCTTTTTTTCTTGGAGTTTTTTCATTGTAATTTCTATAACATAAATTTACCATTTTAACTACTATTAAGTGTGTAATTAGTGGCATTTAATACACATTGTGCAAACATCACCACTATCCATTTGTAGTAATTTTTTCATCTTCCCAAACTGAAACTGAATCCCATGAAACAGTAACTCCCCACTTTACACTGTCCTCAGCCCCTGACGATCAACCTTTTTTTTTCTGTCCCTTGAATCTCCCTACTCTGGGTACCTCCTGCAAGTGGAATGATACAGTATGTACCCTTTTGTGATTGGCTTATTTCACTTAGCATAATGTCTTCAAAGTTTATTCATGTTGTATCGCATGTCAGAATTCCCTTCTGTATTTAAAACAATAATATTCCGATGTGTATATATCACTTTTGTTCATCCATCCTAGTGGATACTAGGATTGGTTTAACCTTTTGAGTACTGTGAACAGTCCTGCTCTGAACATGGTATACAAATGTAACTTAGAGTCCCTGATTTTAATTCTTTTGTTAAATACCCAGACGTGGAATTGCTGGGTCATATGGTAATTCTATTTTTAGTTTTCTGAGGCACTGACATATTGTTCTCTATAAACGGCACCATTTTACATTTCCACCAGCAGTGCACAAAGGGTTCCAGTTTCTCTACATTGCACCAGTTATTTTTCAGTTTTTAAAATAATATCCATCCTTATGGATGTGAACTGGAACCATTGTGGTTTGATTTGATTAGTGACACTTCTTTATAGAGTTAAAAATGTGAATCAAGCCCCGGCTAGTGCGGTTCAGTTGGTTGGAGTGTTGTCCCGTACACTGAAAGGTTTCAGGTTCGATTTTTCTGGTCAGGGCACATACCTAGGTTGCAGGTTCACTCCCAGGTCGGTGTGTATGTAGCTGTTTCTCACATTGATCTCTCTCATTGTCTGTCTTCCTCCCTCCCCTCGCTCTAAAATCAATAAGCATGTCCTCGGATAAGGATTTTTTTTAAAAGTGAATCCGGTTTTTGGTTGTGTTTTTATCTATTTAATAGTAATAACTAAAGAAAGAGTAAGGGAATTAAAAAGTTCTCATTATCATCAATTATTCCAGATATGAATTGGAGGAATAATGAATTATTGCTTAAATTTTGCCTGAGATTTAATTTTTTTGTTATCTTGTCTTCTATTTTTTGAGCCAATTATTATATTTGCTCATTAAGACCCGAGGTACTTTCCTTCGTGCTGGCCTTCGTTTTCTGTTCACTACTTGTAAATTCTTTTTTCAGTACGTCAGTAAGGCCTTCAACCTGACCATGCAAGCATTATGCTGAGGATTTACACAAATAGGAGCATTCAGATTGCTGGCAATAATCGCTGAAATGACCCCTTCGTAGAGCAATCTGGTAAAAATAGAATTACCATATGACCCAGCAATTCCACATCTGGGTATTTTAAAAAAGACCCCTAGTAAAAGCTGAGAAAGCCTCTACACTCACAGCCAGCAGTTTCCCTTCTAGGAGCACATCCTGGAACAGTCTACCTGACTTTTTCTCACAGTAAAAAACACATCTTACATTATGACCCAGGTGTTTAAAAGCAAACACACAACTGAAACAACATTTTAGGAAAAAACTCTACCTGTTTTACACTCTAAATTTTTCCCTTTTTTATTATATTTCCTCTTTAAGAAAAAATAAAAAGCTATATTGAGTAACTGAATTTGATTTTATGACTCATCAATGCATCCTAGTCTAGGTCTAAGAAACTCATTCCTAGCAAAACCTCACTGCACTTTCCCAGAGACCTTTGATTTTATGACTCATCAATGCATCCTAGTCTAGGTCTAAGAAACTCATTCCTAGCAAAACCTCACTGCACTTTCCCAGAGACCTTTTCTAAGGGTATTTTATTGCTATAGTTTTAGTAGGAAAACTGGAAAAAATACAAATATATGTCAGGTGGACAGTGGACCTAATTGTAGCCTCTTTGCACAATAGAACACTCAGCAATTAAAATAAACATGCTAGATTTATATTTATTGCTATGGCTAGCTTGCAGAAATATAACTGATGGAGAAAGCTATGGTGTAAATAAATTATTTAAAAACAGCAATGCTGTTATTTATGTGTACACACACAAATGCACATGTGTATAATAGAGGATAAGAACATGAAATCAACAACTCGTGCTCATGGTTGCCTGTGATGGGGGAGGGAGAGGAACAATGAGGATTTCACCTTAATAGTTGTTTCTATTTGAGGTAAAATGTTGTACTTGGAATAAAACAACCTATGTCGTTTGATAAAACTTTATTAATTGTATTTGTAATTAGAGGCTCAAGTGAGTGAAAAGATTTCCCTTCAGGCGATCCAGCAATTGGTCCGAAAATCGTACCAAGCTCTGGCTCTGTGGAAACTTCTTTGTGAACATCAGTTCACGGTCATTGTAGGTGAACTTCAGAAGGTAGGGTGTTTTTGTTCCTGTAAGACCATACCGTTAATCCTCGGCTCGGTTTGTTTTCTTTGGAGTGAGCTTTAATCTTACACTTCGGTTTGGAGGGGATCATTTCAGAAGCATTTAGGTTATGATGAAATGAGTATGTCATAGGAAGAGTGCACTAAAGATTGAGGGCTTCACTTTGTTAGAGCCTCCATTTTTTTGTTTGTTTTTATATTTTTATTGGCTTCAGAGAGGAAGGGAGAGGGAGAGAGAGATGGAAACATCAATAATGAGAGAGAACCAACCATTGATTGGCTGCCTCCTGCAAGCCCCACCCTGGGGATCAAGCCCACCACCGGGCATATGCCCTGACCAGGAATCGAACCATGACTCCTGGTTCATAGGTCGATGCTCAACCACTGAGCCACACCAGCCAGGCAAAATCTAATATATTTCATATCAAAATAATTTTCTCTTATCCTTCAAAATCATTCCTCTAGTTCTTTTCAGTAAAGCCCAAAGAATTGTTTTGTTTGGTGTTTTTATTTCTTTTAAATACATACTGTAAAAAAACCACCCTTAAGATAATTATGAAAACTTTTCCATACCAGGTAGAATAAGTTCTGTTGGGAGGTAAAAAGAAGTATCAGCCCTGGCCAGGTGGCTCTGCTGGTTGGAGCGTCATCCCGAAGGTCTGGGGTTTAATTCCTGTCAGGCACGTGTGAGGCAAATCACTAAACAATAATTTATTCTAGTAAAAATTACCTCAACAATTTGAAACTCAATTTTAACAAGCAGATTTGTTGAAAATGAGATTAAACTCCAGCACTAGAAAGCCTTGAATAACAGAATGCTAACTTATTTTGGAAAAAGAGACATAAGCCCAAGTTTTTCGATGTAGCTCATTGACCGTGTTCCTGGTCGTGGCTGAAGTCAGGAGACCTGGCTCTGGCTCTGGCTCTGGCTCTGGCTCTGGCTCTGGCTCTGGCTCTGGCTCTGCGGGGTTTACTTTCCTCGTTGGTAAAGTGAGCCATTCGGACAGTGGGTTCTTTCTCAATTCTGTATGATTCTGTGATCATTTCAAAAATGTGTTTGTATAGTTGTGTGTTGTCTCTTTTGAATTATGAAGTCTGTTAATGTTTTGGTTAATTAAAGAAATTTGATTCTGTGAGGAAATACGATCTTCCTGTGTAGTTGATAGAAGGAAGGATTCTTTTTATGCTCCTAGGAATTTCAGGAGCAGTTGAAAATCACCACCTTTAAAGATCTGGTCATCCGGGACAAAGAGCTGACCGGGGCTTTAATTGCTTCTCTGATCAACTGCTATATCAGAGACAACGCTGCCGTGGACGGCATCAGCTCCCACCTGCAGGACATCTGCCCGCTTCTGTACAGCACCGACGACGCGGTCTGTTCTAAGGTGGGGCCTGGGGGCCTGATTCCGTGGGGCTGACAGAGAGGTTTCCCGCCGTGATGCACAGCACGCTGGAGGTGGAATCAGGAACCTCCTCCTTTCTCCTAATTTGTACCTTTGATAGGTTTCTGAGCCTCTCCTGGCCTCTGAATCCTCGTCTGTGTAAGAAAGGGGTTGGAATACCTGGTTTCTTCAAGTCCATATATATTTAAGTTTTTCATAAAGAATCTTTGATGGTATTTCTAGGCCATATTTAAAAAGACGATGGTTACATATGCCCCTCCTTAGAAATTAAGGAAATTCTCTAAGACCTAAAGTTAGTCTGTAATGAATCAGAGTTAATTGGGCAATTTTTATTGATCCTTTCCTACAGGTGGAAGTAATTTAAAAAATCAGTACCGTGTGGACTGCCTGCTGACCAAATAATGTATTGACTAGACAAGAGATTTACCAGAGAAAAAGCTATCTTGCTTAACATATTTGTCAGAGGAATTAAGAATAGCTAGGATTTTTTTGGTCAAAAACTTTTCTGCCTAAAATTAAGAAGAAGTAAGTTTATAGAGTTGTTTTTATTATTGATTATAATAAACCAGATGTAAATTTAGACACAGACTAAAACTTACGTTGACAGCATCATCTGTCTGCTTGATATTATATCTTTTTAAGTTCTTGTCATTTCTCCTTCAGGCAAATGAGCTTCTCCAGCATTCCCGACAAGTTCAAAATAAGATTGAAAAAGAAAGAATGTTGAGGGAATCGCTAAAGGAGTACCAGAAAATCAGCAATCAAGTGGACCTCCCTAATGTGTGTGCTCAGTACAGACAAGGTGAGAGGCGCACTGTTCCTCCTAACTGACCGGGGCCAGGTGACCGTGACCGGAGCAGGAGGCACGTCTCCTTCCGCTCGCGGGCCCACGTACGGCAGGAAGTTCATTCTCTGTCTCAGTTTGTGGGGGCTGCACTGACCCCTGAAAAAGCTACAGTGCTCTTTCGTATCTTCAGATACGTAACATTTTAACATTGGTGTTTCAGTCCCCGTCCCGTTACACTACTATCTGTATAAGGTTGCTTTCTGCATTACATTTAATTTTAAAATGCTTAAAAGTTTTGATTAATTCTTAAAATATTACCTTCCTACTCTCTTTAAAATGTACTTAAAAATTAAATCTCACATAAAAGTAGTAACTCTTAGCCAGGGGTATTGTTTTGAATCCCAGGATTTTTTTCAACAAGAAACTGAAACTCTCTGGTTGGTTCTTTTAAATACAACGATTTTTTTTCCAGTGAAGAAAATATACTTAATAGCTGCCTTTTAGGAATGTTACAGCCTTGTTCTTTGATAGACTCTTCAGAAATATTTTATATGATATTGTCATCAGAGTGAATGGTGTATATTAGAAACAAAATGATCTTGAGTATTTTTATAAGGGCGCTAAGAAAGCGTGTCCCGCTTAACGTGCCTCCGTCTTGTCCCGCTCTCCCCGTCAGTGCGTTTCTATGAGGGTGTGGTGGAGCTGTCTCTCACTGCTGCCGAGAAGAAGGACCTGCAGGGCCTCGGGCTGCACTTCTACAAGCACGGGGAGCCAGAGGAGGACCTCCTGGGACTGCAGGCTTTCCAAGAAAGGTGCGTCTTAGTGCCGGAGACCGTTTGGCCGATAGTACTGGGGAGATAATACTCCAACTGCAGCCTTATCAAACTCACTTATTCTTTCACTTTATCCGTTTATTTATTTATCTGTCTACTATAAGATAGTAAGCGTCCTGGGTTCGATTTTTTTTTGAGACTCTATTAATGTCCATTTTAAATGAGATAACTTACTTAGAAACAAAACTGACTTCTTCCCCAACCCCATTTCTGATTCTGAGTGAAGTATTTTATTTTGTAAAAGATCATTTTTAAATGTTCACAAATTAGTAGAGACTATTAGAAGAAAAAAGTGTATGTTCATAAAGGAAATATATATTCTAAGATATGGTTTTTGTTAATACATTCATTTTTATGACTTTACCCTTTTATGTTTAACCAAATGCTTCTCAAACCTATTGAAAAAGTATATGAGCCCTAGCTGGTTTGGCTCAGTGGATAGAGCATTGGCCTGTGGACTGAAGGGTCCTGGGTTCGATTCCGGTCAAGAGCACATGCCCAGGTTTCGGGCCTGATCCCCAGTGGGGAGCATGCAGGAGGCAGCCAATCAATGATACTCTGTCATCGTTGATGTTTCTCTTTCTGCCTCTCCTTTCCTCTCTGTAATCAATAAAAATGTTTTTTTTTTTTAAAAAGTATATGATTTCTATTAATTTTAATACCAAATATATACATATGTTCTCCAAAATAGTCTTTCCATTCTTGTGTGTACTTAAAGAAGATAAGTCAGTTACTGTGTAATTAATGGAATTGCTCCTTTTCCCTTTTTTTTCCAGATTAAACAGTTACAAGTGCATTACCGATACCCTGCAGGAGCTGGTGAATCAGAGCAAGGCTGCTCCCCAGTCTCCCAGCGTGCCCAAAAAGCCTGGGCCTCCGGTGCTGTCCTCTGACCCCAATATGCTGAGTAACGAAGAAGCCGGACACCACGTAAGGGACAGCGTATTTTCATTCTAAAAACACGTGTGTTTAGCACTTCTGTGTGGTAGTACTAGCCTAACCATCTTGGGAAAGGTAGTGACTCTTAGAACATTGAAGAATTCTTGATTTCTTACCAGGGGTTAAGCTCAGGGTTCATGGTGTCCAGACCCTTGATCATGCTAATTTTGTCTTTCTTTATTTTAGTTTGAACAAATGCTTAGATTGTGTCAACGATCCAAAGATGAGCTCTTTAGTATTGCCCTTTATAATTGGCTAATCCAAGCTGACCTTGCAGATAAACTGCTACAGGTAAAAAATGGCTTTTTATTCCAATATTATTAATTTCCCAGTGGGTAAAGTAGACCATTGCTCTGATTTTCTTGTGGGATGGAAATCACTGGGTTGTGAATTAGGAGACATGACCTTCTTTTAGCTCTACCATAGTTAAGTCGCTATGACATCACACCCTAAGTCTGTGCTTCTCATTCTGTAAAATGAATTCGTGGCATTTGATCATTTCAAGGATGCCTTTTAGTTCAGAATCTGAACTTAGTAGCTGTGTTCTCAGGGTTTATTAAAAGGTTTATCATTGGCCCCTGCTGGTTTGGCTCAGTGGATAGAGCATCAACCTGCGGACTGAAGGGTCCCGGGTTCGATTCCGGTCAGGGGCACATGCCTGGTTGCAGGTTCGATCCCCAGTAGGGGGCGTGCAGGAGGCAGCCAATCAATGATTCTCTCTCATCATTGATATTTCTATCTCTCCCTCTCCCTTCCTTTCTAAAGTCAGTAAAAATATATCTAAAAAAAAAGATTTATAATTGGATTACAGTGAATTCTTTTTATCAGCCTAAGTAACTATCATAACAACTATTTCATGAACTGTGATAAAACCAAAATAATTTATAATGAGAAAATTTACCCTCTCTTTTATCTGTTGTTGGATTATACTTTTGCTTATGTATCCATAAAATAAGGAACACCTGTGGTTATCTTTAAGTGTTATATTTACTACGTAAAGAGCAAGTAGGTGGTGAGAAAGTGTCTCTGGGTTACTGTACAATTTCCATCCAGTTCACGTCCCCGTTTCTGGAGCCACATCTATCCCGAATGGCCAAAGTTGATCAAAACAAAGTTCGTTACATGGATTTGCTCTGGAGGTACTACGAGAAGAACAGGAGTTTCAGCAATGCTGCTCGCGTCCTGTCCAAGCTGGCTGACATGCACAGGTATGGCAGTAGCCTCACTGTGAAGAATGGTTGTAACCCAGCTATATCTAGTTACATTTAGGTTTCATAATGTAAAGAAAACTTCATTCAGGTTATACATCTGTAGAATTTGTATGCTTTTATTTGAATTTATCTGAAGTTTTCTCTTTACCTAAGACCTTTTCTGTTGAACTGTCTTCTAAATTCTCTAAAGTATATCTTTGGATTCTTCCTACCAATGAGTTAATTATTACTACTCTTAATTAAAAGGACAAAAGCTACTTAAAGTTGTTAAAAGTTTTACCAGTTCCAGGCTAATTTTCTGTACTGACATTGAGTTAAATTACTGTAAAGGTCTTAAAATACTGTTGCCCGGCTGGTGTGATGGAGCGTCGATCCATGAACCAGGAGGTCATGATTCCATTCCTGGTCAGGGCAGATGCCTGGGTTACTGGCTCGATCCTGAGCAGGGTCATCCAGGAGGCAGTCGATGCCAATCAGTGATTCTCATCATTGGTGTTTCTTTCCCTCTCCCTGTTTCTCTCTAAAATCAATAAAAATATATATTTTTAAAATCCTGTTAAGAAAGCATTGGGGTTTCTAATTAGATTATTATATCAAAAGACAGTGTAATAAAATTGTGTGTATGTGTGTGAAGTAAATGTATAATTAGAGAATTTCTGAATATTTTGTAACAAAAATTAATCATGGTTTTAACCGGGAAAAGATTAAAATTCAAGGAGGGGATATAGAAAAGACAAGGGAGCAAGTGGAAGGAGATGAGGTTGGAAGAGTCAAATATATATATATATATATATTTTTATTATATTTTTTTTTTTTTTTTTTTTTTTTTTTTTTTTTCAGAGAAGAAGGGAGAGGGAGAGAGAAATAGAAACATCAGTGATGAGAGAATCATTGATCTGCTGCCTTCTACACACCCCACACTGGGGATCGAGCCTGCAACCCGGGCATGTGCCCTGACCAGGAATCGAACTGTGACCTCCTGGTTCCTATGTTGATGCTCAACCACTGAGCCACACCATCCGGGCTGTTCTTTGTTTTAAGTGGTCACTCTAGCTCTATAGAAGATTAAATTTAGTCTTGGCCATATTAAGGCAAAGAAGTGAAGACTATGAGGAGCAAAAAACGATATGTGTGTGTGTGTATTTTTTTTTTTTTTAACCTTTTGCACTTGGATGTCGAGTGTGACTTGACACGGTTAGCATTAGAATAAAGGAATCGAGAAAAAAGCAAGCGAGTGCAAAGGGTTAATCCTCGACCCAGGATATGTTTATTGATTTGAGAGAGAGAGAAACAGCAATCGGTTCCCTCCTGTACGTGCCCCAACCTGGGTATGGCCCTGACTGGAAATTGAACCCGCCACCTTTTGGTGTACAGGACGATGCTCCAACCACCTGGCCATGGCATAAGGGATATTCTTAATTTAATTCTAGGAGAATTCAAGTTTTACTATCCTGAACTGAAGTTTTAAAGTCAGGAGTTACTTCTTCAGTTACAAACATAAATATTTATTTGTTGCCTCCAGTTGTAGATCTCTCCTATTAGAAATCCTCTAATAATTTTTTCAAGTTTCAGATTGTGTTTTATGTCCATTTGGTCTAAAGTAGTACATCAGACTGATGTGTTTGTATTTTGAAACCTTAAGAATTCACATAAATAAAAATCACCGTTTTTCCCCCAGCACAGAAATTTCACTCCAGCAGCGGCTAGAGTACATTGCTCGAGCCATTCTTAGTGCCAAAAGCTCCACTGCCATCTCCTCCACAGCTGCCGATGGGGAATTCCTTCATGAAATGGAAGAAAAAATGGAAGTAAGTGAGGAAGACACTTCAGCTTGGCCCTCACTGACAGCATAGTCGCATGTTCTTCCTCCCTTCTTCCCCTAGCTTGTGATGGGTCTGTAGCAGTCAGTTTTATTGATTTTTGTTTCTTCTGCCTTTATTTTTCATTTATTTTCATACCTAGGTGTAAATTGTAAAAGAGTTTAATGATACAGCATTTGGGTCATAGGATATTGCTATAGTTTAAACTTTTCTCTATGGCACTTTGAAAGGTTTTTTCCCAGCTATTCCAACAAGGAGCAGATTTTATCACATTCACCATTTATTCTGGAAGCTAGAAAGTAGATGCATGGAGTGGAGTAGGCTAAACGGCCTTAACTAAGAGACCCCAAGTGTATAATGGTCCCCATACAAACGCTTATTTCTCCGTCACAAAAATCCAGAGTGGGTATTTCTATTTGACAGGTGGCTTTCTTCCTGCTGGGTTTCGGGATCCAAGTTCTATTCTCTACCATTACCTGCGGCTTTACTTTTTCTTCGGTCAGAGGGAGGAAGGGAAGAAAGCATGCCAGAAGCACAGTCACTCTCTTAAAAACCTCTGCTCTGACATGACATGCTTCATTTTCACTGGGTTCCTCTGCAGGGAACTTAGGCTCATGTTCAGACCTCCCTGCGAGGAGGCTGGGAGGCCTCGCCATTCGTCTGGCTGCAGTTCTGGGAGGAGCCGGTGTGGGTGGGCAGTAAAGACTGAAATCTCTCATGTTGAAGATTTCAGTAGAGCTGCTATTCTGTTATGGTAGAAGTCTTCATTAATACATTAACGTGATCACATGAAGTCAGATACTGGGAGTCATTTCTTTGAGTTCCTGTTGATTTTTCATAATGAAATCAATACTTCCTTTTATCGGTCCAAACTAGGTTGCTAGGATCCAACTCCAGATACAAGACACGTTACAAAGGCAGTACTCCCATCATTCTTCTGTACAGGATGCAATTTCTCAGCTGGATTCTGAGCTAATGGACATAACTAAGGTAATGAAAAGCCCAGCGAAATTCCTGTAGCAGTCAAGCCGCAGTCGCCTAATACCTACAAATTCCCTGTTTCTTCTGCATTGTACTTTTTGTTCCATGGGGAAGAGTAACCTACCTCCACAGAGTAAGATACGCCATCCTTGGCAGCATGTCCCCGGGCAAATCACTGCTGTGGTGTTTGACTTGGAGAAAGAGCTGAGCTCCTCTTTCCAGGGCAGTGACTGTAGAGAACCTGTCAGCGTCAGTGGGGCTTGGGTAAAGCGCGAGCCTGGTCTTTGATTGCCTCGCTCTTGTCTTGAACAAGTAGCCTCTTTATCTCCCCAAGCCTCTCTGTGTCTTCTAGCAGTTCTTTCCGCATTCACTCTTGGACATGGCTTTGGCGCCCTGAGATTTGCCAGTGTTCCCGTGATTCTGCAAACCTTGTGTTAGACAACATTCATTCTAAAAGAAAAGTCGTGACATCTTCCAGCCAAGAAAAAAAATGCACCCGGGCTGAATCTGTGTGGATGTATTTGCCAGTCATTCGCCACTTTTAATCCATAGCTATGAGCAGCTGTACATCATCATGTTTTTATTTCATATTTTAGGAACTTCAGATAAAATCTATGGTTGTTTTGAACTTTCAAGTCGTTTTTCACTATTAATTTCTGGACCCTGACCTCTGATTGGATGTATAACGTTGACATTTTCTCCTACAGCTTTATGGGGAATTTGCTGACCCGTTTAAACTTGCAGAGTGTAAACTTGCAATAATTCATTGTGCCGGTTATTCAGACCCGATATTGGTGCAGACACTTTGGCAAGATATCATAGAGAAAGGTACGTGAGCGCTAATAGGTGCACGTAGCACGCGTTACTTAGTGACGTGGCGGAGGGACACGGCTGCCAGTGGCTCAGATGTCCAGGGCTCCGGCAGCTTGAATGTGCCTAAGCAGAGCGTGCAAGGCGGGAACCTGGACAGGGCGGAGGGGGTCCTCCAGAGCAGGATCCAGCGAACATTGGGGAGGACTCTCAGAGTGTCCTTTCAGGTTTGTGCTGCTGCTTAGTAAGCGAGACTGGGACCTTCTCTCAGAATCTCCGGGCCCCTGCCCTGGTAAGACGAGAGTATCTCAGAAACTAACAGGATACAGGATCTGCTCATTCTATTCAGTGAACATCAGTTCTAGGGTTTTTCATTCCTTGAAACAATAAAATAGCCGATTCGAACACTTCACATTAAAAGTCATCTGGGTTTCAAAAGAGCTCCAAACTTGTGAACGGAAAGAAAAGCCTGGACCCTTTGCCTTTCAAGGATATTGTGGTACATAAAAAGGCAAAGTTTGTGGTGAATGAGCAGCTAAATTAAGGTCAGATTTGCTTTTGTAACTTGGAATTAAAATTTAAAAAAAAAGAAAAAAAAAGTCATCTGGGTTTCTAAGGACATGTCTCTGTCTTTCAGAACTGAATGAAAGTGTGGCACTGAGCTCTTCAGACAGAATGCACGCCCTCAGTCTGAAGATTGTCCTCCTTGGCAAAATGTATGCGGGCACACCTCGCTTCTTCCCGTTAGGTGAGCAGGAACGCAGCTGGCCTGCGTCTTTCTTGTCTTTCGATGGTTTTCTTCATTGACATGGAAAAATAATTATCGTTAGAGTGAAGTTGCATCTTTGAGCAGTTGAGTTCTACTTCTCCTAAAAGAAAGCCCTCCACAGACCAGCAGGGTTTGTTGGTGAAGAGCTTGGTGTGGAACTTCCGTTGACTGACCTTCCAAGTGATGGCTAACAGACCATCGGGATAATATTGTTAAAATGGCTGGTGTTTTTGTGAATGGCTAGTCTGATTGATTCAACTCCTCTTGGGTATATTGAGGGCATATTTTTCTTTAAAATAGTGGGTAGTTGTCTTAAAAATGTAATATGCTAAATATAATCATGTAGGTGGCCGTAATTATTACGAATCATTTGTCAACCTGTTGTATTAAGCTGTAAAACAATAGAATCAACAAATTTATTTTTTTAATCCTCACCTGAGGATATTCTTTCATTGATCTTTAGAGAGAGAGAGGGAGAGAGAGAGAGAGAGAGAGAGAGAGAGAGAGAGAAACATGGATGTGAAATAGACACATCGATTGATTGCCTCCCACTCGCCTCCAACTGAGGCCCAGGATGGAATCTGCAACCGAGGTATGTGCCCTTGACTCGGAATCAAACCTGCAACCCTTTAGTCTGGGGACCAACTCTAATGACTGAGCGAAACCCGCCAGGAAAACCATCTCTGATTTGGTGTTCCTTAGGCATGGTAAGAAAGAAAACCATGATAAGCATACCCTTATTTCTTGTAAGTACAGTACTACCTGCTCTGACATTTCATTGATTAGAAAAACGTACATATGTGTATACATATATATTGTAAGTGTATGAAACTTGACAATTTCAATACTAAAAAGGCCACATTCTGCACAATCCCTTTGACTCCGATTTTAATTCCGGGCTCTGTAAAGTGCGGGGAGGAAGAGGCCCTCCTTTCTCTGTGGAATGGCAGGCAGGCTCCAGGAGACTCCAAACCAGAACCAGACTGGCGCTTTTAGAATTTTTATTCCTGTCCGGAATCTAGGTAATTCTAGGGAGACACAAGCCCAGTGGCACCTTTTCAGTGACTCCCTTACCCATGGATACTCACATTGGTAGGTCTCAGATCTCAGGTGTCATGATAGGAATTTGAATGTTACTGTTATGTCTTACGATACGACAGGTAGTAAAAAGTGAAAATGGGTTAGCACATTAAAACGATTAAAGTAAATGACTTGTAGTAGCCTTTCTTCTGAAAAGCTGTTACATCGAGGATATTGTATTAATACGTTAAAGAAATGTCAACAGTGGGTTCTCTCCAATAGTGGGGTTGTGAATGGTCTCTATTTTCTTGTACCTGCCAGTATTTTCCAAATTTACTAAATGTACATTTTTCTTAATAACTTTAAAGTATATAATTCAGTGGTTACAGTGTACTCAGAGTTTTGTAACCATCACCACAATTAGATCATTTTCATCACCCCAAAAAGAAACCGTGTAGCAGCCACTTCTTACTTCTTCAGCCCTAGGCAACCACTAACCTGCTTTCCATCTCTGTAGACTTGCTTATTCTGGTATATGTCTTATTTTTATTACAAAAATTTTTTTGAAACATTTTTTAAAGGATTTCCCCTTATAAACTGCTCATTTATGAATAAGGCCTACTTTTTTTTTTTTTAATAAACCTTTATTGTTGAAAGTATCACATATAACCCCTTTTTCCCCCTATTGATCCCCTCCAGCTTGCCTCCGCCCCCACCCAGGCTCTCACCACCCCATTGTCTGTGTCCATGGGCCATGCATATATGCATACACAGTCCTTGGTTAATTACCTCCTGCCCACTCACCCTTCCCTCTGAGATTCCACACTCTGTTCCATGCTTCCATGTCTCTGGATCGGCCTACTTTTTAATATCAAGAGTTAACAATCCTACAAGAATACAAAAGTAATTATGTGACATGAAGCTTGTGATAACTAACCTTATTGCAGTAAACATTTTACATTATGTGTGTGTCAAATCAATCATGGCATTGTACACCTTAACCTACACATTGTTATATGTCACTTAGATCTCATAAAGCTGTGGGAAAGAGTTAACCATCCTTATCTGATCTTTCTTCCTCCCCAGACTTTATTGTGCAGTTCTTAGAGCAGCAAGTTTGTACTCTGAGCTGGGATGTGGGATTTGTAATACAGACAATGAATGAAATTGGAGTGCCCTTACCCAGGCTGCTGGAAGTCTATGATCACTTGTTCAAGTCACGGGTAAGGAAAATATGAAATAAAAGTATTTAGTTAGTTAAAGTCCAGTAACTTTTTCTAGATATAGGAGTGGCGTTTTCCGATTGCATGTTTGTAAGTTTCTCATAATCTAATACATCAGAAATTTGCTTCATTGGTTTAGTATCAGAAATTATCATAATTCATACTTTTAAAACCAATGAGAGTGGCTTTGCCATATATCATGATAAAAAATAAATATCACTTTTTAATATTAACACAATAAATTCTTTACTCTTGGAATAGGCTAAGCACATTACATTAAGAATCATCATGTACTTTAAAAGAAAATAACTGAAACTTGGGGTTTGGGGTGCAGACTTTTCTTCCCATGGGTTCTTGTCCTCACGAAGTTTGAAGAATAAACTCGCGGACAAAAAGCCTTCTTTAATAAAAATGTAGAAGTTTATTGGAAGCAGATATAAACTCCATCTGGGCATGGCTGTCCCCAGAGGGGCCCCCCCAGTGGGAAAAGCCTGCTCTCTCCAATGGGAAAAATCAAAAAAATCCCGCCTCGTGTCCCTCTGTCTCCAGGTAATATATGCTGCAGTTCTTTGTTTGAATCTGACATTTTTAATTGGCCCCTTTCCTTAATTTGGGACGCCCCTGCTTTCCTCATTGGTCATTCTGCTAAATGGTATTAGTTTCAAAGCTCAAAGCCCACGTGGTGCCCCCCTTCCCTCTTCCCCCACCCTTATCTTGCTGGTTGGAGTTGCCTTAGATCTCCCAGCTGCTCAGGCCAGAGATAGCCCTGTCTGGCTTCGGTTTATGGCTGTTTTAATTGCTCAGGCCAGAAATGTTTCCATCTGCCTGGACCCCCTCTTCCTGTGGCATTTCTCTGTCCTCTGTACAAGTAAAATAAGCACCCTGCATCTTCAAGTCTCCATCTATGTCTTCCTCTCCCCTGGACCCTCCTCATTCCCTAAACCTTCCTAATTAAGCTACCTAGCTAACCCTTTCAACTGTATTAACTGAAACCTCATCTAAAATATCAATGTTTAAAGGTTTTTCTTACAGATTAGACCAGTGATTTTCAACCTTTTTCATCTCATGGCTCACAAAACGAATTTCTAAAGTTCATCAGCACACCAAAAAATATTTTTTGCCAATCTGACAATTTTTATTGATTTATAAAAAATGATAATAGTATTTACATACCCTTTTTGCTCCAACATGACTTCTTTTTTTTTTAAATATATTGATTTTTTTACAGAGAGGAAGGGAGAGAGATAGAGAGTTAGAAACATCAATGAGAGAGACACATAGATCAGCTGCCTCCTGCACACCCCCTCCTGGGGATGTGCCTGCAAACAAGGTACATGCCCTTGACCGGAATCGAACCTGGGACCCTTCAGTCCACAGGCCAATGCTCTATCCACTGAGCCAAGCCATTTAGGGCTAAAAAAAAAAATTTAAGAAGTCATGTTGGCCCTAACCGGTTTGGCTCAGTGGATAGAGCATCGGAAAGGGTGTGCAGGAGGCAGCTGATCTATGTGTCTCTCTCATTGATGTTTCTAACACTATATCCCTCTCCCTTCCTCTCTGTAAAAAATCAATAAAAATATATTTTAAAAAATTTTTTAAATATGTTTTTATTGAATTCATAGAGGAAAGGAGAGGAATAGAGAGATAGAAACATCAATGATGAGAATAGTTGGTCGGCTGCCTCTTTTATACCCCCCAATAGGGATTGAGCCTGCAACCCGGGCATGTACCCTTACCGGGAATGGAACCATGACCTCTTTGTTCATAGATCAACGCTCAACCACTGGTGGGGTCAAAGTGACTTCTTTAAAAAATCAGGTGCCTGTACTTGTATATAAAGATTTCTGGTTCCAAGAATTAACCAATCAGATGCAACCTTATTATGCAACATGACCAATAAGATGAAACTATTATGACCTATGTAGTTATGGGGCAAGACAGGGCATTCACACCAGATGGCCATTGTGTTGACTGCTGTCATTTTTTTTATCTGACAGTCTAAGGGAAGAGAGGTCAGTGCCCCTGACTAAATAGTCAGGTATTGCATGTTTAAAAACATTTTGTGACACATGGGTTGAAAATCAGTATTAGACTGTACATTGTAATTTTTGTCCGATGGTAAAAGATCCAAATAAAACCTTGTGAACTAGATCGTGTCTTTTATAGTAGCATCATCAAAATGTCCATGTGCTTTGAAGGTATTTGTGTATCTCATTTAAGCCTCACAATGAACGGTGATGGAAATGAGCAAGTAGTATTATCCCCTTTTCTACTGCATCTGACAAGGGCAGAAATCCTATATAATAAAAGCGGAGTATGCAAATTGTCCCCTCCACCGGGAGTTCGACAGGGGCAGGGGCGGCTGGGGGAAGGGAGAGAGGCCCGGCCAGTGGCGGCAGGGGCAGGCGCCGGAAGAAGGGAGTACGCGGCTGGCAGCCACTGGGACCCTTCCAGTGCTCGAATTTCATGCACTGGGCCTCTGGTGTTAAATAATCTGCTCAACTCACTGGCTAGTTAACAGGTAAAGCCAGAACTAGAACTAAGGTTCTTTGACGACTAATTTAGTCTCTCATTTACAATATCAGAGTAAGTCTGCATAGGTTCAAAGTAAAAGTGATGTCACAGATGATAGGAAGAGATGGGTTGTTTCTCTTACCTCTGCATCCTAAACAGGACATTTACATGCTCTACAGAGCAGACTTGTACATCCGATATTCCTCGAAATAGCATCACAGTGCAGTTTTCAATATTGTTCAAATATTAATCATAACCAGCAAGTAATTTAGTAACCACATAATGTTAAGTACCTGTTTTAATATCAGTACATTTTGCTTGGACTCTGATGGCTGTTTTAACTAACATAAATGGTTGAACAGTCAGTTGACACGTTTGCCTTATAACTCACAGTGTATATTTTCTATATAGGATCCATTCTGGAACAGAATGAAGAAGCCACTGCACCTTTTGGATTGCTTACATGTACTATTGACCAGATATGTTGAGAATCCTAGCCAGGTTTTAAATTGTGAGAGGTAACTATGAATTAGATACTGCATTATTAAATGCTTGTAATAAATACCTGGATAACAAATTTGGAGAGAATGGGGGAAGATACTGTGATTATAAAGAAGTATAGGAGATTTAGGCTCTTTTTATGTTAATAAGAACTATTTGAATGATACTGATCAGCATTTATTAAAGAAAGGTTAGAATTTTTTTCCATTTTCAACCCTTATCTTGAATTTTTTCTATAAGTGAAAGAATACAATTTATGAATTACTTCTTTTATATATATATATATTTTTTTTTATAATATATTTTATTTATTTTTTACAGAGAGGAAGGGAGAGGGATAGAGAGCTAGAAACATCGATGAGAGAGAAACATTGACCAGCTGCCTCCTGCACACCCCCCACCGGGGCTGCGCCCGCAACCCATGTACATGCCCTTGACCGGAATCGAACCCGGGACCCCCCAGTCCGCAGACCGACGCTCCATCCACTGAGCCAAACCGGTTTCGGCTATGAATTACTTCTAAATTCTTTCTGTTTTGAATTAGTGACCAAGGACAGTTTAATTATGACTTTGTGATATTATTGGCCATTTTAAGATATATTTGTTTTAAAAGGCCAAAAGATTGTAAATAATATTTATGAGATCATCCTTTACTGCCTCTTCATTATAATCATCTTTAAAAGAAAAATGGTGGTTGTGTGGTAATGCACCTACCCCCTGAGTTTCCTTATTGGTTTGCCATTTACTTAAATTGCATGATCCTTGTTCTTCTGTGAGGGAGTATCAGGAAGGTTAGCAGAAGTTGGAGGGAAGAAATGTTTGTAAATGCACAGATAGTTGATCTGGTGTCTTTGCCTTGCAGGAGAAGATTTACAAATCTCTGCCTGGATGCTATTTGTGGTTACCTGGTTGAGCTCCAGTCTATGAGCCCGTCAGTAGCAGTACAAGCCATCACAGGGAATTTCAAGTCTCTTCAGGCTAAATTAGAACGGCTTCATTAACTACCCTAATGTGTTTTTATCCACGCGTTTTGATCTGTAAAATAAAATCTCAGCTTGGTCCAGATATCAAGTGCTCTAAATCTAAGAAATTGACAACAATTTTAATAGAAATGTGTTTTTAATAGGTGGCTAGTGTCTACAAACAACACATTTACCAGATGAATTCTTTTTTACTACTTTGTTTTATAATGAGGTTAAAAAACAATTGAGGTTAAGATTTTTATCTTCTTATTTCCACAAGGATAAGAAATATTTAGAAACTCTTATTTTGAATTTTACTGCAGGCAGTAATTTTGAATTTACAATATTCATTTTTAATTTAGTCCAAAGATGTTGATAGCAAAATTTAGATAGGCTAGCTGAGCAGGCCATTCGCATAATACTGGATTCTCCAACAATCCTTAAGTAGGCACACAAACACTCTCTTTAAAATATATTTTATTGATTTTTTACAGAGAGGAAGGGAGAGGGATAGAGAGCTAGAAACATCAATGAGAGAGAAACATTGATCAGCTGCCTCCTGCACACCCTCCACTGGGGATGTGCCCGCAACCAAGGTACACGCCCTTGACCCGAATCGAACCCGGGACCCCTCAGTCCGCAGGCCGACGCTCTATCCACTGAGCCAAACCGGCCAGGGCTACACTCTCTTTAAAATGTATTAAGGTTTGGGTTTATCCTTGGAAAGAAATTTCCTCCAACTACTAATTTTTTCAGTTACAATTGAAGATTAATTTTTTGAGCAGGTGATAAACTTGTAACTAATGTTCTGTCTTGAAAACCTATCTAGGGAGATACTGTTTTTCCTAGTGTCTACCTAGTTCTTTGGCCTTGTGACTGCTGATTCTATTAGGATAATGGTTCTCAAATAGTGTGCACCAAACCAGTACACCAGCACATCTGGGGATTTGTTGGAAGTTCAGATGATCGAGCCCATTCTCCAACCTGCTGAATCCATAACTCAGGGTGTGTTTTAACCAGCCCTGTGGGCCTGCAGCACATGCCAGGCTTGTGACCCACTGCGTTACAGGACGCAGCTAGCTGCTGGATTGTGCTTCCTGTCAGAGCCCTCCCCCACCTCCCCCATCAGTCACCACACCCACGGGTTTTACCCAAGACACACACTAGGTAAAGCAGAGTTGTTAGTAATGTAGTTCTTAGGCTTTAAGAAAATAGGAATGACTGAACCAAGTGCCCCAAAGTCATGGCGACGACGAGGGAAGAGAGGACCAGGGCTAAGACACGGACTCCTCTCCTCTCACGTTTATGCTACCAGGAGTGCTTGCCTTCTGTCTTGTCACTAATGCCTGACTAACAACTTTTAAAATACATTTTGGAAATATTTTCTTTCCACTTTTATTTTTCCCCCGAGATCATGAGTTGCCCTTCCCATATTTATTCTCTTAGAATTTAGCTCCCTTTCTCCTATAACCTCTAATTTATAATATTTACTAGAATGTTAAAATATACAACTACCTCATATTTTTTAGATTTTCAATTAAATTTTTTTAATGTGGAAAATGAATGTATGCAATACTTGGTTAATTCTGTAAATTTAAGATTCTATCATGTCTACTTCAACTGAAAGTCTTGCTTAAATATTAAAATTTAGCTATAACACCAGTTCTGCTAGATATATTTATAGTTTTGTTTTATATATGTGTGTGTTATACATAACATTATATATTATTAACTATATAATATATGACAATATATATTTATAATATATAACTATATATAATACATGTAATATGTATTATATATAATATACTTCTAATATGTGTAACAACATATATAATGTATTAACTATATATAATATATACTTCTATATAGCAATATATCGTATTTATAAAATATAACTATATAGTTTTATTTAAGTACATTTATGCACAACCACATTAATATATATATGTTAAATATACTCAAATCACAATATTGAAGCCACTTCTTTCCAAAGGGCTGTAGGCTATCGTGGCTAATGGTCCTTAGGAGTCACAAACCTGAGCCCTGTCCCTTCCGTTCACATAGCACCTTTTGAGGGGCTTTCAGGATTCCAGGTGCCCGACAGATGTTTTCACTACCCTTTGGGGAGGGTAAGATCCCTAAGAGAAAAGAAATTCGGTCCCCTCCCTTTTAGTCCTCTGGAACAGTGTTTCTAAAACTTTAACGGTCACGAGACTCACCTGGGCGGCCTAGAATACAGATACTGAGTTTCACCCCCAGTGTGATGCTGACACCGGTGGTCAGTGGTTTAAACTTGGGCAGCACTGTGCTGGCACATGTGCCCGCTGCATCTGTACACTTTGTACCTGGGACACATTTCTTCATAGCAACAAGTAAACGTACGGGCAATGAGTAATCAACAGAACCTAGTTTATGAAATGGTGTATTCATAGCAGGCAGTGAGGAGTCCCTGAAGGCCGCGATTGTTACATACTTATATTTTAGGCAGATCATTAGTATGGCAAAATGGTTAGGAACGAAGAGAAAAACCTATTTTGAGAAACTGCAAGGTAAAGGATGTTGACCCTGAAATGCATGTGACGTATGTTCAACATTTTTTTAGTTACAACACCGACTGGCTAGTGACTGGTTCATTGAACCACTCTGCTAACCACATAAACCTCCTCCACTTTTTAAAAAATATATATTTTATTGATTTTTTTATGGAGGGGAAGGGAGAGGGAAAGAGAGTTAGAAACATCAATGAGAGAAACACTGATCAGCTGCCTCCTGCACACCCCCTACTGGGGATGCACCCGCAACAAAGGTACATGCCCTTGACCGTAATCAAACCTGGGACCCCTCAGTCCACAGGCTGACTCTATCCACTGAGCCAAACCTGTTAGGACCCTCCTCCACTTTTATGTGTTACCTTTCATTTCACCTCGGGACTCTCATAGATGACTCATTCTCTTCCTCAGGATACTTCCCACTCCGCCTGCTTTCCTCTCCGCACAGGAAAACACGCGGTGGTGGTACAATCGTGTCAAGGAAATGGAGAACTGAGAACACTGAATCCAAAGGTCTTGAAAGGGCACATGGTTTCCTTTCAGTGTCTCAGTTTCTTCATTTAAATCCTCTTAATAAAAATGTTTTAGAATATTTTTGACTCCTCTAGTAAATCATTTAAACTCGAGTTAGTTTTCCTCATAGGAAATATTCCTCATAAGCATTCCTTCTATTGCTTTATGGGATGTTTGAAATTAATACTTTAAAACTAGGTGTGCGTTTTGCATTTTAGCAACTACTATCAGCAAGGGCACTAACTCTTTAAGATCAATCAATTTGCCGTGGGAGCCAGGCCTGTCCTAGCTCCAGCCCACACCTGTGGAATGAACATTTCCACTTGGATGCCCTCCAGAGGTGCTCAGTCAAAAGGTGGCCACCAGATTGGCCTCTCTCCCTGCCTCTCTCCAGGCTTTATCATCCAATTATTCAAATCCCAAATATGGATTTCATCTTTAAATTCTCTCCCTCCAAATCCCATCAGCCACCAGTTTCTAACCAAGTCTGTTTAATATCCCCCATGTCTGTCCAACTGTCTCAGGTTTTTACTCAATTTGCCCTGTTTCACTCGGATGCCTACAATAGTCTCTCAGTGGTCGTTCTACCTCTAATTTGACCCTTCATTCCTTTTTCCACACTAGAGCGGTCTTAAATAGAAACCTACATATATGATACCCTCATGCTTTCCCTCAGAAGAAATTCCACATTCCTGATGTAGCATATAAGGACTCCATTGCAGATGACAAAAATAAAAACCAAAAAATCTCATAAGTTTAAGCAGAATAATTTATTGGCCCTCAAAACTAAGAAGTCCAGGTGTAGAGCTACTTCCACGTGGTTAGAGTGGAAAAGATTGTCCCTTAGGGTGCTCCTTCACCCCAAGTTTAGGTGATCCCAGCAGAATAAAACATGTAAGAGGGGATGGAGCTGATACATTCCTGACCTGTTCTCAGCTCATGTCAAGTCCAAGGAACATAACATTCTCAGACCCTTGGGGGTGGGGAGCAGAGGGGAGTTGAGAGCAAGGGGACCCCACTGTAGAGGCCACAGGATGGCAAGATGAAGGATGTCTCTGAGCCTTCAAGGGCACTGCAGCATCATCAAGGGGAGAATTAGAGACTAGCTGTACCATCTGACACCAGTGCAACAACCCAGGAGCAAGCATCAGACAATCTGAAGCAATGATGGGTGAAGCATATAGAAAATAGTAGTAAGATCACTCTCTCCACCATTACTGTGAAGGCACAAAACCCCTCCTCCCACTATCATTATGAATCTGCTCTGTAGACTAAGTAGAATGAGAATAAAAATCTGCATTTGTTGGAAAGAGACTTGACCAAAGGAGAAATGGAAGTAAAATCAATTGTCAAGTCACAGATCAATGGAACAGAATAGAGAGCCCAGGTATAACACCGCATGTATAGGGACAGATACTTCTTGACAAAGGAGCCAGAAACATCCAATGGAGTAAAGGTAGTCTCTTCAGTAAATGGTGCTGGGAAAACTGGAAAACCACATGCAAATGAATAAAACTGGATTACCGTTTGTCCCCATGTACAAAAATTAATTCAAAATGGACTGAAGATCTAAATATAAGACCTGAGACAATAAGTTACATAAAACCCTAACCAGTTTGGCTCAGTGGATAGAGCGTCGACCTGCAGACTCAAGGGTCCCAGGTTCGATTCTGGTCAAGGGCATGTACCGTGGTTGCGGGCACATCCCCAGCAGGGGGTGTGCAGGAGGCAGCTGGTCGATGTTTCTCTCTCATCGATGTTTCTGTCTCCCTCTCCCTTCCTCTCTGTAAAAAATCAATAAAATATATATTTTTTAAAAAGTTACATAGAAGAAAACATAGGTACCAAACTTAGGACCTTGGTCATAGAGAACATTTTATGAACTGGACCCCAAAGGCAAGGGAAGTAAAGGCAAAAATAAATGAATGGGACTATATCAAACTAAAAAGCTTCTGCCCAGCAAAAGAAACTGACAACCAAACAAAAAGGCAGCCAGCCAAATGGGAGGTTATATTTGCAAACAGTAGCTCCAACAAAGGTTTAATTTCCAAAATATATAAAGAACTCGTAAAACTCAACACCAAACAAACAACCCAATCAAAAAGTGGGCAGAGGACCTGAAAATACACCTCTCCCAAGAAGACATACGAACAGCCAGTAGATATATGAAAAGATATTCAACCTCACTGGCAATTAGGCAAATCAAAACTACTATGAGATACCCCCTCACACCTGTTAGAGTGGCCATTATCAACAAGACACGCAATAAGTGTTGGAGAGGTTGTGGGGAAAATGGAACCCTCATTCACTGCTGGTGGGAATGTACAACCACTATGGAAAGCAGTCTGCCGATTCCTCAAAAATTTGAGAATAGAGCTACCCTACGGCCCAGCAATCCCTCTCCTGGGTATATACCTGAATAAACCTCAAAATCATGTATTCTCTAATATATAAGCACCTATGCTCATTGCAGCATTATTCAGGGTGGCCAAGATATGGAAATAACCGAAGTGTCCTGATAGAGGCCTGGGATAAAGAAGATGTGGTACAGCCGAAACCGGTTTGGCTCAGTGGATAGAGCGTCGGCCTGTGGACTCAAAGGTCCCAGGTTCGATTCCGGTCAAGGGCATGTGCCTTGGTTGCGGGCACATCCCCAGTGGGGGTTGTGCAGGAGGCAGCTGATTGATGTTTCTCTCTCATCGATGTTTCTGACTCTCTATCCCTCTCTCTTCCTCTCTGTGAAAAATCAATAAAATATATTAAAAAAAAAAAAAAAGAAGATGTGGTACATATACACAATGGAATACTACTCAGCTATAGGAAAGGATGAAATAGCGCCATTTGCAACAACATGGATGGACCTAGACAACATTATGCTAATGAAATAAGTCAGCCAGAAAAAGCTAAGAACTGTATGATTCCACTCATGTGGGATATAAAACTAAAACTTGTGAACACAAAACACGGTGCAATATACAGATCTTAAACATAGAAACCCACACCTGTAACCTATATGTTCATGTTGACCAATGCCACCCCAATCAATTTTTTAAATATATATATTTTATTGATTTTTTTTTTTTTTTTACAGAGAGGAAGAGAGAGGGATAGAGAGTTAGAAACATTGATGAGAGAGAATCATCGATCAGCTGCCTCCTGCAAACCCCCCACTGGGGATGTGCCCGCAACCAAGGCACATGCCCTTGACCAGAATCGAACCTGGGACCCCTCAGTCCGCAGGTCCACGCTCTATCCACTGAGCCAAACTGGTTAGGGCCACCCCAATCAATTTAATAAATAAATATTTTTTAAAAATTGTCAAGATAAAGTCTTTCCTTGCTACACATTGAGGTAGAGGCTCATGAAGAATGTTTAATTATAGAAAAAGATTTAAACTACATGTTCTCTGTAAAATGGGTATAAATTTGCCATCTTTTCACTAACACAAAAGAAGCCAGACCAAAGACAGAGGGCAGAGTGAAAAGAATTAAACAAAAAAGGAACAGGAGACTTGCCTGATCAAAACTTGCAAGAAACCTGCTGAGCCCCTGAGTTAATGAGCCAATCAACTTCTTTCATGGTTAAGTCCTACTTATGAGGTTCTCTGTTACTTAAAATCTCTATTAAGCCTAAAGGCTGGCACTTTAAATCAGGCAGGAAGTCACAGCGTTGGGACTTGAACATAGGATGAAGGATGTGTCCGAGCCTTCAAGAGCACTGCAGCATCAGCAAGGGGGAAATTAGACTCCTGCTAGCTGTACCGCCTGCAAAGCGGGTCTCTTAATCACTATGCTAGGAGCAAAGGTGTGGTGTAAATGCATTCCCTCTGTGGTGTTGCCGAATCTGAAATCACTTGCTACTCAAGACAGGGCCAAGGACCAGCAACATTGGCATCATCTGCACACAACCCTCCCCGCCCCCCACCCCCCACCCCCCGCCACCCCGAGTCAGAATCCACATTTAACAAGATTTTCAGGTGGTTCGTACATACATTAAAGTTTGAGAAATACTGTTAAGCCATGCTTTTCTTTAAGTTCTTACAGCTTGTTCCTTATTCATTGCTAGTTAAATACTCATCTATCTCCTCAGCAAACCTGTGATACTCTTGAAGGCAGGAAGTATGTATTATTATTTTTTGTATTCTAACCACTTGTACTAAAAACTACTAATTGCCTACCCTAGCCGGTTTGGCTCAGTGGATAGAGCATCAACCTGCGGACTGAAGGGTCCCAGGTTTGATTCCTGGCCAAGGGTATATGCCCGGGTTGCCGGCTTGATCCCCAGTAGGGGGGGGCGTGCAGGAGGCAGGCAATCAATGATTCCCTCTCATCGCTGATGTTTCTATCTCTCTCTCCCTCTCCTCTTCCTCTCTGAAATCAATAAAAATATATTTAAGAAAACTAAACTACTAATTGCTCATTTTTAAAACATCATTTTTTCTGCTCTGCCGGCTTGGCTCAGTGGTTGAGTGTTGACCTATGGTTCCATTCCAGGTCAGGGCACACGCCCAGATTGCAGGCTCGATCCCAGTGCGGGGCATGCAGGAGGCAGGTGATCAATGATTCTCTATCATTGATGTTTCTCTCTCTCTCTCTCTCTCTCTCTCTCTCTCTCTCTCTCTCTCCCCTTCCTCTCTAAAATCAATAAAAAATTTTAAAACTATTTTTTCAGTCTTACTGGGCAATTGCTAACCTACATTTCCCAGCCTCCCTTGCAGTTAGGTGTGACCACAGAATTAAGTTCTCTCCAAAGCAACATAAGCCGGAAAACTGTTATTTCTGGGCCCAGGCTGTGAGACTGTGTGCATGCTCTCTTTCCCCTTTCCTTGGGCGGGAAGCCGCTGTGGCCGTGTGGTTATGCACCAAGACTCAGAAACACAGACAAGCCCTCAGCAGCCACTTCTGTACTGTGTGACCCTGGCCATCGCTGGCTGATCCAGGCGACAATCTCTTACCCAATCGGCATCCTTTGCGTGTTCCCGCCAAGAGATTTGCAATTTTGAACTGAGACAGAAGCTGAGAATAACTGCAGCTGAGTCACGTTAATGGCAACGCTTTAAAGCTACACCAAGCATCACAAGAACCACTAGCCCCACGTGGCTATTTGTTTTTTAAAATACATTTTATTGATTTTTTACAGAGAGGAAGGGAGAGGGATAGAGAGCTAGAAACATCGATGAGAGAGAAACATCAATCAGCTGCCTCCTGCACACCCCCCACTGGGGATGTGCCCGCAACCAAGGTACATGCCCTTGACCAGATTTGAACCTGGAACCTTTCAGTCCGCAGACCGACGCTCTATCCACTGAGCCACACCGGTTAGGGCCCACATGGCTATTTGAATCTCATGACAATAAAACAGAAAATTCAGTGCCTCAGCTGTACTAGCTACATTTCAGGCGCTCGATATCACTCGCAGCTTATGGCTGCGTACGGGACAAGCAGACAGAGATCATTCTGGTGGGTATAGCGCTTCTACTGGTCAGCGCTGCTCTAGGGAGAACCCCGCCTTTCCTGGTTCCGTCCTGCCCAAAGGCTGGTTGTTGACACCATTCCTTAGCATCTGTGTTGTTCACCAGAGTCTCCACAGCAAGCAGGTCAAACGGAAGGCTACCACGGGCCAAATCAACAAGGTGTAAGTGTACGTGGGCCGCAAAAAAACAAGCTTCCGTTTTCATAGACTCATAGGTTTATTTCGACAGAGACATGCTGAATACACAGGGCTGAAATAAGTAATTGTTAACATAAAGTAATAGAACATTTTAATAAAAATTGATATTTTTTCTTGAACGTTAACTTACCAGACACCAAATAACTGCACAAATTACTAAGTGTAACACAAACAAACCTATTTTTCTTGTTCTCCAAAAGCGAAATATTTCCTGTTGCGCACACCAAACAAGTCAGTCCAAGACTAATGACGTGGCAATCGATCAGCTGCTGAAATATTCGCTGCTGGTATTAGTGGAGAGAAATGGTGCGCCTGCGTGTAAGGTATGTAAGGGAAATAAAGGCAACATGATTATAGTAACCAGTCATTAGCGAACATTGTAGTTCGTTATTAATAATTATGTATAACAGGATATTGTAAAACTTAAGTTATGAAATTTTTATTAAAACATTTCTTACATACCGTTTTATTGGCTGGGCCGCAAAAATATTCGTGTGGGCCACATGCGGCCCTCGGGCCATGAGTTTGACATGCGTGCTCTACAGTGCCTTCCCTCTCTTGCTCAGGCTATCACATGGGATTTATTATCTGCTAACCAAAAGGACCTCGGTTATGACACGTCTGGCATTGTAACTACAAAACACCAAATTTGATGGGTAATTCTCAGGATTATTTTTATTTGCGCTTACTTGGGTTCTCCTCCATCCTTCTCACATTCTCTTTTTAAAAAAATATATTTTTTATTGATTTCAGAGAGAGAGATAAAAGGATCAATGATGGGAGAGAATCACTGATCGAGCCTGCAACCTGGGCAAGTGCCCTGACTGGGAATCAGACCTTGACCTCTTGGTTTACAGGTCGATGCTCAACCATTGAGCCACGCCAGCTGGGCTCACATTCTCTTAAGAATTGGTATTCTCCACTAAATCCTTACTCATCAGAATATATTAAAGAGAGGTGAGCCCTGGCCTGTGTGGCTCAGTTGGTTGGGCGTCATCCCGTGCACCAAAAGGTTGCTGGTTCAATTCCCCATCAGGACACGTGCCTGGGTTTCAGACTCAATCACTGATAGAGGGCATGCAGGTGGCAGCTGATATTCTCTCTCACATCCATATCTCTTTCACCCTCTCCCTTCCATTCTCTCTAAAAAGTCCATTTAAAAATAGTTTTTAAAAAGGGAGAGGCCAGCCCTAGCCAGTTTGGCTCAGTGGCTAGAGCGTCCGCCTGCGGACCAAAGGGCCCTGGGTTCGATTCCGGTCCAAGGGCACGTACCTCAATTGCAGGCTCCCCCCTGCCCCAGGCCCTGGTCGGGGCTCGTGCAGGAGGCAACCAGTTGATGTGTTTCTCTCACATCGATCGATATTTCTCTCTGGCTTTCCCTCTCTCTCTAAAAGATCAATGGAAAAATATCCTCGGGTGAGGATTTAAAAATGAATAAATAGGGGTGGGGGTGGCCGGGGAGAGGTCAATGGGGGGAAAAGGACACATATGTAATACTCTATGTAATACTTTAAACAATAAAGAATTAAAATAAATATAAATAACGTGTTTAATTTAAAAAAGAGAGAGGAATTTCTAAAAAAAAACAAAAACGGGTGGGGGAGAGGTGAGCTTCCAGGGAGGGTGTAGGAGAGGCGGAGGCTCAGGCACGGTCTGCAGCCCTGGCGTTGGGCTTCTGCACCTCGCAGCTGGCTGCACCTCCCGAGGCCCGTGCTTCCAGGCCGGCTGCTCTGTTTAAACCTCAGCGTAGCTCTTGCGGATGAGGAAGCGCAGTCTGCCTGCTGCTCCTGGGAACTGTGCTGAGTGTCTGCCTCCTAAACACACAGGGCCACGCCGGCTCCCCTCTGTCCCTGGCTTCGTGTGGCACACAACGTTAGCAAACTGTCCTTCTTCCCGTCCAATTCAAAGGGTGAGTAAACGTGTGGAGCAGCGGACTCGAGGGTTCCACCACTGCCTCCGGGCTTATGCATCCAGCAGGACGCGCCACAGCGTCCCACCATCACGTCTGGAGACCTAGAGATGGGACACAGGAAACTGTGGGAATGGGATGGGGTTTCTTCGTTCCTGGATGTTTTCTGCCTGAGGTTTCCGTGCTGACGGCAGTAAGGTTTGTGTAAGCTGTTCGGACTTTGGGTGAACTTGAAGCATCAGTTCTCCAACCTTTGAGACGAATGGTCCGGGGGTGGGGGTGGGGGGCAGTTTCCTAGCGGCTCCGGCGCGGGAGGCGGAGGGAGCCGCACGCCGCTGCCCCGGCACAGAGTCCAGCTGCAGACCCGGCTTCCCCAGGGCCCGCCGGGCCGGAGCTGCCGGCGCTGACCGCCCCAGGGGCTGGGGGACCGGGCCGGGGCGCAGGAGGCGACCGCGGGCGGTGCGGCCGGGCGTGGGGGGCGCACAGCCTTCCTCGGAGCTCCCCGCGCGGAGGGCAGCGCACACCCCTCCCCCTCGGGCCGCGGCGTCTCCACCAGCGGGCGGCGCCTGGGCCCCGGAGCCGGCGGTGGGACGGTTTCCTGGGAAGCGCTGCCGGCCGCCGGGGCGCTGGGAAGGCGGGAGCGGGCGGGAGCGGAAACCGGCGCGCCCCAGGCCGGGAGGCGCGGGGGGAGGGAGCGCGGGGGCAGCGGGGAGAGCGGGAGGAGGGGGGCCAAGGGAGGGGGCCCCGGGGGGCGAGAGGAGAGGGGGGACCGGGAGGGGCAGTGGGCAGAGCGGGAGGCGGCGGCCGAAGAGGGGAGGGGCGAGCGGAGGGGCGCTGGGAGGGGGCGGCGGGCGGGGCTAAAAGGCGGCGGGCGCGGGCGCGGGCTCCGAGCGGGCGCGGCCGTGCGGGCGGAGGGGAGCCGAGGAGGTCGGGTGGAGGAGAGAAGAGCAAGAGGAGGAGAAGAAAGAGGGGGAGGGGGAGCACCCCGTCTCCCCGCCCGCCCGGCCGGCGGCGGGAGCAGGCGCCCTGGCGTCCCCTCCCCGCCCCCGCGTCGCCGGGGCGCAGGCTGGCGTCTGGGCGGCCGCTGGGCCCGCGCCCTGGTCCTCGCGCCTCCCCGCCCGCGCCGCCCGCTTGGCCCCCGGTACCGCCGCGCCCCGCCGCCCGGAGGGGCCCGGGCCTGGCGGAGGTAACTGCCCCGGACTCCTGCCCCGCATGGCCCCCTCCCCCACCCCTCCCCGCCTGGGTCCGCGGGCGCCTGGGCCCCCCGCTCACCCTCCGTCCCCCGCTCACCCTCCGTCCCCCGCTCACCCTCCGTCCCCCGCTCACCCTCCGTCCCCCGCGCCCTTGACCCCCGCCCCGGCCTGCCCCCCTCCCTGGCCTGCCCCCCTCCCCGACTGCCCATCCTCAGCCCCGGGGAGCGGGCTCCGGGGCGGGTCCTCCCGGCGGTGGCGCCGCTCGCAGCCTCCCCCGGGGTCGGGGAGGACACCTCGGAGGCCCTGGAGGGCTGGGGGGCGGGGGGGACCCCGGCGTGGGGGGCTCCCGTGGTTGACCTCAGTGGTTGGTTGACCTCAGTGGGTTGGTGATGAGTTGGTTGGACGTTGAGGATCGGACGCGAGGAGCCCCGTGTGCGGTGGGACCGGAGGAGCCCGGAGATGGTCTGTACACCGCAGGGCCCGCGTGTTTTCAATGGGGGCGTGCTTTGGGGGGACTTCACGGGGCCCCCTCCTGACGTGCTTAGTGCGGTGACGGGTTACCTGTGCCCCTTCCCTGAGCTCATCCGACTTGTTTGGCGACGGGTGTGATGGTGAGGACAGGACTCTTGAGGGCCAGCTCAGTGGCAGAGTCTCCGGGCATGATAAATCGGCGGTGAAAACCTGGTCAGATCCTGTGGGCCTCCATCCTCACATCTTGAACATCTTTTCATCCTTTACATTTTGGTTGCGTAACTTACCTCTGAGTACAGAGCTGGAGTATTTGAAGGCAAATCCCTGCCGGGCTGGTGTGGCTCAGTGGTTGAGCCTTGACCCAGGCACCAGGAGTCGCCTGTTGCGGGCTTGATCCCCCAGGATGGCGGGTGCAGGAGGCAACCGGTCCCTGTTTTTCTCTCCCTGTTTCTATCGCTCCTCCTCCCTTCCTCCCTCTCTCTAAAATCAATTAAAAACATTGAAGAAAGTAAATACTTAAGTATATACTGTATCCCATATCTAGGAGAGGTAAGGCCCCTTTAAAAAACAAACATCTGGCCAGTGTGGCTGGCTCAGTTGGTGGGCATCCACTGGTGGGGTCTGTTCCGGTCAGGGCACTTGCCCGGATTTGGGGCCCGATCCCCAGTAGGGGGCGCTCAGGAGGCAGCCCATTGATACTCGCTCTCTTGTCCCTGTTTCTCTCTCTCCCTCTCCCTTCCTGGGAGTGAGGTAGAAGCTGTATTGCCTTTTGTGATCTAGCCATGGGGAATGCACAGCATCACTCCGGTTGTATTCTTGGTTAAAATAGACCAGATTCCATCCAGTTTTGAGGGATAAGGCACAGACCAGAGGAGGGGTCTCTGAGAGACGGTCAAGGTCGCAGTGTGGGAGCATGTGGGACAGGAGGTGCTGCTGTGGCCATCTTTGGAAAACAGCCTGTCCCACGGAGAAAGGCACATCACGTGGAAACTATTTTTCCAGATCTTTCCCGAGGTCTCGTTTACCTTCACAGTCGGAGAAATAATTTGTCAAATAAAAGCAAATACAGTTTGCCTGACTGTTCGAGATACTGAATGCATTGTCAATATCTTACCTTAAGAAGAGAATTGAGCTGAAACCGGTTTGACTCAGTGGATAGAGTGTCGGCCTGCGGACTCAAGGGTCCCAGGTTCGATTCCGGTCAAGGGCATGTACCTTGGTTGCGGGCACATCCCCAGTAGGGGGTGTGCAAGAGGCAGCTGATCGATGTTTCTAACTCTCTATCCCTCTCTCTTCCTCTCTGTAAAAAATCAATAAAATATATTTTTTTTAAAAAAGAAGAGAATTGAACTGATGAAACAGTGAAACACCAAATCTTGATGAGAATTCTAAATTGAGATCCTCAGTAAATATGGGCTATTTATTATGATCATTATTTTTGCTTTTCATAGCATCTTGTGACTGTTTTTGCTTAATTGGTCATTGGAGCCTCGACAAGCATGGAGGTCAGGTTGGAAGTTTTGACGTCAACCACCATCAAGCAGAAAAGGCCCTGGCCTCGTGTGTCCTGGTTGGGCCAGGTAGGTTTTTCTGTATCATACGGTCCAGTCGTCATACGTGTGGAATGTGTGCTTTGCCTCTGAGATTGAAGAATGGTCTGTGACATTTGAAAAATAAAATCCATCTTTCAAGGATCACCTGCCCACAGGACAGGGTTTTGTGTTTGTGTTTTGTCTTTAGTATAGTGAGCAAGTTAGCTTTTCCAGAAAGTTAAATGGTCCATCAAGAAGAAATATCTTTTAAAAACTTTTTTATATTAAAAAAGTTTGCAGAAGCCACATGTTTATATTATGTTTAAAAAGGTGGCGATGGCATATAGCAAAAAGGAATTTTTAATCTTCTGAGCCTTTTCCTACTGGAACAATCCGTGGAGTGTTTCTTCCCATTGTGGTTTTTATGAGTGTGCAACCAAGTGCCCCTTAGACCTGGGGTGAAGACGGGTCACGGTGCACTAACCGTCCCGGACACTAGTCACAATACATGGGATGGAGGCCTCACCGCAGGGAAAGTGGGCAAACCTAGATTTATCACAATTATTAAAATTAAGAAATTTGGTGGTCCCAGTCAGTGTGGCTCAGTGGTTGAGAGTTGACCTATGCACCAGGAGGTCACGGTTTGATTCCCGGTCAGGGCACATGCCTGGGTTGCCGGCTCAATTCCCAGTGTGGGGTGTGCAGGAGGCAGCTGATCAGTGATTCTCGTCATTGATGTTTCTATCTCCCTTCCTCTCTAAAATCAATTTTTAAAAATAATATAAACAAAAGAAATTTGGTGGTGTGTCATTTCCTCTGCGAAATTACACCATTAACTGACCTTCTCTGGAACTTCACGGTGGTTCAGCATCATCGGAGGGCTTGTTAAAACAAGGGCTGCGCCCCGTCCCCGAGGTGCTGGGTCGGTGGGCCTGGGGGAGAAGAACATGCATTTCCTACAGGGTCTCGGGGGTTGCTGATGCGGCTGGTTAGGGGTGCTTTGAAAACCACTGCCCTGGAATAATACGTGAAGGCAACGTTAACGCAAAACAGCACACTTTTCCTAGGTAATAAAAAAGGATCAGCCAGGGTTGCAGAAGCCACATCTATTTTAATCTAAATAAGTTACTTGAAAACTTGTCCATACTGGGGTTAAATTGATGACCCAGTTTTGGCTAGCAGAACCGGAAGACACTCTTATAATTTTAAACTGCAAAGCAATCTAAATTGCATTTGTTAGGTCATTTTTCCAAGTCATTTTTAAAAAATACATATTTTATTGATTTTTACAGAGAGGAAGGGAGAGGGATAAAGAGGTAGAAACATCGATGAGAGAGAAACATTGATCAGCTGCCTCTTGCACACCTCCTCCTGGGGATGTGCCTGCAACCAAGGTACCTGCCCTTGACCGGAATCAAACCTGGGACCCTTCAGTCCGCAGGCCGACGCTCTATCCACTGAGCCAAACCAGTGAGGGCCCAAGTCATTTTAATGAGTTATTTTAAGATAGAGTGAAACAACTTTCAGTCTACCTAGTTAACCTTATGGTTCATTTTATGATTCGTGGTACAAAGGTATGTGATCTTCCTTAAATGTCACTTTGTGTTCTTTCCTGGCATAATTTGGATAAGCGTTTGAATGAACTTCTGCCACCTCTTAAGTCTCGCATGTTTCTTTTAGGAAAAGGAAGCTGTTTTTCTTTTGGATGATACACTCATAAGTGAAATTAATTTGCTGTCGGGAAGGACAAAGAAGAAAATCCCTCGCCTGCAGCCTTTCTTGAAGCACCTTGTTGTCCTCACAACGTCCAGTAATGGTTAAGTAGGCCTGATGTTTTCAAAGGGCTGAGTTAGCTTGCAGTGGCTAACCATGGGGCGACCTCAGGGGCGCCTTTAGGTTGTAAGTATTGCATTTCCTTTTTGGAAACAGATGCCTGGCTGGCTGGGCTCCTTACTACTGGGGAGCTTTTCCTTTGGAACAAAGATCAAGATTGTTTGAAAACGATCCAAGCAACTGGAAAGCCTAAGGAAATGATTAAGGCTGCAGTAGGTGAGAATTGGTTTAAATTGGTTTGACTTGATAAACAGGAAGGGAGGATGAAACATTTGCCTACTGCTATTTTAAAAATCTCTCTCTGTGTGTATACACTGAGTGGCCAGATTATTATGATCTCTGAATGCATAATAATCCGGCCACTCAGTAAATATATGTATATATTAGAGGCCTGGTGCATGACTTCGTGCATGGGTGGGGTCTGGCCAGCCTGGCCAGGGGGAGGGGACATGGGCAGTTGGCAGGCCTGCTTGCTGGTCGAACTCCTGGTCGAGGGGACAATTTGCATATTAGCCTTTTATTATATAGGATATACACTGATTGGCCAGATTTTTATGCATTCAGAGATCATAATAATCTGGCCACTCAGTTTGTGTGTGTGTGTGTGTGTGTGTGTGTGTATATACACACATATATATCTGTGTGTGTGTGTACAGTGTATATTTCGTATATTTCTTTGCATTTTTTTTTTTTTGGTGGCATTTATTTGTGATACTTAGATTCATCTTGGATGAATGTAGTCTGATAACACAGGGTTCCTAATATCACGTAAATATGTGATATGTTGTTACTATTATTTGTACTTTTAATTTATTACTACTGCCTTAGCTTTACATCCTTAATGGTCACATTATTCTGGTTCTTTGTCAGAATAGATAAATTATTTAGCCTCTGGAGGGAATTCAGACTTCAAGGTTTAATTACTTTTTTAACTTCTTTTTTTTTTTTTTTTTTTTTAGCAAGCTCGTTGAGACTCTATTTGTATGTATCTGGAGATGGAAAAAGAGTTCTGATTATAACTCCTTCTGGATGCATATTTCTTTGGGAATATTTGGAACTCAGGAATATCTTGTCTTCTAAAAGCCCTTCATTGGTGGGCCAGTGGTCCCAGATCATACCTGAAGAAGCAGTGCGTTTGCCTTCCACTGACGATAAAGAAGCTGTAGTGCATGCTGTCTTCATAAAAAATGAGGTAAAGTCCAGATCGGACGGGGTTCCAGGAGGTGGGCTCTCGGCCTCTGACCAGACACTGGAGTTGATGGGCAGAGTGGGCAGTGGCATCGCTGTAGATCGCTAGTCGTCATCGTCCCAGTAATTGTGAAATTATTGTGGAAAATATATTTTCATTATTTCTTGGTCACATTTTTAGAAGTGTTTATAAAAATGGTTTGAAATTAGAGCTTCCTTTCTCTTTCCCTACTTTTACTTTTCCCTACTTTTAAAATATAGCTAGTTTTGTAGTTTAAAAAGCTAGAATTGGCGACATTCAATAAGCCGTTTAATTCCCAGGAAATAATACCTTTATGAACTAAAAAACATTTTAAATAGCAGCATGGACCTACCTTTCATTACCAGTCCACTACTGTTAAAAGTTGCATTTTGAAGTTTTATTGTTTTCCTCTACCTCACCCCACTTCTAGTGCCCTAATTTAAATAATATAGAACTATAGAAGAGAAAATTAGTACGTAAGTATCGTTTTAGTAATAGCCCTAGTAAATGGCAGTGTTTTCTTAAGAGAATAAACTGCATCTTGATTTCCCATTTGGGATATACCTGTGGCTCAGAAATAAATTAGTCTTGGACTTAATGTTTAGAATAAAAATAGAAACAAGATCTCGATATATTTCATCTGCACCGTGATTTATTGTCAGATAGATTATGTACTAAAGTATATTGCATTTATCTACAGTTACTGGGAGACTGCTGCTTGTGTGCATTTACGTTTTATTCTGGGGAGTGTCTGAGGTTGACATTTCTAGCAATTCGGTGGCATGAGAATGTGTTTCCACCTGTGAGGTGAGGTAAATGTTCCCTTCTTTCTTGTTTTCCCTCCCTTTTAAGACACAGGTACCTCTGGCTTATAAATCCACAATCAGATTAGTGAATGAACTGTGACTTCTGAGACTTTACAGAGCCTTTCTTCCCATAAGCATTGCTTTAGTTTTCATTTAAAAATGTTTAATCAGTTATTGTGCTTTTGTTTTGTTTCCCTTCTTAGACGTGAACACACGTAAAAGATAAGGCAGACTGTGGCTTTACTTGTTTTAAGACAATAAAGAACTATTTTGGAAAGGAATTGTTACAGTAAAAGTTAGAAGGCACTTACTTGAATTTACTGTACTTTTTACATGATGGAGAATTTTTTTTATTTAAACATGGAATTTTTCTAAAAAGCCCATAAAATAGAATGCATTCAAAACACATCATGGCTAAATAAGATTTACTAAAATAGTGTGATTTGGGGGTGGTGGTGTATTTTTCTTTCTGTTCATTTTCTTTATTTTTTATGCTAACAATAACTTACTAAGGTATAACTTATGTAAAGTGAAACAAATCTAATGAATATACATGCGTGTAATAGTCCTCATATCAAGTATAGAACACTATCCAGAAAACCCACTCTTCTCTCTTCAGTCCCTTTAAAAATGTTAGCAATAATACAGAAATGGGGGTGGCTCACCCCTCAGTGGAAGCAGACGTATTTGGGGTTGGCTCTCAAACATGCTGTTACTAACAGAACTCTGCGATGGAGCTGGTTTAACTGGCGCCTGCTCTTCTGTTACTTGGACGGCTGCTAAGCGGCCCCTAATATACGTGCACCTGTAGGAATTTAGCTGGACCCTTTAGTTATTTTTGTAACGAACTACGTATTAATTTAGAAGATACCATACTTCCTGTTTTCAATGCTTTCCTTCCTTTCTTAGCTCATGGCCATACCGTGTTCACTGGGCACAGCAAGATTGCCTTCTGGGTAGTCTGAGTCCTACGTGTGAATCAGTCAAGTCGAGAGGAGCTTTGATTTCTGCCTTTTCAAGAGATGGCCTTACCCTGGCAGTGACTCTGAATCAGAAGGACCCGAAGGTCAGTAAATGGAACCTGTCTTGAAGTAACCTACAGAACAGAGAGTTTAGTCCAGTTTTAAAATGTCCCCCACCCCCCCAGAGGTAATTCTTTAAATTGGTGTTTTCTGATCCAACTCAACCTTGTGGATTGGTGAAGTCATTTAAATTGGCTACCAGGCCCTGGCTGGTGTGGCTCAGTTGGCTGAGTGCTGTCCCGTGCTCCGAAAGGTTGCCAGTTCAATTCCCGGTCAGGGCACATGCCCAAGTGTCTGGTTCGGTCCCTGGTCGGGGTGGGTACAGGAGGCAGCCAGTCAAGGTTCCTCACTCACATCCATGTTTCTCTCTCCCTAAAATCAGTAAAAAAATTAAATAAATGACCTGCCATAGTTTTCCATACTTGGCCTTCAGAATCAAAAAGAGGTTGAGGGAAAAGGAAGAAAGAAGGGCAGTGTTGTAACTGATGTTCTTAAAATGTAGAATAAAAGAGAAGAGAGAGATGGGTGGTCAGCACTGCTTGCCCGTTGGGAAAGACCCCTAGATAGTTTACTGATATAATAATAGATCGCTAGGTCTTCAGAATCATAAGTAATGATTAAAGTAAAATAATTTTAATGGTTTTATTGTCTTTTTTAACTCTTTCTAGGCAACTCAGGTATTATTTGTAAACACACTGAATTTTGTTACTCTCTGTGGAAGCCTTAAAGGCTGTAGCAATAAGAGCCCCATGGTTCCTGCTCCCCTTGTCAGGTAAGAACTCTTCTGTATTGCTAAGTCGTGTTTTTGTTTTCTTTCCAACAGTTTGATACGTTTAAGGCTCTGATGATTCAGTGGGTGTCTAAATAGGTATTTAGACAGATAATGCAACTTTCAGCATCTGAGTGTGATCGATTCTAAAGATTGCTTTATGTGAGGAAGGCCTTAATGCCTAAGGAAGGGGCTGTCTGGGTGGGAGATAGTGAACATTTTTCCTCTTTTATTTCTTGCTGCGTTGTCCGAGGAGGAGTGGAATCATGGCTGGTAGAAATATATTGGGCTTCCCTGGGGAGGCTGACCTGGAAAAAAAGGTGGCATTCTTCGCACACGGGTCAATCGCAACATACGTGGCGATTTTGGATGGCACGTGAGCTACCACGTGAGACATGGAGTAGGGAAGCTTCCTCTTGGACCTCTGGATTTCCCTCTCTGAACACTTTTCTGTGCTGCTCTCTGAATTTTCAGTTTTTACGCCAATCCAGCCTTGTCTCTTCATTTTCTCCCTGTTAAAAGTTCCGTTCTGGAAGTGTTACTGGTCCCAGTTCAGCAGAGTTTGACTTAGGGTGTCCCTCATTTACATGAGCAGCAACTACTTTGGACTCCCTGAGACATCACTGTAACCAGACAGTTACGGAGGGAAGTGATGGCTCTGCGAACGGGGAGCCTGCGGCTGCGTGGAGCTCAGCGGGTGCTGAGTGCACGGCGTGGTGTTGACCTTTCCACCTATCAGTAGATCTTGGTTGTGGACACCAGTAGGGTTAAAAATTGTTCTGATTAACATGTGAGTGACTAAAAAGCTTAACTCTCAGGGAGTGTTTTTATTTTATGATTTGCTTGTGCATCGAAATTTCTGATTAGTGTGTTGTGTAGAGTAGATGTTTATGCATGAACTCTTTTTCTGGGACATGAAATACTCAAAATGTATGTGGCAGTTGTCTGCTCTCCATTCTTTTTTAAAAAATATATTTTTTTTTCAATATATTTTATTGATTTTTTACAGAGAGGAAGGGAGAGGGATAGAGAGTTAGAAACATCGATGAGAGAGAAACATCGATCAGCTGCCTCTTGCACACCCCCTACTGTGGATGTGCCCGCAACCAAGGTACATGCCCTTGACTGGAATCGAACCTGGGACCCTTGAGTCCGCAGGCTGACGCTCTATCCACTGAGCCAAACCGGTTAGGGCTAAAAAAATATTTTTATTGAGAGGAAGGGAGAGGGAGAGAGAGATAGAAACATCAATGATGTGAGAGAATCATTTATCGGCTGCCTCCTGCACAACCCCTGCTGGGGATCGAGCCCGAAGCCCAGGCATGTGCCTTTGCCGGGAATCAAACCTGGGACCCTTCGGTTCGTAGCCGACACTCTATCCACTGAGCCAAACCAGATAGGGCTGCTCTCCATTCCTTGCCCTGGTTTTTTGAAGAGTTTTACCTCTGCTTGGCCGTTAGAAATTGTCAAACTCATTGTCTAGAATCCTTTCTAAACATACTGTCTTGCTCTTTCTAGGTCTTACTGGGTAGGCGACATCAGCTGGACTCATGACAGTCTTTTTCTGGCTTGTATGTTAAAGCGTGGCTCCCTGGTCTTACTGACGTGCCAAGGTGAACTGCTAACATTAGTCACGCGTGGCTGCTCGGTAGAATTTGGGCCAGCTGAGTTTATTCCTCTCCACCCACTCATAACATACAGGTGAGACATTTCAGTCGTTTGAATTTGTTTACTGAAGTTTTCTCTTTTGTTATTCCTGTAGTGTTTTGTTTTTATCATTTTATCTTCCAAATTGTCTTATTTTTTCTTTGAGTGTGTCATCTGATATGTTTCTTATTTATAGTTTTTTTCTATTTCTTTTTGTGGCTTAATCCTGGTGCAAATTTGACATTGTGACTATGTAAGTATAAGTTATTTAAGTATTCAGTAGCACTAAAATTTTTATTTTCTTTGGCATAAAAGTTAATAAAAGTATGTCCTTTATTTTATTGTTTTATATTTTATTTTTATTAAAAAACTTTTTTAATGTTGACAGTATTGCAGGAGTCCCCCTCCCTCCCCTTGCTTCCCTCCACTGTCCCCCATCAATCCCTCCCCTTGTCGAGATAAATTTATAACTTCATATAACTTGACACATATAGATTTATATACTTTTTTTCCAATTGGTAAAAATTGTTGGAAATGGCTAGAAGACTTTAGAAGTTATCCACATGTAACTTTTTTTTAAAAATTGTGAGGTGGTTCTTCTACTTACTCATTGTGTGACTTTGGGTAAGTTATTCTTTGAGCCTCCGTTCTTCTGCTGTGAAGTGATAATTGGTTGAGGAAGTGAAGGAAGATAAAAAATTGGAAAAGGCATTTGAAATTAATTCAGTCCCCTTGCTTTACAGAGGAAGGGTGTGTTCTCGATTATATTTAACAAAAACTAATTCATTATTTATTTGTTTATGTACTTACTAGCAGCCCGTTTGCATGAAGATTCGTGCAATAGACCTCCATTCACCTGGCTGCCTGCATCAGTTTTCTGCCGGCACCGGGGACCCAGGCCTTGGCTGTGGCCACCGCCTTCTACCTTCTTTCAGGGTCGGGGCTTGGACCCGGGCGGCGGCCTTGGGCTTGGCCGCACCCAGCGTCCCTGCTACGGATCGTAGGAGCAGACCCCCAGTGGTTGCCTGCGATCCGTGCAGGCTCCCCGCTGGTGCCCAAGGCTTTCCTGGCCTTGGGCTCGGCTGCACCCCAGCGTCCCTGTGACAGTTTCCTAGTGGGCGTGGCTTGTGGGTGTAGCTAAGGTACAAGTCAATTTGCATATTACTCTATTATTAGGTAGGATTATTTTGTTAATCCTCACCCAAGGATAGTTTTTCCATTGATTTTTAGAGAGTGAAAGGGAGGGAATGAAGGAGGGGAGAGAGGGAGAGAGAGAAAAAGAGAGCCAGAGAGCGAGAGAGAGAGAGAGAGACATCGATGTGAGAGAGACACTCATAATTATATCCTTACAAATATATTTAAGTATATGATAAGAAGCAAAGTTAAGCCGAAACCGGTTTGGCTCAGTGGATAGAGTGTCGGCCTGCGGACTCAAGGGTCCCAGGTTCGATTCCGGTCAAGGGCATGTACCTTGGTTGCGGGCACATCCCCAGTGGGGGGTGTGCAGGAGGCAGCTGATTGATGTTTCTCTCTCATCGATGTTTCTAACTCTCTATCCCTCTCTCTTCCTCTCTGTAAAAAGTCAATAAAATGTATTAAAAAAAAAAAAGAAGCAAAGTTAAATATTTAACTTTTTAATGATAAAAATGAACTGTATTAATTCTTTTCTGAAATAGTTTGTATTTGCTTTTAGAAACAAACTAAATACTACAGTTAAGGGAAGATTAAAGAACACATAAGCCTGTGTTATAGGAATCGCTCATGTTTTCCTGACAGATACTACACATGAACAATTGTTGTGTTTCATTTGCTTGCGTTTTCGTCATTCTGTAACTGTCAGTCGCTGTTTTGCTTTTTCTTGGGAATAACGATTGTTTTCTTTAGGATTTTTCTCTTCCTGGTTTTTGAATTGCGATGTTTGCTTGCTAGGCCACCGCAGGGCACACTTCAGGATTCAGCGCATTCTGCAGACTCGTCAGCGTCGGCCAGCGACCTGAGGCGACAGAGGTTTTCCGTGAAAACCCACTCCCGGTTGCCCTACCTCGTCGCTTCTGACGGCTACATGGTCACGACCCTGCGGTTTCTCGATGGGCTGTCCCCCTCGGGGCTGCTGCGGTCCCTGCTGCTGGACGCGACCCGGCGGCTGGAGAGGGCGTACCGCGGCCTGGTGCTGTCGGAGGTAGCGTGCCCGGGCCTCGGCCGTCGGGGCTGGCTCCGGCACCGATGGGGATGTCCTCGCAGGTAGCGTGTTTGGCTGCTGTAGACGGATGGAGGGTAAAGTTTTGCTCTCGGGGATCTTTTCTTCCGTAGCCGCGAGGCAGAGCGCTGAACTTGAGGTCTCTGGGGTCCCTGCGGTCGAGCCTGTTAAAACGCCACGGAAGCGAGCGTCCAGCGGACCCTCCCGTCCCCAGGTTCTTGCAGGAAGAGGAGACGGTGAAGTCGCACGAAAAAGCAGATTGGCAGGTACTCGGCGGCAGGGTTTTACCCCTTCGAACAGTGACGTGTGGACCTCAGTCCCAGAAGAGTATTTGGTCTTTCCCTTGTGAAAGGGAAGAGAAGTTTGAGAACACCAAGGGATTCTACATATAAAGAACTGAGTGGTATTAAGCATCATTTTTTTCACTCGTGTTTTAGGATTTCGAAGCAGAAGAAACGAACGAAAGCACACACTTTCCAAACAACTTGCTCTCTTTTTGGAACAAAAACAATGATCCGTCGTTGAGTGGTGCCAAGGAGGGGAGGCTGGAGTTTGCGTCGATGTTCGACACGATACACGCGGAGGACCCCGCCGCGGAGGCGGACGGAACCATCGCAGACCTGCACTCGGTCCAGAAAAACCTCCTCGCGGCCTGGACTGTAGGAGTTTCCAAAAACGTGACGGAAAAAGACGTCATGCTAAATTACACAGTCGTTTGTATCACTTACTTTTTCTACATTCTGCAGTTTATAAAACGTCCTTTCCCAGCACTTGATCTTTCCTTAAGCACGAGCCCGAGGCATCCTGCGTGGGTGCTTTGTGTCTTTCAGCTCCTCCAGCAGTGCCTGTCGGCCCAGCGCTGGGACCTGCGGGGCCGGCCGGCCGTGCGGGCCCTGGTGGCGCTCACCGCCAGCGCGCTGCAGCTCCTGCTGGCCCCGCGGCACCGGGGCCGGGCCTTCTCCGAGCGGCTGGCCGCCTGCGCTCATTTACTCAGGATGGTGGCTGACCACTTAGATGGCGTGGACCATCTTCAGCCTGAAGTCTCGGCGACAGCTGGGGGGAGTAGAACAGCCAGTCAGGACTCCCTGGTGGTCCCCATTTTTCACACATTTCAAGGCAGTGCTTCCCGGGGCGACTGGCCTGGGAACTCGTCTTTCAGGATCCGTCCTCCAGGAGCAAACCTCGTTCAGCAGCCAGGACGCAGGTATGGTGACTGTAACGTTAGGATACCATCCGCAGGATAGAAGCTGTACTTCCCATACTATAAATCTCACCATTTTAAAGTTTACAATTTAGTGATCTTTTTTTTAGAATAGTCATAAGGTCATAGAACTATTAGCACTAATTCCAGAATATTTTTATCACCCGTAAAAGAAACCTTGTATCCATCAGCACTCAGCCTTGTAGGTGTGATTTTATCTGACAGTATTTTAGCACTTATGCCAAGTGCTGTTCCACACACACATTTTATTGGTTTTGGGCAACCAGGTGCTGTGGAGAGATTTTGGTTTAGGTAATAAGCACGAGGGAAACATGACCACAGGTACATAAAGCATTTGTGAAGATTTAAAAAATGTATTTATGCCTGGTTTTGGTCAGTGGACTTTGTGCTGTATTTAAATCCCATCAGTTTGTGTGTGTATTGTTATGTCAGTGAAGAATGCAGGCCGAAAAGAAAGGCTAACCAGGAGGCTATACTGATTCTGATCACCCCTCGTCTGAAACTTGGGTTGATGATCGCCTAATTTTGCGTGCAGGCTGGTGTTTCTGTGGAGAGTCCTGTATAAAAAGACAGTATGGTATCAGACACAGTTAAGTCGAAGAGTTCCTGAAGGTGACAGACCGTTCCCTGCAAAGGTGGCCCAGGAAGCCGCTGCTGTCCAGTCCCTGTTATGTCACATCCAGGCGCACTTGCAGGCGGCCGGAGCCTGCTTGGGCCGAACCTTACAGCTCAAACCCATCAGCGGTCAGTGTCTCATACACCGTTCCTCACCCCATAAATAAGCAAAACAGCTAACGGGGCTTTGATAGTATTAACTGGTCACAATGATTGGTTTTTCAAAATTTCTGGCTGAGCTCTATATGCTGGGTTTTAAAACAAAGTACTTCTTTATAAAGTAATCTAATTAACCCTAACTAATCGTTGGTAAAAAAAATTTGCAGGTGAAGAGTGTTTCCTGTTGGGATCCTATGAAAAGGCTGTTGAACTGTGGAGGAAAGCTCTGCAAGAAACCCAAGAGAACGGTAGGGGGTTATTAAAAATAATATTCGTGCCCTGGCTGGGTTGGCTGAGTGGATAGAGCATTGGCCTTCGGACTGAAGGGTCCCGGGTTCAGTTCCAGTCAAGGGCACATGCCTGGGTTGCTGGCTCGATCCCTAGCAGGGGGTGTGCAGGAGGCAGCCGATCAATGATTCTCTCTCATCATTGATGTTTCTCTCTCTTCTTTCCTCTCTGAAATCAATAAAGATATATTAAAAAAAATAAAAAATAAAAAATATTCGCCATAATATTGGTAGGAACGAATGTTAGCATACTCCAGAGTGTAAAAATAATTTCAAATGCGAGTGCTCAGAACTTCTTCATGCTCAAATAGAATAATGCATATTGTAGGAACCTGCACTGTCAGAAATACTTATTTAAAATTAGTTTTATTTAAAATTAGTCTTAGTCTTGGAATTTGTAGAACCAAGAATTTTTTGTTGTCTGCAGATAAGGCCTCTTCCGTCCTTTTTTTGGTTAGTGATGGAACCCCTGGTTGCTTGCTGATGGGGAAAAATGAGGTTTAGGTCATAAATAAAATCATGTGTCATTTTGTCATTTAGAGGGACTGAAAGTATCTAAATACGAAACTGGGTCAAATACCGCATCACCTCTTACAGAGTTGAGAAATGTGGTGGTCAGTGCGCGTCATAGCGACCGGCCGTTCTGCTGTTTGGTCGATTTGCTTATGAGCCTTTTATTATATAGGATAAAACAGACACAGAAAGGTTCACATAACGAGAGTATACGGCTTCATGGGTTCCATAAACGGGCCACCCCCAGAGTGTCTGCCAGCACCCAGGCCAAGAACCTGGCCTTGCTCATGGTTTTAACATGAGCTTAATTCCCTGGTCTAAGGAGGAAGAAGGACCTGCTTTCTTCAGACGCGCTATTACCTGTCCCTGTTGTACTGCCACCTGTATCGCTATAACTTAAACGACGCCCAGGGATTGTGCGACCAGCTCGTGAGAGGCCTGCTGCGATGGTCCCGCCTCCCCGTGAGGGACAGTGAGGAGAGTGCGGGTACGTTTTCCAGAAATCAGTATCTTTCTTCGTGTTTACAGGTTTGGATATGACATTGCTTAGGTGTAAACGGTGGTGGTTCTGCCGGTTAGGGGTAATTCTGGACTGGCAAGTGCGTTGTGGCCAGATTGCTTTGCTTGGATCCTCCCTGTTGTTAAATGAAACTAGTGACTTAAAGTCACAAGTTCCTAAGTGTATGGCCTCACACGCAGGGGCCAATTATGTTTGTTCTGTTGTCTTCAAGAAGCCCAGATGCCGGTCACAAAGTTACTTGTACCGGCCCTGGGTGCTCACCGAAACAAAACTAATTTCGAGTTCCCTCCCGGGTAATGCTGGGACCGATGTTACCACTTGGTGATGGTCTGACCAGAACCTGCTCTGCTCGCTGGCTCTGTCCCTTAGCGCCCGCGTTGGGACCGCCCGGGCCTGCGCACCCCGAGGCCGCGGTGAGGGTCGTCCAGTCCATGGCCCGGTTCATGGCCGCCTATTTCACCAACCAGCGGCTCTGCGTCCTGCCCCCTCACCACGTGAACGTCCTGCCGCCCCTCCACGTTAGAACAGGTAAGCAGTGTCCTCACTTGTTGCTGCTCTAACATTTAAGACAATTTTACGCGGCGATCGCCACTCCACGGGAGTGATACCGGCAGCTCAGTGCCTGGCGCTCGGGAGACGCTCAGTGACCACGTGCGAAGGAATAAAGTCTGAGAAAGGTGATCGCTCGGGTTTGTGCTTTTTGAATATGGATTTTTTTTTAAGTCACAAATTTTGGATAAGCTGGTATTTATAACGTTTTCATTTTTAAAGTCAAGGTGCTGCCACCTTCATTTCTATAAAAATTAAACAGATTTTGTGTATGCTAATTTAGAACGTAATTTTACTTGGATAGTTAACTTGAAAAAATATTTTTTTATTGCTTTCAGAGAGAGAGGAAGGGAGAGAGAAACAGTGATGTGAGAGCGAAACCTCGATCGGCTGCTCACATTTGCCATTTTATTTTGAGGGAGTAAGTGCAAATCTCAGCAATATGTATTTTTACAAAAATAATAGCCCTGTCATCGTATTTCCAAGTTGTTGATTCCAGTAACTTCAGGGAGGCGAGTACAGAAAGCTGGGGGACGGGCGTCACCCTTGGTATTTAAGCCCAGGCCAGATTTGTAATTTACAAATTGAAAACTACACTTGCCAACTTCCTTAAAAAACACTGATATATCGAACACTGAATGTGCTCCCGTGTGACCTCCGATAAGTTGTGGTTTTCGCTGTGCTTTTTTTGCATGACATGAGGAATGCAGGTCAGGTAAACCTCCGTGTGTGCCCTCCAGAGTTCATAACCTAGAGAAATAGACACAGGAACCGATTGTGCGCTGTGGTCCCGCACTGACACGTACGAACGACCCTCTGCTTATCTGGGTGACACAGGAGCTTCCGGACCCGTGTCACCTGGACGGTGTGGCGCGCTCCGCGCTGCCTCCGCCGCGTCTGTCGCTGCCTGTTGTTCCCTTCGGGACGCTGGCACTCGCTCCCCCACCCACTAACGCGGCGCTTTCTTCCGTGCGAAGTCTCCTGCAGTGTGGAGTAGAGTGTTAGCCCGTGTTGTATGCGCCTTCCTGGGGTGTGTAGGAGATACCGTGAAGAGTCACCGTGCCGGGTGAGCGGCGGGAGCGGCTGCGGGTGGTGATGGCGGGTCCTCTCCCCGCGCAGAGCCGGCCCCGCGGAGCGTCCCCCTGCAGCGCGCGGCGGCGGCCCGGGCCGTCCGAGAGCAGAGCCTCTCCCGCGTGTGGACCGCGGACTACGCCCTGGAGCTGCTGCTGATCGGCGGCCTGGTGCCGGAGGCCGTGTGGCTGGCCCGGGAGCTCGGGGACTGGAAGACGGCTGTGTCCATCGGCGTGGCCTGCCAGCTGAGCCGCCGGGGCCGCGGCTTCTCCAGGTGCCTCTCCTCCCTCCCTCCGACCCATTCCGCGGACGGGACGTCCCCGCCAGCCTCGTCCCGGAGGACTGCCCCGTGAGGGGTGTCTGTCCAGCCACTGGGCACGTGCGCTGTGGCCAGTCAGAGCGAGGAACTGAACTTCCCACCTGATTGAGACTTAAATGCCTGTGCGCAGCTAGTGGGTGCTGTGCTGGGCAGCTCAGTGGCTTGCTCATTGGTATTAAAATGCTTATTTGGAGCATTAATTTGTTAGTAACGCCCTCAAAGAGCTCATAGTCGATGGGAGAGTTTGCCCTGGATTTGAGTTTAAGCTAGTCAAGCCAGTCTCTGTTTTAACTTTCCTGTATGTTATGGGATTGCTGTGTCTTTTATATTTTTCAAGGAGGTGACTAAGCATGTATTTCCTTACTAAGTAACCTCTGTGCACACTCTATACCAGGTGTATTCGTGGATGTAAACCCAAGTGGTGCCTAGTTCCTGTGCTTAAGGCCTTTCTAGTTTGTAGGAAACAGGCACGTCATTCTAGTTCACATGCCCGGTGAGAACAGGCCGCGGTGCTGGGGAGGGCAGGGCCCCAGGGGGAGGACGGAAATGCCCGGGTGGGAGGTGCCACTGGAGGTGGGCATGGAAGGGAAGACGGGATCTTGGCAGTTGGAGTAGCTACAGGGAGAGAGAACTTTCCAGACACAAGCAAAGGCATTTGGCCAGGCCAGGGCTGGTCCAGTTTGGACAGAGCCCGTCTGCAGGCAGCGGGGGCCGTCGGGTGAGACGTTTCAGCGCCATCACCGTGGAGCGGCTTGGGCCCCTCCTTAAGGCAGCGTTTCCTGATGACATTTCCTTCTTAGATGCGGGACGAATAGTGGAAGCGAATTTCACTGTCAACTTCACGTGTAGTTCTCGGGGTGTGAATATTTGCTTTTTTGAAAATTTGGAGTCATTTCTCCTAATTTGATGTGATTTCAGGTTCAAGAAAAAGGGCCAGAATCTGCCGTTCAACATGACTCCAGCAGGGATTTTCCAGGAGAAACTCCAGTGTCTGTTAGGTCAGCCGGCCTCTTCGGAAGCAAAAAGAGAAATGGGCTCAAAATACAAACAGTTTACAGGTGTGTTACCTTCACAGGCCTGGTAGGTAGAGCTCGTTAGCTAATGAGCCTTGTGGTATTTTAAAAGGCTGGTAAATACCCACAAGTATATTAACACTTTGAAGTAAGCTTATTGAAAATCAAAGTGTACTACGTATTTAAAAAAAAAAATATATATATGTATATATTTATTGATTTCAGAAAGGAAGAAGAGGGAGAGAGAGATAGAAACATCAGTGATGAGAGAGAACCATTGATCGGCTGCCTCCTGCACGCCCCACACGGGGATCAAGTCCACAACCTGGGCATGTGCCCTGACCAGGAATTGAACCTGGAACCTCTTGGTGCCTGGGATGACTCTCAGCCACTGGGTCACCCCAGCCTGGCACAGGAGTGCTTTCATACTGTGTGCTAAGCCTTAAAGCATGCTGACCATAGTTGAAGTCATTTTTATTAACTATGATAGTAGTACCATGATGGATTATTAAGAAAAAAACTTAAAAATCACTATTACTCTCCCATTGCCTTCACATAATGTTTTATTTTATTTGGCTGTATTTCTTGATATTTTTTTTTTACTCAGAACTATACTTCAAAAATATTTTTATTATACATTGTTACTGCTACAATGTCTAATTTTGGAAAAAGTACTTGTGCCATGATTGCCTATAATCTTAAAGTAACAGAGTAGTCATTACATTTCTGTCTGGAAGCTTGCATGTCAGCCGATAGGTTTATTTTTGATGACCAGCTCTGTTCAATGTGAGATGTTACCCTGCAAAGCAGAGTGAGAAGTAGGATCACGTGTTAACTGTCTCACCTCACGTGCGTGTAGATCCCATTGAAGAGGAGGACGCGCACCTGCTGCTGGGCTCCGTGCGGGAGGTGCTGAAGGCCGCGGCCATGGCCGAGGCGGATGTCCTCTCGGAGACGTGGCAGCTTCTGGTCCGCTCCGCCAAGGACTTCAGCCGGAGGCTCTGGGGCCTGGTGCCCGGCGGCCTGTACCTCCCCGCCCCTCCGCTCTACTGTCCTCAGCCTGCTCTTCTCAGCGAAGTAAGCTGGCCTTTGAATTTAAAGTGGATTTTGTCCAACGTCGGACTTGATTCTGTGTACCACGGCCTGTGACAAGGCCTTTGCACTTGGCTAGTTCTCAGTCGAGTGGGAAGCGTACGCGAACCGTACAGAATAAGTCATAGAGATACAGTGGGGTCTGAGCAGAGGCCAGAGCAGCCCGTGGGAGGGCCTCCCCGAGGAGGTGACGCGAGCTAGGAGAACGGGGAGAGGAAGGACGGGGCCTTGCCTCCTCCGGGAGCGGAGCTCTCTGCACCGTTCCGTTCCGCCGATGGGGTCGGAGGGTGGCCTTCACCTGTTGGGGAAGATCTGGGATTCGGGTCCAGTTAGCCCTCTCCGTTGTTCGAGGGGAGGGAAGTGTTTCCTGGACGCTAGCCATCGCTCCAGTTGAAATCTCAGGCCAAGACTCGACATTTTCTTTATAAAATCTCCAGGAACGTTCTAGGTTCCGAGGCACTGTCTTTACTGCACGTTAACGTGGAACGTTCTCACCTTCCTGGCTACAAGGTGTGATTGTATTTTCTCAGGAGGACGGCGACGATCTCCTGTTAAGAGCGGAGAAGGAGACCCGCCAGAAGGTGTCCGGGATCCTGCAGCGCCTGCTCCTGCTCCTCCGCGCGGCGCGCTGCTCCTTCCCGGCCGCGCAGTGGTACATCCTGCAGCTGCGGCGGGCCAGGAAGGTCATGCAGAAGGTGGGCGGGTCTCCTGTGCGTGCTGTGAGCGCTTAGGATTGGTGACTGGGACGTGTTCCCATGGAGTCCTGCCTGTCAATCCCTGGTCAGACTTACCCCAGTGAACCTCGACAGACCAAGTTCTTTCTGCTGAACAATGCGGACTCTGCCCTGGGTCTCTCTGAGTCCCATCCTGCCTGGCAATGGAAAGTCTAATGTGGCCCGGCCAGTGTGGCTCAGAGGTTGAGCGTCAACCTATGAACCAGGAGGTTGCGGATCGATTGCCGGTCAGGGCACGTGCCGGGGTTGTGGGCTCGATCCCCAGTCCGGGGTGTGCAGGAGGCAGCTGATCAGTGATTCTCTCTCATCACTGATGTTTCGCTCTCTTTCTCTCTCTCCCTTCCTCTCTGAAATCAATTAAAAATATATTAAAGGAAGTATAATATAGTCAGTTAATTTCAGTTACATTCCCTCCCCCCACCCCAGTCACTGGGGATTTAAACTCAGTTCGTGGTTTTCGCCGACGTCGGCCCGAGGTATTGCCGGTGATCTGGGGGTGGAGTCACAGAAAGCGAGGGTTGCTCCTGGTTCTGTCTCCGCTCCGTGGTCCCACCAGCCAGTGCCCCTGCCGGTGGCTGGGACGGCAGCTGCCTGGGCTGTGGCTCCCGCACTGGCTGCAGCCAGCGGTCGCTGCACTCCTGCCTGACCTGAGCCGGGGGGACATCTGCCGGATGCCCTGGTCCAGCTGCAGGTCCTTTGCAGGCGGCAGCCTCTGTGAACGTGGAAACCAGTGTTATTAGCCCCAGTACCTTTCATTTGGCCCCGGATTCCATTAAAAACAAGCGTCTGCACCTTCTACTTTATGGGACGGACCCCTGAGGCTCCGAGACGTGGTTTATCACGTTGTTCTTGAAAATTAGTGTCTCTTTAGAGAGACAGGTTTGTCCTCATCCTGTATTTTGTCATCCCAAAAGTGTGGGTTATTTTGTATGTTTACTGAAAACTATGGAAATCTGAATAAAGAATGGTCTTTAGTTAATGTGTCAAAATATGGGTTCATTGATCACAAATGCACTATAATGATGCAAGCTGCTGATAATGGGGAAACTGCATGGAAACACTGGGGACTGAGCACGCAACCTGGGCATGTGCCCTAATTGGAATCGAACCGTGACCTCCTGGTTCACAGGTCGAGGCTCAACCACTGAGCCATGCCGGCTGGGCGTACACATAGTTTTATTTTAGGTGAAAGTTAGATACCTTAACTTCTTTATCATGCCTCTGGAGAAAGGACAAAAAGCATTAAATTCTTTTTGTACAGACATAACTGAGTGACAAGAGGATAATTTGATTAAACCTGTTGTTCTCTTTTGAGATTGAGCCTAGTGAACCTTTTGAAGTAAGTGTGTGAGCTGAGTTTCTGAGAGCACGGCTGATTTCAGGACTCTCTTCTTGGGTAGTGTCGGAACCATGCTGTGTTTTCCGTTCTCTGTGGTTTATCTTCACCTGCTGCCTGATGCTTTATAGTTCCCTTAGACATTGATCTAGGCAGCTGACAGTGAACGTGTCCTGTCCTTCTTCACTTTCAGATTCGAATGAAAGGGTCCCTCCCCTCCCTGAGTCCCTTCCCTCAGTCATTGCTGCACTACTGCCTGGGCGGCGTGGCCTTCTTCCGACCCGGAGCAACGGGAGACAGAAAGCTGGATGAGGTTTCCATTAAAGCAATAGGTTTGTCCCAAAGGAACTGCTTGCTTAGAATATTAATGAATGATCTACTTTACACCTGATTTGGGGACGTTTCCATAGAACAGGATACTCTCCTGGCGATGAAAAGATGTGTGTTTACCACATGGAAAGCAATCCAAGATACGTTAAGTGAAGAGAAAAGAAAACTGCATAATAGGGTTCTATGTGTCTTTATGTACTGGTATTGGTTTTAATAAAGAATATTCATTGACATTGGAAATTATGTTTTAGTACTGAAAATTTTTAAACTTAAATGCCTATCTATAAGTGATTTTCCAAATAAGTTAACTATATAGCATTAAGTACAGGTGAATGCATTGGCTTAAATAGTATCTAATGAGCTTAAAGCAAGTAACTACCAGTAACAGAGTAAGTTATTTATTCTTTAACAGTGACTTTAATATTTTCATGCAACTGACATGCATGAACTATTCTAGAATAATAATATACATGAAACTCTGGAAGGTTCTCCATGACTTTTATGTAAGGTGTTGATAATGAGTGTATGTTTCTTTTATACTCAAGAAAATACATTTATTTTGTGTGTGTGGGGGGGACACGCAGCGGGAGTTGACGTGGCTCCATCGGCGTCCGTCCTCACCCGGCCCTCCTGGTGTGTCCTGCCTCAGGGAGTTTCCGGGACCTCTGTGCGCTGTGCTGGATGCTGCATGTCCGGGATCAGCTATCCCGCAGCTGCAGGCAGTACCAGAAAGCAAGAGAAGACGCGGGGGGAAAGGAGGTACTTGCCTTGCCAAAGAGGAAGAAACGGAACGGGCATTGCTTGCAGAACTGTCGCTTGATAGATTTTACTGTTTGGAGCAGAATTTTCTTTAGGATTTATTCTGCCTGCCATCTGCAGTGAAAAGGAAACCCATTTTTTTCAATACCCGTGTAGGACCCCGCCGTGGAGTTGGACTCGTGCGCGGTCGAGCACTGTCTCTGTGCGGTGGAGTGGGCTTGCAGAATGCTGCCCTTCTCTCGCTTTTCTAACGTCGAGGAGCTTGTTCAGGATCTGATTCTGAGCCTTCTTGGAGATCTGCCACCGGTCAGAAAGGTAATGTGAGTGTAGGTGAACCTGAACTACACCAGGGTCGGAAACTTTAAGGGATCGTTCTTGTAATTAAGGATGATGTTGCTCATAAAACTCGCTTTTTCGTTTTTCTTAAGGTAGCAGACATTTTTGTGAAAGCGTTTCCCAATCCTGAGGACATCAGGGTTCCTTTAAGAGAAAAATACCACTCTCTCCGGCAGAGACTCAGCCACTGCGTCGTGAAAGGTACCGCTGGTCGTTTCTCCATACCTGCTGGGAAGGCTGCTCTGCTGGGGACTCTGGTTTGTCTGGACAGCACTGGTCCTCCCGGGTGCGCCTTTCTCCTCCTGGGAGACGGGGTGCACAGCCCGCCTTCCCCGCGCAGCACCAGATCCGCGGGGAGCAGACAGGAGCCGGCTCCCGCGTGGCTCTGTCGCTTAGTAACTAACCTGTGCCCCGGGCGGGGGGCTCAGTCCCTCCGAGCCTCATTTCTGTGTTTGCAAAATTACTATCTTGATCCGGGTCTAAGAATGTGTATTGAAAGAGGATTAAATAAGATAAATTCTATAAAGTGAGCATGTAGTGCTTTTCATACTGAGAATATTTTATTGAAAACTAGTATTCTTTCCCTTTGTGGTTATTTATGCTTCCTCTAGTTTTATCCTATACATGCAAGATGATCTTGTGGAAATTATTTTTTTATTGTGGTAAACATCTAATCTAATAATAGACAAATATGCAAATTGACCATACCTCCGACACACCCACAAGCCACGCCCACAAGCCACACCCACCATCCAATCAGAACAAGTATGCAAATTAACCCAAACCAAGATGGCTACAGCCACAGAGAGCAAGGTTTCCTAGGTAACAGAGGAGGCCAAGCTTTCCATAGCCGTTGCAGGCCTAAGCCTCCACTCAAGCTACAAAGTTTCAATTATAGAAGGTAAACAAATTCAAACAAATGGCGGCAGAATGGAGCTTGAGAGAGCAGGCCAGTGTTGCCGCCGGCAACAGGGGAAGCAAAGCTTTCCACACACCCTGGCCGGGCTCACCTGCTTAAGGCAACAAAGTTTCAATTATAACCCCAACACAATGGCTGCGGCCTCGGAGGGAGCCCCAGGCTTGGCTTGGCTCCGCTCCAGGCTACAAAGTTTCAATTGTAGAAGGAAAATAAATTCCAGATACCAGGGCCTCCGCTTGGGTTACCAGGGGGTGTGGCCGGCCTGCAAACCACCACAGGCCCCTCACCCAGGCCGCTCCACACCCCAAGGGTACCCCACCCTGATCAGGGACGCCCTTCAGGGCAAACCAGCTGGCCCCCACCCCTGTACCAGGCCTCTATCCTATCTAATAAAAGAATAATATGCAAATTGATCATCACTGCAACACACAATATAGCTGCCCCCATGTGGTCAAAGATCCTGCCCCCATGTGGACACAAGATGGCCACCACAAGATGGCCAGCAGGAGAGGGCAGTTGGGAGGCACCCGGCCTGCAAGGGAGGGCAGTTGTGAGGAATCAGCCCTGCAAGGGAGGGCAGTTGAGAGGGACCAGGCCTGCAAGAAAGGGCAGTTGGAGGTGATCAACCCTCCAGGAGAGGGCAGTTAGGAGTGACCAGGCCGGCAGAGGAGGGAAGTTGGGGGCAAACAGGCTGGCAGGGGAGCTGTTAGGCATCAATCAGGCTGGCAGCGGAGTGGTTAGGGGGTGATCAGGCTGGCAGGCAGAAGCGGTTAGGGCCAATCAGGAAGGCAGGCAGGCAAGCAGTTGGGAGCCAGCAGTCCTGGATTGTGAGAGGGATGTCCGACTGCCCGTTTAGGCCCGATCCCACTGGGATCGGGCCTAAACGGGCAGTCGGACATCCCTCGAGGGGTCTCATATTGGAGAGGGTACAGGCTGGGCTGAGGGAGAACCCCCCTCCGTGCACGAATTTCGTGCACCGGGCCTCTAGTACATAATAATGAAATTTGCCATTTTAAGTGTAGAATTCAGTGCCTTAACCGTGATGTGGAAATGTTAAAAAAATTCAAATTACCCACATTTTTAGAGCTAATCTAGTATTTAGGTCTAGTTATGTCCTATGATTGCATATTACTGCATTCATATCCTTATATTGCATTTATGATTTCTATTTTTTTAAAATATATGTTTATTGATTTCAGAGAGGAAGGGAGAAGGAGAGAGAGATAGAAACATCAGTGATGAGAGAGAATCATGGATCGGCTGCCTCCTGCACACACGTTCCTGGGGATCGAGCCCGCAACCCGGGCATGTGCCCTTGGCCAGAATCAAACCTGGGACCCTTCAGTCCGTAGGTTGACGCTCTATCCACTGAGCTAAAGCAGCTAGGGTGTGATTTCTATTTTTTTAAAGATGTTTTTGACATCCTCTAAAACCTAAAAGTCTTGTTTGGGTACGAATGTTTAAACTTTTTTATAGGCAGCCTGCAAACACTTCCCTTTCCATTGCTTTCCATTAGTTGAAGTCAGAAGGTGTCCTTGTTCCTTTGGCTAAAGTTAGACTCATCTTCCTTATTTACCACTCTGTGGGGATAGGAAAAGGATTAGTGTTTCTCTTTATAGTTATTGTTCTGATGTCTAAGATGGTTAAATTACTTCGTAATTTTTGTTTTCCAGGATACACTTTAGAAAAATGTTTTTATTGATTTCAGAGAGAGGAAGGGAGAGAGAGGGACGGATAGAAACATCAATGATGAAAGAGAGTCATTGATCGGCTGCCTCCTGCACGCCCCACACTGGGGATCGAGTTGGCCACCCGGGCCTGTGCCCTGAACCGGAATCAAACCTCCTGGTTCCTGGGTTGGTGCTCAACCTCTGAGCACGCCGGCCGGGCCAGGGTCCTGTCCCGCTTGCTCTTAGTGGGCCTTCTCCGGCTCCACAGGGAGTGTGGACTGCGGCTTCCTCACGCATCCTGATGCAGGCCCATCGGGGAGGGGAGTGGCCGTACTTGTCGGCGGCTCTGTGTCCGGATCGGCCCTTCTCGAGCTGAAACCTCTTGTGTCCTCGGGAGGGACCCGAATCGGCCCTTCTCGAGCTGAAACCTCTCATGAGCGGACGCCTGGCCTTCTCTCTTGCCAGGTCCCCACACCGAGGAGACCCTGTCTGTCGCCATGCGTGCCCTCCACAAAGTGAGGGCGAAGGCCCTCAGACGCGTGCAGAGGAACATCGGGCCCTTCGAGACGCACGTCTGGGAGCCCGCGGAGGACAAGCCCGCCGGAGGTCCCGGGTTCGAGGGGTGCTCCCTGGGGACGAGCCCGAGCAGGAGCACACTCACAGACCTGGGCACGCCCCCGGGCCACAGCGAGGCCGACACGCTCTCGGAGGCTCGGTCGGCCGGAGGAAGGAGCGGGACGCCTCTCCATGGCAGGTGCGGCTGAGCGCCCTCCAAGCCGGCGGTCCCAGCCCTCCCTTTGAAAGAAAGGTCTCCACGTTTCCACGCAGCTGATGAGCTGGCCTCAGTCCCCGCGACCGACCGCACTGCTTGGCGGCTTCCCGGGGACGAGTGCTGCCCCCTCACAGGCGCTGCGAGTGCAGATGAGACTGTGCGTTCGAAAAGCCGTTAAAACCGGTGACGAGACAGGAAGTAATTTGTCACCTGAAAGTGTAAAATCAAATGAGTAGGTTGAATTCTGGAGATCAATGAAGAATTTTAGTTCTTTTAGTAATCTCTAGACTTAAATAGTTCAGGGTTTTGGGGTGAGCTAACTTTTATTTTTCAGTTTCCAGGGAAGGAAATGGCACATTTCATTTTTGAAACTCGTCCCTAAATTGTTGAGAGATTCTTGCTCATCATTTAAACTTCTGAACTCTTATTGAACCAGACTTTTTCCTTTAAATACATTTTTATTGATTTTAGAGAGGAAGGGAGAGAGAGAGAGAGAGAGAGAGAGATTGATGGGCTGCCTCCTGCACGCCCCACACTGGGGATTGAGCCCACAACCCGGACATGTGCCCTGACCAGGAATTGAGCCGTGACCTCCTGGTTCATAGGTCTACACTCCACCACTGAGCCACGCGGGCCGGGCAGATTTTTTTTATAATTCTGGTATCTGAAATGTAATTTATCCTTCTCACACCTGAAGGAGTATGTAACTGAGCATACCCTTGCTTAAGTGAAGGAATCCCTCTACTCCAAGCATCTGCCGACACCGTATAGTGCAGGGTGTGCTGGCCGACCAGTCAGCGTCTGCGTGCACGGCCGCCCCGGAGGCCGCTCGCTGGGCCTGTGTGATAAGCAGAGACGCAGACCTGGCGCTCTGGCCCCGGCCCAGCAGGAACTTGGACTTCTCGTTCCTGGACCCCGGGGTCTGTGTTCTGCCCCGAGGACCACGTTGAGAGGAAGCAGGTTGGCGGTTCGGGTCCGGTAGCAGCAGAGTGTTTGAAAGTCCCTCCTTTCGTGTGGAGGGTCCTGCGGCGGCCCTGCTGCTCCAGCACATGTGCCTGCGGGAGCGCACGGGCAGGTGCAGGAGGAACGGCGCAGGCTCCGGGTGTGTTGGTGCCGTGTGGTTCTTCCTGTCTTTTGTCTGACCTTGTAGAGCAGCGGTCGCCAGCCGTCGGTCCGTGAGGTCCGAAAGGTGGGCGACCGCTGTGTTAGAGGATTTATTTTTCCTCCCAGAAAAACATTCGTGTTTTCTGATAGGAAAACTTCTGTGACTACATCTTAACACAAATTTTTCCTTTTATATTAATGTGTGGTATTTTTTATTTTGAAATTTTTATTTTTATCCTCACCCAAAGATATGTTTATTAAATTTTTTAGAGAGAGATGGGGGGGCGGGGAGAGAGAGAGAGGGACAAAGAAACATAGATTGGTTGTCTCCTGTACACCCCCTGCCTGGGATCAAACCCGCAACCTGGGCATGTGCCTTGACTTGGAATGGAACCTGCAACCTTTTGGTGGACGGATGCTCCAACTGACAGCCACCGGGTCAGGCTGGTGTTTTTTAGATTCAGAATGTTCGGCTCCAGCGAACACTTAGAGATTGTTTAGTCCAACCCCCTCATTTGAAAGATAGATAATCGAAGCATTAAAAAATATAGGACTTAATCAGTGGACAGAATTTTTATTGTCAATTCTAACGTAAGTTTTACCGATTAAATGATCTTTAATTTTGTCTTTTCTAATTTTGTTTCGCTGTAGGAAGGCTCCAGATCACGTGGAATCAACGCTGACTGCTAAGCCCAGTGATGACCAGAACGTGGGTGATCAGAAAGGAAGCCCGACAAGGAGAGATCAGGAAAAGGCGTTACAGCACGCACTGCCTGTGATCGGTGTCTGGGAGTTTGAACGTGACGACGACGAGTACGTGAAGTTCCTGGACCTCTTCCTGAGTTACGTTCTGGAGCGAGACCTGCGTGGTTGCGAGGACCCCGGCGTTCCATTGCTGACGAGCTTCTCGGGGCATCTTAGAGAACTGGAACTGAACCCTCTGCTCTCGGGCGTGCACGCAGCATTGCTCCGCCGCCCGGGCGAGGCCAGGGGCCAGGCCGTGTTCCGAGCGGGCTCCTGCTTCGAGGTCGCTCCGGAGCCTGAGGACCCAGAAGGCCCGGCGCCTCCAGCCCCAGGGCTGGCCGCAGGGCCCAGGCCCCCTCCAGAGAACCTTCTGGGTGGTTTTACTGAAAACAGCGGGGAGAGCGGCTTGTTCGGTTTAAAGCGGAAGGCACTCTACAGGACACACGGTGATGGTGCAGACAAGCCTCGCATCCCGCGGCTGTCGAGCCGGAGTGCGTGGGCTGCCGAGGGCAGTTGCAGAGGAAGGTGTGTGTTCAGAGTGATCGGGGGCAGTGACTCAGGCCCCCTGGCCGAGCTCCCTCCTGCGCTGGGTGCAGCGGGCGGCGCAGGGCTGCAGGGGCTGCTGGAGTGGATGCTGCGATGGGCCGCCCGCAGGCTGCCCTGCGACCCCAGCCTCCTGGCGCCGGCCCAGGCCCGGCCTGTCCTCCGGGTGAGAACCTCTGCGGCTGCCATTCTGACATCACTGTGGCTCTCGGAACAGCCCTACGCTGCTGCCTACAAGGCAAAGAGTGCCAAGGCAAAGAGTGCCGTTATGGAGGTAAGTGCCCGAGTTACTCCATGCAAGTGGGAATTCTCGATTCAGATTAAAGTATACTTATATTTCCCCAGGTGCTGAAGGATTATTAAGAAACTAAGCTAATGACAAGATGGAGTATAATCTGATCACCCTATATAATAAAAGCCTAATATGCAAATTGACCTAACGGCAGAATGACCAGTTGCTATGATGCGCACTGACCACCGGGGGCAGACACTCAATGCAGGAGCTGCCCCCTGGTGGTCAGTGAGGCGCTCCCACAGGGGTAGTGCCGCTCGGCCAGAAGCCTGTCTCACGGCTGGCCTCCATGGCAGCGCTAAGGAGCAGCGAGCAGGCGGGCGGTGAGGAGCGAGGGGTCTCGGATTGGCGGACATCCCCCGAGGGCTCCCGGACTGTGAGAGGGCGCAGGCCAGGTTGAGGGACACCGCCCCCTCCAGTGCACGAAATTCGTGCACTGGGCCTCTAGTTGATGATAACCACCTAATTTTTTCCTTCTTCAAGTGGTTCCTTCAAGTCTTAGAAGTGATTATTTGGGGAACAAGTGCTTGGTGAGGTTTGAGGGCTCTGTGTCTGTTGATAAAAAGGAGGAAACGAGAAGGCCATGTTAAGGTGTTATGAGACCTGTTGCTAGAGGTGACCTTGCCCTCTCGTTAGGACGCGCCCCTTCTGTCTCCTCTCTCCTTCCTGGGTTCCTCTCAGCGGTGACGCTAGCGACGCTGCGTGTGTAGTGGTACATGTAGTGTCCGTGGGAGGAGGGGGGCTCAGGAGCCTCCTGCCCCCGTCTTGGTTGACCCCCCTTCATGGTCTAATTCTGCACTTGTTCTGTTTTAAACTGCCTCCACTGGAACATAGTTTACTCTAGGACAAGCATGTCAAACTCAGGCCAACGCCGGCCAAATAGACGAGGCGTGCGGCCTGCGGGCTGCAAGTTTGACATGCTTGTACTAGGATGAAGGGTGTGAGTGTGTGTGTGTGTGTGTGTGTGTGTGTTTTATTTTTTATGAGTTTTTGGGGTTTTTTTAGATCAGTTTTGTTGTCCTAAGTTAGTTTACAAGATGATGTGGTATTTGTTGTCACGGAAATGTGTGTTTGTAGGTGTTGCATAACTAAATACCTAAGTAAGCGATAAAAGCTTTTCATCCATCCATTGCATTTTAGCTGTAAATATTTCTGCCTGCTGTGTCATTTTGAAGTAATTACTAACTGCCTTCCTAACAGCCAAGAGAATTACAAGGAAGCAGCTCTGCATGTGTTTGCTGTTTTCCTGTGGCCTGAAAACGTGGGTGGTCCCCCTTACCCATTCCTGAGGCCGGGCTCTGTGGATGCTGCTCAGGCAGCCAGTCCGCTTTGCTTTCTCCGGGCGGAGGAAGGCTTGGTCGTTGCCTCAGCGTCCGGGAGATGTGCACCAGCGATGAGCTCTAAGTGCTGCACATGGCTTGTTCCAGGTGCCAGAGCGTCCTCGCCCCGGGTCTCCGATGGGGCCCCCCGGTGAGGGTGCCTGCAGGATGCGCGCCGGCTGCTCGGTGGCAGGGTCCGGGCCAGGGGGGCCCGGCGGAGGGGATGGCCCCAGTGAACCTCGTCGGAGCGCCCTGAAGTAAGTGCCTACCGCGGCCTCCTTTTCCACGGACGGACGGCCTCGTTGGATGCTGTTCGGGCTTGAGGGGGAGGCTTGCACCGTCGAGGGTTAAAGGAAGAAGCATGTGCTTGCACTAGAGAACCGGACGTGAGCACTTTCTGACGTGCTTTAGGCACTCCTGGCAAACTCTTCCCTGTTAGCCTCGCGCTTCCCTCTGAGAGAGGAGCGAGCGGCTCGTCCTGAGGAGCCCTTGTTATGCTAACGGGTCCCACTGTCACCCCCTTCCCCTGGGAAGCAGTGCTCTGCGAGATCTGTCCTTGGACCCCAACGTGGAGCCTGTATACAGGGGAGTCCTTGGGGAGAAGGGCAAGCTTGAACGAGTTGACATTATTCTTTTTTTTTTATATATATATATTTTATTGGTTTTTTACAGAGAGGAAGGGAGAGGGATAGAGTTAGAAACATCGATGAGAGAGAAACATCGATCAGCTGCCTCCTGCACACCCCCCACTGGGGATGTGCCCGCAACCAAGGTACATGCCCTTGACCGGAATCGAACCTGGGACCTTCCAGTCCGCAGGCTGACGCCCTATCCACTGAGCCAAACCGGTTAGGGCTTAAATATATTTTATTGATTTTTTACAGAGAGGAAGGGAGAGGGATAGAGAGAAACATCGATGAGAGAGAAACATCGATCAGCTGCCTCCTGCATACCTCCCACTGGGGATGTACCCGCAACCAAGGTACATGCCCTTGACCGAAATCGAACCTGGGACCCTTGAGTCTGCAGGCCGACGCTCTATCCACTGAGCCAAACCGGTTAGGGCACGAGTTGACATTATTCTAATCTTTTGAGTAAATGCAACGGAATGCCCAGTCATTCATTGAACAGCCTTCCATGGACCTGCTGCTGTGGACCAGACATGGTTAACACACAAAAGACTTGATAAATATAAACACTGGGTTTGTTCTTTTTCAATAAACTGTATCAGTTGAGAGCAAGCTTTTTGTTTCCAAGGGTGAGTTATAGTTACAGATGCTTCATTTTTGTCAACAGAATGCCAACTGAAGCCAAAACCCCTGAAATGAAGGAACCCAATGATGAGGGTATTTCTGTCACTGATGACACTGATAAACAATTTATAGACATCATCGACGAGGACCCTTTAAGAGTAGAAACATTTACACAGGAGGAACTGGAGACACTCCCATCAGACCACGAAGGTCAGTTCATTTGGCTAATCTTTTCGCTTGGCTTTCTTAACTTGAAATTGGCGAATGGTTATCTGTGGTCGCTTACTTAGTCTTATGTCTAAAATGGTATGTTTATAATAGCCTTAAATAAAAAATTAAAGCAGAATTCAGTACTTACGAAGTGTTGCGCACATTAACCTGAATTTAAATCGTTAGACCTTTGCCTTGCTGGGGAATTGCCTGGGCCTCTCGTTCTGGGCCTTCTCCTCGGCTGGCCGTCTTCCTTAGCACAGGGCTTCTCGGGGCTCTCCGTGGGGCTGCTCACCCCGAGTGGGGCTGCTCTCCCCGAGTGGGGCCTCTCCAAGCTCATCGCAGATCACTTGACGAAGAGGGGTTCTCTCCAGGTGTTTCTAAAAAATGTTTCTGTAAGGAGGACATAAAATATTTTTGCCATTATGTTTTTTCCCTGTAGTAAGTCCTGAACCATCTAAAGAGTGAAATAATTTTCCAAATGGTCCCTTTTCTCTCCCTCCTTGTTTCTCTGCAGAAGACGCCAAAGGACCTGCGGGAAGCCCCGAGAGTCCCCACCCCGCCGCTCACACGCAGACGTCACCACGGCTGTTAGAAGTAAGTCTACAAATAACGGCTCAAGTTACTGAAGTGATACTTAAGTGTTGTTAGTCAGGCCTCCGACCAAGGCCCTTTTCTCCCAAATCATGCCGTGGACTGCAGCGTCGCTGCGCCTGCAGCGTTTCCTTCCACTGAAATTCTGTCATTAGTCATGTCAGGCAGTGACATAAATGTTCATGTCATCAACTGTGCAGCAAATTAAGATACTCAGGAGTGAGGAAGGTATTCTTTACTCAAAATATGTAACTCAGCTGTTGCATGCAGTGTTTGCACTTCTATGTACTACTAGAGACCCGGTGCACAAAATTTGTGCGTAGGGGGGGCTGGTCCCTCAGCCCGGCCTGTGCTCTCTCGCAGTCCGGGAGCTCCCGGGGAATGTCTCACTGACCGCTTAGGCCTGCTCCCTGTTGTGGGGAGCAGGCCTAAGTCGGCAGTCGGACTCCCTTAGCGCTGCTGTGGAGGCAGGAGAGGCTCCCGCCACCACCGCTGGGGTCGCCAGCCATGAGCCCGGCTTCTGGCTGAGCAGCACTCCCTCTGTGGGGGTGCCCTGGCATCAGGGGGCAGCTCCTGTGTTGAGCGTCTGCCCCCTGGTGGTCAGTGCACGTTATAGTGACCAGTTGTTCTGCCGTTTGGACAATTTGCATATTAGCCTTTTATTATATACGATTGTTTTCTCAAAAGTGTGAATACATTTCCAGGTGGAACGCAGACATTTCTAATTATTGAAACAATTTCTTTAAAAAGAATTACTCTCCTGGCTTTCTTGTTGTTCTCACAATGTACGTATGTAATGATGGCCGGATACACATGTTTGTGAATACATTGTACTTGAACGTGCCCAGTGGCTCCCGGTGATGGGCCAGAAGCAGCGCCCAGAGTGTAAGGTCTGGTCAGAGCAGGGCCTGCGCTGTCGAGGTTTGGTCTCTCAATGGCTTTGAAACTTGTCACTCGGCGAGCGACTAATGTCAGACTCACTCAGATACCTGCGTGTAATACCTGCTTGTCTCCCTCTTTTCTGTTTGGGTGCCGTTCCTTCTGACAGCAGTCCGCAGGAGCGGCTCCGAGTCCGCGGGGGGACCCGGTGGAGAGATGTGAGGAGAAACAGCCGGCGGCACAGAATGGGTAAGGGCCGGCGATGGAAGCGACGGCGGCTGCCGCGTGTCCCTCCGTGAACGGGCGGAGGGCGCTCAGGGCTCATCTCGGATTCACTTGATGGAAAGATTTTGTTCCTTATAGTTTACGATATACATGTTATGGTCATGTGGTGCTCCTAATGGAATTGAAGTTCAGTTGATAGCAGTGGTAAGTGATGAGTTTTAGTAACTTGTACTCCTCAATCTCAGTAGAGTGAAGTAAGTCAAGATACCTAGCCTTTTGTTCTCCGATCACCCTCAGCCTTACCAAAGTAACATGCAGCTGTAAATTCACCAGGGTTTATTCAACGGCTGATTAGGGAACCACCCTTTCATACTGACTCCCTTTTTATTGGATCAAATGAAGAACCACTGTGAATGGAATGGTATATGTAACATATATTATATGTAACATATATTATGTGTAATGGTATATGTAATATATACCATTATATGTAAATCTAATGTTTCAATAACTTAAGGTTGGCATGCAGGAGGCAGCCTAGCCTATGTAAAAACCTGTCACTATTGTGGTTAATTATTGCACACTGTTCATAAGGCTGTGGTGTCATATACTCTGCTGGCTAGCTTAGTTATGTTTCAAGGAGTGCTGAATATTTGAAAGTTTAGAATTGCCTTGCATGAGAGGCAACACAATTAGATTTTCTCTCTCTTCTCGGTGTGAAAAATTTGTTTGGTTCCGTGGAAGATGAACAAGAAGAATGTATTTAATGTCATGTGCCTTCACAAGTAACATAGGTCTTCCTGCCGCTAAAAGCAGTCTTTACAGTTGTGGATGTGAGAACAGGCTCTCTCGTGCTCTGAGCAAAGGGCTGCCCCTTCCTCAGGGGGAACTGAGGTCCCAGCTCACCTCGTTTCTCCACCCTCATTGGAGGTTTCCTTATTTCTGTTGCTGAGCAGGCAGCAGTGTCCAAGTCGCTAAGCCATCCGGACACAGCCGTTGCCTTTGTTTGAATCTGTTACTAATTGCTATGGCGACAAAGGTAAACAGATTGTAATTATGAGCTAACACTACAGAGGCTGCTTAGAGGATGTTTAGGCTCTGACATGGCTGACCATTCAATCGCCTGTCTCTTACATAATGTGAAGAATATCTTGGTTCCCAAGCGAGCGTTAGTCTTTAATTGTAGTATGATCGAGGCCTTTTCAAATCGTGAACACACCATTCCTCATTCATTTTGTGTAGACAGAAGTTCAGAAGTTTCTAGGTAAGAGCTTTTGCATACACTACCATTTTATTCTGTTTTATAACTAGGTACGAGAATAAACTGATGCCTTCTGTACCTTTTGAAATAATTACTAAATGTTTTTACCAAAAACTAAGAGAACAATATGAAATCAACATGAAGCATTGAAAAAGTGACGTAGGCCCTAACCAGTTTGGCTCAGTGGATAGAGCGTCGGCCTGCGGACTCACGGGTCCCAGGTTCGATTCCGGTCAAGGGCATGTACCTTGGTTGCGGGCACATCCCCAGTAAGAGTGTGCAGGAGGCAGCTGATCGATGTTTCTCTCTCGTCGATGTTTCTAACTCTCTGTCCCTCTCGCTTCCTCTCTGTAAAAAAATCAATAAAATATATTTTTATGAAAGTGACGTAGGTACACATTTCTGACACCTTTAAGTGAAGTATTGAAAGATTTTTCTCTAACAGGTGTGTTTTAAAGCAGTGGTCGGCAAACTCATTAGTCAACAGAGCGGCAAACTGCGGCTTGCGAGCTGCATGTGGCTCACGAGCCGCAGTTTGCTGACCACTGTTTTAAAGAAGTACAGGAACTGTTTTAGAACAGGCTTTTCTGAAAAAAGTAGTGGCTCTCTTATCGAAAGATGTGGCAGTTGCTCACTTTCGGCCTCGAACAGGTTTCCAGTAGCGCATTATCCGTGAGCAGACGCGTCAGCTGCTGTTGCATGTTTGCAGAGGGGCGGGCTGTCCGAGTGGAAATCCTGCTGGAAGGAGGACCGTGCAGCACAGCTTTACTTTAGAAAACTTCTCCGTCCTTAGAATTGACCTCCCTGCTCCTTGTTGAAAGCAAAGGCTAACAACGTTGTCTGAAACGGCACATGAGTTGTAAGGCCCGTTTTCATGGATTTGACAAATGAGCTTTGGTTCTCGTGTACCTTAGGTGTCTGGTAAAAGGCAAATATTGCTGAGAGGAAATGAGAGCAAGCCCCAATAAATCTAAATGTGATTCAGTACGTCCTTTTCTTGTTAGAGACAGTGATCGGTTTATTTGGATAGGATAATGCCTGCTCCCTTATTTAGTTTAGGAAATTGATTTGCTTAGAAAACATTGAGTACCTGCTATGTTTAAGGAATCATCCCCAAATAATCATTTTAGTTTGTTGGTTAGGGTTTAATTATAAAAACAAACTCTGATTTGTTTGCAAATGAAATGTTCATAATACTGTTATTTCACATTAATGATAGTGTGGGTTTGCTGTATAGCAAACTTAGAATTAAATATTTTTTAACCCATCTTAGAATTAAACATTTTTAACCCATACATTCCCTGTTTTCTTTTTTAATTTTTTTATATGTTTTTATTGATTTCAGAGAGGAAGGGAGAGGGAGAGAGCTAGAAACATCAATGATGACAGAGAATCATTGATTGGCTGCCTCCTGCATCCTCCCTACTGGGATTGAGCCCGAAACCCGGGCATCGGGAATCGAACCAGTGACCTCCACTGAGCCACACCAGCCAGGCACATTCCCTGTTTTCGTAACTCCATTCTGGGTCATTAAATGTAGTTAAAAACACACACATACCCTCAAACCGAATTAGGTAGTGTGTCCAGCAGAAAGAAGGATTGCACAGGTTTCAAACTCACATGCCTGCAGGGACCAGGCAAGTAAAACACTTGTGTGAATGTTCTGGCTTGTCACGCGGGGAGAGGTCCATGGCTGACCGTGCAGCCCACGTCTCTTAGCGAGAGCACTTAGATGACCAGTGTGTCTGGTGGAGCCAGATGTGAGGGGTACCGAGAGGCAGGCTTGGCGCTTAAATTTCCTGAAAACTTTCAGAAAGCTGTGGACGTAGAAACAAGAAGGATGCAAGTACCCAGATCACAGACATGTAATGTGCTGTATTGACTGACGTGTGATTTTGTTCATACGCTCCCCGCGCAGGGCCCAGACCCCTGCATGTGAAGAGAAGTCGTCCCCGGACCCACCCGCGGTGCCCAATGGAGTCAGCGTTGCTTCACAAACCCTGGTGCCCACCCCGCCGCCGGCCCCGCGCGGCGAGCCCCGGGCGCCGCTGCCAGACTCTCCCGGTTCTGTTAGGCAGATGCTCCAGGACGAGATGTTCAAGTTAGTTCAGGTGAGCCCTCTGCCACCGGCGTGGAAGGCTCCACATGATGCGTGTGCGGTTCTTACGTGTGGACACACCCGGGAAGGGCGGGCTGACGTGGAGCCGCCGCTTCTGTGCTGTGGGCGCTCTCCCTGCGGAAGCTCAGACCCCGGGGCCTGGAGGCTGCCGGTGCTGTCGGCCCGGCCGTCCCTGAGCCTCGTTCACAGGGAAGCTGCCGGCGTAACCGGTCCATCCGTCGTTCGGGGGCAGCTGGCCAGCCCCGGCGGGGGGCCCGGTGAGGAGCCCGCACACACCCATCTCTGAATTCTTCTGTGATTACCCCCCGCCCGTTAGAGCCCTCCTCTGGGACCCCTGGGATACTGTGCACACTGCCGCCCGGGGGTCCCCGGCCTCAGGTTCGTGCTCCCAGGAAGCCAGTCTCCTCTTTACTAAAAGCCTCCCAGCTCCCCTCCCGCCCTCCGTTCCTGGGCCTCTCCGGGCCCCCAGGCGTCTGCCGTTTTCCGCGAAGACAGGGGTGCGGCTGTGGCGGAGGAGGCAGCTGATCGATGTTGGTTCTTGGTGTTTTTTCCATCGCATGCTCAGATGTTTCTTTGATTTTTATTTTTTTGCAGCTGCAACAGATCAACTTCCTGACTCTAATGCAAATGGCAGGGTCCTCCCTCCCCAGCCTCCCGGACGCCCACGGGCTGGCCCCGCAGCCGCGGTCCGCGCGCTCGGCGGGAAGCCCGGTGTCCAGCCCGCCCGGGGGCAGCGGCGGGGACGGCTCCAGGGCGAAGCTGAAGGAGAAGCTGCCCGTCCCGCTCCCGGCCACCGGGGAGCCCGCCGGGGAGCCCGGCGCGGAGGGCGCGCCCTCCCTCCCCGGAGCCGTGCCGGCCGCTCCGAGTGCCGGTGACCCTCCGAGTGGCGGTGACCGTTCGCAGGTAGCGCCTCCGGCAGGCCCAGGGCAGCCGCCCCGTCGGTGGCGGTGGTTTTGTTCCCGCAGTAAATAACCTTCTTGGCAGTTATTACCTCCCAGCCCCTCCAAAACATACTGAGCAGCATTTACTAAATAAGGAGTTTGTTACCGATTTTCAACTTACACAATAGCTTTTTTCTCTTCCAGAATGTTCCACATGGGCATGTTCCTTGTCAGTTAGAAGGCCAACCGCGGAATAGCGGTCTGAATACAGCACCTGGGAGCTTACCGCCGACTTCGCTTCCCCCGGCCGCCGCGGGACACGCTCGCCTCCGCCTTCTGTCCGCACCCCCTGCCACCCCGAGGGCGCCCCCTCCGCCCCCGGCCGCCGCGCTCAGGCCTGGCGATGCTTTTCCTCTGCTCCGGCTCCAGCCGGACCCCGGTTCTCAGCCCCTCGTCTTCCCGGCGGACAGAGCTCCGTGGGTCCCCCCCAGGGGCCTGCCGCCGCCCCGAGAGGCCTGGGGGCCCTGCGGTTCCCGCCAGCCCCCTGCGCCCCAGAAAGCGGGGCACACGTCAGCGCCCCCCGGGACCCGGAGCCCCCGGAACACCGACGCCCCGCGGCCGGCAGCGGAGCCGAAGCGAGGGCCGGGGACTGGGATGACAGAACCCCCCGAGCACCTGGACCTGGGTCAGTGTGTGGGACAGGAAGACCTGCCGCCTCGGCGGGACGCGTCAGCGTTCACGCAGCCGGAAGGAGTGTTCGAGGTGCCGGGGCCCCCGGCGCTACCTCCCCGGTATTCCTTCGGGTTCCCGCTGCTGCACCTGCAGCCGCGCCGCGCTTTCACGTTCTTCTCCGTCTCGAGAGCACCGGTGGCGGCCCCCTCCGTGGCCGTCAGAGCGGCGGCAGGAGAGAGGCGGCCCCCAGGCTTCTCCTTCCCTCCTTCCCGCCCGGCTCCGGGAGACGCGGTAATTACCTGGCGGGGCAGCCGCCGTCCGTGTCCTTTAGGCCGTGCCCACTGCGCTCGGGACACGCCGTTACACGTTCCTTCTGAGAACCATGCCTCTTGTTGTCAGTCATACAAGTGCAGTTCAGAATAACGTGGCGTACTTTAAAGGTTTTAGATCTTGTACATTAATACTAGAATTTGCTGAACGCTTTCACACACGTTTCTTCTACTCTCAGAAGAAATAAGTAGTAAAGTAAAATGCCCAGCGTTTGTGTGTGTGTGTGTGTGTGTGTGTGTGTGTGTGTGTGTGTGTGTGGAGAGAGAGAGAGAGAGAGAGAGAGGAGCATTGTTCAAGGCTGCTAGCAGTTGTGATATGATTGCTTTCAAATCTGTTACAGGTTGAAATTGTTAAATAGACCAGGTCTATAAATAGTTGCATATATTAAGAAATGGTGTCTTTTTAAAGTACTTAAAACACAAAAGATCGAATCTTAATAAGCCACCAAAACTTCCCATTAATGAAATTCAGATTGGTCAGTTCTCATTTTGTCAGTTCGTAGTACCGTCCTAGGAGGGTAATTGAGGGATCGTTTTCTAGTGCACTTTTAGGGTTTGAAGATGAGAAGAAGGGGAAGGGGAGGCAGGAGAGGGTAAAGGGGGCAAATGGTGACGGAAGGAGACGTGACTTGGGGTGGTGGACACACCTTACAACGTACAGATGATGTGTTATGGAATTGTACACTCGGAGCCTGTGTAATTTTGTTAACCAGTGTCCTCCAATTAATTGAATTTAAAGATTTGAAGATGGTACTAGGAGAAGAAATGGTCATTTCCTTAGAAAAAGTACTTACCATGCCTTCCTTTCTTCTGAACATGTTATGAACAGGGAAAAAAGGATTAAAGGGTAGAAAGACATTTTGAGAAGGATTTAAAGACTTTTTTATTAGAGAGAATAATATCTCAGCATTGGTGGTTACCCACATCCTGTTATGTGCTAGTCTGTTCATTCATACCCTCCACCCTCTTGCATCCTCCCTATTCCAAAGAATTTAAAATCAAATGCTAGGCATGTAATTTCATTGATAAGAGGACGATTTTTAACCTGGAAAAGAAATAAGAAGATGAGGACTTGTAGCTTAACTTTTGGAATGGGGCAACCCAGTTGGAATTCTCAGCACTCCACTATTATTTATTCCTTAAGATCAGGATACTCATCTCACCAGTCCACACCAATGCGTTGTCTTTGACCTGGTTCACCTCTTGCACGTCTTAGTTTAATTTAAACAAATGTTTTTCCCCCGATATTTTATTAGCATGCTGCATAATTGAGGTTTGTAATTGTAAATTAATATGCTTTGTTTCTTTTCCTGTAGTGCAGAACCCCACAGCTGACTCTGATTGAAAGCCTCATTGTGTCTAAGCAAAGCCAGCGGAGACCGACCCCCGATTTACTGGAGCGAGGAGACCCCGGGCACCTCCCGCTCGGAAAGGACAAAGGGGAGCCGTCTGAAGAGAGGCCAGGGAAGGGCGGCAGGAAAAGGCAAGGTTTAAGTGAGACCTCCGTTACAGTCATCCACGATAATGAAAGTGTAATATGCTAATTAGACCGGACGTCCTTCCAGACGTCCTTCCGGACAACCTTCTGGATGAAGCTGGGGCTGCGAGGGAAGCCCGGGTCCCGGCTGCCTGCCAGCGGCTAGAGGGAAGCCCAGGTCTCGGGTGCCGGCACCTGGGGGAAGGAAGGCCTACTCTTGCACAAATTTTGTGCATCGGGCCTCTAGTGTAGTTATAAACGAAGTCAACTGGCTCAAACTCCTACCCAAACACAATTGCGTATTCAGTTTCCTTGTCGGGTGTCCTGCATTGGAACACATCTGGGGACAAGGAAAATCCCTGTGTTGTGAGAGACAGATACTATTATTTTTAAATGATTTTCAGAGAGAGGGAGAGAGAGAAACATTGATGTGAGAGCGAAACATGGATCGAGTGCCTCCTGCACACCCCTACTGGGGTTTGAGCCCAAAACCTGACCAGGAATCGAGCCAATAACCTTTGAGTGCACGGGACAACACCCAGTCAGCTGAGCCACACGGCCAGGGCTGGAGACAAATACTGTTATTTTTTCCGTTTTAGTAAGCAGTTCTTCCCCGGCACTCCCAGCGGGAGGGCTCCCTGCGCTTCCCTACGGCAGGGTGAGCAGCCCTCTGCGGCACAGACCTGTGCTGCCCCGGGCCGTATTCCCCATCCTCCCGGCACTCGGAACGAGAGGGACCTCCCCTGTCTTACCGCGCCCTCCACACTCTCATCTAGGAGGTGGGAGGGTGAGTGACGGAACGGCGTCAGGGCTGAGACTGTGCCTGTCACAGGAAGGCTGTGACCTGTGATGAAGGGCGTCGCAGTGTTGTCCTCATCATGGGTGCTCAATACGTGTGCTGACCAGCAGATTATTACTCAGTCTAGACACTGAAATTTTTACATTTATGACCCTGAGTTCTGTTATCAGTGCTTTCTTTCCAGAAACGGGTCCTTCCTTCATGTTCCCAGGTATTCCCTCTTCCCAGTAAGCCTCCTTGAACGGAGGTCTCCGCAGGGCTCCCGGGCCAGCTTAGACCCGCAGAGAGGGAGCCTGAAAGTCCCCCCCCCCGGGTGTCATCCTGGCCTGAGGCGCCAGTGGTTCCCCAGAAAGTCCGCCTCCAGCAGAGGAGCTGGGAACAACGTGTGTCCCCGACGTTGGCTCGTGTTTGCTTCTATTGTAGCAGAATCTCTTGCTAATTTAATTAAATGCCATGGAAAATAGTTTGTGGACATAATTTCCATGACCGTCTCCCTGTGTAGCATGACACGGGTAAAACACTGTTCCTAGAATAGCAGGAATGTATTTCACACTGTGGTCTTCCACAGGCAAAGACGACGAGCTGAGAAAGAGCTGCAAGAGAAACGCTCAGAGAAGCAGAGGAGAAAACCGAGTGTGGCCGCTGCCGTCCTTCCTGACGGGGACTCGGGAGCAGCTGGGAAAGCCGAGGTACAGACCTGCCCCTTCTCCCCGGCCTGCGCGCAGTCAGAGGCGGGATGGGGGTGGGGGGGTGTGGGGGGGTGGGGGGGTGTGGGGGGCACCTGGCCGGGGCTGGAGCACCGATTGTGACCTGCAGACTCTGATCGAGCACAGAGGCCCTCCGGGAGGGAGCAGGGCCCGGTGTGAGGTGGAACCAGCTCATGGCCAGTCAGGCGGCGGCTTAGAGCACCTGCCATGTGGCCTCTTCCCTCTGACGTCACTCTGCCCTTTCCTGTCACCGGGATGCACACTGGGCGGGACTTGGGTTTCTCCTGCTTCATTTCCTCTCTCTCCTGAGGCGCCTCTGAAAGGTCCCACCCACGTTCATATGCGGCCTGTGTTGGAAATCAGGTCTCAGACACTCCCAAATGTGTGACCTGCTTCCCTAGTTTTGCAACAACAGGTTAAGTGAACGGAACAGCTTTGTTTACGTGAATGTTTACGAGGCGCAGGCCCGTGAAGTCCTGTTAGTGGGGCCCATGAGTGCTCCTGCCCGAGGGGTCCCGGAGCTGAGCCTGCTCCGGGAGGGAGGCAGGTGGTAGGTAGTAAGCGGATGCAGCCGGTGACCTCCTTCCTCATCCCGACTTGGGACTTTGGGGAACTCCTTCGCAGGGTCCCTTCGATGGAGTAAGTCACTTGATAGACAAGTATTTCTAGAATGAAGGGGTTGGAACCTGCTCCTAAGACTTAACCGTGCTCAGAGCTGTTATGTTTTCCAAGTAACAGATGTCAGAGCTAACCTTAGGTTCACCACTGGGACTCGTTTAGGAGCAGCGGGCGCATCGTGGGTCCCAGACGTTGGAGGCCTTTGAAGTCCCTCTGGGTATGTATGTGCCTGGTGCGTGCGGTGGCCGAGCTCAGTTACCGTCAGCTTCCAGACCACGGATCTGGAAACATCTAGATAAAAATGAGGCGAAATCCTGACCCGGGGATGGGGGTGGGTGGGGTGTGTGTGTGTGTGTGGGTGTGTGTGTGTGTGTGTGTTCCTGACACACAGACCAGGGCCACAGGCCAGGTCAGACACGCCTGTTTCGGGAATCCGGTTTCCCTGAAACACAGCCGTCCACGTGGTGCACGTTGTCCGAGGCGGCTGTCGCGCTGCTGAAAGGGACCACGGGGTTCACGAAGCAAATACTCTCCAGCCCTTCACAGAGCAAGTTTGCCGACCACTACAGTGAGCAACGCGGTTAGTTAGAAGCTCGGGGAACGTGCTGGTATTTAAGGCCCCGAAGGAAATGATGGGAGAGCGTGCCAGGGTCAGCTTCCTCACGGAAAACACATGCACTTTAAAGCCTCGGTTCAGAAACCAGAACTTGCTCATGGAAAGCAAATGGTTTTCTGTCTTCAGCTGGTCCATTTCTTCCTTGCAGCCGAATGTGTGTATCCCCAAGGCTTTCTCCTCGGGGAGCCCGCCTCTCCCTGGGGCGCCGCCCGCCCAGCACATCCCCTTGCTCATCACCCCAGAGGCCCCGTACCCATTGGGTAGTCATGACTGACAGGGCACAGGCACAGGCCATGGTGCTCGAGCTCCATCTCCCTGGGTTGGGTCGGGGCGGGGTTCAAGTCCCAGCCCTCTGATCTTGTGGTTGGGTCCTCGGGGCCAGTCCTCTCCCGGGGCCGCCGGGCGCCGCTGCCTTGGCCTAAACTCAGGTCTGAGCAGGGGGCTCCTGAGTGATGACAGGCACGCCTGCACTCGGACGATCTGAGGGTTTAGGGAGCTCTGTGCTTGGAACAGGCGCAAAGCCAACCCTATACTTTTTATTATTAAAAACACCCATCACTGACACTCTTACTCTGCTTAGACCCCTGGGTGACCTCCCAGGAAAACCCCGTCTACACCCAAACTCCCAAACAGACTGACTGGGACCCTCCCCCGCCGCACCTTTCCGTGTGGGTGGGAACTGCCTCAGGCCGGCGTGGACGTGGGAATTCACCATCCCTCCCCCACCAGCTGGCTTGTTCTCTCTTCGTTGGTGTTCCTACCATCGAACCCCAAACTTGGGTCCTTCTGAGGTCCGCCCGCCCCGCCCCTCCTGGGTGCTCAGCCGCCGGTCTCCCGCCCTTTGTCACTCTTCCGGGGCGGCTCTGCCCGTCCCCGCCGTCCCCCCTGCCGTCCCTGTCTCGTTTGCACCGCGGCAGCCTCACCCGGTTGCCTTTCTTCAGTTTTCCCCTCGGATCCCTGCTCCGCACACCGGCCGGCTGGTTCTCCCAGAACATCAGTCTGACCATATCACGCCCCTGCTTAACCCTTTGCACTCGCTTGCTTTTTTCTCGATTCCTTTATTCTAATGCTAACCATGTCGAGTCACACTCGACATCCGAGTGCAAAAGGTTAACCATGACTGCTCCTCGGCAGCCAGAACGCCTCCGTGTCGAGCCGGGCATGCCCAGTCCCCACGATTTGGGTTTTGATGCCACTGAGCTGCCTCTCGGAGTCCGCTGCCACCTCATCCAGAAAGGCTCCACCTCGGACCTCGCCTCCCCGGCCTCGGGCTCCCCTGCCTCGGGCTCCCCTGCCTCGGGCTCCCCGGCCTCGGGCTCCCCGGCCTCGGGCTCCCCGGCCTCGGGCTCCCCTGCCTCGGGCTCCCCGGCCTCGGGCTCCGGGTCACCCGTTGGCCTCGCCCGTGGGTCCCGATGCTTGTCGTCCATTTCAGAAACGCTACAGGGTGACGTCACCACGTGCGCTGGGCTGCATTTCATGGCCGCTGTGAGGAGGAACGCTGTGGGGTGTCAGGATGCAAGCACCAACACAGACCCAGGTAACCTGCTGCTTTGCCGTAACGTCAAACGTTCATGCATTTTGCAACATTTAATCTATTTCGACTTTTTCTCCAAAATGATGTAAGGGGAATTTAAATTACGTGGTGTTAGTCCGTCATCCCAGGTTCTTGTCCCCAACCCTGATACATGCTTTACACATTTTAAACTTAAAATCAAATTTCCAATAGAATTTGTGATAACTTGAAGCATACTAGAGATGTTTGTTCAGAGATGCCATGGGCTGCGCCCTAAGTCCGTGGACAGAATGTTGCTCTGGCCTGAGGTTGGGAGGCCGGGGTGTGGCTGGAACAGGTGAGTTGGGGACCAGGGTGCGTGTGCGGTGGGGCGGGCCGCGCAGCTCTGCCGGGAGAGGGAGACGGCGCTGAGCAGGAGTGCTTGCGGGGTTGCCCGGCAGACCCCCTCGTAATGGGAGCTCTCTGCCTTGGCGTTGGACTGATGCTTTTATAGGACGTTCGGGAAGCAGTTCCTCTTAACTGTATGGGACCTCGTGGGGCCTTTTTAAACCTCTGACTTTATATTATTGTGAAATACCTGTATGGTTTCCAAGTAATTTATGATCATTGTAGAATGGATAATAAAGCAAGCTGTGAAGAAGATGAAATGAACTATGACGACACATTCAGAAGTAATGTTTTGGTGTTTTTTCCTTTCCATTGTCTTTTGTGCATTTTACACAGTCAGACATGCATAGCACAGCCGTGCTCCCGGCCGTCAGACACGCATAGCACAGCTGTGCTCCCGGCCGTCAGACACGCGTAGCACAGCGGTGCTCCCGGCCGTCAGACACGCATAGCACAGCTGTGCTCCCGGCCGTCAGACATGCACAGCACAGCTGTGCTCCCGGCTGTCAGACACGCGTAGCACAGCAGTGCTCCCGGCCGTCAGACACGCGTAGCACAGCGGTGCTCCCGGCCGTCAGACACGCGTAGCACAGCTGTGCTCCCGGCCGTCAGACATGTGTAGCACAGCTGTGCTCCCGGCCGTCAGACACGCATAGCACAGCTGTGCTCCCGGCCGTCAGACACGCGTAGCACAGCTGTGCTCCCGGCCGTCAGACACGCGTAGCACAGCTGTGCTCCTGGCCCTCAGACATGCATAGCACAGCTGTGCTCCCGGCCGTCAGACACGCGTAGCACAGCGGTGCTCCCGGCCGTCAGACATGCGTAGCACAGCGGTGCTCCCGGCCGTCAGACACGCGTAGCACAGCGGTGCTCCCGGCCGTCAGACACGCGTAGCACAGCTGTGCTCCTGGCCCTCAGACATGCATAGCACAGCTGTGCTCCCGGCCGTCAGACACGCGTAGCACAGCGGTGGTCCCAGTGGTCAGACATGCATAGCACAGCTGTGCTCCCGGCCGTCAGACATGTGTAGCACAGCTGTGCTCCCGGCCGTCAGACACGCGTAGCACAGCTGTGCTCCCGGCCGTCAGACACGCGTAGCACAGCTGTGCTCCCGGCCGTCAGACACGTGTAGCACAGCTGTGCTCCCGGCCGTCAGACACGCGTAGCACAGCTGTGCTCCCGGCCGTCAGACACGCGTAGCACAGCTGTGGTCCCAGCGGTCAGACACGCGTAGCACAGCTGTGGTCCCGGCCGTCAGACACGCGTAGCACAGCTGTGCTCCCGGCCGTCAGACACGCGTAGCACAGCTGTGCTCCCGGCCGTCAGACATGTGTAGCACAGCTGTGGTCCCGGCCATCACAAAGTGATGACAATGTTATTGACTGGATTCCCTCTGTTGGACTTCACCTCCCCGTGACTAGTTTGTAACTACCAACCTGTCCTTCTCAATCCTTCACCTTTGTCCCCCAGTCCCCCACCCCTCTTCCCTCTGACACCCAGGCTGTTCTCTGCATCTATGAGTCTGTTTCTGTTTTGCTTATTTGTTTATATTGTCCTCTAGATTCCACATATAAGGGAAATCATGTGGTTTTTGTCTTTCTCTGAATGACTTAATTCATTTAGCATAATACCCTCTAGGTCTATCCATGCTGTTGCAAATGATAAGATTTTGTTCTTTTTTTATGGCCAAATAATATTCCATTGCTTAAATGTACCACAGGTTTTTTAAAATCCACTTATCTACTGGCTAGAGGCCCAGTGCACGAAATTCGTGCACGGGGGTGGGGTGGGGGTCTCTCAGCCCGACCTGCACCCTCTCCAATCCGGGAGCCCTCAGGGGATGTCCTACTGATGGCTTAGGCCCACTCCCCCTGCCCGCCTGCCCTACACCGCAGCAATGGCCAAGCAGGTCCTGCTGGGTGCTGCCTGCGGGCCCGCTTGCCTGCTTGTGGGTTGCCGCGGTGATGGCCAAGCAGGCCCTGCTGTCAAGCTGTGCCGCCACCCTGGAGTCGCCGGTCCAGCCCTGCCTGGCTCCCTGGCCCCGCAGCAGCCTCGGCCGCTGTGGGTCCGGCCCTGCCTCCCTCTCCAGCCCTTGAAGCAGCCTTGGCGGCTGTTGACCAGGCCCTCCCCCAGCGCAGGCGTGCGGAGGCCCCTGCCACCCGGCCCCCAGCGCTGTGTGCGCAACCTCCTCCTGTCCGGTTGACGCGTTACGGCGTCCTGGTTAATTAGCATATTTCTCTATTATATATATATATATATATAGATGGGCACTTATGTGCTTCCAGATCTTGGCTATTGTAAGTACTGCTGCAATGCACATAGGGGTGCATATATTCTTTTGAATTAGTAGTTTGTGTTTCCTTGAATATATTCCCAGAAGTGGAATTGCTGGGTCATTAACCCTTTGCACTCGCTTGCTTTTTTCTTGATTCCTTTATTCTAATGCTAACCGTGTCGAGTCACACTCGACATCCGAGTGCAAAAGGTTAAGGCAGTTCCATTTTTAAGTTTTGAGGAATCTTCATACTGTTCTCCACAGTGGCTGCACCAGTCTGCATTCCCATCAGCAGTGCATGAGGGCTCCCTTTTCTCCACATCCTCACCAGCCCGCTATATTTGTTAATTTATTGATGATAGCAATTCTGACAGGCTTGATGTGATAGCTTATTGTGGTTTTAATTTGCATCTCTGATGACTAATGACCTTAAGCATCTTTTCATATGTCTGTTGGTCACCTGTGAGACATTCTTAAATGAGATAGCGCTTGGGTGTTCTTTGCTGGGCAGTCTAAAGTCTGCAGCCTGTTTGTCAGGTAATGAGGCCCAGGATATAAATAATAATAAAATACGAAGTTACTAATTTTTAAAAATTAGAAATCTAAGCTGTCAGTCTTCTTTCTACTATCTTTTATACCCAGTAGTCTAAAAATCTGCACATATGTATTTAATTTTCCCTGTGTTTATGAAATCCTTTTTCTGTTTCTCTTTTTGCCTCAAATCTCCTAATTGACTACAAGACAAAGAAGCTGCTTCTCAAGTGGTTTCTGAATGTCAGAAAAATCCACAAGCCATTTCCTCCACACCAGGTGTGATTTCTTCCTTTTTGAAAAATTTTTTTGAGAAAGCATGACTGTTAAAGATTATGTCTGCATGATGTCAAAACAGGAGTTTCCACCCCCTCCTCCCCATGAAAAAGCATTCACACCAATCCATGGATCTAATAGAGACAGACAGTAATTTAAGTATTTTCACTTCCTGTCTTCTAGTTTTATGGTGGTCGTAAGGTATAAATTCAAGCCCAGGTACCAAGTTTCCAGTACTCAATATGACAATGAGCTATGGTTTGCATATGAAATTTGAAAGTACTGTTCTATTAAAAATAGATGCTAGGAAATAAGATGGAGTCCTAGGACAAGAGACACTGAGTTAGATCGTCTGCTGACCTATTGTGACAGGTTTCTTTATTTTACTTTCGAATAAGAAGTTAAGTGGGTTTTATAAAATTTAGGTGTTAAGCATCTTGAGTAGTAAAATTTATCTATGGACTCTGTGAATTAGGTCCCCCTCAATAAAGCTATTAAAATAAACAGATAAACAACGTTGAAAGCAAAAAAAGAAATTAGTGATTCTTAAATAAACAAACATGACTTAATATGATCTGAAATGGAAAATAGGAAATACAGTATTTTCTTGACATGACTTACATACTTTATTATTCTTTGAATCATTCATATGAGAAAAGCAATAGTCAATCTCCGTTCAGTTAAGAATTACTCTAGAGCCGTGGTCGGCAAACTGCGGCTCGCGAGCCATATGCGGCTCTTTGGCCCCTTGAGTGTGGCTCTCCACAAAATACCACGGCCTGGGCGAGTCTATTTTGAAGAAGTGGCATTAGAAGAAGTTTAAAAATTTGGCTCTCAAAAGAAATTTCAATTGTTGTACTCTTGATATTTGGCTCTGTTGACTAATGAGTTTGCCGACCACTGCTCTAGAGTAAATTACACCTGTGAACCTTCTACTTAGGTTTTGAACAAATACATGTTGTTTGTTGATAGCTTGTTCTTACAAAGCTGATGACTGAGGACTGATGACAGGTTTCTTTTTATACTCCTGATTTTTCTGTTTTTAATTCTCAGAATGTGAACCTGTGACTGTCCCCGAGCCGTTGCCTCCAGATGTGTTTCTGAATCTCAGCCTTCCCTCCGGACGGGCAGAGAAGCCTTTGTCACCTTCAGCCTCGGACACGGTATGGCATTTGGTTTGGGTTTTGTTCAGAAGTTTTCGTAATAGCTTTATGCTAAAGTGTGTATGGTCATCCTCATCACTCAAGTGTATGGATGAAGTGAGGCTGCAGTCTTACCCGTGCAGCCTGCTGGAAAGGTGAAAAGGAAGGTTAAATATTATGCCCCTAACTATTATACACTGAGACGAGAGCAGTGCTTCCTGCAGCTTTCCCTGAAGGGCGCCTGGGAGCCCTCCTTGCCTTCGGGAGCAGACTTTTTTAGGGGGGTGGGGTGGGGGGGACAGAGTGGCCGTAGAGTAAAGCATGTAACTCCCTTTGATGTTATGCTTTGGCTCAGGTTGGACACACTTACATAAATGTGATTGACATTGAAGCTGGCCACCTGCAGGAACTGCCTGTCAGAGAGCCTTCCGACGAGGACGTCCCCCCACGGCAGGCGGAAGGGCCGACCTCGGCAGCGTTACATCACATGGCCGCCTCCGCGCCCGCTGCTGCTCCCCTGCGCAGGGTGAAGAGTCAAGGTAGTTTGCCCACAGCACTGTTACCCTGCTTCCCTCTCCCTGCTGCCCTGGAAACCACTGCGTCGTGGATGTTTACATTCGTGCTCAGAAGTGAGCTGTGAATCTTCCGAATTCCTCGTTCAGAAGCGTAGACTCGGTCTTTTCTGCCTTTTGCTTTCTTGACAGGACCCGCCAGTTCTGCGGTGGACTTGCCTCTCACACCTGCAGAGGCGTCACCGTCCTGTGTGGAGGTGGGAGGCTGGAGAGCAGGCGCTGCCCAAGCGGAGGAGCCCGGGGTCCCCTCCCCTCCATCGTCAGTCGGAGAGGACAGAGGTGAGCGCCCCTTCCCGATCGCTGCCCCAGGGGAGACAAGCGCTAAAACCTGGCGATTGCAGAATGAACCAGAAGCGACTTCTCCCTTGCCGAGGAGGAGGGGACAGGTGGGTAATGTGGGTCCGGCTCTCGGCCACGGATATTTTGCAGGGAGGCTGCAGATGTCTTTTCTCAATTAATGAGGTTAGCAAAAAATACCCTGTGGGATTTAATGAGATTTTTGGCGTTAAAAGGAATTCTCATATTTAAAAAGGTAGGAAATTCTAGAATAGCACATAGGAATACACAGGCATGGTAGCCAACAGTGCTTTATTAGTAAAATATTGAGTTTTATAGTCATAAATCAGGTTGCATTATTGTAAAATACTTGCAAGATTAAGAAGATGATTTCTTCAAAACCCAGTCATTACATCACGTGAGTGACTAGATGACTCACACATGCGGCCTGACCTCCGACAGCAGCCACCTGTTGGGAGGATGGCCCAGCCTGGCCGTCAGTACTGCCTGCTCATGGTGTCAGACGGCCTGGGGGGCTGTGAGGAGCAGGACGGGACCACTGTCCCGGTGGCAGGGCGGTGTCTGCAGCTGCCAGTACACGTAGGGCCAGCGTTTCAGACCCAAAGGCTCTGCCCTCTCCGCCAGGGCTGCCGGCTGCGTGGGGCGTGAGGAGGCCGTGGGAGGCTGCAGCTTTCAGGCTGGAGCAGGAAAGAGCGTGGACTTCAGATCCAGACAGAGCAGACCTGGGCTTCAGCCCCAGCCCTGCCCCTGCCCGGGAGACCGGCACGATGAGCTGGAGCTGGAGCTGGCCCTCCTGTGTGTGTGGCGCCCTCACAGGGCTCCGCAGGCTGCACCCGGCCCAGCCTGTGGCTCCCGAGGCCTCCCGTAGTTCCCCTTCCTTCATAGAGGTTGGATTCTGAAATTTTGAACATGGAACCAGACCCGTCGCCCTGGGACCACTGAATGTCTCAGGCAGCATTTCAGACGACGGCTTGATGTCCTCTGCTGTGGAGCCATCCGTGCCCACCTTTGGGGGGTGCTGGGTGGGGGGAGACTGCCTGGTCAGGAGAATGTCGGTGGACCCGGCTATACTTATTAAAGAGAAGGACTTAACAATGCCTGTTTAAAAGGAAGACATTTTAAAATTAAGTGTTATCACGGTATTTATATAGGCAGGCACACTGTAGAGTTGCCTGGGATTTGCACTATAGGAAAAGGCTGGGCAAAGGGGGCGGGGCCCTAGGCTTTTAAATGGAAAACAAACTACAAATCCTGTTTCAGTGGAAACTTACTCATCATTTCCAGTAACGGCTGCTTCCTGTTGTAGAAGCATCTCCTGTGGGGACTCCGGCAGTAATAGCAGCAGCTGGGCGGGCCGAGGGGGAGCCCCGCAGCCCATGGGACGCCGAGGTCCCCTCCTGGGTGATTAGCCCACGTCACTGGGGGGCGCAGGTTCTCCGGGTAAAGGGTCTGCTGGCCATTCGGGCTTGGGGATGTCCATTTCTTTTGCTGTATTTTCTTTTTATTTATTTCAGAGAGAGGATGAGAGAAACATCAGTGATGAGAGAGAATCATTGATCGGCTGCCTCCTGCTCGCCCCACACGGGACCGAGCACCCAACCTGGGCCTGGGCCCTGACCGGGAATCAAACCATGACCTCCTTGGCTCATAGGCTGACGCTCAACCACTGAGCCATGCCGGCGGGCTTTTTTGCTGTATTTTCTATTTGAAGTTCATGCACCAGATTCTTTCCTGAGAGTGAAGAAGAGAGACATTCAGGCTGCTGGAAACAGGAAGGGCAGCTGGTAGAGTACTGAGGACGGTAACAGGCGCAGCCGAAGCCGCTAGGGAAAGATCACCACCCATGTTGCCAACCCTGGAACGTGCCTCCATCTTCCCGTGGAAGGTCCCCCCCCGCCCGCCCCCCCCAGACGGGACTGAAAGAATAGCACTGCTTACATTTGTTCAGTAATCCACGTTTCAGGTTATTTTGCCCCATAGCTTGATCTTCACAAACCCTCCGAGGTAGGCAGGTTGACTGCCTGAGATCCCCTCAGAGTCAGGAATGGCTGACGTTGGGTCTAGCGTTTACTGTGTGATATTGTTGGTTTTCAAGGAGAGTTTAACAGTTGCTTTTTTAAATTATATTTTTGTAGCAGAGGATAAAAGTAACATTCAAGCCTGGCTGGTGTTGCTCAGTGGTTGAGCATCGACCTATGAACCAGGAGGTCAGGGTTCGATTCCTGGTCAGGGCACATGCCCGGGTGGCCGGCTCGATCCCCAGTGTGGGGTGTGCAGGAGGCAGCCGATCAGTGATTCTCTCTCATCACGGATGTTTCTATCTCTCCCTCTCCCTCTCTCTCTGAAATCAATTAAAAAAAAATTTTTAAAGTAACATTCAAACTGCCTTGTATGTAGAAGATTGTGGTCACAGTAACACTTTTATACTCTTACCTCACAACAGAGACAAATGGCATTTCTAAGTCTATAATTAAAACTGATTTGGAATGGGATTTTACGTCCACTTAAGTTGAGATCTTCCAAAAGGTCCGATCATCAGCATCTACCTCTGCCTGAATTGTAATCAGTTCTCTTATTACCCTTATTAATACTCAGACGTGCCGAAGCCAGCTTTCCAATTCAAAGAAGAGAGCTCACAGCCGGATGCCGCGGAAGGGGGCGGGCTGCGGGACTACCTGCTGCAGGAACTGCTGCAGGGCGCCCCCGCTCCTGGCCCTGCGCCCCGCCCTGCAGCGCGCCCCCAGCTGCAGCGCCTCAGCTCTCAGCTCCGGAAAATTGACGCGCAGCTGCTGGCCATACAGAGCATCGCCGACCGCATCGAGCAGGACTTCCCTGAGCACGGGATGGTGGACCCGGCGGTGGACCGGCACTGCCAGGAGGTAGACGGTCTTCATTTGGTTTTTTATTACCAAGTTACCAGATTTGTAGCGTACCGTAATTTTATAAACACTCGGTTTTTCAAAGGAGTGGCCAGATAATTGTGTGTGTTGGGGCGGCTTCCCCATCGTAGGCCTGCTGGTAGCATCCCTGGTCTCGGCACTCGCTGTCAGCTGCCTCCAGTTGAGAACCACTGCCCTAAGCTTTTAAGGAGGGAACTTAAGCTTCTCCCAGGAAAAAAAAAATATGACTTATAAAACCAGAATGTGCTTTCAAACAAACCCTGCTCCTGATTATCATTTTCTTCAGCAAGATTTTTATAACTATAAATACTGTCCTTCTATTCGGAATTCTCAGTTTCTTTTAATTATACAATGGATTAGTAGTCCTTACAAGTTTTCTATTTCTTTAAAAAGTATTCATAATAAAAAGATTAATGTTTATGTATATTGGTATATCATGATCGACAACTACAAAGGAAGTCTCCAACATTTGTTAATTATTTTGCACAAATATCCTGTCCTTTTTTAGGAAGTAAAATTTATATAAAATAAAGATTAAGGAATAAATAGTGGAGATATTTGGAATGCGTTAGAGACTTATATTGGGAAATGCAGATTGGTCTGCAGGATAAGAATCCCATCCCTGCCCTGGCTGGTTTGGCTCAGTTGATAGAACATCGGCCTGCGGACTGAGGAAGACCTGGTTCGATTCCCAGTCGGGGCACATGCCTGGGTTCTGCGGACTCGATCCCCAGTGTGGGGCGTGTGGGAGGCAGCCGATTGGTGATGCTCTCTCATCATTGATGTTTCTATCTCTCTCCCTCCCTTTTCCTCTCTGAAGTCAATAAAAATATATATTTAAAAAAAGAAAAAAAGAATCCCATCCCTGACGTACCAACAAGCACTTCAGATCACCGGCATGCTGACAGGTTAAAGATGTATTTATCAATCCAGATATTGAACACCCATTAAAAGTTAAGATTAAACATATGAGAAACTACACTAAAAATATATGACGTAAGACAGTGTATTAGGAAATGATGCGAAGTGCCTTGAAGGAAATAGTATTGATTTAAATGGCGGTTTGGCATTTTGGTTTAAGACAGTGGTCGGCAAACCACAGCTCGCGAGCCACATGCGGCTCTTTGGCCCCTTGAGTGTGGCTCTTCCACAAAATACCACGTGCGGGCGCACACGTACAGTGCGATTGAAACTTCGTGGCCCATGCGCAGAAGTCGCTTTTTGGCTGGGGCGATTCTATTTTGAAGAAGTGGCGTTAGAACAGTCAAGGGGCCAAAGAGCCGCATGTGGCTCGCGAGCCGCGGTTTGCCGACCACTGGTTTAAGATGTTTTCTTATTAGAAAGCACATACAGATGCAGAGCTGCTGACTGCCCCTTTTAGGTAAGAAAGCAGCTTGTAGGCCTGGAGGAGGCAGGGCTCCCGTGGACCAGCACTGACGAGGAGCCTTGAGACCCGGTGCAAGTCCATGTCTGCCTCTGAGGAAGTCACTGAATGTCTCTGGCCTTGGTCTCTCAACTTTTTTTTTTTTTTTTTTTTTTAAATATATTTTATTGATTTTTTACAGAGAGGAAGGGAGAGGGATAGAGAGCTAGAAACATCGATGAGAGAGAAACATCGACCAGCTGCCTCCTGCACACCCCCCACCGGGGATGTGCCCGCAACCAAGGCACATGCCCCTGACCGGAATCGAACCCGGGACCCTTCAGTCCCCAGGCCGACGCTCTATCCACTGAGCCAAACCGGTCTCGGCTGGTCTCTCATCTTTAGAATAAAAGGTTTCGTCTGGATGGGAGTTGACGTTGCTCCCTAGTCTAAAATTATATGACATGATGCTATGGAAAATAGCTCTTAAAAGGTTAAATCAGTTACGCCACAAATAAGTAAAACTTCCCCTTTCATTTGTTGCATTAAGGCAAATGCTTAAAACCTCCATAAAATTTACAGTATTTTGAAATGATTGCACTGTAAAGTTTGTAACAGCTGTTTTGTGGTGTGGTTTTTCTACAGGTTGAATCTGTGGATGACATTGAATTGTCTTCTGGCCCTGAATCTGAAAAAACACTGGCTTCAAAACCCATTACCATTTCCAAAGAAGGTTTGTGGGAGCTGGCTGGGTGGGGGTTGCCCACAGCCTGGCTTTGAAAGATACTGAGAATTGCCTTTGGGACGTCAGATACGGATGGTTTTCACTGAGTTGAAAACCATCAGCCCCCGTTTCTAGTTGGGGGTCACTGTGTGGAAATGTGATTGGCTCCCACGGCAGCCCCTTCTCTCTGAGAAGCCAGTGCTGCCCCCTTCTGGCATTTTGATACTGTTTCCAGGTGCATATTTCTTTTTATTTATTCTATATGGTACGTCGGGCCTTCTCACTCCGTTCCCTTAGCCACTTCTCAGTTGCCACCATTTCTCTGTGTGATGTGCTTGCTGTCCTGCGATCCACCTCTTATTTATTTATTTATTTATTTTTTAAAAAATTTTGTTATTGATTAAGGTGTCACATATTTGTCCTCATCCCCCCATTCCCATCCCACACCCCTCCCCACGGATGCCCCAATCCCCTGTTGTCCTTAACCATTGGTTAGGCTCGTATGCATGCACACAAGTCCTTTGGTTGATCTCTCCCCCCTCTCCCCACCCTCCCCTATTCTTCCTCTGAGGCCCGCTAGTCCGATCGATGCCTCCTTGTTTCTGGTTCTGTTCTTGTTCCTCAGTCTATGTTGTTCATCATTTCCCCTAGATGAGCGAGATCATGTGTCACTAGAGATATACTTATAAGAACTGAATGTGAGACGAGCAATAAGAGTTATGCTGACAGGCAAATGAATCAGTCTGTAGTGAGTTTCTTTCTGGACCAACAGTTCTTTTGAGACCCAATTTCAATGTCCACCAGTTCCTTATGTGTACATGTCGGCACTGACTCCTCAGCTCTGGATGGTGGACAAATGGTGGTAACGCAGGTCCGACTCCCTCTGGTTTGGTCTCAGCTGGGCCCAGGGGCACGGCTTCACCCGGACTCAGGGGCACGTGGCCTCACCCGGACCCAGGAGGCGCGTGGCCTCACCCGCACCCGGGACCCAGCCTCACCCGGATCCAGGGGCATATGGCCTCACCTGGACCCGGGATCCAGCTTCACCCGGACCCAGGGGCGCAAGGCCTCACCCGGACCCAGAGGCGCGTGGCCTCTCCCAGACCCAGGGGCGCGTGGCCTCACCCGGACCTAGGTGCATGCGGCCTCACCCGGACCCGGGACCCAGCCTCACCCAGACCCAGGGTGTGATTCACCTTTTAGTCTGCGGTTCTCTCTTCTGCCATGTCCTCTTTGCTGTAGGAGTTTAATTTTGGTGACTACATTATGTCTAGAAGTTCTGTTTCTTTTTCAAATCTATTTGCTCTTGGGATATACTCTTCTCTTCTTTTATTGTGGTTTCTGTGTCTTCTTTTATCTGTTTAATGGCTAGGAGTGTTTATGCCCTTTCAGGTTGCTTCATTTCATGTGTGCATGTTCTCAGTCGTCGAGCCTGCATACTGTCTCTTTCATGGCTGTGTCTTTCTGTGTGTGACTTATGTTTTACCAACTTTGGGGGGTTCTGCTGAGTGTGTATGCTTGTCTTTGGAGTGGTTTGCATTTGCTGTCACTGAAGCAGAAAATTTTAGGACAGATTTTTGTGAACACTGCTTGGCTTGGAGTTGCTGTGCTGCATGGATGGTATAAATTCAGACCCCACGCCCATTTGTGGCAAGACAGAGTTTTGATTTCTCAGAGTTGACGTTCATTTTTCTTCTGTCCACTATCCCGGCAGACAGAACACGTCTTTGCTGCTTGTCCAGGGCAGGTTTTCCCATCCCCACTTTGAGGACAGAGCTGCTGTCCTTCAGCTCCAGGCTGTGCTAAGCAGCCTAGTGCCCCTCCCCCCGCAGCCTGCAGAGCCTCCCGGGTCCTCTGTGGGCTCTGCCAGTGTCGCTGTCCAGGTATTCCCAGCTTCGAATTCCATTCCTTTTCTGGCACCAGGGGATTTTTTTATTTACAGGGTTTTGTGTATTAATCAATTTTTTTAAGTTAGCATTTCTTTAGTGTTTTTATGATGGGCAGGCCCCTGTCCACATTAGCTCAGTCTGCTATGTTTTCTGAAGTTGGTAATAAACTGAACCGATTTTTTTTTGCTGTTGGAGAGTATAAATTCTAAATATCATATCATTTCATTAAACAGTAAAAAGCTATAGAATATGTTGCAAACTTCTGACGTATCTGTTGCCATGTGGAAGTGTCCGCTACGCGTTGTCTTTACATGTGATGTTTCCCTCTACTATTTTAATTGTAATGTAGACTCTGGACTAGTGCATTTCCTGACTCATATGAATAAGGAAGATCAAAGTGACAAAGAACAGACTTTTGAAGATGAATTTTCAGTAACAGAAACTCATTCTCGTCCGAAAACGTGTGTGTTTCCTTCTGCCGACTCAGTTCTCAGCCTCTCCAGTGACCAGAATACAAGTTTTCCTGGTATTGTTCTCCACTTTATTAATTTACACTCGTATTTTCCAATATACTGAAGGATGTAACAATATATTATTGTTACTGAGTAGTATTTACTAGGAATACAGTTATGAAGGATTTGTGAAGCCATTTTACAATACTTACAAATTTGGGGTGAAGGGAAGTTAAAAAATTGCACCATTCACATGAACTCTGTCTTGTTACCTTCATAAGATACACTGCAAGCAAGCATCATATCTCTATGTAGCTTATTAGTGTAATTACTAAAATATTTGATTTTTTTAAAAATTGAGAAATTCAAACACTGCCAATTATGCGAACTTGCATTTTAATTTGAAAACCAAATAGTGGCTGTGACTTATCGAGCCCCAGCCGTGTGCCATCAGTGCTGGGCCACGGCATCGCCTGGCCACCTGGCTGCCAGACTGGTAACATCAGTGTCCGCACTTCACAGTTAGGGACACTGAGGCTTAGAAAACGTAGTGCCCCTTTCGTTCTGTTTCCTTTGCAGCTGGCAATGAAGTGCTCTTCTTTGGTCCTAACAGATCGCTCTAGCACGTGAATGACAGGTCCTACTAAATGCAGTGGTTTACCATTGACAGTGGATCTGAACTTTTTTTTTAAACCTAGATATCGATGGTCAATGATTTTACTGAATGTTTACAATATATTTTATTACCATTGTTGAAATAATGTAAGCAACAACAATTGCTATTTTTAAATGGCATTGCTGTCATTTAAATAAAAGAAAGGCTATAGACAAGCTGTCATTAAATCTTGTAATTTTTTTTCTCTTGGTAAAGGCTTCTTGGATTTAAATTAGATATTTTCCCAAATGTATTACTTTTAGACCATCCAGGTTTGTGTTTTGAGATTGTGTGAATAAATTGCACTCCAGTATTCTAAACTGTACTAAGCAAAGGAAGATTGTACCTCCTAAAAGTGTATTAGAGTATTCTGGGCACAAAAGTAGTAATCTCAAAATGTGGACATTTACTACCGAATAGCATATTCAAGAGGAGGATAAATATGCTATACATATGCCTTTAAACCAATTTGGAGGTTTAAAAATATTTTAATTTCCGTTTATGTAATTCCTAAGTCAGGTTAATAATTGAAAGTAGAAAATTAACTGACCTGAAAATTTTTTGAAATAATTTCTCTTTTTTTTAAAGGTGTGAATAACAATGATGAGTTATTTGAGAGGTAAATATATTAAGAATTAATCTACAATTTTACTTAAAGTTGGGCATATACATTATGGAAATTGCGTTGTTCATATGTATGTGAACGTCTACACTACATTCTTTTTTTTTTGTGGATTAAAGGAATATAATTAATTCCCGTTGGGAATGGGATGTTTTAAAACATCTGAGACTGTCACACCCCTGACTGTGTTAGCGCAGGCAGTAAGGATACCATGAGCTGCACTGGCTACGTTTTCCTTTACTGTAGATGCATTAAGTTTCAGCAGGCAGGACAGGAGAACTTGTCTCCTGGGCCTCATGTTGCTTTTGTAAGAGCACATATTGATCAGTTAGTGATGATCAGGCTTTTCCACTGAGGATTACAGGATTAAAGAATACAAGGAACAAGTATTTACATGTTTATCATTTTTGTGTTCATTTATGCTCTCACAGGGCGTAGTTTTGCATGTTCTCATTGCTGTAATAAGTTGTAGATACTGACCTACTTTTCTTAAATTGCATTTGCAAATGCAGCGTTTCAGCAGATCCACTCCAGATGACGGGGCTGACTGACATTGCAGACATTATTGATGACCTTATCACCAAAGATGGAGTTTCCAGCAAAGAGCTGGGATTAACAGAACAACAAGCCAGGAGCATCTCTAGGTAACCACTGATTTTTCTGAATAATTAATTCTTAACCATTTAAAATGTTTATGGTTCAAGAATATTCAAAATTAGCATTATTTTAATGAGACAAATTCAAAGCTCACAATAGGTCTTTTTCTTTTTTTTTTTTTTTTAAGAATGCACCACACACATCACATTTATTTTTTTTAAGCAAATAACAAAGACCCATTTTACCAGCTTTACTTTTTAAACCTAAGCTTAACATTACACATTTAAACAATTGTCAAAACTTACTAAGTTGCCAGCATTCATGCACAACTAGAAAACATCCTCAATTTATACTAAACCAGAAATGCATTACCATTGATGCATTAGTACCTTTCACTACTCAACACTGAAAGACTGAAACTACTCTGGGAGGCGCGGCCTGGCAATGTGAGCTTCACAGCAGGCCACCACTGCTTGGCTCCCGCTTAAACACAATGGAAAGCAGGTCCGTGCTGGTGTTAGTGTATGAAGTCACGGCCGCCCTGGATCACATTTAATAAAAAGCAAAGTGCATACAGAGATTTACAACAATTGCAAAGACCAAAAAGAAAAGGTCCTATCATGTGGTCCAACAATAACTCAACAGTCTGACAAGCAGGCTCTTTTGAGCTGTGTATAAATACTTTATTAGGTCTTTTTCTTTATCATGAACACATTTTGTGATGTTTCTGTATCGCTCCTCCCCTCCTCAGAACACTGGTTAATTTCACTTACAGGGTACATCTGCGTCATATGCATTTTCCCAAACCCTCAGCACTCTGAGCACAACACACATTGAATCCTATTTCTCCTGGTTAGCCCATCTGCAAGCAGTAGGGGGAGGGGAGGTCAGCAAAGGGCTTTAAACTAAAAATGGGAGCCGATCAGAGGTCTGACTTAGTAGTCTAGACATGAGATGGCTTAGAATGGGAAGTGCAGGGCCCCAGGCGTGAGTAAACCTGGCGACTGTGAGGAGGAAGTGAGAATGGTTCTCTCCTTGGATGACAGAGTTGATGATTTCTGTGGTGTTGGGTATAAGGTGCCAGGAGAACATTCAGTTGGTAATGTTCATTGGTACTTAGTTTTAGGTCCTCAGAGAAGCAGATGCCAAAATGAGATTTAGATGATTAGAGATTTATTTGGAGGAACCCCTGTGAGGGACTGTGGGAGGTGGAGAAAGCGGTCAGACTTCAGTGCTGGTGTGGCTCCGACGCCGGGTAAAGGGTCCCCAGGATCAGCCTAGGTGCAGTGACTCACCGGGAGGACTCAGAATTCAACTAGGCACGTGCACAACTCTATGTATTGCAGCAAAAGGATAATAAGCCAAATCGGCAAAGGGAATAGGTACGTGGAGAAATTCCATGGGAAACTAGGCACAAGCTTCCAGAACCCTCTCGGTGGAGCCGTACAGGACACAATTCCTCCAGCGATAGCTTGTGACAAGTATGCACTGCTGTGTCCCGGGGAGGCCACAGGTTTTACTGGGGAGGGGAGGAGTGATATGTAAATATCAGAAAATGTTTCATGATAAAGAAAAAAAATCTATTATAAGCTTTGAATTTGTTTCGGTAAAATATGGCTAATTTTGAATATTCGTGAACCATAAACATTTTGGCATCTGCTCTGGGAGGACCTAAAGCTAAGTACCGATGAACATTGCCAACGGGATGTTCTCCTGCACCTATACCTAAAACTGTCTTCATTGTCTGTCTCGCTAAGGAAATCTGCATGCCGAGCCCAGACTCCCAGGAGGACAGCATGCATTCATGTAAAACATCGTTTATATCCGTGACCCGCCTTCCTAGGGTGGTGCCCTCTTTGCACCCTAGGTGACGAGTTTGCCCCTAATCCCCACCTTAACACCACCCGTTTCCTTGTGCTCACAGTACTACTTGAGTCAGTTCTTACCTCTGAGAAGCAGAAGTCAAGGTGGGATTAGCTGTCCTCAAGGTTTACTGGGAGAAATGCCTGTGAGGGGGAAAAACCGGAAGTTGGGAGAGGCATAGGACCACAGTACAGTGCTGACCCCTCCTGTGGCTTGGAGGGAAGGAAGAGAGGGTAACCCCCAGGAGGCTGGATCCAGAGGGCAGCAGTTTAGAAGCTGCTCCTGTAGTAAAGTTTTGGAAATGTTTGAGATCATCCATCCAGAAACAGATTACAGATTAAGATGTCCAAAGCAGCACCTTGAAAGACATTAGTACTGAAGTGCTGAGCACAGAAGAAGGGGCCAATGTAAGGTGCTGCATAGAGTTTTGGGTTAGAAAGGACCAGGCAAGAGAGAGTTCAAAGCAGAAAGGAAAAGCCAAGTTATAGAGAAGTCCAGTGGGATGAAGACTGGAGAGGCCGCTGGTGACCTTCCCAAAGTCATTTCCAGGGATTTCAGAGGACAGGTTAGAGCAAGTTGACCAGGGATTATAATTGTACTAGAGGCCCGATGCACAAAGATTCATGCAAGAATGGGCCTTCCTTCCCCTGGCTGCCGGCACCGCCTTCACTCCAGCCTGAGCTGTTTCTGCCTTCCCACACTGTCCGGAGGCCGAGAGCAGCTGGGGTGGTGCAGAATGCCTGCATCATTGCTGTGGCGACGACACAGACGTCCCACCCTGCCCCTCTGCGCCTGCATATGCAAATTAACCCGCCATATTTGTTGGGTTAATTTGCATACACACTCCTGATTGGCTGGTGGGCATTGTGAAGGTACGGTCAATTTGCATATTACTCTTTTATTAGTATAGCTGCCACTTTTTGAGATGGGACAGAATCTTAACAAATAAACAGTATGTAGTTGTGATACTGCTTATCTCCATCACAAATTTAAAGTCAAGCAGTACTCTGCCTGTTACATTCCTTAGGATTCAGCAATCTTCCAGTAGCCGATCTGGAAGAACTGCCAAGGAGAGGAGAGAGATTCAAGTCTGGATGAGAAGAAAGCGGAGAGAGAGGATGGCGGAGTACTTACACCAGCTGGCGGAGAGGAGGGGGCAGGAGCACGACCCCTTCTGCCCCAGGAGCAATGTGGTGAGTCTGCAGGGTCAGGGACAAGGGGACATCACAGGATGCCTGTGGTTTTTTTCCTGGCAAAATTTAAGAAAAGGATGAACAAAATTTAAATGCATTTTTAATTTGACAAAAAAGTCAGCATTTTACTTAAGTTAGGAAATTACCTTAACAAAGGGTAGCAGAGTATTGCACAACCATCTTACATTGAATTATCTTAAATACTTTTTCTCCTGCAGGCTAACTGTGGCTCTAGCATTTTATACAAATGAGGAGCTTGAGTGATTGGGTGACGGTCGGAGTAGTTCCCGTATTTTCCCCGAGAGTCTGTTGCAGCTGAATACCTGTGTGTGTGGGAGAGCCATTTAGAGCCTGTTTTTATCCGTACCTTCCCTATAGAACATTTTAAAAACTATGGTCCAGTCATGTACCAACAGAACAATGTCCCTCAGGCTGTCATTCTGTTCCCTGAGCTCTGCTGTGGCGTTCCCGGGCTGGGTCAGAGGGGCTTCTTCTAAAGGTGACACAGCAGTGTTCTCCCAGTCAGCACAGTGCCGGGAAAGCCCCAGTCAGATCCATCTCGATTACAGTTTATCTTTCACTTTCTAACATGAAGTAAGTACCTCCTTCTTTCTAGAACCATTCCATAAGTGAATTTTCCAGATAAGATTGTCACATTTAAGCACCAAATGGTGCAAAAGTAGGTGAACTAGTATTTAAAGTGTTTACTTGGCAGTGTAAAGGTAGTTGACTTACCTGTGTCTGCAGAGCATGCTGATGTCGATGTAACATTTTGTCAGTAGCTCTGGAAACATAGTGATGACCTTCAGGGCTGCTGAGGTACATGACCAGAATCTTAAAGGGCACATGGGTATGTGTGTGTTTCCTCCACCCCATGGGGTGGGGGGATCTGATATCACCCTCCCTGCCAGCCAAACAAATACCCAGGAGGGTTAGAGTTGTGTCCAAAATATAATAAATGGACTCTGAGGGCATCGGGACTGTTGGGTTTATAAACTTTGTGACATGTCCTTCAAGATCTCAGACCTTATTTCTTTATTTGTAGCTTCTATTTGGGTAAAGGTATGGGAATAGTGAGGGGTTAATGTAATTAAAAACGTCATAATTTGTTACTGACTACTTCTATATAGGATCTTGAGAAAGTGAATTCACTTCTGTGTGCACCTATTTATACATAAAATTTGTGTGAAAAGAAAACCTCATCAGCAACATAACTTAATGTTCTGTAATAAGATGTATATAGCGACGTTTGCTAGTTTGCCTCTTGGTGCCTACGTTTTGAAGAGTTTACAGTCATAATGAATTCACTGCAATAAGTTTCTGGTGAACATTTTGAAACATCAAAATGATGGTTTCAGAAGTTTGGCTCATTTCTGCTTTATCAACCAAGCTATTGGTGAGATTAATCACGAGATTGAGTACAAAGTAGAGGTGTCTCGGTCCTTAATAGGTTCTTATTTTCCCTTTTAAATGCAGCTGATAAGGATCTCTTTTCCAGAAAACATAATAATTTAGCTACTAAAATAGACTTTGCATTCCACTCATTAAATTGGATTAATTTAATTACACGATGCTTTAACATTTTCATGTTTTGTGCTGGGGTCAGAAGCTTCATCAAATATGACAGTATTTTGCACTGTTTCCTAAATGATAAAATTATGTTTTAACCTCCTGTTAAAATTTATTAGTGGAATTTTCATGTTTTCCATGAATCATAATGGTTTAATTATTTGTACTGTACAGTAATGAGCTAACTGGATATTTCTTGTACAGTTTTACATGACTTCAAGGGAAATCAGGCTGAGACAAAAGATGAAGCATGAAAAGGACAGGTGAGTGGTAGCACCCTCGCTGGATAGCTCACCTGAGGCATAGAAAATGCCTAAGGAATTCTGGTTTCTACAGTAGTCCCTTTTTTGTCAATTGTGGGATGGACTGCAATAGACTCCACTAGCCTACTTAGGAATTTGTTTTCAAATATTATTTCTTCCATTCACTTTCTATGAGTTTTGTTTCTGGATTCCCCTCCCTCTCCCAATTCAGATATGTGGATGCATTTTCAAACTACCTCTAAGGCCATTAGCTATAGGCACCTTTAATAATACCGTACAATGGTCTTCAGACATACGAACTTCGATATTATATTTGAAGTGCATTTGAAAAGCATTGCAAAAAACACATGCTAGGTGGTCTTCAAACACTGTGTTCCTTCTAGTAATATGAACTGAAAGTGACTTACTAAATGTTGTTTAATTCTTTCTCTAAAGATTGCTACTCTGTGACCACTACAGTCGTCGCATTTCACAAGCATACAGTCTGATGAACGAACTGCTGTCTGAATCGGTACATCTACCGGCACAGAAGCCATCGCCTAGCAAGCCCCGGACTGCTCACACTGCCAGGCTGCAGAGCTCCCTTTCTCCAAGAAGGTAAGCTAAGGTTTGTCATTTGGCAAGATAATGTCAAGCGTGCTAAGAAATGAAGCGCTTTTGTGACCCAGGTTCACTGTATTTGCATCTACCCTGCTCAGAATTATGATAAAGTGAAGAGAAAAATGGCTCCTAATTATGATTTCTTTATAAGTGCATACAGTTACCAAGGAAGAAGTGCATACAATTACCAAGGCATTAAATCTCTAAGACACAACAAAGCATGTCACCTTATCTAATGCAGTTTTGATGTCCGTTCAATCCTTTCTTCTTTCCTGTCATTTTTGTTAATATTTCCTCCTGTAACTTGTCTCCTAACTACTCTCCACTGGGCTCCACTCTTGCAGAAACAGTCCCACCGGCTTGCCACGCCTCCCTCTGCCACCTTCTCCTGCCTGTCCCGTTGTTGCTGATTCACTTGTAGATAGTATTACATATTTCTTCCTACGTTAATGACCTGCAGTAGGTTTGGATATGAGTTCGTTAGGCAGGAATTAAACAGAGAATGCTAAAGAAAAGTACCCAAGTATAGGGCAGTACATACACAATTTGAAATAGATGGAGAACAAAAATAGTTTCTTTGAAAAATATGCATGAAGTTTGAGATATCAAGAATAACTTGTTGAGAGTTATTACATACTAAATATGTCACTGAGGTACAGAAGAAGTGAGTGTATTCATCTGAGGTAGAATCTGGGCTTTTTGAAATTCAGTTTTATCACTGATATGAGATTCTAGGAATATAATAATAATAATAATATAATTTCTACTTTAGAGAGACCCGATATGGTCACAACTTTCCAATAAATCGACCTGGAAAAGTCAGATATATATCCAAACCAAGTTATATCCCAAAAGGGAAATCTTTCGGGCAACCTCAGAGCTCACCTTGTCCACATGGTAAGACAGAGCTTTTTTATCTTGTATAATTTGGGCCTATTGCTTCTTGTCTCCAAAGTTACATTTTAATTAGTAACAGCTGTAAGTCTTAGTGAAAAGCAATTCTCATTTCAGCAGAATGCAAAATATTGTACTGGGAAATAAGAAAACCCTAGGAATCTTTTAAAACAAATGACCTTTTTGTAATAAATAGCATTTGAACAGTCAGTAAATTAGATATGATTGACTTGGGAATCTGATTCTTCTGTGTTTGGCTAAAGAACTTGATTTTCCCAAATCAAGTTCTGCAGGGATGTAAAGTACAGCATAGGGAATATAGTCAATAATATTGTAATAACTATGTATGGTGTCAGGTGGATATTAGGCCTATTGGGGGGGATTACTTCATAAATTATACAAATGATCTGAAACTAATATAATATAAATTTGAATATATTATAAAGTAATATAAATTTGAAACTAATATAAAATTGAATGTCAACTGTAATTAACAAAAAACATTCTGGTAGATTTTAAGATTTCAGGTTGGATATAAAACAGAAGAGGAATATTAAGAGGCTCATGTTTTTACCCTTTGAACATCCTTTCCCACATTTAAAGATGTTATTTATTGCTTGCCTAGTGGTCAGTTCATGTCATAGCAAGCGGATGAGTGGCCTTAGCATATCATTAGCATATTACATCATTAGCATTTAGTTTTTGCCATAGTTGAGTTTTGATTACTAAAGTAAAACATACTTATAGCTAACGGGTAGTATAAATGTGTATAGCTTACTTGGTGCCCTCAGATGTCATTTAAAACATACCTCCTAGAGTTATTGAGGATGATAAGTAAAACATTTTGCATAACAAACATTAAATAGTTGCTATTAATTCTGGAATTTAAGAAACCATAGTTAGTCATTCTCTTGATACAGCTTACCTTGGCATCTGTTGGGAGTTCACAGCTCGTAGACTTAGTGCCTGACCTCAGGCTGCGAGATGTCCCAGGACAGGTGCCTTTGGAAAGCACCACGGCTGTGCTGTAAGGAAACCACGACTCAGAGTCTGCCTTCCTTCACCTGCACTTTTGCTCGGCTTTCTTGGTTCAAATAAAATCCACCCCTCAGAGGCTTCTGCCCTCGAAGGTCTTACAGTAGGATACGTGAATAATCACACACACGCACCAGGGTGAAGACGCTTGCCTGTCTTTGCAGGAACTGTCACTTTTACCCAGAAAAAAGCTGGTGGAGCCAGAGGGGCACGGAGAAAGGCTGTGCACTCGCCAGTCACCTTCCGAAAAGGTAAGAGGTTCCTGAAGTTGACCTTAAATCTTTAAAAACTGTAAATCACTTTTAGAAATTTCAAATAGAGGTTTCAGAATGAAAAGTGGGGCTTATTGGTTCAGAGAAGAGACTGTGGAGTTAACTTGGAATCCTAGGTCATCACTTACTCTTTAGCCCAGGGCAGTTCCAGTACATTTGTGTGAACTTCCATTTTCTCACCTGCAAAATGCGGATTATAACACTACGAGTGTATGCGAGGGGCTCACCACAGTGCTCAGCGTGACAAGTGCTCAGCAAGGTGCTAGGGTCCCATAGTCATGGAACGCAGGCCCAATTCTGCTCCATCTTTGGATACTTGCTCAAGTTAGCTGTGCTCAACGAGAGAGAGGGAAATTATGATCTTAACTAGAGACCTGGTGCATGAATTCGTGCAACAGTGGGGTCCCTCAGCCTGGGCTGTGGGATGGGGCCGAAACCGGCTCTCCGACATCTCCCAAGGGGTCCCGGATTGAGAGAGGACACAGGCCAGGCCGAGGGACCCCACCAGTGCACAATTAGGGCTGGAGAGGGACCACTGGAGGGCTCCAGGGCGTGTCTGGCCCTTCTCGCTCAGTCCCAATAGGCTAGACCCCAGCAGCAAGCTAACTTACCAACCTGAGTGTCTGCCCCCTGGTGGTCAGTTCATGTCATAGCAAGCGGATAAGTGGCCTTAGCATATCATTAGCATATTACACTTTGATTGGTTGAAAGGCCAGACACTTAGCATATTAGGCTTTTATTACATAGGAATTCCTAATGTCTCCTTATCTAGCCCAGCAGTCGCCAACCTTTCAGACCTCATGGACCACCAGTGGTCTGTGGACCATCAGTTGGCGACCGCTGCTCCAAAGGTTTCCTTAAACCAGCAGTTGGCAACCTTTTGGACCTCATGGACCACCAGTTGGTGACCGCTGCTCTAGCTCACCCTCACCCCATGTTCCTCTTCACAGTTCTATAAAAACCTGGTAGACAGTCAGGAGACCAGGGAAATGCACCTAAGTTCAAGGGATTGAGTGTAGATAAAGCATTTAGCCCACAGTAAATTCAAAATGGGTGCTGTTATTATTGCTTTGGGGGTCTTATTTCTTGGAGGTATCCTTGCCTTTAAATGTATGAGGTTGGTAAAACTGTAAAAGGCCAAACTTCACTCTTGTTACCTCTTCTCCTCTTTGGGAAGTCACATGCGTCCTTGTCAGGCATGATGGGAAGTAAACAGGTCCCATGCCATGCCATGGGTGTCCCTTAGGTCATCTTGGCGAGGGGCAGACGCGCTGTAACACTGGCTGTGGAACATAAGTGTGTTAGGGGCAAGCTCCACCAGGCCTTGTGCAGAGAGCTCTGTGGGTGGATGGGTTTGCTCCCCGGCCTCTGGCACTGGCTGGGGGGAGTTTCTTTTCTACAAGTACTTATGTTCAGTAGGGGGCAGAGGGCCACTCTGTGGTCACTGCACTTACCCTGACGCCTGTGCCAAAGGCAGACTGTAGGCATGAAGCCTGGGTGAAGATGCCTAACATCACTCCCAGGGAGTATCCACAAGTCCTCCCTGAGAGGCACCTCCTCCACAGCTCTGTTCTGTGGCCCCTCCTCCCTGTACTCTCTCATCTTAGAGGTTACTGTTACTTTTAAAATCGAGACAGGTGGCCAGAATTCAAGTTCCTTCTCCCCAGGGACAGGAATTGTTAGAACTCTAAAGCGAACTACATCCAAACCTTGTGGTTCAAATTGTAGGTAAAATGTGACTGCCGTGGATTTGATGATAAAAGTCACAATAAATGAACTAGTCCCAATGTATGCTTTGTTCTTTCCCCTTGTCAGGCTCTGCTGCTCCCTGTCTACACCATTCAAAACAGCAGGGGAGTGCTGGGCTTGGCCCTCACACCGAGCAGGTGTGTGCAGAGGATGAGAGAGAGGAGACTGTGGTGAGTCCCTGGCTGGTGCCCTCAGACATCCGCAGGATTCTTCACGGAAGTCACAGTTCCCTTCTACAAGTAAGCATCGGGCTGGAGCTCAGGTTGCCTAGTGCTTCCTCTCTGTACGGCAGGATTTTGCTGTGTTTTCTTTTTGGGGGGTGGGGACGGTGGGTAGGTGGGGTGGGTATTTTTCTGTGGGATGTAGAGATACAGTAGGTCCTTGGGTTACATTGGAGATCTGTTCCTACTGCGTGACGTAACACGATTTTTGCTGTAAGCCGGAACCCGCCTACATAAGCACATACGTCACTCACATGGAGCACATACACAGCAGTAATGAAGTGAAACAGTAAAAAAAATTTAAAAGATAACAATTCCTGACCTTTACTTGTGGTAAATAAATAATAAAAAACATAAAGCAGCCGAAACCGGTTTAGCTCAGTGATAGAGCGTCAGCCTGCGGACTGAAAGGTCCCAGGTTCGATTCCGGTCAAGGGCATGTACCTTGGTTTCGGGCACATCCCCAGTGGGAGGTGTGCAGGAGGCAGCTGATCGATGTTTCTCATTGATGTTTCTAGCTCTCTATCCCTCTCCCTTCCTCTCTATAAAAAAATCAATAAAATACAAAAAAAACAAACATAAAGCACATATGTACATATGTCAAAATGACCAAACTTTTTTTTTTTATAAACAAACTGGTGGCCTGGTGCATGAAATTCGTGCACATTAAAAGGGAATTAATTAGAGGAAATATTTTAATATTGCTATTTGACCTTTCTCTATAATAAAAGTGTCAGAGATGAAATTAGTAAAATGTATATGAAAATCTTCCTCCAGTCAGAGTCTGGGGCGTGCTGCGGGACCCAGAGTCAAGTCCCCGCTCACCCGCACTGCTAAAATCGCGTGAGACCCAGACCCGGCCGGCCCCACCCCCATCAAGCCCTACTGGGTCGGGGGGTGCAGCCTCAGGTCCCTGCTGATTGCTCGTTATGGGAATCCCACCTCCGCTATGGGTGCAGCCATCTTGTGATGGTGTGATGGTTAATTTGCATATTACCTCTATTATATAGGATGGGAGATGGCGATGTGATCACGAAATGACATATGTCGAGTCCAATGTAATCCAAGGACTATCTTATAGAAGGATTGTGAGGACAGTGTGGAGTGGTGATTCAAAACAACTAATGCCATTTATCTTTTAGAATTTTCCTTGACTTTGTATTTTCTTTTTAACTCAAAGA